>NC_140695.1:5957500-6557500 GCF_054131305.1 Coturnix japonica
TATATGATTCCCACAAAGATTAAGGAAATCTGAAGCTTTCAATATATTTTTTTAATTCTTTTTTCATTTCATTTTTAAACACCTGACCCAGACCCCAACCCTCACAGGAGCTGTAAAGATAACAGCATTAACCAGCAATGTAACTCTAATCCTAACCCTTACCCTGATTCTAAAATCGTCCCTAACTCCAAATGCAACAACAAAAATGATGCTAGAAGTTTGTAGCAAAAGGAACCTTAACCCTGATCATAATCCAAAAAAAAAATCATTATGGTAACAATAATCTTTACCTTAAGAGTAATATTAATCAGAGCCCAGATGATGCCTGCATCCAATCAGAAGCATGCTTTGCATTATTTAAGAGTTGTATTTTTTCCAATGAACTCTCTCTATTATCACGTTTATAAAGTAACAGAGTCTGTTCTTTTTCTCCTGACACTGTGCCTTACTCCTGACATCCCCTGGAAATGACCCAGATAGGGCACCATCAAAGTAATGCTAATAGTAATGTCAATCCTAAGGGTATCTCTAGCCTCAGTGTTAATGGGACGCTAACAACAATCCCAACAGCCTTAAACATTCTGGTGGTGTGAAAGAGGTGCTGCCTTGCACATGCTGGGCAGTCCCATTGCCTGTTAAATGCAGGCGGCAGCGTAGAAACATGATGCCCGTGGTCAGAATGCCCTGTGGCAGATCCTGGCACCGGAGAACTGACCGGAGAACCATGAGAGAACTGACAACAAATCACGCGACATCAGAACCGACCCAGTGGTTATTTACAAGCCTTGGGAGACCCAGACAGGATCTCAGAGTGGTGAATGTAGGTACAGAAGTTGTTACTACTCTGTTTTCTTCTAAAAGAAGTGGTTTTTTTTCATCTCAGAAGTTGGGGGGGGGGGGGGGGGCGGGAAAGGGATATCAATTTAATTACTCATTAATTTATTGACAGACATTCACGTTTGCTACGTTTGGAGAAGTTTTTATTTGTTTGCTTTGTTTTGATTTTTCTTTTTTTCTTTTTTTTTTCCCCCTTCCCTCCTCTTCCATCTTTGTGTTCTTCCCCTATAATCAAAAGAACGGATCCCCAGGGTCTGTCCCGCAGACGTTCTTTCCGTGGTCTCTGCTGCCACCTGCTGGCCAATAAGCGGAACTGCCACTGTTGGGCGTTTGGTGCCGCAGGAAGCACAACGCAGATCTGAGTTCTGACCGGTCTACGCAGCAAATCCGCCAATCTTTATTGCGATAAGCCCTCCAGACAAGAGCATAAAGTCTTTGCCTGAGGGCAGGGTTAGTAGTAATGGATGTCAGTTTTGAAATTTCCAGTCCATTCACCATAGCACTTTCTGCCTCCATGTCCCATAACCAGAGCAGCTATGCTGGCATGCTCTCTTGGTTTCTGTCTAAACCACTGTACTATATCCATCAGTTCAGCTGCTGTATTATGGGCAGCAGGGTTTGGGGGGTGGACACTGGTCAGGGCACTCCCACCAGCCTATCCTGCATTTTTTTTTTTTTTTTTTTTCATTTTTGGGTTACAATCAGTCAGATCTCAAATAGATCTAGTCCAAATGGAACCTCAAAATCTGACCTTTTAGTGCCTTCATTTACAGAGTCCATTTTATACAGATTCCCTTGTACAGGGCCCCCATGGTCCTCCAGACAGTTGTTACTGATCTTCCATAGGAGAATGATTGAATTAGGTTTTTTCCCATCAAAACTGCCACCTGTCTTTCCAATTTTTCAACACTATCATTCAATAGCTGATTTGCATCAGCCTGAGCCTCTTCAGTTATGTTCAGACAGTTCAAGGCCATTAAAAGTGGCCATGCCACCATGAACACAGCTAACTGTCATTCTCAAGTTGTAAGTATGTCTTTGCTAAGACCATGGAAATACTCAGTCAGGTGGGCCAGGGACTCATGGACCCTCCCTCCGTCCCACACAGGGCCCCATTTTTCAGTGACAGAAGCAGTGCTGCATTTTGAGGATCCTAGGAATCCCAGGACATGCCCTGACAAAAGGTCATTCAAAGGGGTAGTCTTTCCCCATCCTAACAACTCCATGATATTCACAGAATCACAGAATTGTAGGGGTTGGAAGGGACCTCCAGAGACAACTGAGTCCAGTCCCCCTGCCAAAGCAGGTTCCCTACACCACAAAAGAGGTACGAAGAGGTAGATCTGAGTTGCACATTATATGATTCCCACAAAGATTAAGGAAATCTGAAGCTTTCAATATATTTTTTTAATTCTTTTTTCATTTCATTTTTTAAACACCTGACCCAGACCCCAACCCTCACAGGAGCTGTAAAGATAACAGCATTAACCTGCAATGTAACTCTAATCCTAACCCTTACCCTGATTCTACAGGGGACTGTCTGAAACGGACATCAATTCAATTACTCATTTATTTATTGACAGACATTCAAGTTTGCTACGTTTGGAGAAGTTTTTATTTGTTTGCTGTGGTTTGGTTTTTTCTTTTTTTCTTTTTTTTTCCCCCCTTCCCTCCTTTTCCATCTTTGTGTTCTTCCCCTATAATCAAAAGAGAACGGATCCCCAGGGTCTGTCCCGCAGACGTTCTTTCCGTGGTCTCTGCTGCCACCTGCTGGCCAATACACGGAACTGCCACTGTTGGGCGTTTGGTGCCACAGGAAGCACAACGCAGATCTGAGTTCTGACCGGTCTACGCAGCAAATCCGCCAATCTTTATTGTGATAAGCCCTCCACATGGCATTGCGCATGCACTCGAACACGCGACAGGCATAGATTTCTCTTAACTCCTTGAGGAGCAGGCAAGCAGAACAACTGAGCGCACCACTGCTTGTGATTGGGCCACCCCCATCATAGAGATGTGTGTTAGATCTTTTACCCACCCCTGGACTGGCCTTGTTGTTTAACGATAACCTCTGAAATCTGAGCTACTGGTTCTACCACCTGTAGTGTAGAATAGGTAGCCAATAAATGCTTTTCAACTGTGATGTATCTTTATTCTGCTCCATGCCAAACCTGTGGCCAAAACCTCATAGGGGTTCACAAAGAACTCTGGCTCTGCCAGAGCCCCCATCCAGACCCTTCTTGAGTTACATTCACATCTAGTTTGGCTGAAAAGGTTGGACTATAAATACTCAGTGCTTGGGCCTGTTTAACAGATATTTTTTCCTGATTATGCTGTCCATCGATCTTTTTAAACTGAACTCCTGCTCTAATCTGGTCTTTAAACATTTGTTGTCTCAAGACCCTAATGGGTCCAGACTGGATTACCTTAGGGGCTGGACGCCTAAGTCATGGCAGCAGATGGTTCTCTGCCTTTCTCAGACCTTTCCACCACCATTCAGAGCCTGCATCTGGCCGTAGGCACTCTTGTCTCCCCATCAATTGGGCAGCCTGTTGTATTACAGCACCTGAGGGCCACTGGGGGGTTCAGTATGGATAACATAGACCCATACTGATGTAAAGGTGATGGCTGTAGGATGAGATCCCTCGTTCCTGATGAAAAATTTATTGACTGGGCTCTCAAAATCATCTTCATAGATTGCCTCTTTCATGCCTAATTCTCTAATATAATTTTGTTAGTCCTCCATAGAGGACCACAGGCTGATATTTAATGGTATGTCATTCTTATTTGGCCATGTTATATGACACACAGCCATAAATCATTCACTGATCAAATGGCTATCCTCATTATGTTGGACAGAGCATACAGTCTTTGCCTGAGGGCAGGGTGAGTAGTAATGGATGTCAGTTTTGAAATTTCCAGTCCATTCACCACAGCGCTTTCTGCCTCCATGTCCCATAACCAGAGCAGCTATGCTGGCATGCTCTCTTGGTTTCTGTCTAAACCACTGTACTATATCCATCAGTTCAGCTGCTGTATTATGGGCAGCAGGGTTTGGGGGGTTGGATACTGGTCAGGGCACTCCCACCAGCCTATCCTGCATTTTTTTTTTTTTTTTTTTTCATTTTTGGGTTACAATCAGTCAGATCTCAAATAGATCTAGTCCAAATGGAACCTCAAAATCTGACCTTTTAGTGCCTTCATTTACAGAGTCCATTTTATACAGATTCCCTTGTACAGGGTCCCCATGGTCTTCCAGAGAGATGTTCCTGATCTTCCATAGGAGAATGATTGAATTAGGTTTTTTCCCCATCAAAACTGCCACCTGTCTTTCCAGTTTTTCAACACTATCATTCAATAGCTGATTTGCATCAGCCTGAGCCTCTTCAGTTATGTTCAGACAGTTCAAGGCCATTAAAAGTGGCCATGCCACCATGAACACAGCTAACTGTCATTCTCAAGTTGTAAGTATGTCTTTGCTAAGACCATGGAAATACTCAGTCAGGTGGGCCAGGGACTCATGGACCCTCCCTCCGTCCCACACACGGCCCCATTTTTCAGTGACAGAAGCAGTGCTGCATTTTGAGGATCCTAGGAATCCCAGGACATGCCCTGACAAAAGGTCATTCAAAGGGGTAGTCTTTCCCCATCCAAACAACTCCATGATATTCACAGAATCACAGAATTGTAGGGGTTGGAAGGGACCTCCAGAGACCACTGAGTCCAGCCCCCTGCCAAAGCAGGTTCCCTACACCACGTTGCACAGCTCAGCATCCAGGCAGGTCTTGAATATCTCCAGAGAAGGAGATTCCACAACCACCCTAGGCAGCCTGTTCCAGTGCTCTGTCACTCTCACCGTAAAGAAGTTATTGCACACATTAGTGCAGAACTTCCTATGGTGCAGTTTCTGTCTGTTTCCCCTTGTCCCGTCTCCACACACTGCTGAAAAGAGTCTGGCCTCAACACTTTGCCCCCCACACCTCAAATATTTATAGAACCTGGATCCTGTCCCCTCTCAGCCTTCTTTTCTCAAGGCTAAACAGACCCAGTTCCCTCAGTCTCTCCTCATTGGGGAGATGCTCCAGGCCCTTCACCATCTTAGTGGCCCTCTGCTGGACTCTTTCTAAGAAATCCCTGTCTTTTTTTTACTGGGGAGCCCAGAACTGGACACAATATTCCAGATGAGGCCTCACCAGGGCAGAGTAGAGGGGGAGGATCACCTCCTTCGACCTGCTGGACACGCTCTTTTTAATGCACCCCAGGATGCCATTGGCTTTTTTGGCTACAAGGGCACACTGCTGGCTCATGGTTAATCTGTCGTCCACCAGGACGCCCAGGTCCCTCTCAGCAGAGCTCCTCCCCAGCAGCTCTTCCCCCAGCCTGTACCGGTGCATGCAATTATTTCTCCCTAGGTGCAAGACTCTACACTTGCTTTTGTTAAACCTCATCCGGTTTCTTACTGCCCGGCTCTCCAGCCTGTCCAGGTCTCGCTGAATGGCAGCACAGCCTTCAGGCGTGTCAGCCAATCCTCCCAACTTCGTGTCATCAGCAAACTTGCTGAGGGTGGTCATTGATGAAGATGTTGAACAAGACCGGACTGAGCACAGACCCCTGGGGGATGCCGCTCGTTACAGGCCCTCAGCCAGACACTGCACCGCCAACGACAACACTCTGCACTCTGCCAGTCAGCCAATTCTCGACCCACTTCACTGTCCAATCACCTATCCCATACTTCCTCAGCTTTGTTATAATGATGTCATGGGAGACTGTATCAGTTATAGAGGTTATAGAGTTCAATTCCTGTAGTCAATTTGGCGGCCCAGGTGGGACCAGCTCTGTTCGCTGCAGGACCAGCTGAGAGGGAGACACTTTTGGCGCACCCTGAGATTTCTCTGAAGGACTCCCTTCCTCACCTGATCACTGCAGGGACAGACAAGGACCACCCATAGGTGGACCAGGTATGTGTATGGTAAGTGGAGCCCATATGTCTTGAGGAGACATCCTACACAGTTTACAGCCATACGTGCTGCTCCCAGGGAGGTGAGCTCATGGCTTTGGTTGCCAGCTGGGGTAGGAAGACTCCTTGGGTGTGTTCCTATGAAAGGGAACTGTATGTCATATGAATGGAAACAAGAACAAGTACTCTCTCCCAGGTGGGTGACAATAGGAGGGACCTAGGTTGGTCTCTCCTACGGGTATGGGATATAGTGGATAGCCTGTCAAATGGTAGCCTGGGTTCTCCAAGTTGTAATCACGGGGGTTATAGGTTGTATGTTCAATATTATCATCTGCTTTAAGTGTTTGGTACCGTGTGTCAAGCCGACTCTGGGAAAAACATTAACGTTTGCAACTGGTCGACCAGAGTATGAGTGTTATTAAGATTCCAGCTAGAAAACGTTGTCAGCATTGTGTAGTATGAATAAACCATGGTTTTTGATCTAAATGTCAGAGTGAGTGTGGTGTGAGTGAGACACAGAACAGCTGCAGGGTGAGTGCCGAGTCCCGATCCATGTTTCCTTCCTCCTGTGAGGGAAATGGCCAGACACGGACAAAGTGAAAGACTGTGTTGTCTGTCCACTCATATGTACTTTCTGCTTGTATGTAAGAAGACGGGAGTTTGTACTCTGTAGATTAGTAAGATTGTCCTGAGGAGAGGTGTACATTCCACCCGAGCAATGAATGTCAACCCATTTATGTAATACATTGTACTGCTTGCGAGGAAGTGTGTGAGGGAGGTGGTTCAATCAGTGCTGGTTCTGTGGCACAGTGTTTATAACTGAAGAATACAGACTGTATTAAGGGAGTTTATGTGAACTGTAGAACTGTACTGTTTGACAAACAGTTTTGATGGTATAAGAAAGTTTAATTGTTAATGATATATGAAAGTGTAGTTGAGGGAATGTGGAAGTGTATCTGAGCATACAAACAGAGGAAGCATTTACAGAAGAAAAAAGGTTAAAGTGAGTTTACCTGCACTGACATGAGAGCAACACCCTGAACCTCTGCCCTGTGAGCTGAGCAGAGCAGAGCAGAGACACAGTCCTCATGTATCAGGTAGTGTTATTCTGCTTACCAAATGAATGAGTTCACTACAGAAGAGGCAAATCTTCCCCTCTGCTCCATTTGTGGCATACTCTGGAGTTCAAGACATTGCAAAGCTATGGCACATCTACTTTCTTTCAATGATGACGCCTTAGTATGCTCTGGGCTGTCATTTCAATTGCATCTATAGAAGTCTAGGGTCATGCCAGCTGACAGGAAGCTGGCAAATGTTGTCTCATTGTAAGGAAGAGCAAGAAAGATGACATGGGCAATTATGGACCTGTCAGTCCAGAGCCTGGTAAAATTATGGAGAAAATGATGGTGGGAGTTATGGAAAAACAGCTGAAGGACAATTCTGTCATTGGTTGCAGCCAACACAAGTTTGTGAGGCGAAGGTCCTGTTTAATTTAAGCTCATTCTGTGACACAGTTATCCGTTTAGTTGACCAAGGGAAGCCAGTTGATGTAATCCTTGAGGATTTCAGTGGAGATTTTGATACTGTTTCTCACAACAACCTTCTGGACAGAATGTTCTGCATATGGCTAGACAGAAACACAATGTGGTGGGTGAGCAGTTGGCCAGTAGGTCAGTCCCAAAGGATTATAGTCAGTTTTTTCCATCAGGCTGGTAGATGGTCACTGTCGGGGTCCCCAGAGTTCCATTTTGGGGCCACTTTCCTTTCATGTTTATGCAGATGACTTGCATGCAGGACTAGAAGACGTTCTGAGCAAGTTTGCTGATGAGACCAGATGAGGAGGTGCTGTTGCCTCCACTGAGGATGGAGAGGACTTGCAGAGAGATGTGGACAAGTCAGAGAAGTGGGTACCAGTTGGTACTAAGCACCAAGTGCATAATGTATAACAAGAACAAGTGCCTGATTGTGCACCTGGGTAGGGGCAATGCTGGACATACACACTGACTGGATATGGGACACTGGAGAGGATTCTGACTGGAAAGGGTTGGGGTGCTGGTCAGCATCACACTGAATGTGAGTCAGCAGTGTGCCAAGGCAGCCAGGAAAGACAACAGTCCCCTGGAGTGCATGAAGCAACTTATTGCCAGCTGGGTGAGGGAAAGGGTTGTCCCTCTGCTCTGCATTGCTACTGCCTCACTATGTTCTGGGCACCACAGAACATAAAGGACTTCAAACTCTGGGAGAATGTGCAAAGGAGGGCACTGAAACCGAGAGATCTGAAGTTCAGAGTTTCACAAGGATTGGCTGCTTGTTCAGACTGGGCCCTTCTCACATCCCTGCTCACATCCTGCAATGAAACATAGGTCTCATATGGGACATGAACCTCACAGCGTCCTTGCACCACATGTAGAGCCTGGGATCTTCTGTCCCCATGTCTTTCATTTAACATCATACAAAATTCCAACACATTGCCCCAGGAAATGCCCAGAGCCAACATGACATACAGGACCTCTCTACCACTGGTCTTGCAATCAGGGCTTGACCTGTCTGCTTTTTAAGGCAAAGGAGAGGTTTCTTAGCATGCCAGTGCCTTTGCCTGCCTGTAGTCATGGCTTCCAGTTATCTTCTCTAACAAGTCCCTTGGGAAGCTTACTTGGTAATGTTCCTCAGCGGGCCCATTAATACTCCAAGAAACTTCACTGTTACTTCTGACTTTGTCTTGTTGAGCACTTTGTGCAAACTTCTCTCTGCACTAGAGGCTGATGAACTCAGCATCAAATGCACCCTGGGGCCCATTATAACCTAAAGAATCTCCTGTGCCTTATGCCATCTTGTTATCTTCTTCAGGTTATCAGAACTTGTTCAGCAAAAAGGAGGGATATCTGGAGAGAGCTTAAAGAATCCAGTATAAATTTATTGTCTATTTATTTATAGTTGGGTTTAAAGAAGACATTAAAGCAGCACTGTGCAACTGATACCAATCCAGGATGTCCCAATGAGTTCTGTACTGTTACTGTGTTGACAAAGGTCCTTCTCAACCTCCCCACCCAATTTCTGCTCACAATGGACCTATGGGACTTGCATCACTTTTCTTCACATCACTCTTCTCCTCTGCATTCATCCGCTCAGTGTTAAAACTGCTTTGCACCAACTCCCACTGGCTTTCCTCAGAGAACCAGCTACACATGGAAAAGGAAAGATTTCTCTTTTTTATCTGGCCAGCAAATGGAAAGAAAGGTGATGCAATTGAATGAACAGTAAAACACAGTGATCAACTGCATGCCATGTTCAAGCTGCATCTATTGAAGTTTGTCTTTCATATGGAATACTTTTAAAAGAAATGATTTATTCTGAGGTAGGATAGGATAGATTGAATCACAGTGAAGTAGTTGACAACAGAGGCCATCAGACTCTGGTAGATAGAGCAAATTCCAGTAATCTCCCTGGGATAGATCAGCCAGGTAGTTGAGAGGTATCAACTTAAAACTGATCAGGACTTGTGAGTATTTCACACATTGAGACGGGTTAACACATTCTCACTGATTCTCAGACTTTGGGGAGATGGAACAAATTCCAGTAATCCCCCTGAAAGTCAGAAATCAGACAGATAATTGGGAGGTATCTGACTGAACAAAGAGCAAGGGATGGAGAAATCTGGAGGGCAGTGGGAGTAGTTTGTGCCCAAATGGCCTGCTGAAAACATGCCCTTAACCATGGCCATTTATTTAGGAGAGCTGAAAAAACTTGGAGGATGAGACACATCAAATAGGCAGCAGGGAAGAGTAGTGCTGGGCACCGGGCTATAGTCACAGGGCATTGGCACTGGCACCACTGTCTGTGTCTCTGAATCTGAAGACATTTGTGTCCAGCGAACACAGTTCTGGAAAACATTGTAGTTTCAGTAAAAGAAAAAAAAAGACATCAAATCACCTCAAAGATTCATATTTACAACTTAAAATGGAACAAGACTCATGAGAATTTTTCATGTTGAGAAGGGTTAACACAATTTCAATGATTTCCATCTTTGTCTTCAATTATTTGTTTCAGTTTTATTGACATTTATGATCAACTATTAAGCTTACAGCCTCAAAATAAATAAAAAGAGATACATTTGCATCTTGCACGTGGCCTGATGCCCCTTTCACCTTCGCAGTTCCCACAAGTCCTTCCATGCCGGAGAGTATGAGATCCAGCAGAGCACCTCTCCTCTTTGGTTCCTCCACTGCTTGGTCAAGAAGCTGCCATCTGTGCTCTCCAGGGATCTGCTGGATGCCACATGCCCTGCTGTGCTGTCCCTGCTGCAGATAATGGAGTGACAAAGGCCACCAAATGGGACAAGGGACAGACAACATCAGATTCCCATCTGTCTGCAGAGGGCACCTTCCATTTACTCTCCCTGATCAGGAAGACAGGAAAAGACACTGATGGTCTCCTCTGTTTGCCATTTCCATTAGCTCTGACCTGTCTGCTCTTCCATCCCCAGGCAGAGCTCAGTGCACTCTCACAGAGGGCATTCACCCTTCTTTATCTCCTCGCCCATCCATCCTAAAGACTCGGTATCCCCCTTGTGCTACAGTGCAGTTGTGGAAGCCATTAAACTGTGTCCCCATGGTCCAAACAGGAGCTCAGGCCTGCAGCTCTATCAAGATTTCTAGCTTCTTGTGTGTTGGTGTTTGCATTAGTGCAAAACCACAGAAGTAAACATCCTAATTGGAAAGCATCACTGGACATAGCCTGACTGGATAGCTAATCTATGGTATCAGTGTGCAGAAGGTGGCACACAAACATTAGACTGATCGTGGGCCTTGGAGTTGACACAGCAACATGGTCACACCATGGGCATGGCTTTCCTGAAGGCCCTGTGCTGCTCTTGCAGCTGTGAGTGAATTCACCAGACAGCCAGTGCTATCCCCTCTCTGGCCCTCGGCTGATGCCCAGGAAGGAGCTGTCTATCTCAGGGATTTCCCACATGGTTTACAAGCACTGGCACACATCAGGAGCAGCCCAGGCACCTTGGGCATCACCCAGTGTCTGTGTGTGAGCAGCTGCCTCCCAGCTGAAGGTCCGAGGACTCAGAGCAGGAGCTCACATGCAGGCAACTCCTTGTGCTCTTCTGAACTGAACCAGAGGAATCCCAGCTCCTGTGGGTGTGTAGGGAGCCGAATCCCATTTCAGCTCCAGGATTTCTGTCAAGGGATGAGACTCCTGCACTGCCTCAGCTGGATCACTGCCCTGCACAGGGAAAGTCCAAACCTTGCCTTCCTTGTCTGGTTGCCCTTATTGTTTCATCAAACGATCTCTGGGAGCACTCCCCATATGTCTCCAATCAGTCACTGACCACTGGACATGTGGTGGTTAATTGAGCGAATTTCAAAGCACAGTCATGATGCTGTTGTCTTTCAGGAGCTGTTGGCCATGAGGACCCAGGGACATGTCAGGGGAGACAAGTCGGAAAGATAAAAATGACATAATCTGCTGCTTGCCTGTCCAGGCTCCTGGGACACAGGGAGCTCATAAAAGTGTGCAGGGCTGCAGAGAGACAGCTGTGCCCAGGAGCAGCTCTTGTGCACAGCACAGCCTGCAGGTGACAGAAGGAGAGGAGAGAAACTGAAGAGAGCTTGCAGGATGTGTGTGGTGTGAGCGGGCTGTGAGCTCACTGCAGGAGCATTGCTCACAGACCATGACAGGGTAAGTCTCACTGCAGACCATGAACTGCTTTTCATAGAGGGTCAACTTAATTTGGGACATCCCATAGGAGATCTGGATGCAGGCACTGCATGTTTCTTTACTGTGGAAAAAGCCTTCTGCTCCAGCTGAGGGCTTCCATACTGCAGTATGAAATCACAGCCCTGAGGGCTGCATGTCCCAGCACGGCTGCAGGCTGTGCAGCCGGGGCTGCAGGCGGGTGCCCAGGGCTGTCCTGCAGAGCAGGGTCCCTGCTGTGCCCCAGGGGCTGTGTGCCGGGTATGGGACTCTGCCGCCTGCCAGGCTCAGCACTCAGCCTGCCCGGGGAGCTGCCCAGGGTGCTGCAGGGAGACGGGTGGGGGGAAGGAGCCCCCCGGCAGGGCTTGTGCTGCCACAGCTGCTGCCTGGGGCAGGGGATCACAACTCCACTGCACAACGGAATGTTTCTGAGGGCACTTTGCAAGAGGAGAGCCAAGGCAGGGGGTTTCCATTTCCTGTTCTGAGGCAAAGAGGTTTGGAGTCAGAAATCTAAAAGGGGCAATAAGAGTTCTGAGAATTTTTCATCAATCAATTGCTTGTTTTGTGAACACTCACACATGATGTGCTTTCAGTCTCCCCTTTCTCGAAGGATGGAATTATCATCATTTTCTGTAGGCATGAATAATTCACTTATCCTACAAACAGGCAGCATTTTCTAACTGAAACTGAATGCCACAGAAGCTCGGGTAGGGGGCTCTAAGAGCACTTGGGGTAAAGATATGAGACATGAAACAGATGAAAATATCCAGGGAGAAGGCATAAGAAAATAAAAGGAAGGTTAGAGCTCCATATGCTGCTTCTGCTTAAGGAATGCTGAAATACATGAAATTAAATGCAAGTAATGGTGCTAAATGTACACTGTTGTAAGAGAATAAAAACATTTCATATTATAGCAGGAGGAGTGTGTCTGAGAATGGTCTGGACTTGTCATTATCTTCTGCACTCTGAGCAGGACTCCAAGCCCAACAACAGCAGATGTCCAACAGCAGCTCCATCAGCGAGTTCCTCCTGCTGCCGTTGGCAGACATGCGGCAGCTGCAGCTCCTGCACTTCTGGCTCTTCCTGGGCATCTACCTGGCTGCCCTCCTGGGCAACGGCCTCATCAGCACAGCCGTAGCCTGCGACCGCCGCCTGCACACCCCCATGTACTTCTTCCTCCTCAACCTGGCCCTCCTCGACCTGGGCTGCATCTCCACCACTCTCCCCAAAGCCATGGCCAACGCCCTCTGGGACACCAGGGCCATCTCCTACACAGGATGTGCTGCACAGCTCTTTTTCTTTTCCTTCTTCCTCTCAGCAGAGTATTCCCTTCTCACCATCATGTCCTATGACCGCTACGTTGCCATCTGCAAGCCCCTGCACTACGGGACCTTGATGGACAGCAGAGCTTGTGCCACCATGGCAGCAGCTGCCTGGGGCACTGGGGTTCTCAATTCCCTGCTGCACACTGCCAGTACGTTTTCACTGCCTCTCTGCCAAGGCAATGTTGTCAACCAGTTTTTCTGTGAAATCCCACAGATCCTCAAGCTCTCCTGCTCTGGCTCCTACCTCATGGAATTTGTATTTCTCTTTTTTGGTGTCAGTTTAGGCTTTGGTTGCTTTGTTTTCATAGTTGTGTCCTATGTGCACATCTTCATGGCTGTGCTGAGGATGCCCTCTGAGCAGGGACGGCACAAAGCCTTCTCCATGTGCCTCCCTCACCTGGCTGTGGTCTCCCTGTTTCTCAGCACTGGTGCTTTTGCCTACCTGAAGCCCCCGTCCATTTCCTCCCCACTCCTGGATCTGACATTCTGTATGCAGTGGTTCCTCCAACACTAAACCCTATTATCTACAGCATGAGGAACAGGGAGATCAAGCACGCTTTCAAGAAGGTGTTGCAATAAGCACTATTCCAGCTACAATGAAATGCACAACTTCCTCAATAGAATTCCCAGTGGTGGTTCTTTATGTTTTATGCATCTTTGTCTGTTTGATTATGTGAGATATAGGAATGTGCAAAAAAAAAATGTTATTGAACTTATAAATAAAAATGTATTTAAATTCTTTCCTACCTAATTTCCATTTTCTCACTCCAAGAACTCATGTAAACATGGAACCAGATTCCCTGAATATGTTATAAGATACCTAAAAAGCTTTCAAAATAGACTTACTTAGATTTTCTTTCTTCCTACTTTGCCTGGATTTGGGGAGGTACAGCCACAGACAGAAGCTCAACGTGCTCTTTTCATTCATGTGCTCTTACCAGTGCTGCAGTGCTCTTGAGTCCTCTCATTTGTGCAGTCCTGAAGGTCTTGTGTGTCTCACAACAGTCCTGTTGCCTCTACAGCAGCAATCCAGGGCTGCAGTCAGTAGCCGGCAATATGAACAGGTCTGTCAGAGCTGGTCTCCTTGCTGGCACTGCCATAACAAGAGGGCCCCTTTAGAGCAGGACCAGAGAACTGGAGGGAGGCCTCTTCCAAAGCTGGTGTAAGGAATATACCTCAGGAGCTGCTCCCTGAGAAAACCTTGAGATCTTCAGGTGCTCTTCACTGTGTGACCAGATCAGATTGAATAGTCCCAAGGAGATCCGTAAGCATCTCAAGGCAGTGCTGTGGTTTAAGGTTTATGGGTTGAGACAAAGAGAAAAAGAAAAGGATAATAATTATGACAAATGTATTTATACATATATAATATATTTAGTGTATTTTCACACATATACAACATATGCAGTTGCAAACATATATGAACTAATCCCTATGCGCATCTGTCTGCAAGTCCAGGATTAGTTGCAGGGGTTTTAACAGCCACAGGGTTCACTGTAGGAGCTGAAGTGGCTGTTGGGCTGTTGCAGGAGTTGAAGTGACCTCAGAGTTCATTGCCAGAGCTGGAACCACCACAGGACCTGTGACTATGTTGGAGCAGCCACTGGGCTCATTGGAGGGGTTGGAGCCACCGCAGGGCTGTACTTCCTCCCTTGGGAGGAATTTGTACCATTTTCTTATTACCATACTTGGAACAGCTACAGGACCCGTAGCAGGAGTAACTGCAGAGCTCATTATGAGGGGTGGAGTGACAGAGGGATCTGCCCAGAGCTTGGAGCAACTGCAGGACGTGTAGCAAAACCTTGGAGCTGCTGCATGGTCTGTGCCAGGAGTTGCAGAGGCTGCAGCACTGTCAGCAGATCCAGCTCTCTGGATCTGGCACACTGCAGTCATTTGTGCCTCTTGGGGGTTACCAGTGCCACAGCAGACCTGCCCCCAATATTCTACCAGTCTATCAGGATCCTGCAGTTGCTCGGAGATGAAGTTCCAAAGCCCTGGGGGTGCCCACCACTCCAGGCAGCTGCCCAGACCGTCCCACACCCTCTGCCATGCAGAGCCTTCTCACCTTGGGGCAGATCTCTCACTGATATTCCTGAATAATTGTTTAACCTCAATCATAGATTCATAGAATCACCAAGGTTGAAAAAGGCCTAAAAGATCATCCAGTCCAACCGTTCACCTATTACCTATAGCTCCCACTAAACCATGTCCCTCAACACAATATCCAGTACACCCCCGGACTCACAGAGGCGACAATGTAAATTGTGTAATTCCTAATCATATGGACAATATTACTTCCAAAACCCAAAGATGACCGCAGAGCTGAATGTGCACAAAACTTCACTTTGTCAGCTGCCAATTTTATCGTGGTACAAACTGAGGTCAAACAGCATAGCAAAATAAATACCCTAATCCAGCATCCAAGCACCAAGTAAGGAGCTGTGCAGTGAAGCTTCATGAGAAGACTCAACAAGCTCCACACATAGGGAGCACATCCACACATATCAGCACCATGGCCTGCACTTCTCCAGCTCCCACAAAGCCCTGTCCGCACTGGACAGATGTGCTGCTATCTCAACCCTTGGAGCCTCACATCAGGCACCAAAATGACAGTGGTTGTTGAACCCAACATGTGGCTCAGCAGCACACAGTGCTTTGTGCACTGCCCCATTCCCAGTGGGATGGGGATGAGAACTGGGAAAAAGAGTACAACTTCTGGGATGTAACAAAGCAGTTTACTAAGAGAGATAAAAGAAGTGGAGTAATAGTTATCACTATATATCCGTTGATATGGAATTGTATGGAACAACTGATGCACAAGCACTTGCTCAGCACCACCAGACTGATGCTCAGCTGGACCCTGGGCAGTGAAGAGACTGAGATGAACTCCCACCCCTTTCAATACAATTTCTGCTTGCTGTCAGCTGATAGAGAACGTCCCTTTGGCCACTATCAGTCAGCTGTCCTCACTCTGTTCCCTCCCAGCTCCATGTGCCCTCCACTGACCATGGCCTTGGCTCTGTACAACACTGCTTAGCAGCAGCTGTAAACATCAGAGTGTTATCAATGGTTTTCTCCTAGAACCAAAACACTGCACCACAGCAGACAGTCTGAAGAAAACAATTCCATTCCAGCTGTAACTCAGATTCCTGCCTGTCCCCTCTTCTTGTTCTTCCTGATCAGGAAGCAAGGAACAGAATCTGCCGCTCTCCTCTCTGAGCCCTTTCCATCAGTTCTCAGCTGGCTCCTCTGCCATCCCCAGGCAGAGCTCAGTGCCCTCTCATGGATGGCAGCAGCCTTTTCTCTTCTTCCTTGCCCATCCGTCATGCAGAATCTGTACCCCATTTGCTACAGTACAGAGCTGAGAATCAACCCACCATGTCTCTGTGAACCAAACAAGACCCTAGGCCTGCAAAGGCACAGAGATTTGGAGTTCGCTGAGTGAATGTTTGTGGTCCTCTCATTAGTGTAACGACTCTTCAGAAAGGATCCCCTTCCAGAAGCATGTTTTGATTTTGCCTGGCTGGGCCTTGCATCTACACCGTGCTACTGGTGTTCAGAAGATGGCACACAGGTACGAGACCCATTGTGGGGCTCACAGTTGTCCAGTGAACATTGTCACTACCCAGGGCATGTCTTTCCTAAAGGTCCTCAGTGGCATTTGCCAGCTGGCTGGGGGTGTGCTGGAGACCCCAGGGAACTGCCATTCTGTTGTAATACAAGAAGAATTTTACAGAGCAGCAGCCATGGATCAAGATAAGCACTTTACAGAGCAGCAGCTGCAGAGCAGGATAAACAGCATGAGAACCAAGGACACCTCTAGCAAAAGAGTGAAAGGCTCGTGGCTTTGAAGCGGGGTTTTAGGGTTCTTATTGCAGAAGCTTTCTTCCAATTAGTACGTGTGATTTTTGAACACCCTTGTTTGTTTGCTATAAAAGTACGGCTCTTCAGGCAATAGATGGACACAGCTATATTTAACTATATTGGTGTGTGGTTGTTTGTCCTAGAACGCTGACTTTTGCCTTCAGGTTCGCCAACACATGGGGGCCCGCAATGTCATGGGATTTAACTCTTGAACACCTGTGGGATCCCGAGAAACTAAGCCAGTATTTGAGTCAGGGATGGCGCAGCCTAGATAGATCTAAGGGGGTATGACTTATTTGGGGCTTGGCTTGTGCTTACCATGCTCTATATAACACTGTTCCGAAAAGAGAGAATTTCCGAGCTGAGGTTCTAGCCAAAAAGGGAAATCCCCAAGTCAATTTTGATCAGTCACAGGAGGCACCAGTAACAATATCAGTTGCCCTTGTGGAAGGCAAGAAATGGAAATGGGTGTCCTCACGTCTAGAACGGAAAAAAGAAGTGGAGGAGGAGGCAACAGAAGATCCAGGTGACAGGTCTGGATAAGTACCGAGAAAGGAAAAAGGAAAAGTGTCATGAAGAAGAGAGTGATGAGGAGGAAATCTCTGTTACTGTTTGTCGATCCCTGAAGATGACTGAAATCAAAGGCGTAAGAAAGGAGTTCACACGGCACCAGAATGAATCTCTTGTTACCTGGTTGCTTCGCTGTTGGGACAGCTGGGACGGTAGCTTGTTGTGATGTGACAGGCCCTTCCCCATATTCTGGAAGAATCTTAGTGTAATACAGTGGGTGTAGACAAAAAGGCGTAGGTTATATAAGGATGTGTCTGTTTCAATAAATCGCCATTTTGCCACTTCATCTCCTTGGTGTCACTTGGTAATTGGCCTAGCTGCTGCTTCAGTTGAAGGTGAGAGATCGTAAAGAAATTAACGACCATAAAGCCTTCATGTGTATCATTAAAATTCTCAGCTATTAGACACAAGCGCTTTCCAGATTGAGCAAGGAACAACAGTAAATTGCACTGTGTGTTTCCTTGTGGTGTTACCTACGTGACCACAGAGAAGACACGAGGAAGTGGCATGACCAGCCTACTCCTGTACTATGAGCACGGGTGAGGGAACTACAAAACAGTCCAACCACCAGTACGGCTGCTCCAGTTATCACAGGTAACCAATAGAGGGGCCCTGCCCTCATTCAAGGGAGTGGAAGGGATAATAGAGTTTATTGGACTGTGTGGATTTGATGGCCTAGCACATCAGAACCACAGAAATATAAGGCACTGGTGGATACTGGTGCACAGTGCACCCTAATGCCCTCCAGTCATGAAGGGACAGAATCAATCCATATTTCTGGATATCTCTCAAGAATTGACTGTGTTGGAGGCTGAAATAAGCCTCACTGGTAAAGACTGGAAAAAACATCCTATGTGAGTGGTCCAGGGTTTCCGTTCATACTTGGTATTGAGGATACCTCAGAAGAGGGCATTTCAAGGATACTAAGGGGTATCACTGGGCCTTTGGAATCGCTGCTGTAGATATGGACAACATTAAGCAGCTGTCTGTTTTGCCTGGCCTGTCAGAGGACCCGTCTGTTGTGAGGCTGCTACGAGTAAAAATAAAAGAGCAGCAGGTACCGATTGCTACAAAGACAGTGCACAGACGGCAGTATCGCACCAACAGGGATTCCTTGCTCCCCATTCATGATTTGATTCGCCAGTTGGAGAATCAGGGAGTGATCAGTAAAACTCACTCACCTTTTAACAGCTCCATATGGCCAGTGCGTAAAGCCAGTGGAGAATGGAGGCTGACAGTAGACTACCGTGGCCTGAATGAGGTCACACCCCCACTGAGTGCTGCTGTGCTGGAGAGCAAATAATTCAAATTCTTCTATGAGCCAGTTTTGCTATTAAGTGAAGCAAAGTAAAAGGGCCTGCCCAGGAAATTCAGTTCTTAGGTATAAAGTGGCAGGATGGATGTCATCACATCCCAACAGTGATTGACAAAATCACTGCCATGTCTCCACCAACTAGCAAGAAAGAGACACAATCTTTCCTGGGTGCAGTGGGCTTTTGGAGGATGCACATTCCAAACTACAGCCTCATTGTAAGCCCCCTTTATCAGGTGATGCAGAAGAAGAATGATTTTGCATAGGGCCCAGAGCAGCAGCAGGCTTTTGAACAGATTAAACAGGAGATAGCCTGTGCCATGGACCTGGGGCCAGTACGGACTGGACAGGATGTAAAGAACATCCTCTATACTGCTGCTGGAGAGAAAGGTCCCACTTGGAGTTTGTGGCAAAGAGCCTCAGGAGGGACCCAAGGCCGACCCCTGGGATTCTGGAGCTGAGCGTACAAGGGGTCTGAAGAGTGCTACACTCCAACTGAGAAGGAGATCTTAGCCGCGTATGAGGGGGCTCGGGCTGCTTCCGAAGTAGCTGGTACTGAAATGCAGCTCTTTCTGGCACCTTGACTGTCAATGATGAACCGGATGTTGAAAGGGGAGGTTCTCTCCACCCATCATGCTACCGATGCCACCTGGAGCAAGTGGATTGCACTGATTAGACAACAAGCGCGGATGGGGAACCTCAATCGTCCAGGAATTTTAGAAGTGATCATGAACTGGACTGAAGATAAAAAGTTTGGAACATCACCAGGAGAAGAGGTGTCATGTGCTAAAGCGGCCCCACCATACATCGAACTACCAGAAAATGAAAAGAAATATGCTCTTTTCACTGATGGATCATTTCATATTGTAGGGAAGCATCGGAGATGGAAAGCTGCTGTTTGGAGCCCCACACGACAGGTCGCAGAGGCCACTGAAGGTAAAGGAGAATCAAGTCAGTTTGCAGAGGTAAAAGCTGTCCAGCTGACCTTAGATGTGGCTGAACGGGAGAGGTGGCCAATGCTTTATCTTTATACTGACTCATGGATGGTGGCAAATGCCTTATGGGGGTTGTTACAGCAGTGGGAACAAAATAACTGGCAACGGAGGTGTAAACCTATTTGGGCTGCTGAACTGTAGAAAAACATAACTGCTCAAAAAAAAGATATGATTGTAAAGGTGTGTCACGTGGATGCACACTTGCCCAAGAGTCGGGCTATTGCAGAACAACAAAACAACCATCAGGTAGGTCGAGCTGCCAGAATTGAGGTGGCTCAAATAGACTTGGACTGGCAGAACAAGAGTGAATTATTTCAAGCTTGATGGTTCCATGAGACCTCAGGCCATCAAGGAATGGACATAACATATAATTGGGCTAGAGACTGAGGGGTGGACTTAACTATGGATGCTATTGCACTGGTTATTCATGACTGTGAATCATGTGCCATAATTAAACAAGCCAAGAATATGAAGCCTCTCTGGGGGGAAGGCCAAGGCAAAAGTATAAATATGGGGAGGAGTGACAGGTGAATGATGTCACCTTGCCAGGATCTCATAATGATAAGCGTTTTGTGCTTACCATGGTGGAAGCAACCACTGGGTGGCTTGAAACATACGCAGTACCCCATGCTACTGCCAGAAACACAATATTGGGTTGTTAGAAACAAGTCCTATAGAGACATGACACCTCAGAAAGAACTGAGTCTCATAATGGGACACATTTCAAAAATTCCCTTAATAAATACTTGGGCCAAAGTTCATGGCATTGAGTGGATTTATCATATCCCCTACCATGCACCAGCTTCTGGTAAAATTAAAAGATACAATGGGGTGTTGAAAACTATGTTGAAAGCAATGGGTGGTGGAACACTGAAGCACTGGGAAAAGCATTTGCATGTGGTGCAAGGATGCTGTTAAAGTTCATATCCCACATGTGCCCTGTGTCTCATCACAGGATGTGGGGTGTGAGAAGGGCCCAGTCTGAACAAGCAGTCAATCCCAGTGAAACTCTGAACTTCAGATCTCTCAGTTCCAGTGCCCTCCTGTGCACACTCTCCCATAGTTTGATGTTCTTTATGTTCTGCATTGCCCAGAAGTGCACCCAGTGCTCCAGGTGAGGCAGTAGCAATGCAGAGCAAAGAGGGACAAACCTTTCTCCCACCCAGCTGGCAATAAATTGCTTGATGCACTTTAGGGGACTGTTGGCCTTCTTGGCTGGCTGGGCACACTGCTGACTCACTTAAAATTTTATGTTGAGCAGGACCCCCAATCCTTTTCAGTCAGACGTCTCTCATGTGTCCAATATACAGACAGTGTTTATGTCCAGGGTTGCCCATACCCAGGTGCACAATCAGGCACTTGTTCTTGTTATACTTTATGCACTTGGTGCTTAGTACCAACTGGTACCCACTTCTCTGACTTGTCCACATCTCTCTGCAAGTCCTCTCCACCCTCAGTGGAGGCAACAACACCTCCTCATCTGGTCTCATCAGCAAACTTGCTCAGAACATCTTCTAGTCCTGCATGCAAGTCATCTGCATAAACATGAAAGGAAAGTGGCCCTAAAATGGAACCCTGGGGAGCTCTGACAGTGACCATCTACCAGCCCAATGGAACCCACGGACTATAATCCTTTGGGACAGAACTACTGGCCAACTGCTCACCCACCACTGCTGGTGAACCTGAAAGGCAAAATGTCAGCGTGCTGGGTCAAACAGAGAAACACCAATATAGTTACATATAGCTGCATCAATTTATTGCCCGAAAGCCAGACTTTTATAGGAGACAGACAAGGGTGTCCAAAAATCACACACGCTAGTTGGAGGAAAGCTACTGCAATAACAACCCTATAACCCCCCTTCAAAGCCACGAGCCATTCATTCTTTTCCTAGAGATGTCCTTTGTTCTCATGCTGTTTATCCTGCTCCGCAGCTGCTGCTCTGTGAACTCCTTATCTCAATCCATGGCTGCTGCTCTGTAAAATTCTTCTTGTATTACAACACACCACGTTCTGTTTCTGTCTAGCTGTATGCAGGAATTTCTGTCCAGAAGGGTGCTGGAGAAATAGTATCAAAAGCTCTACTGAAATCCTCAAGGATTACATCAACTGCCTTCCCTTGTTCAGCTCAATGGATAAAGGTGTCATAAAAAGACCTGAAATTAAATAGGACCTTCCCCTCTGTATCTTGTGTTGTCTGTGACCTGTCCTTCAGTTGTTTTTCCATAACTCCCACCATCATTTTCTCCATAATTTTACCAAGCACTGTAGTGAGACTGACAGGTCCATAGTTGCCCGTGTCATCTTTCTTGCTCTTCCTTACAATGAGACAACATTTGCCAGCTTCCTGTCAACAGGTATGACCCTAGATTTATTAGATGCCATTGAAATGCGAGCCCAGAGCATGCTAAAGTGTCATCAGTGCAAGAACGTAGATGTGCCATAGCTTTGCAATGCCTTGAAATCCAGACTATGCCACAGATGGAGCAGAGAGGAAGATCTGCCTCTTCTGTTCTGAGCTCATCCTTTTGATAAGCTGAATATCACTACATACTCCATGGGGTCAGGTGCAAAAGACACAATGGGTGCCCTAAGCACGTGGCTGAGGTGGTATTTAGGATGGCCAAGAATACCTCCCTTCTGGCCCTCAGCTGATGCTCCAGAAGGAGGTGTCTATCTCATAGATTTTCCGTCACAGTTTACAAGCACTAGCACAAAACTAGGATCACCCAAGGCATCTTGGGCATCACTGAGAGACTGTGTATGAGTAGTGCAGTCCCTGTGGAATAAAAACCAAGGATTCAGATGAGGGACTCACACACAGACACCTCACTGTGCACATCTGAACTCAGCTAGGTGAACTTGTAGCTCCTGTGGTTCTTTGAAAAACTGATCCCAATTCAGCCCCAGGGTTTCCATCTGAGGATGAGATGCCTAACGCTAGAATAAGGATGGGATGGTCTGTTGATAACAGGACAAATGGAAACGGATTTAAATTAAAAAGGGGAGACATAGGTTAGATGTGAGGAACCTATATTTTTACACAGCAACACTGGAAAAAGTTGCCCTCAGAGGCTGTGCATGCCCAATGGATGGGATCCTGGGTTTACTCTGGGTTTACCCTCACGTCAGTCCATGTTTCTACTCATACTTTTGTCTAGGTGAACTCTCACTTTACTCAAGGTTTTACTCACAGTTTACCATCAGGGAGTGTGATCGGGAGATGGGCTGGTGGAGTGACTTGCTGGCATCCCCGAGGGAAGGCTGCCAGGCAGATACCCCCAGAAAAGTGGTTGACTCCCTGCCCTGTCACAGTCAGACAGACCTGACTGATGAGAAGGGTTGGAAGAGAGTCCCAACTCAACATCACAGGAGCCCCCCCATGCCTGCCTAGCCCTCGACCCCTGATCCATCTAAGCAACAGGTTTGACACTCTGAAATCTGAAGGAGATAAGAATGGGGAGGCAATGGAGGATCTGCCTAGGAGGAAACCTAATGCAAGGCAGTCACTACCAAGCCTTGTGACTTCCTCTGCCATGAAAGAAAGAAGGGTGGCCGTGGTGGGTGACTCCCTTCTCAGAGGAATAGAGGGCCCCATTTGCAGACTGGACCCCAGTTGTCAGTAAGTCTGCTGCCTTCTTGGTTTCAGGTCAGGGACATAATGAGGAAACTCCCAATGCTGGTTAGGTCCACTGATTATTTTCCACTACTCATAGTTTAGGTGGGCAGTGATGAAATTTCTTAGATAAGACTACAAACTATAAAAAGAGATTTCAGGAATTTAGGCCATTTAGTTCACAAAGTGGGAGATCAAGTGATTTTTTGTTCTATACCTTCAGTGGCAGTGAGGGACACAGAGCAGGCTTGGAAAGCAAAGCAATGAACAATTGTCTCAGAGGTTGGTACTGAGCCAGAAACTTTGAGTTCTTTGATCACAGGACAGTTTACTTGGCCCATGGTCTGTTATCCATGAATGGAACCCAACTGTCTCAAAGGGGGAAGTGAATCCTAGCATAGACGGTAGCGGGGCTTATCGAAAGAGCTTTAAACTAGCTACGATGGGGGAGTGGACAAAACAGGGCTTACCAGAGATAAGCCTAAGGAAATGCTGTTTGAGCTGGGAGAGAGGCAGATGCCTCAGCTGAAGTGCGTCTACACCAACGCACGCAGCTTGGTCAACAAGCAAGAGGAGCTGGAAGCAACTGTGCATCTGACAAACCATGACCTAGTTGCTATTACCGACCCATGGTGGGACCACTGCCATGACTGGAGTGCTGTGATGGATGGTTACAAGCTCTTCAGAAGGGATAGAGGAGGAAGGAAGGGTGGTGGTGTGGCCCTTTATATTAAAGAGAGTTTTGATGTTGAAGAGCTTGGGCTTCAGAATGAAGTGCATGTTTGTAAGGATCGGGGGAAAGGCCTGTAAGTGTGACATCTTGCTAAAGGTTTCTTATAGACCGCCTAATTGATGGGTGAGGCATTCTATGAGCAGCATACTGAAGTCGCAAGATTGCCAGCACTCATTTTCTTGGGAGACTACAACTTCTCTGATATATGCTGGGAATATAATAAATAGCAGAGGAATCAGTCCAAGAGGTTTATAGATTGCATGCAAGACAGCTTCCTTACACAGCTGGTATGAAGTCCTACCAGGGGTGGTTCCTTGCTAGACCTGCTCTTCACTAACAGTGAAGGACTGGTAGGAGTTGAGAAGGTTGGGGACTGTCTTGGGCAGAGTGGCCATGAAATGGTAGAATTCTCTATTCTTGGAGATGTCAGAAGGGTGACTAGCAAAACTACTATCCTGAACTTCTAGAGGGCGGACTTTGACCTGTTCAGGACACTTGTAGCACAGGTCCCTTGGGAGTCGCTCCTTATGGGTAAAGGGGTCCAGGAAGCCTGGACACTCCTCAAGATGGAAATCTTAAAGGCACGAGATCAGGCTGTCCCTGAATGCCATAAGGTGAGCCATAGGGGAAGAAGACCAGTGCAGATGAACTGGGAAAAACTATTGAGACTCAGGAAGAAAAAGAGAATCTCCGTCCTCTGGAAGAAGGGGCTGGGTACTTGGGGAGATTACAAGGAAGTTGCTAAGGCATGCAGGGAGGAAGTTAGGAAGGCACATTAATTCCCTGTCCCTTAATCCATGCCCAGAGCTTCTCAGCCATGTCACTGCCAACTGTAAGCTCCATGCAGAGTTCAAGTGGGACACAGAGGGCACAGCCTTCTGCTGGGTGGATGCAAGTGTTGGTGGAACCAGATGGGACAAAGCCCTCCCACCATGCCCTCCTGGGAAAATGGCCACCCCAAGAATGGCAGTCTGTCTCCTCCATGACCCCATCTGAAATGCTCCTGCACTGATTGATTATAGGGCTTTAAACCAGGTCCAAATGGGGAAGGGTGGGGAATTGGATGTGACAGAGAAGGGCTGAGGGATATTGTTGCTGTTGGAGATTGAATGGAAAGCCTCTGAGTTGTTCTATAGGATTGTGTGAGGATTCCTCAGAGAAAGTCTTGTTGCCAATACCCCGTCCTAAATCTTACTGTGTACCCTCTGGGGGTAACCCCAACCTACTGCTGCCCTAAAGTGCCTGTAGACCAGTGCGGGTAGCATGGGAAATAAACGGGACAAATCAAGAGAAAACCACAGAGCTTTTCCTTTCATGCAGGCTGCTGATTCTGAGCAAGGCCCTGAACATCAGTACCACAGTGTAGATGCAAGACCCAGACAGGCTAAATCAAAGCATGCTTCTGGAAGGGGATGCTTTCTGAAGAATCCTTACACTAATGAGAGGACCACAAACATTCACTCAGCGAACTCCAAATCTCTGTGCCTTTGCAGGCCTAGGGTCTTGTTTGGTTCACAGAGACACGGTGGGTTGATTCTCAGCTCTGTACTGTAGCAAATGGGGTACAGATTCTGCATGACGGATGGGCAAGGAAGAAGAGAAAAGGCTGCTGCCATCCATGAGAGGGCACTGAGCTCTGCCTGGGGATGGCAGAGGAGCCAGCTGAGAACTGATGGAAAGGGCTCAGAGAGGAGAGCGGCAGATTCTGTTCCTTGCTTCCTGATCAGGAAGAACAAGAAGAGGGGACAGGCAGGAATCTGAGTTACAGCTGGGATGGAATTGTTTTCTTCAGACTGTCTGCTGTGGTGCAGTGTTTTGGTTCTAGGAGAAAACCATTGATAACACTCTGATGTTTACAGCTGCTGCTAAGCAGTGTTGTACAGAGCCAAGGCCATGGTCAGTGGAGGGCACATGGAGCTGGGAGGGAACAGAGTGAGGACAGCTGACTGATAGTGGCCAAAGGGACGTTCTCTATCAGCTGACAGCAAGCAGAAATTGTATTGAAAGGGGTGGGAGTTCATCTCAGTCTCTTCACTGCCCAGGGTCCAGCTGAGCATCAGTCTGGTGGTGCTGAGCAAGTGCTTGTGCATCAGTTGTTACATACAATTCCATATCAACGGATATATAGTGATAACTATTACTCCACTTCTTTTATCTCTCTTAGTAAACTGCTTTGTTACATCCCAGAAGTTGTACTCTTTTTCCCAGTTCTCATCCCCATCCCACTGGGAATTGGGCAGTGCACAAAGCACTGTGTGCTGCTGAGCCACATGTTGGGTTCAACAACCACTGTCATTTTGGTGCCTGATGTGAGGCTCCAAGGGTTGTGGTAACAGCACATCTGTCCAGAGTGGACAGGGCTTTGTGGGAGTTGGAGATGTGCAGGCCATGGTGCTGATAGTTTCCCTATTTGTGAAGCTTGCTGAGTCTTCTCATGAAGCTGCATTTCACAGCTCCTTGCTTGCTGCTTGTTTTCCCTGCTGCATCATTTGTCAACTCTGGATGCTGGATTAGGGTATTTATTTTGCTATGCTGTTTGACCTTGGTTTGTACCACGATAAAATTGGCAAAGTGAAGTTTTGTGCACATTCAGCTCTTTGGACATCTTTGGGTTTTGGAAGTAATATTGTTGGTATGATTAGGAATTACACATTTTACACTGTCGTCTCTGGGAGACCAGGGGTATTCAAGGAGAGACTGGATATTGTGTTGAGGGACATGGTTAAGTGGGAGCTATTGGTAATAGGTGAACGGTTGGATTGGATGATCTTTCAGGCCTTTTTCAGCCTTGGTGATTCTATGATTCTAGGATTGAGGTTAAACAATTATTCAGGAATATCAGTGAGAGATCTGCCCCAAGGTGAGAAGGCTCTGCATGGCAGGGGGTGTGGGACAGTCTGGGCAGCTGCCTGGAGTGGTGGGCACCCCCAGGGCTTTGGAACTTCATCTCCGAGCAACTGCAGGATCCTGAGAAACTGGTAGAATATTGGAGACAGGTCTGCTGTGGCACTGGTAATCCTAAAAAGGCCCAAATGACTGCAGTGTGCCAGGGCCTGGCCCACACCTACTGAGCTGTGTTCAACACTATTCAGCATCTTCAAGGGGAAGAGAGCTGGATCTGCTGACATTGCTGCAGCCTCTGCAACTCCTGGCACAGTCCCTGCAATAGCTCCAAGTTTTTGCTACACATCCTGCAGTTGCTCCAAGCTCTGGACAGATCCCACTGTCACTCCACCCCTCATAAGGAGCTCTGCGGTCACTTATGCTACAGGTCCTGTAGCTGTTCCAAGTATTGAGATAAGAAAATTAAGCAAACCACTGAGTGCTGCTGTAGAGACGACGGGACTGCTGTGAGACACACAAGACCTTCAGGCCTGTAGAAATGAGAGGACTCGAATCCTCTGTGCACTGTATCAGTGTAAAGAGAGGAGGAATGAAAAGAACTAGTTGTGCTTCTATCTGTGGCTGTACCTTCCCCAAATCCAGACAAAGTTGGATAAGAGAAGAGCTAAGGAAAAGCGTATTTTGAATGCTATTTATTTATCTCTTAACCTATTCGGGGAATCTGGTTCCATGTTTACATGAGCTCTTGGAGTGAGAAAATGGATAGTAGGTGTGAAAGAAGTGAAACAAATTTTTATTTATAAGTTCAATAACATTTTTTTGCACGTTGCTATATCTCACATAATCAATCAATCAAAGATGCATAAAAGATGAAGAACCATCACTGGGAATCATGCGATGAAGATGTGCACTTTATTGAAGCGGGAATAGTGAGTATTGCAACACCTTCCTGAGAGCGTGCTTGATCTCCCTGTTCCTCATGCTGTAGATAATAGGGTTCAGTGTTGGAGGAACCACTGAGTACAGAAGTGCCACTGTCAGATCCAGGAGTGGGGAGGGAATGGAGGGGGGCTTCAGGTAGGCAAAAGCACCAGTGCTGAGAAACAGGGAGACCACGGCCAGGTGAGGGAGGCACGTGGAGAAGGCTTTGCGCCGTCCCTGCTCAGAGGGCATTCTCAGCACAGCCACGAAGATCTGCACATAGGACACAACTATGAAAACATAGCAGCCTACGTCTAAACTGATAGTAAAAATGAGAAACACAACTTCCCTGAGATTTGATTCTGAGCAGGAGAGCTTGAGGATCTGGGGAATTTCACAGAAAAACTGGTTGACAACATTGCCTTGGCAGAGAGGCAGTGAAAACGTACTGGCAGTGTGCAGCAGGGAATTGAGAACCCCAGTGCCCCAGGCAGCTGCTGCCATGGTGGCACAAGCTCTGCTGTCCATCAAGGTCCCGTAGTGCAGGGGCTTGCAGATGGCAACGTAGCGGTCATAGGACATGATGGTGAGAAGGGAATACTCTGCTGAGAGGAAGAAGGTAAAGAAAAAGAGCTGTGCAGCACATCCTGTGTAGGAGATGGCCCTGTTGTCCCAGAGGGCGTTGGGCATGGCTTTGGGGAGAGTGGTGGAGATGCTGCCCAGGTCGAGGAGGGCCAGGTTGAGGAGGAAGAAGTACATGGGGGTGTGCAGGCGGCGGTCGCAGGCTACGGCTGTGCTGATGAGGCCGTTGCCCAGGAGGGCAGCCAGGTAGATGCCCAGGAAGAGCCAGAAGTGCAGGAGCTGCAGCTGCCGCGTGTCTGCCAACGGCAGCAGGAGGAACTCACTGATGGAGCTGCTGTTGGGCATCTGCTGTTGTTGGGCTTGGAGTCCTGCTCAGAGTGCAGAAGATAATGACAAGTCCAGACCATTCTCAGAGGCACTACTCCTGCTATACTATGAAATGTTTTTATTCTCTTACAACAGTGTACATTTAGCACCATTACTTGCATTTAATTTCATGTATTTCAGCATTCCTTAAGCAGAAGCAGCATATGGAGCTCTAACCTTCCTCTTATTTTCTTATCCCTTCTCCCTGGATATTTTCATCTGTTTCATGTCTCATATCTTTACCCCAAGTGCTCTTAGAGCCCCCTACCCGAGCTTCTGTGGCATTCAGTTTCAGTTAGAAAATGCTGCCTGTTTGTAGGATAAGTGAATTATTCATGCCTACAGAAAATGAAGATAATTCCATCCTTCGAGAAAGGGGAGACTGAAAGCACATCATGTGTGAGTGTTCACAAAACAAGCAATTGATTGATGAAAAATTCTCAGAACTCTTATTGCCCCTTTTAGATTTCTGACTCCAAACCTCTTTGCCTCAGAACAGGAAATGGAAACCCCCTGCCTTGGCTCTCCTCTTGCAAAGTGCCCTCAGAAACATTCCGTTGTGCAGTGGAGCTGTGATCCCCTGCCCCAGGCAGCAGCTGTGGCAGCACAAACCCTGCCGGGGGCTCCTTACCCCACACGTCTCCCCGCAGCGCCCTGGGCAGCTCCCCGGGCAGGCTGAGTGCTGAGCCTGGCAGGCGGCAGAGTCCCATACCCGGCACACAGCCCCTGGGGCACAGCAGGGACCCTGCTCTGCAGGACAGCCCTGGGCACCCGTCTCAGCTGGAGCAGAAAGCTTTTTCCACAGTAAAGAAACATGCAGTGCCTGTAGTCAGATCTCCTATGGGATGTCCCAGTTATAGTTACCCCTTAATTAAAAGCAGCTCATGGTCAGCTGTGAGACTTACCTTGTCATGGTCTGTGAGCAATGCTCCTGCAGTGAGTTCACAGCCCGCTCACACCACACACATCCTGCAAGCTCTCTCCAATTTCTCTCCTCTCCTTCTGTCACCTGCAGGCTGTGCTGTGCACGAGATCTGCTCCTGGGCACAGCTGTCTCTCTGCAGCTCTGCCCACTTTTATGAGCTCCCTGTGTCCCAGGAACCTGGACAAGCAAGCAGCAGATTATGTCATTTTTATCCTTCCCACTCATTTCCCCTGACATGTCCCTGGGTCCTCATGGCCAACAGCTCCTGAAAGACAACAGCATCATGACTGTGCTTTGAAATCCACTCAATTAACCACCACATGTCCAGTGGTCAGTGACTGATTGGAGACATATGGGGAGTGCTCCCAGAGATCGTTTGATGAAACAATAAGGGCAACCAGACAAGGAAGGTGAGGTTTGGACTTTCCCTGTGCAGGGCAGTGATCCAGCTGAGGCAGCGCAGGAGTCTCATCCCTTGACAGAAATCCTGGAGCTGAAATGGGATTCGGCTCCCCACAGAACCACAGGAGCTGGGATTTCTCTGGTTCAGTTCAGAAGTGCACAAGGAGTTGCCTGCATGTGAGCTCCTGCTCTGAGTCCTCGGTCCTTCAGCTGGGAGGCAGCAGCTCACACACAGACACTGGGTGATGCCCAAGGTGCCTGGGCTGCTCCTGATGTTTGCAAGTGCTTGTAAACCGTGTGGGAAATCCCTGAGATAGACACCTCCTTCCTGGGCATCAGCTGAGGGCCAGAGAGGGGATAGCACCGGCTGTCCGGTGAATTCACTTACAGCTACAAGAGCAGCACAGGGCCTTCAGGAAAGCCATGCCCATGGTGTGTCCGTGCTGCTACGTCACCTCCAAGACCCACGATCGGTCTAATGTTTGTGTGCCACCTTCTGCACACTGATTCTATAGATGAGCTATCCAGTCAGGCAATGTCCAGTGATGCTTTTCAATTAGGATATTTACTTCTGTGCTTTTGCACTAATGCAAACACCAACACACAAGAAGCTAGAAATCTTGGTAGAGCTGCAGGCCTGAGCTCCTGTTTGGACCATGGGGACACAGTTTAATGGTTTCCACAACTGCACTGTAGCACAAGGGGGATACCGAGTCTTTAGGATGGATGGGCGAGGAGACAAAGAAGGGCGACTGCCCTCTGTGAGAGTGCACTGAGCTCTGCCTGGGGATGGAAGAGCAGACAGGTCAGAGCTAATGGAAACGGCAAACAAAGGAGACCATCAGTGTCTTTTCCTGTCTTCCTGATCAGGGAGAGTAAATGGAAGGTGCCCTCTGCAGACAGATGGGAATCTGATGTTGTCTGTCCCTTGTCCCATTTGGTGGCCTTTGTCACTCCATTATCTGTGGCAGGGACAGCACAGCAGGGCATGTGGCATCCAGCAGATCCATGGAGAGCACAGATGGCAGCTTCTTGACCAAGCAGTGGAGGAACCAAAGAGGAGAGGTGCTCTGCTGGATCTCATACTCTCCGGCATGGAAGGACTTGTGGGAACTGTGAAGGTGAAAGGGGCATCAGGCCATGTGCAAGATGCAAATGTATCTCTTTTAGTTTATTTATTTATTTTGAGGCTGTAAGCTTAATAGTTGATCATAAATGTCAATAAAACTGAAACAAATAATTGAAGACAAAGATGGAAATCAATGAAAATGTGTTAACCCTTCTCAACATGAAAAATTCTCATGAGTCTTGTTCCATTTTAAGTTGTAAATATGAATCTTTGAGGTGATTTGATGTCTTTTTTTTTCTTTTACTGAAACTACAATGTTTTCCAGAACTGTGTTCGCTGGACACAAATGCCTTCAGGTTCAGAGACACAGACAGCGGTGCCAGTGCCAATGCCCTGTGACTGTAGCCTGGTGCCCAGCACTACTCTTCCCTGCTGCCTATTTGATGTGCCTCATCCTCCAAGTTTTTTCAGCTCTCCTAAAGAAATGGCCATGGTTAAGGGCATGTTTTCAGCAGGCCATTTGGGCACACACTACTCCCACTGCCCTCCAGATTTCTCCATCCCTTGCTCTTTGTTCAGTCAGATACCTCCCAATTATCTGTCTGATTTCTGACTTTCAGGGGGATTACTGGAATTTGTTCCATCTCCCCAAAGTCTGATGGAATGTGTTGTCAACTCCTTCACTGTGATTTGATCTATCCCTTCCTATCTATTCTTTTTCTTTTTCTTCTTATACTTTTTCTTTTTCTCAATCACTGTCTCTTTTTTATTAAGGCACGAAGTCTGAAAGATGTTCATTAATGTCAGTAAAAGTGAAAAACAGAGTTGGAGACAAAGATATAAATCAATGAGAATGTGTTAACCCATCTCAATGTGTGAAATACTCACAAGTCCTGATCAGTTTTAAGTTGATACCTCTCAACTACCTGGCTGATCTATCCCAGGAAGATTACTGGAATTTGCTCCATCTCTCAGAGTCTGATGGCCTCTGTTGTCAACTACTTCACTGTGATTCAAACTATCCTATCCTACCTCAGAATAAATCATTTCTTTTAAAAATATTCCATATGAAAGACAAACTTCAATAGATGCAGCTTGAACATGGCATGCAGTTGATCACTGTGTTTTACTGTTCATTCAATTGCATCACCTTTCTTTCCATTTGCTGGCCAGATAAAAAAGAGAAATCTTTCCTTTTCCATGTGTAGCTGGTTCTCTGAGGAAAGCCAGTGGGAGTTGGTGCAAAGCAGTTTTAACACTGAGCGGATGAATGCAGAGGAGAAGAGTGATGTGAAGAAAAGTGATGCAAGTCCCATAGGTCCATTGTGAGCAGAAATTGGGTGGGGAGGTTGAGAAGGACCTTTGTCAACACAGTAACAGTACAGAACTCATTGGGACATCCTGGATTGGTATCAGTTGCACAGTGCTGCTTTAATGTCTTCTTTAAACCCAACTATAAATAAATAGACAATAAATTTATACTGGATTCTTTAAGCTCTCTCCAGATATCCCTCCTTTTTGCTGAACAAGTTCTGATAACCTGAAGAAGATAACAAGATGGCATAAGGCACAGGAGATTCTTTAGGTTATAATGGGCCCCAGGGTGCATTTGATGCTGAGTTCATCAGCCTCTAGTGCAGAGAGAAGTTTGCACAAAGTGCTCAACAAGACAAAGTCAGAAGTAACAGTGAAGTTTCTTGGAGTATTAATGGGCCCACTGAGGGCCATTACCAAGTAAGCTTCCCAAGGGACTTGTTAGAGAAGATAACTGGAAGCCATGACTACAGGCAGGCAAAGGCACTGGCATGCTAAGAAACCTCTCCTTTGCCTTACGAAGCAGACAGGTCAAGCCCTGATTGCAAGACCAGTGGTAGAGAGATCCTGTCTCTCATGTTGGCTCCTGGCATTTCCTGGGGCAATGGGTTGGAGGTCCGTATGATGTTAAATGAAAGACATGGGGACAGAAGATCCCAGGCTCTACATGTGGTGCAAGGACGCTGTGAGGTTCATGTCCCATATGAGACCTATGTTTCATTGCAGGATGTGAGAAGGGATGTGAGAAGGGCCCAGTCTGAACAAGCAGTCAATCCCTGTGAAACTCTGAACTTCAGATCTCTCAGTTCCAGTGCCCTCGTTTGCACATTCTCCCAGAGTTTGAAGTCCTTTATGTTCTGCGGTGCACAATCAGGCACTTGTTCTTGTTATACGTTATGCACTTGGTGCTTAGTACCAACTGGTACCCACTTCTCTGACTTGTCCACATCTCTCTGCAAGTCCTCTCCACCCTCAGTCGAGGCAACAGCACCTCCTCATCTGGTCTCATCAGCAAACTTGCTCAGAACGTCTTCTAGTCCTGCATTCAAGTCATCTGCATAAACATGAAAGGAAAGTGGCCCCAAAATGGAACCCTGGGGACCCCGACAGTGACCATCTACCAGCCTGATGGAAAAAACTGACTATAATCCTTTGGGACTGACCTACTGGCCAACTGCTCACCCACCACATTGTGTTTCTGTCTAGCCATATGCAGAACATTCTGTCCAGAAGGTTGTTGTGAGAAACAGTATCAAAATCTCCACTGAAATCCTCAAGGATTACATCAACTGGCTTCCCTTGGTCAACTAAACGGATAACTGTGTCACAGAATGAGCTTAAATTAAACAGGACCTTCGCCTCACAAACTTGTGTTGGCTGCAACCAATGACAGAATTGTCCTTCAGCTGTTTTTCCATAACTCCCACCATCATTTTCTCCATAATTTTACCAGGCTCTGGACTGACAGGTCCATAATTGCCCATGTCATCTTTCTTGCTCTTCCTTACAATGAGACAACATTTGCCAGCTTCCTGTCAGCTGGCATGACCCTAGACTTCTATAGATGCAATTGAAATGACAGCCCAGAGCATACTAAGGCGTCATCATTGAAAGAAAGTAGATGTGCCATAGCTTTGCAATGCCTTGAACTCCAGAGTATGCCACAAATGGAGCAGAGGGGAAGATTTGCCTCTTCTGTAGTGAACTCATTCATTTGGTAAGCAGAATAAAACTACCTGATACATGAGGACTGTGTCTCTGCTCTGCTCTGCTCAGCTCACAGGGCAGAGGTTCAGGGTGTTGCTCTCATGTCAGTGCAGGTAAACTCACTTTAACCTTTTTTCTTCTGTAAATGCTTCCTCTGTTTGTATGCTCAGATACACTTCCACATTCCCTCAAGTACACTTCCATATATCATTAACAATTAAACTTTCTTATACCATCAAAACTGTTTGTCAAACAGTACAGTTCTACAGTTCACATAAACTCCCTTAATACAGTCTGTATTCATCAGTTATAAACACTGTGCCACAGAACCAGCACTGATTGAACCACCTCCCTCACACACTTCCTCACAAGCAGTACATAGTATTACATAAATGGGTTGACACTCATTGGTCGGGTGGAATGTACACCTCTCCTCAGGACAATCTTACTAATCTACAGAGTACAAACTCCCGTCTTCTTACATACAAGCAGAAAGTACATATGAGTGGACAGACAACACAGTCTTTCACTTTGTCCGTGTCTGGCCATTTCCCTCACAGGAGGAAGGAAACATGGATCGGGACTCGGCACTCACCCTGCAGCTGTTCTGTGTCTCACTCACACCACACTCACTCTGACATTTAGATCAAAAACCATGGTTTATTCATACTACACAATGCTGACAACGTTTTCTAGCTGGAATCTTAATAACACTCATACTCGTGTCGACCAGTTGCAAACGTTAATGTTTTTCCCAGAGTCGGCTTGACACACGGTACCAAACACTTAAAGCAGATGATAATATTGAACATACAACCTATAACCCCCGTGATTACAACTTGGAGAACCCAGGCTACCATTTGACAGGCTATCCACTATATCCCATACCCGTAGGAGAGACCAACCTAGGTCCCTCCTATTGTCAACTACCTGGGAGAGAGTATTTGTTCTTGTTTCCATTCATATGACATACAGTTCCCTTTCATAGGAACTCACCCAAGGAGTCTTCCTACCCAGCTGGCAACCAAAGCCATGAGCTCACCTCCCTGGGAGCAGCACGTATGGCTGTAAACTGTGTAGGATGTCTCCTCAAGACATATGGGCTCCACTTACCATACACATACCTGGTCCACCTATGGGTGGTCCTTGTCTGTCCCTGCAGTGATCAGGTGAGGAAGGGAGTCCTTCAGAGAAATCTCAGGGTGCGCCAAAAGTGTCTCCCTCTCAGCTGGTCCTGCAGCGAACAGAGCTGGTCCCACCTGGGCCGCCAAATTGACTACAGGAATTGAACTCTATAACCTCTATAACTGATACAGTCTCCCATGACATACTTATACCAAAGCTGAGGAAGTATGGGATAGGTGATTGGACAGTGAAGTGGGTCGAGAACTGGCTGACTGGCAGAGTGCAGAGGGTTGTCGTTGGCGGTGCAGTGTCTGGCTGCAGGGCTGTAACTAGCGGCGTCCCCCAGGGGTCTGTGCTGGGTCCGGTCTTGTTCAACATCTTCATCAACGACCTTGATGAGGGGATAGTGACCACCCTCAGCAAGTTTGCTGATGACACGAAGTTGGGAGGATTGGCTGACACGCCTGAAGGCTGTGCTGCCATTCAGCGAGACCTGGACAGGCTGGAGAGCTGGGCAGTAAGACACCGGATGAGGTTTAACAAAAGCAAGTGTAGAGTCTTGCACCTGGGTAGAAATAATTGCATGCACCAGTACAGGCTGGGGGAAGAGCTGCTGGAGAGGAGCTCTGCTGAGAGGGATCTGGGCGTCCTGGTGGACGACAGATTAACCATGAGCCAGCAGTGTGCCCTTGTAGCCAAAAAACCCAATGGCATCCTGGGGTGCATTAAAAAGAGCGTGTCCAGCAGGTCGAAGGAGGTGATCCTCCCCCTCTACTCTGCCCTGGTGAGGCCTCATCTGGAATATTGTGTCCAGTTCTGGGCTCCCCAGTACAAAAAAGACAGGGATCTCTTGGAAAGAGTCCAGTGGAGGACCACAAAGATGGTGAAGGGCCTGGAGCATCTCCCCTATGAGGAGAGACTTAGGGAACTGGGTCTGTTTAGCCTTGAGAAAAGAAGGCTGAGAGGGGACCTGATCCAGGTCTATAAATATTTGAGGTGTGGGGGGCAAAGAGGTGAGGCCAGACTCTTTTCAGCAGTGTGTGGTGGAGGGACAAGGGGAAACAGACAGAAACTGCACCATAGGAAATTCTGCACTAATGTGTGCAATAACTTCTTTATGGTGAGAGTGACAGAGCACTGGAACAGGCTGCCTAGGGTGGTTGTGGAATCTCCTTCTCTGGAGATATTCAAGACCTGCCTGGATGCTGAGCTGTGCAACGTGGTGTAGGGAACCTGCTTTGGCAGGGGGACTGGACTCAGTGGTCTCTGGAGGTCCCTTCCAACCCCTACAATTCTGTGATTCTGTGAATATCATGGAGTTGTTTGGATGGGGAAAGACTACCCCTTTGAATGACCTTTTGTCAGGGCATGTCCTGGGATTCCTAGGATCCTCAAAATGCAGCACTGCTTCTGTCACTGAAAAATGGGGCCCTGTGTGGGACGGAGGGAGGGTCCATGAGTCCCTGGCCCACCTGACTGAGTATTTCCATGGTCTTAGCAAAGACATACTTACAACTTGAGAATGACAGTTAGCTGTGTTCATGGTGGCATGGCCACTTTTAATGGCCTTGAACTGTCTGAACATAACTGAAGAGGCTCAGGCTGATGCAAATCAGCTATTGAATGATAGTGTTGAAAAACTGGAAAGACAGGTGGCAGTTTTGATGGGGAAAAAACCTAATTCAATCGTTCTCCTATGGAAGATCAGGAACATCTCTCTGGAAGACCATGGGGGCCCTGTACAAGGGAATCTGTATAAAATGGACTCTGTAAATGAAGGCACTAAAAGGTCAGATTTTGAGGTTCCATTTGGACTAGATCTATTTGAGATCTGACTGATTGTAACCCAAAAATGAAAAAAAAAAAAAAAAAAAAATGCAGGATAGGCTGGTGGGAGTGCCCTGACCAGTATCCAACCCCCCAAACCCTGCTGCCCATAATACAGCAGCTGAACTGATGGATATAGTACAGTGGTTTAGACAGAAACCAAGAGAGCATGCCAGCATAGCTGCTCTGGTTATGGGACATGGAGGCAGAAAGCGCTGTGGTGAATGGACTGGAAATTTCAAAACTGACATCCATTACTACTCACCCTGCCCTCAGGCAAAGACTGTATGCTCTGTCCAACATAATGAGGATAGCCATTTGATCAGTGAATGATTTATGGCTGTGTGTCATATAACATGGCCAAATAAGAATGACATACCATTAAATATCAGCCTGTGGTCCTCTATGGAGGACTAACAAAATTATATTAGAGAATTAGGCATGAAAGAGGCAATCTATGAAGATGATTTTGAGAGCCCAGTCAATAAATTTTTCATCAGGAACGAGGGATCTCATCCTACAGCCATCACCTTTACATCAGTATGGGTCTATGTTATCCATACTGAACCCCCCAGTGGCCCTCAGGTGCTGTAATACAACAGGCTGCCCAATTGATGGGGAGACAAGAGTGCCTACGGCCAGATGCAGGCTCTGAATGGTGGTGGAAAGGTCTGAGAAAGGCAGAGAACCATCTGCTGCCATGACTTAGGCGTCCAGCCCCTAAGGTAATCCAGTCTGGACCCATTAGGGTCTTGAGACAACAAATGTTTAAAGACCAGATTAGAGCAGGAGTTCAGTTTAAAAAGATCGATGGACAGCATAATCAGGAAAAAATATCTGTTAAACAGGCCCAAGCACTGAGTATTTATAGTCCAACCTTTTCAGCCAAACTAGATGTGAATGTAACTCAAGAAGGGTCTGGATGGGGGCTCTGGCAGAGCCAGAGTTCTTTGTGAACCCCTATGAGGTTTTGGCCACAGGTTTGGCATGGAGCAGAATAAAGATACATCACAGTTGAAAAGCATTTATTGGCTACCTATTCTACACTACAGGTGGTAGAACCAGTAGCTCAGATTTCAGAGGTTATCGTTAAACAACAAGGCCAGTCCAGGGGTGGGTAAAAGATCTAACACACATCTCTATGATGGGGGTGGCCCAATCACAAGCAGTGGTGCGCTCAGTTGTTCTGCTTGCCTGCTCCTCAAGGAGTTAAGAGAAATCTATGCCTGTTGCGTGTTCGAGTGCATGCGCAATGCCATGTGGAGGGCTTATCACAATAAAGATTGGCGGATTTGCTGCGTAGACCGGTCAGAACTCAGATCTGCGTTGTGCTTCCTGCGGCACCAAACACCCAACAGTGGCAGTTCCGCTTATTGGCCAGCAGGTGGCAGCAGAGACCACGGAAAGAACGTCTGCGGGACAAACCCTGGGGATCCGTTCTTTTGATTATAGGGGAAGAACACAAAGATGGAAGAGGAGGGAAGGGGGAAAAAAAAAAGAAAAAAAGAAAAATCAAACCACAGCAAACAAATAAAAACTTCTCCAAACGTAGCAAACGTGAATGTCTGTCAATAAATTAATGAGTAATTAAATTGATATCCCTTTCCCACCCCCCCCCCCCCCCCCCCCCCCCAACTTCTGAGATGAAAAAAAAACACTTCTTTTAGAAGAAAACAGAGTAGTAACAACTTCTGTACCTACATTCACCACTCTGAGATCCTGTCTGGGTCTCCCAAGGCTTGTAAATAACCACTGGGTCGGTTCTGATGTCGCGTGATTTGTTGTCAGTTCTCTCATGGTTCTCCGGTCAGTTCTCCGGTGCCAGGATCTGCCACAGGGCATTCTGACCACGGGCATCATGTTTCTACGCTGCCGCCTGCATTTAACAGGCAATGGGACTGCCCAGCATGTGCAAGGCAGCACCTCTTTCACACCACCAGAATGTTTAAGGCTGTTGGGATTGTTGTTAGCGTCCCATTAACACTGAGGCTAGAGATACCCTTAGGATTGACATTACTATTAGCATTACTTTGATGGTGCCCTATCTGGGTCATTTCCAGGGGATGTCAGGAGTAAGGCACAGTGTCAGGAGAAAAAGAACAGACTCTGTTACTTTATAAACGTGATAATAGAGAGAGTTCATTGGAAAAAATACAACTCTTAAATAATGCAAAGCATGCTTCTGATTGGATGCAGGCATCATCTGGGCTCTGATTAATATTACTCTTAAGGTAAAGATTATTGTTACCATAATGATTTTTTTTTTGGATTATGATCAGGGTTAAGGTTCCTTTTGCTACAAACTTCTAGCATCATTTTTGTTGTTGCATTTGGAGTTAGGGACGATTTTAGAATCAGGGTAAGGGTTAGGATTAGAGTTACATTGCTGGTTAATGCTGTTATCTTTACAGCTCCTGTGAGGGTTGGGGTCTGGGTCAGGTGTTTAAAAATGAAATGAAAAAAGAATTAAAAAAATATATTGAAAGCTTCAGATTTCCTTAATCTTTGTGGGAATCATATAATGTGCAACTCAGATCTACCTCTTCGTGCAGTGACTGCCTGTAAATTTGCTGGAGCCTAATATAATATGGCCTTGTGCTTTCCACTAACTCACCTTCATTTCATTTTCATTACATTTGCTTGGTAGTCAGATTTTGGTGTGTGGATATTTTAAAACAATCTGACTGACATTAGCAAAAAATTAAAAATAAAATTAAAAAAAATGCACAACAGCATCGTATCAATTTTTATAGATAAGATAAAGAAGAGCAGTTTCCCTTAGTTTTCTGTGCCTCTTTACTTTCTTACCCTCTCCCCTTGTGTGAGAAACTCTCAAAGTCAAAGATTTCTAGTTAGGCAAAGATGGCAGCGATAGCAGCAGTGCTTATTCATTATTGCAATACTGCGCGCACATCCCCTATTGGCAAGGGAGAAACTGCACACCAGTCAGTGAAATCAATTCTGTTCTGTGCCCTAAACCCACTGCAGGTGATGCTCTCATGGCTCTCATTGGTTGAGCATCTCAGGCTCACAGACTCCTCGAGACTGTGGCTAGGATTCATTTCCATAGAAGGTCAATTACCAACCTCTTGTTTTTAGGTCTGCCTTGTACTTTTCTGCGGACAGAGAAGGGCAATGTTTCCAAAAGTCAGTACATTCATTCTGTCCTGTGCTGGGCTCTACCCACCCTGTATTTATCTTGTGCTTGTCTCAATTCTCCCCATGTCAGAATGCCCCCAGTCTGAACTTAATTCTGTTCAGCAACTTTCTTGGTGGAAAAACTACTTATACAGCTGTTTTACAAGAGGGTTATACATTCAGTTAGGGCCTACACTATGTACTGAAAATACTGGAAACTTCCACTGCAAAAACACAATCTACCTCTCCCATCTGTGCAGCCTTGCAGACCCAGAGCATGCCAGGTTATTTCTGCTTTCATAGCATTTGCATGCTGTAGGGTGAGCACAAGGTTCTGCTGCTTGATTCTTCTGCAAGAGCTGCCTACCGGCAAATGGTTGCAGGGATGGAGGATGTGACAGAAAGCATTTGTCTCCACAAGAGCAGAGTTACATTCAGTGCAGAGTGTGAGAGTCAGGTTGGTGTGGAAAAGCACTGACACGCTGGGGATGATGCAGTGCTCACATGTCTAACACTCACAGACATTACTGTCAGAAGGATGGTGCTGTGTTGTGCTTCTACCTTTGGCAGCCCCTGGAGAAATGCTATGGCACACAGAACACCCAGTCAGTATTGCACTGACTGCTGCCATGCAGCATGGATTTAACACACCAAATCCAGAGGAGCATGACTGCATCTAACTGCCCTGAGAAAAACTACTGTAGCTGAAGAGATGAGGAGGCAGCTGCTCATCTGCAGAACAAGCAGTACTGCCAGACATTGGGCCAGGTGAGCACCTCCTGCTGCAGCGTGATGATGACAGGGCTGGAGATGATCTGCAAAGCCAGCTTAAAAGTGGGAGACGTGAGTCAACATGGCAGGAGGACAGAGGTGTTAGGGAGCAGCCAAGGCATCAAAGAGTATCAGAAGGCTTTGAAAAGTATCACAAAGTGACAGCCAGGAAGACTGGGATATATCATGAGCAGCAACCTGGATGCTAGAGATTATTTGCTCCCATACAAAATGGTAGAGATCTTGCTGCAGACATCCCAAAGCCAGGCAAAATGGGAACCCAGAGCTCTGCCTGCACGAACCCCACAGCCATAGCATTGCAAGCTGAGCTGCCTTGCTGTTTGTTGCATTCATCCCAATCCCTGTGATTGAAGACTCAGAATGCAGTCGAGGCGATGACTGAGCATGAGAGTGACTTTATTCAATAAAAGACAGGAGGGCTTGAGAGGTCAAGGGTGAAGATGGGACTCCTCTTGTCAAGATGAGAGTGGCTCAGAGCTGGTGCTGCTGCCTGGTGCCTGGGACTGGCAGCCTGACTCTAAGTCCCCATCTAAGATGCTCAGCTTCACCTCACTGATGCTGCCCTGCTCCTGCATGGTGGTGCTGCTGCTGGGACACTCGGGCTGTGCTTGGGATGGGCAGCACTGCAAAGGCGCTGGGTCACAATCCAGGCAGGTGACTGCTGTGTCTGGCAGGCTCAGGTCACGAGCTTCAGCAGAGCCAGGAGATATGAGAGCATGAACGTGGATGAGCCCCTTGTGTCCATCACTGTTACCATGTGGAAGGCTGTCATCCGAATTGCAGCGATTCATGCTTAATAAGAACTCTCCATTGATGGAAAGACACTGCTTGGTTTGGATCTTTGGGGTTGACAAGGGCTCGAATCACCTAGGAAGGCATAGAAACACAAGGGTTAGTGTCAAACGTTTGCAAGTTGAATCATGAAAGGTTGTTGATACTTGGTAATAGAGTGGCGGCAGGAAGAAGCAAGTAGGCTTGAAGCAGCATAGCCACTGTCTTGAAAGTGATCCTCATTCAGGTCCAGCTCGTGAGTTGTTTCACTGTAATCTGCTTCTTTGGGTCTACCTAGTGGGCAGCAACACTCGAGCTGTTACTGATATCACTGAAAAGAACTGGAGACAATTGTTCTATTCCTAAGAGCTTCAAGGTGCCTAGAAGCACAAATAGAAACCAGCAGTATTTCATCACTTCACCAAAAGGAAGGTCAAACACCTGAGCTGTGAAGAGCAGTTACAGAACCTATGCATAAGATCACACCAGACATACTTTGTTCTAACAACAGTTATGGCACATAGTCCATTTCCTTCAATATTCCCAAAATGAAATGGTGTGGAGCATTACAGGGAAAGAAACACTGCACACAGACACTATGACCCTGATTAGACTCAAGCAGCAGACTTAAAACAAGTCAGAGTTTTTGATTCCAGGATATTTCAGGACCTATCGTGTGAAATTCAGTTACACAACAGTGCCTAGGTGCCTGCGTTTCAAGCAACTTTCAGATCACAGCCATGTAAAATAAAAACAAATTCAGTGCAGAAATAGCAAGCCTGTACCTTAATACTCATGAGATTATCCATTTTTTACTGCATTCTGACTAAGTTCTAAAACTTGCTCATCCCAGTTCACTTCAACAAGTTCCACCAATTCAAGCAACGCAGTTCTGAGATCCTGTGTATGTTGTGCAGATAGAATTGAACAGTGCAGAAATAGTCTCTGACAGCTTTAAGAGCTCCGTTCTGCTTACAAACTCTCAGTCCAAAACTATTCAGTTTTAAGGAAATGAACACCTGAAGCAGTTGGATCATCTGCCGCATTCTGCTTCTTGGCATCATGATTAGCACAAAGGGTTTTCTGCTGTCCTGCAGAGATGGACAAAGTCCTGCTTACAAATGGACCAGGTTTCAGTGTACAGCAGAGTTTGTACCAGACTAACAAGCCACGTCATTCAATTCATGTGCTCAGGTTGTTATGCACTCCGAAAGGAAACAGAACTAACTGTTGGATTCTGAAGGCAATCTGTGGGGTCCTACATTACCTCCTGATTCTGGAAGAGGAAATTCTAATAGCAAATGCAGAACTTTGATCTTTGTAGACATGAGAAGAGCTGGCATTTAGGAACATTCATTTCAGGGAAATCAAATGATGTGTCTGTATTTTTACTACAGATAGTATAGGGAGCAGCCAGTTGAAGAACCAGATACAAAAAATCCAGACCATTGGCAAGAAAATACTTCTCCTTAAATTCTGTATGCTATCATGGTACAGAATTAGGCTACAGTGCCACATAGGCCAACCAAGCGTAGAACCAATTCCACTAAATACTGGTAGACAAAGCAGCAAAAACAGGGACAATATTCAGCAGACAGGCCTTTCTACTCACAGCTCAGCATGTTCTGCCATCCGAAAAGCAAGGCCTCTTGTCAAGCTCAGCTATTTCCCTTCTCAGTGTATTCTAGCACCACTGATACCCACTGGTATCCTCCTGTAGAGTGCCATCATATTGTCATCATCCAAAGGGAAAACCCACACAGCAGAGCATACAGCAGTACACCCATGCTCCAAATATCCGCCTGAAAAACAAAAAGACAAGCTTACAAACCTGAAGCACCTCAAATGGCTTCCTGACAGACTGGATTGTCTGCCCTTGCCAAAGCCCACATATAGCCCATGAAAAGCTGGCTCTTTCCCTCAGGAAATAAAACCTTATCGTCCCAGAGAAAGCGTATAACCCTCATTCAATTGCCCTTTCACTCAGCTTAGAGCACTACTAAAACCAGCATCTTCACCTTAGCTCATCACACTGCTGCACTTCCTTTTACAAGGATTTCACTGGCAAAAATGAAATCAAAGCCGTCACAAGGGATTTAGCACAGTTACGTGTTACTGGCTACGAGAGCTGTCAGCACAGTCACCTGTCTGGCTTTGCTGCTGTTCTATTTATGTACAGGCACAACAAGTTTCAGACACCTCACAGTGCAGTTCTCACTTTGACTGTAAAGAAAAAGGAGGCTTGAAAAGCAGCGTGTGGAAAACAAAGAAACAAGAATTAGAACAACAGTGGGGCCATGGCACTTGTAGGAATTGCTCCGCCTTTAACAGCGATTCAAGAAGGATGAGGGCATTCCAAACCAGACCAGTTTGGACAGATTAACAACTGCAAGTAGTGGGTTCCAAAATTCCAGACATGAAATCAAAGCTGGAAAAACTCTTCACATTTTCATCTCTCAATTTTTAGTACATTGTGCATTACAACGGAAACAATTCTTCACATACAACTTGGAAGCTAAAGACAAGTCTGACAAAACAGACTGCACAAAAATGATGGATAATTAACAGAGCAAATTGCTCTTTCAAACACTTAGTAATAGAAAGAGATCTCTGAAGTTGCTGTTCTGTAGAGCACCAAAGCAGTCGCTTGAGGCAGTTCAGGATTAGCCTGAGACAAACCAGCCAGCTGTGTGAACTGAGACCAATTGCACTTCTTCTATTTTACTTTCATTCTATGTGACCTCACTAAGCAAATATTGTCTAAGACCATAAGTATCACATAAATGTGCAGATCTCAAGCTGCTCACTTATCTAGTACCCTTGGCATGATGCTTTATTTTCCTCAGCTATTCATCTAGTTTGTGCCTGTTGATTGTGCAACAACAGCCTGTTGGTCTCGATTACCTGTAAGAGGCTTTAAATTTGGCCAGGAAAAATCATTTGAGGATAAGTAATTATCTGGGACTCAGTAAGGCAGTCTTCCCATGCTTTCATAACAGCCGAGATACACACACACACAAACTCATGGAACCCCACTGCTTTGCACAATCCTGTGCACACTCACATGTGTCATGCACTGATTTCCCAGCCAGTCCTCATGGGGTCTATTACTTAGGACGGGAGTGTAGGGGAGCAGCCAGAAGCTGTTTGCATTCCCTGCTGTCTGCTGGGCAGCTTTGCTGGAGATGCTTGGGTTGCTTTGCTTTTCCTTGGGAGGTGGGAAGGAGCTTTGGGTTGGAGGCACATCCCGTGCCAGAGCATCTCGATGGCACGTGTGTGGCACTGATCTGCAGCAGATGAAGGGGAGGAGGTCCCAGCACAGCCCTGCACCATGCTCTGCCACACTGGGCAGCTTGTTCCTGGCTCAGCAACGTCATCAGACAAGAAGCAGGGAAGGAAATCAAGGATGGGGGGTACCATCAAACGCAGTTAGTGCATGCCTGTGCAAGACAAACAGACCCAGAGCTTGCGGGTTATTCCTGCTTTTGTAGCATTTGTGTGCTGTAGCTGAGCAAAAGGTTCTGCTGCTTGAATCTTCTTCTGCAAGAGCCACCTACCGGTAAATGTCTGCAGGGATGGAGGATGTGACAGAAAGCATTTGTCTCCATGACAGCGTAGTTACACTTGGTCTAGAGAGTGAGAGAGGCAGGCAGCACTGCCTGATGTTGGTCAGGGCGAGCTCCTCCTGCTGCAGCGCGATGATGGCAGGGCTAGAGATGATCTGCAGGGACAGCTCACAGGTGGGAGCCAGGAATGGACACGGCGGGAGGACAGAGGTGTTAGGGAGCAGCCACGGCATCAAAGAGCATCAAAAGGCCCTGAAAAGCATCACAGCCACAGCCAGGAAGCTTGGGCTTTTCATGAGCAGCATCCAGGATGCTAGAGACTATTTGCTGCCATACACAACGGCAGCAGAGCTCTCGCTGCAGGCATCCCAAAGTCAGGCAAAATGGGAACACACCCAGAGCTCGGCCGCACAAACCCCACAGCCAGAGTGTTGTAAGCTGAGCTGCCTTGCAGTTTCTTGCACTCATCCCAATCTCTGCGAATGAAAACTCGGAATTCAGTCAAGGCATTGATTGAGCATGAGCGTGCCTTTATTCAATAGGAGAAAGGAGGGGGTGTGAGGTCTGGAGGAAAGATGGGACTCATCCTCTCTTGTAATCATGAGAGCTGCTCAGAGACCGTGCTGTTGCCCGGAGCCTGGGACTCGTGTCCTGATTCTGTGCCCCCCTGCGAGATGCTCAGCTTCTCCTCGGTGATGCTGACCTGAGCCTGCATGGTGGTGCTGCTGTCGGGGCACTCAGGCTGTGCTTGGGCTGGGCTGCACTGCAGAGACATTGAGTCCAGGCTGGTGCCTGAGGTGTCTGGTGGGCTCAGGTCAGCAGCTTCAGTAGGGATGGGATGAATGAAGGCTTCAACGATGATGACCTTCTTCTCTTGATAGCTGATGTTATACGGAAGGCTTTCATCCGAACTGCAGCATTCTGTGCTTAGTAACAACTCTTCATTGAAGGAAGATGCGTCATCGTAACATGCCCTGCGTCTTGGGGATATACAAGGGCTCGGGTCACCTAGGAAGGAGCAGATGTACAGCAGTTAGTGTCGAACGTTCGCAAGATGAACCATGGAGATTCTTGACATTTGGCTATGTAGTGGTGGTGGGCAGAAGCAAATAGGCTTCTAGCAACAGTGTCACTGTCTTGAAAGTGATCCACGTGCAGGTCCAGCTCTTGTGTTGACAAGAGACTCATTTGGGAAAGACAGGGATCAACTGAAGATGTCAGGCACGGGCTTGAACGCCAGAAGGAGGTACAAGCCCACTGAAAGCATGAATTCTACCTGTGTTGCTGACAAGCAGTGTTTTGTAAGCTGGACTTGCACCCTTACCTGCCAGGACCAAGACTTCTGCTTCAGAGGGCTCCCTGGCACTGCTCTGCAGTTGGTGTTTGGCCACAGGAGATGGTTTGCCCAGGCAGAAGCAGGAACACCAACTGCCAGCTGCTGACTCTGCCCTCTTCCTGGGAGAACTCATTCTGCAGAGAAAACAGAGCATGCTGTCAGACGTGGTGCAGGGTGATGGAAGAGCTGCACCGAGCCCTGGCCAAAAGTTGCCTGTTCTGGGCACTGCCTGCTTTCTGCTGAAACACAGCTTAGAAACGCCCTCTGTTTCAAACAGCAGAGGATGCTTCCATTCCTACAGCTCAGCCCTCAAGTCCTGAAGGCTAAATACCTCTCAACGATGTCAAGCAAGGACATGGATCCGGAGAATGTCGGAGGCTCAGGCTGCTTTGCTCTCCCAGGGCTGACCTTCACCAGGGAACAAAGGCCGTTGATGAGCTTGCCCCATTTCTTTGGCTCTGCGCAACAAAACAAAGAAACCAGTTCATTTCAGGCCTGGCTCGGTTGGACGAAGCTGAGCGCAATGCATTCGACAGAGCATGTAACAACGGGAAGAACATTCCCAACAAGGACACGTTAGAATGGATTTTCCCCATCCCTGGAGGTGCCCAAGGAGATTACTGTAGTTCTCTTTCTAAGCTTGCTGAACTTGGGCATAAACAAACCCCCTGAAAGTAACGTTCTGACCCTATTTGACTAACTCGCATTGTCAAATTTAAATTACGCACCTGGCTTTGGCAATGAATTGAGGAGGGAATCGGGAACTTTTCCGCTGATGAGTTCCATGCACTCACCAGGGAAAAGCCCAACCTGTAATTAGAACAAAAAGACAGGTGAGCATTAGCCCGAGCCCAGAGCCAAAGGGAAGGTCCACTGACAGTGACACAGGGCAACTGTTTGCATCCAGCAGCCATCCTGTGCAGGCAGAGCAGCTCCAAGCTGAGATTCCCAACTCTACTGAAGTTGTGCTCTCTAGTCAAAAACGTGTGCCTACCTCAAAGCCACGCTTGCCTCTCCACCAGGGGCTCAGCCTGTTGATATGTCCTCATATCAACAATGCTCACCAGATCTCCGACCTGAAAGAGATTGAAACATCAATCCCAGATTCAGCAAATCTGGTAGGAAAACAAAGCAGAAAGGACTGCCCTCTTCTATGCACGACAACACGGAACGCCTGGAACTGCTTACCTCCAGAGAGAGCTCATCTGGCCCCTGGGCGACGTGGCTCTTAATAACATGGGCTGCCGCAAATGCTGGTACGTTTAAAGATGACATAGCACGCACCAGCTGCGGCTTCTGCATGTTATCAGCCTGCAAAACAGAGAACAGGCCGTGGTCAGGAGCTGAGGACAAACCACGAGGATTTCAAGGTGAGGAGCACATCTGCAGAGAAAGCTGCAGCAAATGCGCTCCGTCCTTCTCAGGAGCACTTCAGAAGGAGCTGCACGTCTCATAGCTCTGGAGCAGCACTTCTTCCCCACCCTTCACTACTCCAAGCAGCTCCAACAAACTTCTCAGAAGAAATCCAGGCCAGCACAGACCTGGCAGACCAGAACCAAGTGCAGCTTGTGGGACGGCAGTGCCCACTCCTTGCTTCCACCCTGCTCCAGCAGGTTAAGGAGTCTGAGCCTCACTGGCCTTTGACAACTCAAGACTTTCAGCACCTCATGCCAACATTTCTCACTAAGATACACCTCAGGCATTGAATTCTCTTCTCACTACCTCCTCCCAGTCCTCCCCTAGGAACAGAAACCATTCAGATTCTACAGCAAACACATCTACCCTGCAAGAGCACACTGAACCACCTGCAACAATGAAACATGGTTTTGGAGAGTGGGTTTGAAAACGCACCTTTAGACAGCTGTCTCCCTGTAGCCAAAAGGAAACCAAGCAGCAAAAGAAGAGTCCAGCCTGAAATATGCCCATGCTACTAGCCCAGGTTTTTCACAGTCAATGCAGAATCCATCCTGCTCTTGAGTTAACAAATGACCAGTGGGTCTCCCCTTGCTCCACCCCTTCTCCTTCAAAGCCAGAAAAAGAAAGAAAAACAAGTAGAAGAAAACCCAGACGTACCTTTCCACACAAAGAGCAGAAAGTGGAACAGCAGTTGTCTCCTTCCTGAGACATGGTGGGGCGCATCCCAGAGGAAGCCCAAGTTCTTTGCTTCTCTCCACAGGGACTTCAAGCACTCTTGGCAAGACCTGCTTTTGTTCTTTCTTCAATTGCTTCCATCACCAGAATCTCCTTTGGAAAAGGAACCCGAATGAAAGAATCAGCAAATGAAAAAGAATGAGCAATAGCCACTTTACCAGCTTTCTTCTGACACTCAATTTAGACCCCCAATTCGGGCAAGGTCTTAAAATCAGCTGGTTACAAGAACTGTCCCAAAATATATCCAACATCTGTACAGCTGCCGTTATTTCTGACAGCGAGTGTAATCACAGAATCATAGAATGGCCCAGGTTGGAAGGGACCTCAAGGATCATGAAGATCAATCACCTCCCTGTCCCTGCTGGCCATCCCCTCTTCTGATGGAGCCCAGGGGACCATTTGCTCTCTGAGCTGCAAGAGCACGCTGATGGCTCACGTTCTGTTTTTCATCCACCAGGACCCCCAGGTCCTTCTCTGCGGGGCTTCTCTTAAGGACTGCTCCTCCCAGTCTGTAGAAATGCCTGGGATTCCTCCAGCCCAAGTGCAAAACCTTGCACTTTGCTGTGTTGAACCTCATTAAATTCACCTAGGCCAACCTCTCGGTTGAGCTCCCTCTGAATGGCATCCCTTCCTTCCACTGCGTCAGCCGCACCACTCAGCAAACAGCAGAGGGTGCACTCCATTGCATCATTGGTGTCTCTGATAACCATGTAAAAAAGCACTGGTCCCAAGACAGACTCCTGGATGACACCACTTGTTATCGGCCTCCACCTGGACATCAAACCATGAGTCACCACCCTCTGTCCTCTACAAAACCTCTTTGTCTTCTACTCCTGCTGCAGCTGCAATGGCTGCACCAGCATGACTCACGTGTTTGACAATCCTCCAGCTCTGGCCTAGCCATGTACAGCAGCAGTCCGTCTCCCTCCCAGCTCACTCACCAGTGTGCTGCTGTGCCCCAAATTCAGTGCAGCAGCATTGAGAGCAGGCAGCACCCATCACCCTCCTCTAACTCTCTCTGCCAGCTGCGATGAGGACTGACACAGCACGCCCACCCCAGCCCAGCTTTTCTGCTGAGACACCTCCCAGCAACCACCCAGCACCAATCCCAGTTGCTGCAAACTGTCTGAGAGCCTGCTGGAGTGCACTGACAATAACTTTGTGGGCCAAGCATTAAGCACACCAAGCAGAAGGGAAGCATTACTGGACATGCTGAACAGCAGGGGTTAAGACTGGAGGTGGTCAGGGCTGTAGTGACCATGCCCTCCTAGAGTTCCTCATCTCAAGGAATGTGTGCCTGGCAAAAAGCAAAGTCAGGACCCTGAGCTTCAGGAGAGTCAGCTGCAGGCTGTTCAAAGAATTCTTGCATGAGAGACACTGGAAAACTGTTTTTAGGGGTAAAGGAATGGAAAAGAGATGGTAACTTTCTCAGAAAACCTTTCTCAGAGCTGGAGCTCTGAGCTCCATCCCGACCACACGAAACACAGTAGAGGAGGCAGGAAAGCAGCATGGCTGAACCTGCTGGTTACAGGGAGCAACAAGAAGGAAATGGAGAAACAGCGGAAACGGAGACATGCAGCCTGGTCGCTTTGGTGGCCTTCTACAGTGGAGTGACAGCATCAGTAGGGAAAGGAAAAGCAACTGACATCACTCAGCCAGACTTTTGCAAGGCCTTCGATGTTGAGCAAGTTTCCTGTTAGAACTCAGTGTGAACAAATCTACCACTGAGCAACACCCTGAGCCCCCACTCACCTCAGCAGAGGAAAGCCTGCACCCCAGCCTTCCGCCTATTCTGCTCCATTGATGGAAGCACACCGGGCATCATTGCTACTCACCCGACCAATGATGATAGGGGCAGAAAAGGGAATTCCTCTTTATCTTTCAGATGAAAAATTGATGACTGTGTGGAACCTTCCCAGTACCGCTGCGGGGCCTTCCTTTACTTGTATCCTGCTGCTCCGTGTCACAGTGGGAGAGCTGCTCTGGCCTCTCCTCTCAGCCTGTGCCTCCTGCAGTGTGAGCAGCTTTGTGGATAGAGGAGACACCCACACAGACTTGGGCCTGGATAGAGAACTGTGCCCTACAACATAGGTACATTTACATCATGCTCTTTTCCTTGTGTGTGAGCAATCCTTGCTCTTTTCAGATGGTACTATGAGCGTGTGACACCCCAAACACATAGTTAGCATCTGTCCATATCATTAAGGCTCTCGTCAAGGCAGTTATTTCAGCCTTCTGAGGGGTAGTCCCCACGGCTGATGGTTGTGCTTCCATTCCCTGCTCAGTAGCAGTTACTGCATGTCCTGCCTTACAGCCTCCTTGTCTCACAAAACTGCAGCTGCTGGTAAACCAGGCGTCTTCTGCATCTTCTAAGGGTTCGTCCTTCAGCTCCGACCGACTGGATGTAATGTGCAGCATCAGTTGTTTCAAAGCAGTGATGTCATCCTGGTTCTCCACCAGGGGAGTTCCGCTAAGGAAAGATACTGGGTTGGCAATAGTAGTTACAATTATTTCTATATCACCCTGCTCTACCAGGATGGCCTGGTATTTCGGGAATCTTTGGGGTGAACAGATGCCATTCAGAGGGACCTTGACAGGCTGGAAAGCTGGGCTCGGGTGAACCTAATGAGGTTCAACACGGCAAAGTGCAAGGTTTTGCACTTGGGCCGGAAGAACCCCAGGCACCTGTACAGGCTGGGAGGAGTTGTCCTTGAGAGCAGCTCGGCTGAAAAAGACCTAGGGGTCCTGATAGATGAGAAACTTAACATGAGCCAGCAGTGTGCTCTGGCAGCCCGGAAAGCAAATGGGATCCTGGGCTCCATCAGGAGAGGGGTGGTCAGCAGGGATAGGGAGGTGATCGTCCCTCTCTACTCTGCTCTTGTGAGGCCCCATCTGGAGTACTGTGTCCAGGTGCGGAGCCCTCAGTACAAAAAAGATATGGAGATTTTGGAAAGGGTCCAGAGGAGGGACAGGAAGATGATCAGGGGGCTGGAGCACCTCCCCTATGAGGACAGGCTGAGGGAGTTGGGTTTGTTCAGCCTGGAGAAGAGAAGGTTGCGGGGTGACCTCATTGCAGCCTTTCAGTACCTGAAGGGAACTTACTCCCAGGAGGGGAGTAAACTCTTCGAAAGGGCTGATAATAGCAGGACTAGGGGAAATGGTTTTAAGTTGAAGGAGGGAAGATTTAGGTTGGATGTTAGGGGAAAGTTCTTTACTAGAAGGGTGGTTAGGTCCTGGAACAGGCTGCCCAGTGAGGTTGTGGATGCCCCGTCCTTGGAGGTGTTCAAGACCAGGTTGGACAGGGCCCTGGGCAACCTGATCTAGTAAAGGCGTATGTTTGGTGGCCCTGCTAGGCAGGGGGGTTGGAACTACATGATCCTTGAGGTCCCTTCCAACCCGGGTAATTCTGTGATTCTGTGATTCTGTGGGGTGAAAGCCAATGTCCCCCTTTTGCCTCCAATACAGTAAACACTGCATGAGATATTAAAACTGGTATCCTTTGGCCCAGTGTAGATTGATGGGCTTCTTGAATATTGAGCACCAGTGCACCCTGGATATCCCTTACTCACTTCAAGCTGTTTCAAGTTTACCATCAGTCCGTAGCTGTGTATCCATGGTCGGCACCCTCCTGTCATTCCTGGCAACGTATGGAGTTCCTTGGCAGTTTGCAGCTCAGGGGTTGAGCAGATGGCTTCTTTCTTGGCAGTCCTTAAGGTTCAAAGTCCAGCTGTCATCTCCTATCCCAAATACGTCACTTGCTGCTGAGTTAGTTGTGCTTTCTGTAAACCAAGAAACTCAGCAAACTCTCAGTCTATTGTACACAGTCCTTTTGTTGCTGTGGCACCCACGTGCTCCAGTAAAGTTCCACCCTAGGATGGAGGATCCCAGGTCTCAGGCTCACGAGTTGACCAGTTCTCAACAATCATTTAGCTGTTCTCACAACCCTGGGTAACACTGTCCAGGTTCACTGAGTCTCTTCTCCCTCTATTAGGGAGAACAGATACACGCAAGTACTCGTATGCTATCATGAGGAATTCAGTAGGTTACATTTAATTTAGAAGCATGATGCAATCAAAAGCTCGCTTAAATAAAAGCATACCCTTTTCTTTCACTCAAAATAATAGCCCAGAAAAAAATAAAAACAAAACAAAACTCTCATCATAATTGTTAAAGAAATTATCTACTAAATCTCGATGGAGAGTGGAGACACATGCTAGTTTTAGGAACACAGCACTTATCTCATTATCTGAATGCATCTCAAGGCATGCTCCTTGTGAAACTGTGAGAACTTCTATCATTAACAGACGTGTACCATGCCCTGATATATGGTTAAACCGCTTGCAGTGCACTGTCAGATGTACAGGATGGCAGCTGTATGTGCTGTGACCAAATAAACCCCACACTGAAACCTTTCAGAATTTTAGGACCTACAAGTACTGCATTCATATTAAAAGTAAAAAATTTCTAAGCTACACATGTTCTAGGTTTCCATTTGTTAGATACAACATACCTTTGGAAGTAGGCGCCTAAAAAGATATGCCTTCTACTTGCTTCTCTGTCTGGCTCTTCGAAAAGAAGGCCTTTGGAGCAGGAAATGCAAAGGGCAGCTCATTTCTTAACACTGACTCTGCATCAACATTCTCTGTGTTTGCACGCTTCTTAGATGCCACTTTTCTTGTCACTGGAGTTGACAGTGTGAATTCCATATCACCCAGTTGAGTATCATGCCTCGAATGGTGCCAGAGACGGAACAAAAGGTTTTCTGATCACAGCCGGAGAAGTTACTGTCAAAGAAATTCTAACAGCTGAGAAGGTCAGACAAAATGCTTATAAAAATATCATACATTATTTGGCTATTGAACAAAACAGTTGAAAACTCTGATTCTCTCCTAGAATAAGTTCGTTTCTTATAGACTGTCAAACGCCATTTTTTGATTTGTTCATCTCAATTCTCCATTGAGGATTAACCCTCACCAGCTTATCTAAACATAAATATGAATTATCACTTGGTTTAGTTAAAAATTTGAATAATATCACAGTGGATTTTGTTGTCCAACACAGTAAGATTGAATTTCTTTCGGTACCTTTCAACCTCTGCCTACCTCCAGCCTAACTCCAGAATCTTATTAACTGTGCCTTATCGCTTCCCATTGTGTTTTAAAATCCTCACTGACTCCTTTACTTGTTCCCTTGCTTGCTGTTTCTGTGCAAACCAAACACTGGAGTTAGGGATCACGTCAAACCAACCATGGCCTACAGGTAGAAGGCAACAAAATTTATGCTTAACATACTTCTTTGCTCTATCTTTATCTTCCTTTGGTCAAGGTCCACTAGATACTTAAATATGGAGTAAGCACTAGATACAATGAGAAGCAGATTTCTAGATTAAGAGCTGTATTTTTTCTGTAAGAAACTAGCTGTACATCTTCACACACCTGCTTTGTTTTCTGAGTATTTAGATCGAGTGGAGATTCTTCAAACACTGAAGCTACATCAGAAAATTCCATGGATCCAAACGCATCTGGCACATGGCTGCAGTCTGGCACATCTTCATATGCCAGAGCCTTTTCAGACAGAAATGTTCCACCGAGATTCTTTTGCAGAATTAGAAGGAAGATTTCATCAGAAGATTTCACCACTAAAGTCTAAATAAGATTGGTTTGCAAGTTCCAAACTATGGCTAACAGCTAATGGAAGTCCACAGGCCAGCAGCAACAACTTTTATATTATGTTCTTAATATTCTAATTGTTGATATGACGTTCATATAAAGAGCAGAAGGGAAATTACTCTTAGAGCTCAAGTCATCTTTCACAGCCTGCGTCAACAAGAGCAGCACCTCATAGCCTTTGGTTTCAAGACCTGGACCACAAGCTAGCTAATGATTTTACACAGAATTCCAGAGTTCAAGTCACTGTTTACATTAGGGCTGAAATTGTACTGAAAGCCTTCAAGTTCATCACACTTAATTATCAATGGCACCACACATAACTCCACGTTACATATGTGATCACACGCAACCTGGCAACTTCAGACAATTCCCAAAGCACTCCACTTGCACTTGGCTACTAAAGTACAGAAAAAGGAATTAACATCAGAAATAGCTGCAGTCAAAACCATCTAAGAATCCAAGTCTCCAGGAAACAAGGAAAGCAAATCCTCTCCAGGACTGTGTTCTAAAAGGAAACAGATCAGAAAGGTGAGTTCTTCCCCCCTTTGACCACCCACTCATGTAACGTCCATGTCATTTCTAAGTATGCTGCCCAGACCAAGACTGAGGATGCTTCAGAAGAAGACCTTCCCTGCTAAGCCAAACAGAACAAGTAAGGTACCAAAATATGTAGAGCCAAACGAGGAAAGGTGCTCTAAGAAGGTAAGCATCACAAGAGACCAACAGGAATACTTACACAATCCAAACAATGCACAGTTTCTGTTCCACAAGCTGCCAAGAGGAATGTGTGCAGTACTCACAGCGCACCATGTACACTGCTTACTGCAGTCATACTGCTTCGTAGGACCAGCCCAACTTACTAAAACACTTTAATGAGCAATCCGAACTGTCTGGATCAGCACGGTTCACTTGGAAGGGACCTTCACAGATAAACCTGAAGAGGTGAGGCGACTGCACTATCTAAACCTTAAAGCATATAGGACCTTAAAGCATAAGCTTAAAGCACAGAAGCATGACCAGCAGGTCGAGGGAGGTGGTGCTGCCCCTCCACACTCCTCTCATTGAAACCCCATCTGGAGCACTGCACGCAGTTCTGGAGCCCTCAACACAAGAAGGACTTGGAGATGTTCAGGCAGGTCCAGAGGAGGGCCATGAAGGTGATCAGAGAGGGCTGAAAGCACCTCTACTATGTGCACAGGCTGAGAGAGATGGGGCTCTTCAGCCTGGAGAAGACTCCAAGGAGACCTTAGAGTGGCCTTCCAGTATCTGAAGAGGGCCTACAGGGAAGGCTGGGGAGGGACTTTTCATAAGGGCAGGTAGCAACAGAATGAGGGGAAATGGCTTTACATGGGAAGAAGGTAGATTAGGATTGGATATTAGGAAGAAATGCTTTACTGTGGGTGTGGTGAGACACTGGAGCAGGTTGCCCAGCAAGGCTCCAATATGATTGCTTTGCAAGTTCCAAACTATGGCTAACAGCTAATGGAAGTCCTCAGTCCAGCAGCACAAAATTTTATATTATCTTCTTAATATTCTAATTGTGGATTTGACGTTCATATAAAGAGCAGAAGGGAAATTACTCTTAGAGCTCAAGTCATCTTTCACAGCCTGCGTCAACAAGAGCAGCACCTCACAGCCTTTGGTTTGAAGACCCGGACCACAAGCTAGCTAATGATTTTACACAGAATTCCAGAGTTCAAGTCATTGTTTATGTTAGGGCTGCAATTCTACTGAAAGCCTTCCAGTTCATCACACTTCATTATCAATGGCACCACAGATACCTCACAAAGAAGCATTATGACACCACAAAGGGGCATTATGACGTCAGAAAGGGCATTATGACATCACAAAGGGCATTATGAATCACAAAGGAGCATTATGACATCACAAAGGAGCATTATGACGTCTCAAAGGGCATTATGACGTCACAAAGGGCGTTATGACACCACAAAGAAGCATTATGACATCACAAAGGGGAATTATGACGTCAAAAAGGGTCATTATGACGTCTGAAAGGGGCATTATGATGTCACAAAGGGGTGTTATGACATCACAAAGGGGTATTGTGACATCACAAAAGAGCATTAAGACATCACAAAGGGGAATTAAGACGTCACAAAGGGCATTATGACGTCACAAAGAGGCATTATCACGTCACAAAGAGGCATTATGAAAACAAAGGAGCCTTATGACGTCTCAAATGGCATTATGACATCACAAAGGGCATTATGACGTCACAAAGGGGCATTAAGACATCACAATGGGTCATTATGACGTCAGAAAGGGGCATTATGACATCAGAAAGGTGCATTATGATGTCACAAAGGGTGTTATGATGTCACAAAGGGGCATTATGATGTCACAAAGGGGCGCTGGGAAAAGATCTCTGTGTGGAGATTGCTTCTACTAGAGGTAGTTCTATAAGACTGTTATATAGAGCTGTGCAGGGGCTGTAAATCTGTCTGCAGAGGGTGATGATCAGTTCCAAGTGTCTGCAGTCAATGCTCATGGACAGAGCCCATCCAACCTGGCCTTGAATGCCTGCAGGCCTTGAATGGGGCATCCACAGCCTCCTTGGGCAACCTGTTCCAGTGTGTCACCACCCTCTGAGCAAAAAACATCTACCTAAGATCCAACCTATACCTCCCCAGTCTCAGTTTTAAACCATCCCCCCTTGTCCTATCATTATCCACCCTCATAAACAGCCATTCCCCCTTCTGTTTATACGCTCCCTTCAAGTACTCAAAGGCCACAATGAGGTCTCCCCACAGCCTTCCATTCTCCAGGCTAAACAAGCCCAGATCCCTCCACCTTTCCTCATAGGAGAGCTGCTCCAGCCCTCTGATCATCACAGTGGCCCTCCTCTGGACCCCCCCCCAACAGCTCCACATCCTTCCCAGGCCTGGACACAGTGCTGCAAATATGGCCTCACAAGAGCTGAGCAGGAGTGGACAATCACCTCCCTCTCCTGCTGGCCACCCCTTTTTCAGTGCAGCCCAGAACACACATGGATCTATCTTTTCCATACGGATATTCCCATCTGTGTACATATATATACCACACCTACACCCCCACAATCTGCTACAACTCCATAGAATTTTCAAGGTTGGAAAAGACCTGGATGATCTTATGATCTTATGATCTCAGATCTTATGATCTGGATGATCTTATGATCATCCAGTCCAACCATCACCAATACTTCCCAGTTAAATCACATCCCTCAACACAACACCCAAACTTTTTGTGAACTTCCCAGGGTTGGTGACTCTACATGAGAGAAAAGGGCACTCAGATAAGGGATTCTGCATTTGCTATTAGCAGAGGTGGGATGAGACCGAGCACTGCCCCAGTTCCTGGGATAATGCAGAAGGGCTGAGACCTTCCAGCTGCTTCCACCCAGGGTCACACAGCAAAGCCGACCCTGCAGGAGTCTGCATCATTCTTTGCATGGCATTGCTAAGAGGAAGATCCCTCCCCTACCCTTGGCTCTACACTCCAGCTGCTGTCTGCCATCTGTAAAGCCACCACAGCTCTCCTACTGGAGTTCCCATCTGCACAGTGACAGCTTGGTTTCTTCTTACTGTCAAAGCAGCCACAGCCTCAGTGCTTCTCAAATCTCCCCTTTTCAGCTGATTTCCTCTTTCTTGTGGCTGGGCAATTCCTCCCTCTCACAGTCATCCCTCTGCCCCACTCTGTGCCCACAGACCCAGAGAGGGCACACAGAGCCAGCCCTGTCCCAGCTGCTGCTGCTTCACATCTGACAGTCTCAGGAGCTGAGATCCAGGCCGAGACAGCAATGCCCAGACATGGTTTGTAGGACGTTTGTGAGAGGAAATAGGGAGGCTTGTGATTAAACCTGCCCCCTAAGGAGGAAGGCAATGATGCCTGCAGCCCCAGCAGGTATTACAAAACATCCCCATTTACAGGAGGGTTTTAAATAGCACAATTCAGGAACTACAACTGCACAAATTCCCGCATGCCCTGGAATAAGTTTGGGAATGGACATGGTTCTACCACCTGTGCAATGCCATAGAAATAACAACCATCCACCTGTAAACCTCCATCCTCTCCCCTGCTGCACAAAGGGAAGCTCAACAGCAGTGCACAAATGTCCCAGCAATGTCTGAGCACTGCTCTGTGCATCCCAACCTGCTCATCCCATCCACTCCTGGCTGGGCAGCAGGATTGGGGTGGCACATTGCAATGGGCACAGAGGAACATGGAAGCCCCACACATGTGAGGAAGGGGCTGGCTGTGCTCCACACTCACGTTATCAGACGTGATTTGCCCTTCTGTGGGGAGCCTCTGCTCTTTCCCAGCTCATCCTCCAGCGTCTGGGACTCCAGGATCTCATTCAGGCTGTTGTTGGCTGCGGGGCAGCTCCATGAAGAGCCTCCCCTCCACCGACCGGCACACAACAGCCGCTCCCGCGCACTGCGGCTCAGCCAATCGGAGCCGGCGGAGCTGCCGCTGCCCGATGGGACCCCCCCCCCCACATATTGACCCCCCAGACGAGGAAGAGGAGGAGGAGAGCGACGAGGAGCTGCCGCAGGAGCTGACGTTGGGGCAGGGGGGCAACGCGGGGGGGGGGGGTCGACAGTGGGGGGTGGGGGAGGGGGTGGGGCAGCATTACCCCCGGACCCCGTGGACCCCCCCCAGCCAAAGTGCTGCTCTCCGACCCCCGCGGGCTCTTTGTGCAGCCGCTGCCCTCCAGTTATAGGACCCCCCCCCCATATTGCGCTTTGCTCACCCCCACCTCCGGAACCCCCCCCCCACTCACCACATCGCCCCCTCCCCCCCCGGGTGGGGTTATGGGGGGTGGGGTGGGGTCGGCGATGTGCCGTAAGCCGCGCCGGGGTCGTGTGACAAACCCCCCCCCCATCAAGATGAATGGGGCGCTGTCGGGGGGGGGCTCAGCCGTAAGGATAAAGCGGGGGGGTTAATGACGGGGGGGGGCAGTGCTATAGGGAACGCAACTAATCTAAGCCCCCCCCCCCCACATTAACACCCCATTGTGTGTGGGGGTGGTGGGGGTGGGGCACACAATGACCCCCCCAAAGGCCAAACAGCCCCAACACCCCCCCTCAAAGCCGCTGACTTACGCTGTGCCCCCCCTGCATGAAGGGCCCCCCCCCATCGATTGAGCCCCCCCCAATCCCATCTATAGTTGAGAGCTATGCTTTTTGTAACCCCCCCCTTTTAAAGCCCCCCCCCCCCCAATGTTGTGCACGATGTGCTGCCCCCCATGAGCCCCTGACCCCCCCCCTTAAAAGATGGGGTGGGGGGGGTGGTCTCGGACCCCCCCTCCTTTAAACGATGGGGTGGGGGGGCGGATTGTCACTGCCCCCCAACACCAAAATGGACACCCCCCTTTTAAAGGATGGGGTGGGGATGGGGGGGTGGGGGGTGAAGGTGATCTCGCCCCCCCCCCCATTAAAACGGACCCCCCACCCCTTTAAAGGATGGGTGGGGGTCGGTTACGGGCCCCCCCGGCGCTGTGTGTGTATGTGCCCCCCCCCCGTTTTGCTCCCCCCGTGGCGCAGTGTGCTGGGAAAGGATCTCTGTGTGGAGATTGCTTCTACTAGAGGTAGTTCTATAAGACTGTTATATAGAGCTGTGCAGGGCCTGTAAAGAGAGTTGAGGGGGACTCTAGTGGGCATATGGGGCTGTGGTGGGCAATAGGAGGACTAGGGGCTCTAGGGGGCTCTGAGGGTGTGTAGGGGTTGTGGATCAGGTTGGATCTTAGGAAGATGTTTTTCACTCAGAGGGTGGTGACGCACTGGAACAGGTTGCCCAAGGAGGCTGTGGATGCCCCATCCCTGCAGGCATTCAAGGCCAGGCTGGATGTGGCTCTGGGCAGCCTGGTCTGGTGGATGGCGTCCCTGCACATAGCAGGGGGTTGGAACTGGATGATCTTTGGGATCCTTTTCAACCCAGGCCATTCTATGACTGTACAGTTCCATAGTGGAACAAATATAATATGCTAACTATGTAAAACATGGAGTCAGACCTGTGTGATTAGTCCACACCAGGAGGTGATTAGAAAACAATTTGTAAGCTACAAAGCTGCTTGCTGGAAAGGAAAAGAAAATAAAACTACAAGAAAAAGGGAAATCATTTCTTCCTGAAAATAGGAAGAATTATAGATCTGACATGAAATTTGAGTGAAGCTCCTGATTTTATGAAGCTATTCCCATTATTTTCTTGGTGCTGTGTTTCCCAAATGAGTGGTTTTTGGCTCTGCTGCAGCACCAGTCTGCATGTGAACATCAACTCTGTTCACCATCTGGGAAGATTAGGACTTCCCTTCTCCTACCAGCACCACTGAATTACAGTTACTCAGTGGTTAAACAAAGGAATCCTTAAAGAAGGGTTTACAGCTGTCCTGTTGTCTGAAGTGCTTGGGGCATTCTGATGCTATTAAGCTCTATGTATTAACAAGTTAAAAAAGAAAAGGTAGGCATCTGATTGTTGTGACAGTTTCTAAGCGATTTGGAAAGCTGTACCACCCAACCACTCCTTCTATTTGATGGAGGTGACAAAGCTCAGTTTAATTTCTGACTGCTGTTTAAATTCTGAAGCTCGAGCTGGTTCCTGGAGCAGAAAAAGCTCGGAAGCTGTCCCTCCTACAAGCAGGCACCTCTGAGCAAAATATGACATCTCAGTTTCTGATGGTAAGGTCAGGAGATCTGATTCCAGCATCTAGCTTTTGGCTTAATACTGTGTTAGTGGGACCTTTGGCATCTAGCACTTAATGATCTTGAAGGTTTCTTCCAACCCAAGCCCTCCCATGATCCTATGATTCTGTGATTTCATTCAGGTTTATTGAGATGAGTTCTCCTGAATGTGCTGTTCTCCATATGATTATAATTGGAGTCCAGATGGGTGACTGAAACCAGACACCAAACTTTCTGATGGCCAAAATTAAATGAAATCAATCCTTTACTGTGTCAGTAGTCTGTAACTAGAGCCCATCAGGTAATTCCCAGCCTCCTGCCTGTATCAGTGGCTGCACACAGTGAAAAAGTCTGATGGGATTTTAACCTCTAAAATGTTCCAAAGCAACCAGAGGGTGAATATATTCACTATGTAAATACCTGTAGGAATAAGCTTGTCATGTATGTCCTCAGGTACCACAGTAGTTAATGGTGGGACTCAGTAGGTCATGCTGAAAGTTGAGTCTGCTGATTTTGAAGGTCTTTTGAAGGTCTTTTCCAGCCTACATGACCTTATGCTAATATTTCTGAAATTTATTTCTGTTCAGCTCCCAGAAAACCTCCCACCCAGCCCCCAACTGACCCCGTGGTGAAAAATAAAACAGAAACCTCAGTGACGCTGGCATGGTCCCCTCCGAAGATGCACCGCCCCATTCCAGTCGATGGCTACATTGTGGAATGCAAGAAACTAACTGGCTTCACCTGGGTGAGGTGCCACGAGTCTCATGTCCCCGTCCCAGAGTTCACGGTGAGCAATCTGTCTGAAGAGGCTGATGATCAGTTCCGAGTGTCTGCAGTCAATGCGCATGGACAGAGCCCGTCTCTGGAATTCCCAGGGAGCGTGCACCTTGGTAAGCACAAAAACCCCAATGGAAATGGGTCAGTGTGTGCTGAGCAGCTGTGTTGGTTCCCTAAAGATGCTTCCTTTGACTTTAAGGTTAGCAGTGCATTAACACACCAAAGGCTTTCCTTTATTCCTAGTTCTCCTATCTCCTATCAACCTCCAGCTACCACTAAAGTGATACGAGTTGTTTCTGTGACAGAGACATGAATATCCTTATCTTTTGATATCTCACATGTGCAAGAGGCAGAACTTTCTGTAACAGATCTTAAGCACAGAAGTGCTTCTTCTAGCACTCATGCAAAGGGAGAAGTAGAAATGTACCTATGATTTAATCTTCCATCTCTAAATGAGATACCAGACTTGCATCTAAAGAGCATTAAGACATACATGTTCTTCCTCAGACCCAGTCCTGGCTGTGAAATCCCCCCTAACAACTGGTGAAGCTGTACCTGGAGGGGATGCCATGTTTACTATTGACCTTACAACAACGTGCAAGCATGCCAGCTGATGAATGTCTGCAGTTCACAGCTATTGGCCAGTGCATTCAGTCACCAGGTTTACCACTGCATGACCATAGAGCAGTACTTTCAGCTGCAGGTTCAGACAGCCTTTCTGATTGCACTGGAATAGTTTAGAAGTAGGGGAGCAATCATTCCAATAATATCTCTATCAATCAGCTTTGCATGACAAAGTAGAACAAATAAACATTCATGATGGGAGGACCTGTTTGTCATTGGGTGGAAACCTCTGCAGAAGCATGTTTAGAGCATTATTAATCAGTAGAAGGAGATGTTTGGTTGATTTTTACTTAGTAAATCCAGCAAGAAGACCAAATGAAATATCGTGAATTGCTCAGCACTGACACAATGATGAGTGCAGGAACAGAAGGTGATACTTTTTCAGAGATGTTGCAGCAAACATTGACCACGTTAGCCTGATATAAATTGAAATAACGCGGCCTTTGCTCCTGACAGGTGCTGCAGTGAGATTTACCAAGAAGAGCAAAGATGTAGAAAAGATCTGCGCTTGGCTGCGTGAGGAAGCCAAACTGCAGGCTGAGCTTTCAGACACAGGCGCTACTGTGGAGTGGATGAAGGATGGGAAGGAGCTCAAGGCCAGTGAAAATTATGAACTGCAAATTGTGGGGAAGAAACACACCCTGAAAATTCACAACGACTCAATGGATGATGCTGCAAGTTATCAGTGCATCTGTGAGGGGGATAAAATGCTCTATCAGCTTTCAGTGAAAGGTATGTGACAGTCTGGGCTGTCCTCTTCCTGCCCAGGGCCAGCAGACTGCATTCACCTGACTCCCCGACAGTCCAGCTGTTGTCAGACAGCATCTGGGGTGTTTTCAGTGGCTGTTTTGACTTGAACTGGCCAATCTGCTTTGTAGAGCCATTTGATTTCTGTGTTCTGTCCTGTGATTCGTCCCTAAGATATAGAGGAAATCAAGGGAAAGACAGGAAAAAGAGCATCCCAGCCTTCCTGCTCTTCTGTCAGGGTGGCCACAAGAGATGATGTCAACATCTCTTTTTGTAGCAGTGATCCCAAATGTAGAAAACACCTGTGAAGAGTCACAGGGACTAAATTGATGGAGAGCAGAACTTCCTGCCAAGGCTTGTCAGCTAGTCTTAATTTTGCTTTTCTTCTCTCTCTTTGTCATGTTAGCATAATATTTCATACTGGCAGGTCTGCCCATAGAATTAACTGGCACAGGCTGCCCAGGTAGGTGGTGGGATCCCTGGAGGTTTTCAGGAGCTGTCGAGATGTGGCCCTGATGGATGTTATCAGGGGGCATGGTGGGGTGGGTTGGGGTTGGAATCAAAGGAGGACCCCCATGTATTTCATCGGGAAGCACTACTGGTAATAAGACCTTTGGAGCAAATCCTGGTAGGGCCACGCTCAGCTGGTCCAGTCTGGAGGCTGTTTCTCCTTACTGCAGTATCTGCAGTGAAAACCAGCAGCTGCTTTTGTGTGGTTGGGCTCACATCCAGCAGTGGTGACGGGACTACAATGATAAGAGACAGTTCCTGAAAAAATGAATGAAATTTGACTGTATGATAGGATGGAGTTAAATGTATTGACAGGATCTCAGTCATCCCAGTGTCCATCAGCTGGCTCTCGAGCTCCTAAATACAGGCATTCTGTAGAACGTTGTTGAATTTGTATTATACATGCGTGTTCTTGGAACTGCAGAACAAATGCATGCATAATCCAGACTTTGATTTTAGCAGCTCTGACTGCGCTGTCTCAACAGACCCAACTCAGTTGTGTGCGCTGTTTTGAAATGATATGTTAACAAGAAGTTGGAAAACAAGCTCAATTACCCTCAGTAAAATAGGACCGTGGACTTAGGCTTGAACTTTTGGCTAAGACAGTGGTGAGATTTTGAATCTTTGAAGTCAATTATTCCACTGTGTGTTAATAAGGGCCAGTTTTATCATCTAACTTTTGCACTCCAATTAATTTCCATAAAGGAATTCTTTTTTTTCTTTTTTCTTTTCAGTCCTAAGTGATATCTCTATCTTTTAGGCTTGATTTGTTTGCCAGGGGGTTACAGTGCAGTAATAGATACCCCCTCCATTGATTTCCTTCTAGTTTGCTTGTTCCAATTCTTTCCTCAGTTTTCCTATTTTAGACATTTTCTTGAAGCCTTGGGCTTCTTCCTTTGGCTCTGTCCCCTGTACAGTGTACGTCCTTCAACTTGTGGAGATAAGGTAATCTGGTACGTGGTTTATAAAAGCTGCCAATTTGCCAGCTTCTGAATTAGAACTAGGATTAAACGTGCACGTTTGATCTTATGATAAATGAATGCCTCATGGTCACCAATGTCCCTGCAGTTCTTTACCATCATATGTATTTTGTATCTTCATATTTTGTTTCAGCACTGGCAAACTTCGTAATCAAAGAGACAAGTGGAGGAGTAATCAGGGCCGTTGCTGGAAAACAAGCTGAATTTGTTTCTGAGACCTCTGAAGCCAATGTCATGGTGAAGTGGTACAAAAATGGCAAAGAAATCAAGACCAGTAAGAAATTCACAATGGAAGATAAAGGGAAACTGCATAAGCTTGTGGCTTCAGCTGTAACGAAAGAAGACGAGGGAACATACATCTACACAATTGGAGATGACACTCTGATTTTTGATTGGAAAGTCTCAGGTAAGTTTGTGAGGCAAACATAGGATCACAATCCATGTAAAGCACTTCAGACTTAATTCATTTTATTTGTCCAACGCTGTGGGTTTCCAGTATTTAGGACAAAGATTGCATAGCTCTATTGAAGCAATTCTGACCTTCCTGTTGTCCCTATGCAAATCCACAGTATGAGCAAATAATGTAACTGTGTTGTGATGAATTCAAGACAGCCTTAGCTCCAGCTGGGGCTGGAGTCACGACTTGAGCCCTGACATCTGGGCTTCATTCATCTAGTTCATGTATTGCCTCAGCACTTACATCATCTTTAAACCTATGACTGAAATGGTCCTAAGTTATTAGCATGGGAATCCTGTCTCCTCTTTGGACAAATTAAACTCCACATTTGGAGAGTTGAGTGTCTCCTGCTGTACCCGAAGGACATTGTGATCTCTGAGGTGTCTCCCTGAGGTGCTGTAAGCACAGCCATTAGCTCATAGTGCAAGTAAAGCACTGTTAGGTCAAGCCTGGAGGAGTAATGCTTGTCACTGACATGTTCCTGTTCAGGGTGGAGCTGGAGGGTAAAATAACACAAGAAATTGTCATTGAAATTCAATATCTGTGAAATTCAGCTGGTTGCATTCACAGAACCTGGCGTTAAGATCTGTTTTCTGTTTTATATCTTGAGCCTATTTTCCATAACCCAGTCCTCATTTATGAACTGAAGCTCTACTGAAAGCCTTTCGCTGTGTATGCTCATGCTGCAGTGCAGCGCTTGTGACCTTTAACAGCACATTCACGTTCCTCTGATCACAGGATCCTTACGGTTGATTAAGACCCTCTAGTCTGACTGCTCACCCATCACCACCGTGATGCTCACCATCAGCTTAGCTAAAAACTCAGCAGAGATGATAGATCAAGCACAACACTGGATTTGGGGTGGCTAGAGATTCCTAAGATATTGAAGGATTGCTTGCAGGTGGTGTTGGTTCAGGTATTCACCCTGCATCCCACCTGCTGTTCTGTTTGGTTGAGAATCATGCATTCTGCAATTTCACTTTGTAATTCAAAGACCCTGGCTTTATCTGTTGAAAAACTGATCTAAAACAAGCCAAGAAGACTCCGTTGGAACTGGTTGATGCAGAACAAAGGCATCCCCAAAGGACAAGTTGCACTGTTTGATGAACATTATTGGATGAGAGCTAAGCTAAGATTTAAAAAGTTCTGGGGCTGTCTCTGAGCATCAAATACAGAGGAAGCCTGCATGATTCCCTGAGAATGGATACCTTAATCCTACTTTGGTGTAGGGTTAAGGGAACACTAGCAGTAACTCCTATCACAAAATGTCGCATGGCTCAGACAAAATGCCATCAAGAGGGCTTAATTAGGAGCACCAAATGGTCGCAAGATGGTCTTAGGGCAGGGAAGTAATCTATCTATGTGATACTGATTGATGCTATTAGTTCTTAACAGCTTGACTCTAGAAGGACTGTTGTTCTTTGGTCACCTAGTTATAAAAGAATAAATGGCTCCTGTCTATTACAATTTTTAACGCATTTTTTGTTCACTGATGCCATAAATGTTCCTGGCATAGTAATTGGCCTTGGTATATTCAGTGACTGAAAGCAACAGTTGTTGCTCTAAGAAATGCAGTACAAAGCTAGGTCTGCCTGTAGCTGACAGCCATCAGCTTGCTCCTCAGGCAGGTTCTGTCTGTGTATGGGAGATCACAATGTGAACCACTGATTGATCAGCTGAGGCAAGTGTGGGGTCAGCTGTGGGAGCACAGGTGAAAGTTATGTAGCTGTGCTCCCTGGAGGGGTGGAGTTCGACTCCACCTCCTCTGAGACCTCATTTAAGGGCTGACCCTCACTGAGGCAGCATCTCTTGGAGATTGCTCACCAGGGAGGATCACCTCAGCTCTGGTGAGTTCCCTTTTCCTTATATCTTCTGTATTTCTACCATTTTGCTTGTAATTGCTATCCTTGTTAATACCAGCATAGTTATTGCCAATACATTTGGCAAGCCAGGCAGGAGCCACTGACTTGGCATCTAGAAATATAAGGAAAAAAAAAAATGTCCTTTGTGTGGAAAATCTTTAATTGGTACAAGGGGGAGAAGACCACCCCCTTAGGGACATGCCTTCCTGGACAAATTCCAGGTTTTGAGGCGTCCCCATATTACCAATTAGCAACAATTATTGAACAATGGGGCCCTTTAAGAGTACCAAATAACATGGACGCCTATTGTCTAACTGATTACTTTCTAGGACTACAAAAAGATATCTTAATTACAAAAGAAAAGCGAATGGCTGCATCTATGGCAGCCTGGCCATTATTAAATGCTTTAAATCGGGCAGAGATAAAATCAAACAACATTGCACATGAAAATGAATTGTTAAAGGCCCGTATTGAAAAATTGGAGGGTGAGATCAATCTATTGACAGGAAAAAAACCGTCATTTTCTTCCTCCAACCCTCAAATTAGATACATTTCATTTAATGACGATCAAGATCCTGAAGAAATGAATCAAAATAAGATCACTAAATCTGATCTAGAAAAACCATCTGAGACGGACTCACTAGAAGTCCGTCCAGTAATAACTCAAAAAACAAAGAAAATTCAAGATCGACCAGCAGGAGTGCCTCCTGATCAATGGCCCCCTGCCGAATCTGTTTTACATGTAACAGCCCGTCCATATACGCCTACTGAACTCATGGACCTAGTGCAACGATTTAGGCAAAGGCCAAGGGAAAGCGTTCCGGCTTGGTTATTACGGTTATGGGATTCAGGGGCAGATAGTGTACTGGTTAGTGGCCCCGAAGTATCTAAGTTGGCCACAATAACAGTACATCCTGCCCTTCGGCAGAGACTGTATGCTGGGACTCAGTTCCCTGAAGAAAACCATTCAATTGTAGAATGGATAATGGCTGCTTGCCGCATGGTGTGGACAAATAAAACTGACATGCCAGTAAACACAGGGATGTGGTCTTCTATGGAAGACCTTCAAAATTATATACGCGAATTAGGTATGAGAGAGGCTATCTACGAAGACACATTCGATAGCCCTGATATGGTTAAATTTTCTGCGGGAATGAGGGACCTAATTTTACAGTAAGCACCCTCTCATATGTATGGAACCTTGGTTTCCATACTTAATCCAGTAGTATCCGCAGAGGCAGTAGTCCAACAAGCCGCCCAATTGGTAGCAGAGCTCGGAGAAACTGAGCGTTTACGAGCTAAGCGCAATATCAGGGTGATTGAGGATGCCGAGGCTTTTCCAATAGTGCGAGCCAGAAGATCGGCCCCGCGAACTTCTCGGGCAGGACCTGTTAGGGTATCCCGGAAACAAATGTTTAATGATCTGCTCCGGGCAGGCGTTCAGTTTTCAAAAATTGATGGGCAGCCCAATCAGGTTCTCCTTCAGTTGTGGAAGCAACTGAAGGATGAACAAAAATTTCAGAATAAACCCAAAAGGCCAGGGATAAGATTTATAGAGCGGCGACCAACAACAACATGGAATTTAGAAGATTTTATAGTTCCAAATAGGAAAAAGAAGCCACCTCAGGTGCCTCGGGTTATGACACCGGAGGTATCGGAGGTAAAAGACTTGAATCTGGCTCAGTTCATGGCTTGACGAGGGATGTCAGTCCTCCTAGGGCCTCTAGACGGGACCGGAGGCCCTATGTGGAACTGACGATATACTGGTCCCGAAAGAATATACAGAAGGTTATGGCCCTAGTTGATACCGGGGCAGAGACATCTATAATATATGGAGACCCAACTAAATTTAAAGGTAATAGAGTGATGATTGGAGGTTTTGGGGGACAAACCATTCCGGTCACCCAAACCTGGGTAAAACTGGGGGTCGGGCGTCTTCCACCACGGGAGTACAAGGTATCCATTGCCCCAATTCCAGAGTATATATTAGGAATTGATATCCTGTGGGGTCTGGCTCTCCATACAACAGTGGGAGAGTTCCGATTGCGGCAGAGATGCATTAGTATCCGGGCAATCCAGACAATATTGAGAGGCCATGCAAAACATGAGCCTATTTGTTTGCCGAAGCCACGCCGGATTACTAATGTGAAACAGTACAGACTCCCGGGTGGGCAGGATGAAATAACAAAGACGGTGCAGGAATTAGAAAGAGTGGGTATTATAAGGCCTGCACATAGCCCATATAACTCCCCAATATGGCCAGTGCGAAAACCGGATGGAACATGGAGGATGACAGTAGACTATAGGGAATTAAATAAGGTCACGCCACCTGTTCATGCGGCTGTACCCAATATTGCCTCCCTAATGGACACACTAAGCAGGGAAATCAAAACATATCACTGTGTCTTGGATTTGGCGAATGCATTCTTCAGTATTCCAATCAGTGAAGAATCGCAAGATCAGTTTGCATTTACATGGGAAGGGAGGCAATGGACTTTCCAGGTCCTACCCCAAGGGTACGTACATTCGCCCACTTTTTGTCATAATTTAGTGGCACGTGATCTGGCTAAGTGGGAAAAGCCAAATAATGTCAATTTATATCATTATATTGATGACCTCCTGTTAACATCCGATTCGTTAGAGGCGGTGAGACAAGCAGCAGATTTGTTGATAGCTTACCTGCAGAAAAGAGGGTGGGCTATAAACCCACAGAAGGTGCAAGGTCCGGGGCTATCTGTAAAATTCCTGGGAGTAATTTGGTCCGGGAAAACCAAAGTACTACCCAGTGCGGTAGTAGATAAAGTCCAAGCGTTTCCAGTCCCTACAACATCAAAACAATTGCAAGAATGTTTGGGTATATTGGGGTATTGGCGCTCCTTTATACCTCATTTAGCTCAGCTATTAAGGCCATTATACAAGCTTACAAAGAAGGGTCAATCATGGAATTGGGGAAAGATAGAACAGGATGCTTTCCAACAGGCAAAACTGGCAGTTAAACAAGCTCAGGCGTTGGGTATATTTGATCCGACCCTCCCAGCTGAACTAGATGTTCATGTTACTCAAGATGGTTTTGGCTGGGGCCTGTGGCAACGCCAGAGTTCTGTTCGAACCCCCATTGGATTCTGGTCTCAGGTTTGGCACGGAGCAGAAGAACGATATAGCATGATTGAGAAACAGTTATTGGCTGCCTATTCGGCATTACAAGCAGTAGAGCCGATAACGCAAACAGCAGAGGTCATAGTTAAGACTTCATTACCAATCCAGGGGTGGGTGAGAGATTTGACTCACCTTCCTAAGACGGGGGTGGCCCAAGCACAAACGGTGGCACGATGGGTCGCCTATCTAAGCCAGAGAAGCAGTCTGTCTTCATCTCCACTTAAAGAAGAACTACAGAAGATCCTAGGCCCAGTGACGTATCACAGTGATACATCAAAAGAACCGATGGTTGCTCCACCAGAGAAGAGTCCCGTTCAGGAAGGAAGATATCCTATTCCTGAAGATGCCTGGTATACGGATGGGTCCAGCAGAGGCAACCCGAGCAAGTGGCGAGCAATAGCATACCATCCCTCTACTGAGACCATCTGGTTTGATGAGGGGGATGGTCAAAGCAGCCAATGGGCAGAATTGCGAGCCGTGTGGATGGTTATAACTAAAGAACCTGGTGACGGCGTCCTGAACATCTGTACAGATAGTTGGGCTGTGTACCGGGGGCTCACTCTGTGGATTACGCAATGGGCTACCCAGGAATGGACTATCCACGCCCGACCGATTTGGGGTAAAGACATGTGGGTAGACATTTGGAATACGGTCAAACACAGGACAGTATGTGTCTACCATGTCTCTGGTCATCAACCCTTGCAGTCACCAGGAAATGATGAAGCTGACACACTGGCCCGAATCCAATGGATTGAGAATTCACAATCTGAAAATATTGCCCGTTGGTTACATCAGAAGCTACGGCATGCTGGACAGAAGATAATATGGGCAGCTGCTAAAGCATGGGGGCTGCCTGTACAACTATCTGATATCGTTCAAGCATGTCAGGATTGCGATGCTTGCTCAAAGATGAGACCGAGACCGTTGCCTGAAACAACATCCCACATTGCTAGAGGATATAGTCCTCTTCAGAGATGGCAGGTCGACTACATTGGGCCCCTCCCTCGGTCTGAGGGGGCGAGATATGCCCTGACCTGCGTTGACACTGTAAGTGGACTGCTGCAAGCCTATCCTGTACCAAAGGCAAATCAAGCATACACAATTAAGGCACTTACTAAACTGATGTCTGCATACGGGACACCTCAAGTTATCGAGAGTGACCAAGGGACTCACTTCACTGGAGCGATGATACAGCGCTGGGCAGAAGAAAACAACATTGAATGGCGATTCCACCTGCCATATAACCCAACAGGGGCAGGCCTTATTGAACGTTATAATGGTATCCTTAAGGCTGCCCTGAAAGCAGACTCTCAGTCCCTGCAGGGGTGGACAAAAAGATTATATGAAACCGTGCGGGACCTGAATGAAAGACCTCGGGATGGCAGACCCAGTGCCCTGAAAATGTTACAAACTATATGGGCCTCCCCTCTTAGGATCCAAATTACAGGCACCGATAATAAGGTAAAACCGCAGGTTGGTACTGAAAATAATCTTCTGCTCCCTGCCCCTGAGAATTTAGAACCGGGAATCCATAAGATAAATTGGCCTTGGAAGGTGCAGGTAGGACCCAAATGGTGTGGCCTACTTGCACCTTGGGGGAGATTATTGGAGGTGGGAGGTTCAGTCACCCCCTCGGTGATAGGTACATGGCCTACTGACATCGTGGTCAATACTCCGGCCTTTATTGCTAAAGGAACACCTATTATGTCCCTATGGCAGATCAAGACTCCTCCTCTGGTGCCAGATATAGTTATACAGCCACAGATATCTGGCCAGAGGGTATGGTATCGGAGGCCGGGACATAATCCAGTACAAGCAGAAGTATTGACCCAAGATAAGAATACGGCCTGTATCTTGCCCTGGAGGGCGGATCTTCCCCTCCTAGTACCCTTGAAACATCTATATTACTCCCCTTAAGATTGATTCTAAGCCTCTAGGACCATTACTCTGGACTGATGAAACGCAGACGGACCTGCACTTCAAGATGATTTGTCTCCGGTAACATCTATCAAGCACTGGCCCATGGAAGATCATAAACACCCATCCAATCATCATCATTTGAATAATATCAACATCTAATGCGACGGGAGATTGTATCAGCGTCGTGATTGGGTCTCTGTAATAAGGGGAACTCACCTAATCATTGGTTCACGTTGTGAAGGGGTGGAGTGTATGGGAGATCACAATGTGAACCACTGATTGATCAGCTGAGGCAAGTGTGGGGTCAGCTGTGGGAGCACAGGTGAAAGTTATGTAGCTGTGCTCCCTGGAGGGGTGGAGTTCGACTCCACCTCCTCTGAGACCTCATTTAAGGGCTGACCCTCACTGAGGCAGCATCTCTTGGAGATCGCTCACCAGGGAGGATCGCCTCAGCTCTGGTGAGTTCCCTTTTCCTTATATCTTCTGTATTTCTACCATTTTGCTTGTAATTGCTATCCTTGTTAATACCAGCATAGTTATTGCCAATACAGTCTGGATGGAATGAAGGGCATGAAATACTGATGTGCTCATCAAACGCTGCTTGTTAGCTTAGAGACAAGGTGTTGAATTGGTTTGTTCATGTATTGCAAACAGGTTACTTAGCTGCCTTCATTTTAGCTTCAGAAGAACATGTGCAGAATACAGAATTGATTAGAAGAAATAAGAACTGTCTGCATAGAACTTACTCTTTCCTTACACAGGAGAATCAAGCACACGTTTGTATGTGAGTACCTCCAGAGGTGAAACTTGATCCCCCAGATGTAATGAGCAGAGACATTACAATCAGTTCTAACTGTATCTTAATGCTGTGCTGAATAAGCCTGAGTCAGGATGTAAACCACTTTCTCTTTTTTTCTTCAGATGAAGCCATTAATTTTGTCAGCAAGTCCAAAACGACTCCAGAAATATCAGTCAGTCCTTCTGAAGACCTGGAGCTGGTGTGTGAGGTGTCAGCTGCAAGCGGAGCTGTCGTATAGAAGAAAGATCAAATAGAGGTGAAGCAGGACCAGAGGACAACCATCATCTCCCAGGGGACGCACCGCAAGCTCATGGTCAAAAATGTGACCCTGAAAGACCAAGGGAGCTACAGCTGTGAAACAAAAGATGACAAAGCAACATTCCAAGTGAAAGTCAGAGGTGAGAAAATGCTTGGAATCCCAGAGATAAAGGAACACTTCATTTTGTGTGTCTTGCATTTGGAGGATCAACTTACAGCCTCTCTGGTGCAAAACATTTTGGCTATAGGACTTTCTTTGTCATCTAGTGTCATAGCAACACTTTTCTACATGTGCTTTTCCATCCAGGAATGAATTACTGCAACAAACAATAGGCAAGGAGGGTAACTTGTGCAGCTCTTGTAGTCAGCTGGTGTCTGCAGGGTTACAGTGCAAGAGCACACCAGGCATGCAAGGAGTGAGAAAAGGGGAGGTGTTTGATGAGATCTGGTTACAAAATTTGAATGACACAATGAGGTGGAAAATGCCACTAATCAGACTCATAAATGGCCTGGGTTGCAAAGGCCCACAGTGCTCATCCAGTTCCAACCCCCTTCTTCCTATGTGCAGGGTTGCCAACCAGCAGCCCAGGCTGCCCAGAACCACATCCAGCCTGGCCTTGAATGCCTGCAGGGATGGAGCATCCACAGTCTCCTTGGGCAACCTGTTCTAGAGGGCCATTCCCTTCTGATTTACTGGAAATGTAGAGAGACATCAGAAGAAACAAAGAGAAGGGAGGAGGTTCAACAGTGCATGCAGGTGTTCTAAATCTCATGTCCAAATCTGCTATCAGACTGCGAAATGTTTAGATTTATGATATGATATGAAATGATATGCCTATTCATTTCCCAAGGCAAAATAGAGGGGAAAGTATTTTCCTGTCTTAATGAGGCATCATGATGGTCCCTGTGAAGGGCAAGTATAATGAAAATGGGGAACTGGAGTAAGCTCTGCAGCAGACTACAGCAAAATGGTGTGACTGTTGTGATGTCCCTGCAGAGAAAGAAGACGTGTTTACAAACAAGGACAAGGTACAAAAGGAGGTGAAGGCTGCACTGACTCAAAATGCCACGCTGAGCTGCGAGGTGGCCCAGGAGAAGATGGAGGTGAAGTGGTACAAGGAGGGGAAACTGATCACCTCGAGCAAGAAGTTCAAGGTGGAGTCAGAGGGCAAACAGTGTCGGCTGGTGGTGATCCAGGTAGAGAAGAAAGATGCAGGGGAGTACAGCTGCGAGGCTGCTGGCCAGAAACTCACCTTCAAGATTCATGTCACAGGTGAGAGAGAACACATTTTGGCCTTTCATTCTAGAATGTTTTAGAAAACGGTCATTAGTTTGTAAGTTTTCCCTGCTATGCTTAAAATTTTTGGAGCTGAACCTTGGGGTGGTTAATTTCTGATGAGGAAATTGAACAAATTATTCTAAATACAGTTGTGAGGCAGCTCCATCTTTTAAAATCTTCAGGAATTTCCTTTTGCTGTGGGAATGAGGCCATAGACAAGAAAGTTCTGATTGCACTTCTCCATTCCCACGTGCCTGTACCACTAGAACAACTCTGCAATGCAGCTGCGTCTCAGGAAGTTTCAGAACAGGGGCTTTGTGTCAAGCACTAGGGGGTGTGCTCTATGTAACATGTTTTTGTCTTGGAAGGGCTCATTTAGCATGGGAGAGAATACTACAGGAATGTTTTGTATAAGTTGATGTTTTGAAGACATAAGTAAATGGCAGCTAGGGGACGAAAGAGTCATGAGAGTCATACAAGAAGCATCACAGAATGCCTTTTGTTGGAAGGGACCTGGAGGATCATCCAGTTCCAATCTCTGTCCTGGAAAGGAACACATTCTTTGAGACTAGGTTGCTCTAACACCCATCCAGCCTAGACTTGAATGTTTTCAGGGATGGGGCATCCATAAATTGCACAACTTCTCTCCACATCATTCTCTTGGGGCATCAGACTGGGAGAACTGATTCATTTTTCTGACTCCTTCCCCAAAACCTGCTCTTCTTTCAAGAGGCCAAACTAATGTATCTCTCTCTTTTCAGAGCCAGAATTTGTATTTACAAACAAGGAGAAGGTACAGAAGGTGGTGAAGGCTGCAACAACAGAAAAATGCCACGCTGAGCTGCGAGGTGGCCCAGGAGAAGATGGAGGTTGTCATCAATTTATAAGCAATGAGCCAATAATGTTCCAATTATAAACTTTTATTAATTGTAGCGGGTAAAACTAAAAGGCAATTCAGCGCTGGGCAACAGGGGGATTATTGTTCCTCCAACTGCCGCGCCGTCCCGTCCCTTGCAACTTCTTTTGTATTGTCCATCCCGAGCGTATTGTCCTTTAATTGGTCGGTTGTGATCATGCGACTTGGTGTGTCGTTCCTTGGTTGGTCCTTCCGTGGAACTTTGTATCCATCGGGGCGCGCTTTGCCTGTAACTACGCAGAGTACACAATCTACCCATAAAATTAGAGTGTTCTGCAACCTTTGTGGCCTCCATATTCCACCATTATATCCCGGTCCTAATGAACAAGCACTCCACCACAATGCTACCACATCCCGGTCTTAATGAGCAAACATTTTATCACAGAGGTCAAGTGATAAAAGGAGGGGAAACTGATCACCTCGAGCAAGAAGTTCAAGGTAGAGTCAGAGGGCAAACAGCGTCGGCTGGTGGTGAGCCAGGTGGAGAAGAAAGATGCAGGGGAGTACAGCTGCGAGGCTGCTGGCCAGAAACTCACCTTCAAGATTCATGTCACAGGTAAGACAGGTGTTGTATGAAATACAGCAGAGAACAGTAAAGTAAAATCTAGTTTCTATTATACTGCACCTGGATCACTGTAGTCTGTGCTGAGGTTTTTTCCCTAGACTTGATTGCCTGGGTTTGTAGAAAGTATTTGGTTTCAGTATGACACAAAGACCTGTTTCAGTCTGTCTGTAGCGCAATAATTAGTAATATATGTACAGTGGAAGCAATATTCAAGATATTATTCAAATCTCTCCTGTGCCTGAGATCCCAAACTGTAATTCTTGTTCACCTAAACATTTGACTAAGATAAGTATGTGCAGTGAGGCTGGAGTGCATGTTCTACGTGCAGCCTTTCATGGCAGGAGAAGCAGGAACTTCTCCTAGTAGTACACTGCCTTTTTACTATGCCTTTATGTTGGAGGCTGCATCTGGATAGGTGAGTCTGCTACTCACAGTAAGAGACCTGGTAGAGCTGACTATTGCCAGAGCTCAAAGTAAGATAGATATCTGCAAATCACACACAAAGAACAAAGGACTGCGTTGGTGAGCATATTTCCTTTGTGCCTTTGACAGTCACAGTTGTGGCAATGGTAGAGGCCATGAGGAGTCTGTTCAGGAAGCCAGGAGTACTGTTCTGGGTCATGAAAAGGCAGCCAGTGGTTTGACTATCACATGTTTATGTGTTTTGATGTTTCACAGTGGGTCTTAAGTAAAAGGAACTCAGGTTTTGGTTGCCTGCAGGACAGATGTTCTTTTGGGTTCAATATGTTTGCATAGTGACTTGCAACCATGGGACTGGTGTTCAAGGACCCTCTTGGTTCCTTCAGTTCCTAGGTTCTTTCTTGCCTAGATTTGACACTTTGTTTCAACAGAAGAGCTGATATTCTCTAGTGAAGGCTATTAGTTTGGGCACAAGTGGTAACCTAAACCTGTTCCAACCTGTACATACAAACCTGCAAGTTGGTCTCATTTAGGTCCCTCAGTCAATACTTTTTCTTTTCTTCCCTCAGAGCCAAAACCTGTGTTTATAAACCAGGAGCAGGTGCAGAAAGAGGTGAGTGCTGCCCTGGCAGCAAGTGCCTCCCTCAGCTGTGAAGTAGCACAGGATCCAACAGAAGTAAAATGGTACAAGGATGGAAGACTGCTTGCCTCCTCCAGAAAGTTCAGAATGGAATCTGTGGGCAAAACACGGCGTCTGGTTGTGGAGCAGCTGGAGAAGAAAGATGCTGGAGAATACATCTGCGAGGCTGCTGGCCAGAAGATGACCTTCAAGTTGGAAACAACTGGTGAGCATTCGCTTTGGGAGCACTAAGCAGCTTTTTATGTGGCTTAGAGGAAGACTGGCTGTCTTCTACCCTGTGGGCATGGAACAGCCACAATTCCCCCCGGAACAACATCAATGACCCACACCACAAGTTGGATTCTCCTTTTTAATGTAGTGGTAGCGAGGTGAAAATCTGGCTGTGGAATATTTTTGACTAAGGAACTTCTACTTTAATTTCTAGATGCGCTGAATTACCCTCTGGAGTGTCTTTCTGAATATATAAGCAACCATGGGTGACTATGATCCTGATTTATATCTAGGTTCAGGCTTACTTTTTCAGTTAGGTTAGATCAATAGCTCCAGAGAAGATAGGGAAATACAGCAGTTCACTGATACCATGTGTCAGAAGAATGCAGCTCAGTGCTGGGCAGTTTGCTGCTTCATTCCCTCTTACAAGTTGCACCCAAGGCTGGAAAAGACCACTGAGATAGCTGAGTCCAACCCAGCCCACCCTCACTGGACTTACTAACCACGTCCCCAGTGCCACATACCCGTGGCTCTTGAGCACCTCCAGTGACTGCGGTATATCAGCGTGGTTGCTTCAGTTGTGGGAGTTTTCAGACACTGGCTGTTGTTCTAGCGAGACAAAAAACCAAAACTGATGGAACAGTGTCTATACAGGAAGCAACTGGCTGTCCTGATGGCTGCCAACAGTTTTACACAAGGTGTGTCATGCAAGCTTGCATGAGTCTGGTTTAAAAACTTGCTGTTCTGATGGAAGGAGAGGATGTTGGTACAGGATAACTGCGGGATTTGTGCTCTCCCGACATCCAGTTGCAATCACAGCTTATTGTTGCTATAGAAAACAGCTTCTCTGTAGACAAATTGAGTTAGTTCCAATAAGTGGCTGAAGCCCTAAGTGATCCAAGGTGGATCCAAGCATGATCCAAACTGGAATTTAACTAATTGTAGTAGGGAATCCAAGCCTTAATGAGATGAGTTATTTAAAATATGAGTCCTCCATCTAAAACAGCATTGAACTCTTACTCTGGTTTATGATAGAAGTGAGAGTTTAACAACAGAAGTCTGAAGTTATGCTCCATATTTCTCATCACTCAAGAGAATATTTGAATATATGAATTCCTTTGGCTATGTTAGAGCTCATAATGAGGTCAGCTGATGTTCTTTAAATGCTCGGAGTCTAGCAATGTGGGGAAGTGGACTGCTATTTGCTGTTGGGCTTTAGGCTAAGAAGCCTGATTTTAGAGGACTGTGGACTTCCCCTTTCCCTTCCCCTCTCCTCCCCTTCTCCCTGGACTGATCCCACATGGTTTGAGAATGATTTCAGATCAAGGTAAATGAGGAATCGCTGTGTGAAAACCTGTTGTTTTACTGCACTATAAGAGACACTTAGTCAAAAGACAAGTGTGTGTTCCAAGCTTGAGATTGCAGGAGATCCTAGAAACAACTCAGCTGCTCAAACCTGTAGTCTGGCTGAATCTTTTATTGTCAGTTTTGGTCAGGAGGAGATGCTTGAGTAAGACAAATAAAAGGTCACGGGTAAGTTGGTCCTTCTTGTGATATACTTCTAGGCTTTCATCAGGGAGAAGCTTAATTAGTCCAAATAATCATAGCAGAAACCACACCAAGAGCATGAGAGTGAAATTTATACTTTCTTGACGTGAAGGAAAATTGTACCTGGTTCTGCCATTCCCCAAATATTTGTTTCCTTATGACAAGAAGAACTTTGCAGAAGTAATTTTTTTTTTCAGTCTTGCGTGCAACACAAAAAGGGGTAAAATCTAGGAGGCCACCTGAAATGTTTTTTCCATCTGGAAGGATCCATTTAACAGCACCCATGGACCTGGTTATGAACAAAACGAAGTTCCCAACTAAATCCACATTCTTCTTTCTCCTTCTCAGAATTGCCTGTGAAAATCAGCAAACCATTGGCAGACAGTAGCGTCATTGAGAAGGACAAGGTCACATTTGAGTGTGAGCTGTCCAGGCCCAACATGGACGTCAAGTGGTTCAAGGTATGGCATGTAATGGTATTTTCCTTTCTGACTTCTCTGGAAATGAATGAGAGCCTTTAATTTCACTTCCAAGGGATGCGAGTCTGAGCTTTTCCTTGATAGCTTTTTCACTGCTCTCTTTTCTTTATGCTCTTTTATTTGCCCAGATCAGCACTCTTTGTTATTATGTCCTGAGTTCATTTATCAAGTTGAAATTGAAGTTTGTTTTGGTTTTATTGTGAACTTTTTAGGTCATGCTGCACAAAATATTGTTGGTTGAACTACAGTACAGTCTTGAGCTTCAAGTCTAACACAGAAATTCTCAGCCGGGATTTTGTAGCCTTGTTGTGAACTGGGTTTTTGGGGTGAAATCTCAGTTTTCTTTGCACCTGACAGTGTGAGAATTTGCTCTGGCACTTTGTGTACCTCCCTGGTGCTCAGCTGTTCCTTCCCTTACTTGGGGATAACGTCATTTATTCAAGGTGATGTCCAAACAGGCTTGTTAACAGTCCTCCGCAGTGCTTTAAGCTGTCATAGGTCAGCCAGAATTTATGCATGTTCTATAGCCATTCCTTCATGTTGAAAACACTGCACTGTGCTTAAGCTTCAGCATATGTTCCAGTAAGCACAGTTCCATTAATTCTAGGGGAGTGGGTGAATTAAGCATAGATCTGAAGGCTCCCTTTGCTGAGTGCAGAGATGGAAGGACTAATGGAGATCTGACTTGATATTTTCCCTTCTAGGATGGGAAGGAGCTCTGTCAAAGTAAAAAAGTGGGCATTACTTCCCAGGGAAATAAGAGAAGTCTCATTATTCACAAGTGTGAATATGAAGATCAGGGAACATCCACATGCTGAGCAGCCTAAGACAAGACATCAGCTACCCTAAAGGTTCATTTTATGTTTAACTGAAAGAGCAAATAAATCCTCTTGTGGTATTTTGCACCACGGGAAGAAATGCTTCATGGGCAGTTTGGGCATTTCTTGGTTAGTCCTTTTGGATACCTTTCTCTTTCTTCTTTATGCTCAAGACAGATTTTCCCTCCATGTGTTGCATTGGTTAAACCCCAGTTTGTAGCTCATCATTGGGCTCTGAAGCATCAGACTTGTTACTGAACACATGGGTCTGCTGTGCCCTGGTAGATGCCACCTTCCCAAGGGACGTCTGAAAGGATGCTTTTTTCTGATTTCATACTAGATGCTGTCCTCATGTGGCCACTTGGGTTCAGTGTTAGCATGAACATGAACATGTGTCCTGTCCCATGACTTTGGTGAACTCTCATTTTCTCTCTCATTCTGCAACCAGGTTGGGTTGCTGTTTCAGTACTGGCTGTTTTATGTAGCCATTCCATTTGTTCTGGTTTACGTTCTTTTTTATTTTCTTTTTTTCAGGCATCATTTCTATACAGTAGACAAAGCCAGCCTATTACATTTGATTTACAGTTTTTAGCTTTTGCTGGTAAGCATTTCAGCTCTCAGGCAGTTTTACCAACAGCTTTGAAGAGCTGAAATGAACCAGCCTGGACACGATGGTCTGTTTTTGTTGGTGTAATGAATTTATGAAGTTAAACTGATTGACCCCATAAGGTTTTACAGTGTATGACTCACGTCTGGCAGAGTTATCACAGCAATGAGTTTATATACTTAGCATTTCAGGAGGCAAATGGTTGGGGATACTCTTTCATTTGCTTGCGTCTCAGAGTGAATCACTAGTATGTGAACCATCCTTCATCTCCTTTGTATTGCTTTTGTGTGTGTCTGTGTGTGGTTTCCCCTGTGAATTTCATTCTTTCCAGTTATATGGAAGTTCTCTTTTGAGCAGTGAAATTAGATGTTCCATCATCAGTCATAATGGTAAAGCTGAGTTGCCAGCCACGTTATCTGTGTCCTTTCTGTCTGGCGTCTCAATAACTGCTGCCCCACCACAATATCTGCCTAATACTTCAGCTCCATGGATGCCTCGTTGTGCAAACTGAGAGCCTGTATTTGGTGTGCATAGATCTGGGCTTACATCTGTGCTGGTAAATGCACTAGTGCATGGGCTAAGCAGTCCTGCCTCCTGTGCTGTGGGCATTGAGATGGGGCTCCTACAAGCTGCCCATTGCAAGATATTTAGAAACTAATTGCTGCGGAGGTTTCCATCCTCTTTTCAGACTAACTAAAATTTGGTTAGTGGGATCAAAACAGAAGGGGCAGGGAGGGAGAGCTGACCAAGGACTACTGATGGAACAACTATGAATCCTTGGTTCCTCAGGATTCCCTGCATCAGCAGTTGGCAACAGGAGTAAGGGGGCTCAGGAGGACACTGTGGAGTAGTGTGAAAAATGAGCGAAGAGAGTTACTAATTGATGCCTCTTGGAAAGTAGTCCAAGAGTGGTCCTCTTCCTAAACTCTCCTCTTGTGTGTGGTTTTATCTTTATGAGGTGTTCATAACAAGTGATGTGTAGATCTCCCTTATCTCATAATGTCTTTGCCTGCCTGCAGTGAATATGCAGGATACTGGATCATATACCAGCTTCTTTGAATTACTGCTCATGTCAGGAGATAAAATCTGCCTATTCTTTGAACTAACACTGGCGAGGGTTAGTTATTCTGGCTACCGAGAGAATGACACAGCAGATTAAACTCTTTCATTTCCTTCTTTGTCAAATGCCTTTTCATCTAACTGTGTGTCCCATAGAAATTCAGAGCAGTGTTGGCTGAGGGAAGTGGAAATATTTATCTCCTGTGTGTATCTGCCACCCTATTTAGACATGCTGGCAGAGTGCAGAGATTGGAGGAGTTGGATTAGGCAGTAGTTTCCCTATTGCTCACAGAACCACTTTTTCTGTGGTCTCCCAGCTACCCTGTGCCCAGTGACCTATGCAAGATGGAGCGGAAAAGGCTCATTTTATGAACAAACAGGAACCTTTCTGGTCAGATTAATACCTGTGCTCTTTTAGAGAGATTTAGATACTAGAGATTTTAGGTACTGGAATAGGCTCCCCAGAAAGGTGGTTGAATCACCATCCCTGGTTGTGTTTAAGAGCCTTTTGGATGTGGTACTCAGGGATATGATTTAGTGTAGGGTTTTTAGAGTTAGGGTACTGGTTAGGCTGCGGTTGGACTTGATGATCTTCAATGTCTTTTCCAACCTGGGTAAATCTATGATTCTATGCAGGAACTCTTCTCCTGAGGTTAATCCAAGTTGTATCCAGGCCCTTCAGAAGGAAAGGGATATAGCAGCCCAGAAATATGGCCTGATTCTGACATAACTAAATGCAGACCTGGAGAGTTAAAAGGGATTGTGTGATGTTCAAAGGATTTTGAAGCAAAGATGTCCCCTAGGTAAGATTTGTGGCTGACATTCCCCATACATTGTTTGTAGGCACACAAGCTAAGGAGAGACTAGTGATGAGCATGCAGAGAAGCCAATGGTTCAGACAGGTTTGTAGTGACACAACACTGTAGAGTTCTGTCTAGTTCTCCTTGGCATAGTTTGGAAAATAAAGATGAGGTAATTGGTGGTAACCAATATGGCTTCATCAAGGTCAAGCCATGTCTGACAAACTTGGTGGCCTTTCATGATGGAGTAACAGCATCAGTGGATAATGGGAGAGCAACTGACATCATCTACTTGGACTTGTGCAGAGCATTTGATCCCGTCCTGCATGACATCCTGGTCACCAAACTGGAGAAAAATGGTTTTGATGGATGGACCAGTTGCAGGATAGGGAACTGTCTGGATGGTCACACTCAGAGAGCTGCAGTCAATAGCTCAGTGTCCAGGTGGAGGGTGGTGTTGGGACCAGTGTTATTTAACATTTTTGTAGGCAACATGGAGAGTGGAATCAAATGCAGCCTCAGCAAGTTTGCAGATGACACCAAGCTGAGCGGTGCTGTTGATGTGCTAGAGGGAAGGGATGCTACTCAGAGGGACCTGGACAGGCTGGAGAGGTGGGCCCTTGGCAGCCTCATGAACTTGAGTGTGGCCAAGTACAAGGCCCTGCACCTGGGTCAGGGCAATCCCAAGCACAGGCACAGGCTTAGAGGAGAATGATTTGAGAGAAGCCTTGACCCTGAGGAGAAGAGTTGGTGTGGAGGGAGGTGTCCCTGCCTATAGCAGGGGGACTGGAACTAAATGACCTTAAAGATTCAGTCAGTTCTATTGTTTTTCTACCCTTAATTTTGCTTGAAAGGTTTTAGAATAAATGAGATTCTGGTTTCCATGAAAACTGTTTGCAGGGAGCTCCATTGTAGCTAGTAGGTCTGTCTTTAAGTTCAAGGGCAATAATGCATTGACTGTGTTGAAGAGAGAAATGACTCAGGAATGGATGATGGTTTAGAATAAAACATAATCCTACTTATTTTCTATGCAAATATGTGTAAGGAAAAGATGCTGCACTCAGTTCTGGAAATACCCTGACAAATATATCTCTACTGTTTCACAGCTGGAGATATCAAGATTGTTAAAGCACTGGAAGATGTGGAAGTGAATGAATATGGGAGTGCATCTTTTGTCTGTGAGATTTCACACGATGAGGTTCAGACCCAGTGGTACAAAGAGGACAACAAGCTGAAGGCTGATGACAACATCAGAATGCAACAAGATGGTAGGGTGTAAGCGGGGGGTCTTTCTCCTGAGTGGGGGGTGGGTTGGAGATCAAGCATATAAGACATCTGAAATGAAGTGAAGAGGGTTCAGAAGCGAGTTCCCCTTTTGTTTTGGGACTGAGGTTTAGGTGGAACAAGTGACATGGTGGGATGCTTAGTGTGGGACGTGTGATGCTATCCCACCATCCCACACTGCTGGGAGCAGGTAGGAAATGAGTGCAGTTATTTCCAAAGTGGGGGTGAACAGGGCAGTCAGTTCACCTCTCCAAAGAGGTTTTGTCTGACAGTGAGTGTGATCCTTCTGTATCAGATACTTTGAATTTGACGGTGGCCGCATTTGATCAGTCCTTGTAGAAGCCATGTTTAGATTCTGCTTTGGTCTGCTCCATTTCCAGTTCAAAGTCGTTGGACACTAAATGAGACAGCTGCATCTCAGTAAAAGATGTGTTTGAATAGCTGTGATGTGCTTACTATTCAGATTTACAGAGCTGAGGTTTTGTCCTTGGCTATAGCAAAGAAGTCAAATCAGGTGAAATTAATTGTATTTCTGAACTAGACAAGTTTAAGTTTGGTAGCACCTAAATTTGGTGCGGTTTGTCATTGATTTCATCTGAAAGAAACTTGCAGGCTTTTTATCTGCTGTTGTCCCCAGCGTAAGATTATCCATTCACATCCTAAAGTACTTGTTATATTTTCAACTCACTCTTATTTGAATAAAAGCCTCAACAATTGGGAGCAATTTAATAAGCACAGAACAAGAGCTGGACCTTGCATTTGGTAGATACTGTACAGTATTACTTCATAGAAATGTAGTCAATGGCATTCCCTATAGACAATCGTTTGTTTTATCTTTAGAGTCGTTCAAAGAACCATTGTGAACTTGACATTAATTGGAATGGAATACACGCAAGAGACTTTCCTCTTCTTCCAATTGTCCTCATCCTTTCTTCTCTTCCACCCCTGCTTTGCAGATTACCATATAGAAATCACCAGGAAGTTGGAGGACAAGACAGCTTTGGAACGTCATTCTGTCATCCTGTCCTGTGACTTCAGGCCTTCTCCAAAGGTTGTGAAATGGTTCAAGGGCCGCACACCCATCGAGCCCTCTGAGAAGTACAAGATCAAGAGGGATAAGCATTCAGTAGAGCTCAGAATTCTGAAGCTGAAGCCCGATGATGCTGGTGTGTACAAGTGCAAGGCAGGAATTGCAGAGACTGAGGCCACGCTGACAGCTGAAGGTATGAGCAGGGAGGGTGGCCTCTTCCATGTCCTATTTCACCTCAGATTTCTCTTCTTGAGGTTGACTTCTGCCGTTCTCTCCTGCTAACTTTATACATGTATTATCTTCACATAGATGATTACACAAAGATCATCTAGTCCAACCATTCTACCACATCCCAGTATGATTTATAGTAACAGTGGTAACAGTTCACCTTGTTTCCCCACAGCCCGCAATGTAGAAGTAACGAAGCACCTGCAGGATGTAGAAATTGAAGAAGAGAGCTCTGCTGTCTTCTCCTGCGAGCTGTCCCATAATGACGAGGACGTGGAATGGTTCCTGAATGGCAACCTCCTTTACACCAACAATTACAATGACATCAAGAACGTTGGCAATTGCTGCACACTGACAATGAAGCAGGTTAAGCCTGAGGATGCTGGCACAGTGACAGTGAAGTCAGACAAGGTGTCAGAAAGCGCACCTGAAGGTGATAGGTGGGTCTGATCACACCCCTCCTGGATGTAAGAGATGCTAAGGAGCTCCAGTTCATTCTATTGTGCAGCAGTCCTGCTTCTAAAGCTGACCTCTCTGGGGTGACAAGTCATCAGAGGCTTTCTTCCAGTGGAAGGTTCCATTGCAGCAGATATCAAGGAAGGAGGATGGTTTTGGTGTCCTGCCAAAGCATTCCATTGCTTTTTATCATCATTTTACTTAACACAAGGAGAGTTACAGGAGCAATTTCTTTTACTGCTTCAGTAACATGCAGTGTCAATGCTGTTGTCTCCAAGGATTTATGACTGAAGGAGAGATCATTCAGTGTGTGTTTTGCCTCTGGGATGACTAATGACCAGGCTGTGAGCAACCTGATCTAGCTGTGAATGTCCCTTTTTATTGCAGGGGAGCTGGGCTAGATGGCCTTTAAGGGTCTCTTCCAATTCTAAGGAACTTGTGCCTGAAGTGCAGAAGTGGATGAATTATACCACTTCTTCATATCCTCCCCATGATTACAGAGGAAATACAACAAAACAACATGCATGGTCTTACTGTTGTCATTTGCTTGAATACGAAGACGTCTCTTTTTTATGGTTGAGATTTTTGTTGATATGGGTCAGGAGGAACTCACACTTTTTAGCTTTCTCAATAGGCAAAAAGTTCCAGTTGCTGCAAGCCACCGAGGTAACCAATAGAGGGGCCCTGACACCCTTGTGCCATCGGGATGCTCTGGCACGGGATGTGCCTCAAATTCAAAGCTCCTTCCCACCTCCCAAGGAAAAGCAAAGCAACTCAAGCATCTCCAGCAAAGCTGCCCAGCAGACAGCAGGGAATGCAAACAGCTTCTGGCTGCTCCCCTGCACTCCTGTCCTAAGTAAGTGACCCCTCGAGGACTGGATGGGAAATCAGTGCATGACACACGTGAGTGTGCACAGCATTGTGCAAAGCAGTGGGGATCCATGTGTGTGTGTGTGTGTATTTGTGCATGGATGGTGTTGTACACACATTTGTGTCCATGAGTGTACAAACCAGTGGTGTTGCTCAGGTGTGTGTAGGTCTGTGGGTATGTGTGCAAGGACGAGCATGCACATATATGTACGTGCACAGGGGTGTGCAGAGTGTTGGAGCTGCACAAGGACATTGTGGTACCGGTGTGTGCGTGCACTTTGGGAGTGAAAGGAAGGGGTTACACATGTGTGAGTGTGTGTGTGCACAGGGCTGCACTAAGGGATGTGGTTGTGTGAGTGTGTGTGAGCACATAGTGCGTGGATGCAGTGGCACAAATGTGTGCTTGCACAGGGCTGTGCTGAGGAGTTGGGCTGCACACAGGTGCACACAAAGGGATGTTTGAACCCTTTGCCCCTAAGAACAGTTTTCCAGTGTCTCTCGTCCAAGAATTCTTTGAACAGCCTGCAGCTGACTCTCCTGAAGCTCAGGGTCCTGACTTTGCTTTTTGCCAGGCCCGCATTCCTTGAGATGAGGAACTCTAGGAGGGCATGGTCACTACAGCCCTGACCACCTCCAGTCTTAACCCCTGCTGTGCAGCATGTCCAGTAATGCTTCCCTTCACAGAATCACAGAATTACCCGGGTTGGAAGGGACCTCAAGGATCATGTAGTTCCAACCCCCCTGCCTAGCAGGGCCACCAAACATACACATTTACTAGATCAGGTTGCCCAGGGCCCTGTCCAACCTGGTCTTGAACACCTCCAAGGACGGGGCATCCACAACCTCACTGGGCAGCCTGTTCCAGGACCTAACCACCCTTCTAGTAAAGAACTTTCCCCTAACATCCAACCTAAATCTTCCCTCCTTCAACTTAAAACCATTTCCCCTAGTCCTACTATTATCAGCCCTTTCGAAGAGTTTACTCCCCTCCTGGGAGTAAGTTCCCTTCAGGTATTGAAAGGCTGCAATGAGGTCACCTCGCAACCTTCTTTTCTCCAGGCTGAACAAACCCAACTCCCTCAGCCTGTCCTCATAGGGGAGGTGCTCCAGCCCCCTGATCATCTTTGTGGCCCTCCTCTGGACCCTTTCCAAAATTTCCATATCTTTTTTGTACTGAGGGCTCCACACCTGGACACAGTACTCCAGATGGGGCCTCACAAGAGCAGAGTAGAGAGGGACGATCACCTCCCTATCCCTGCTGACCACCCCTCTCCTGATGGAGCCCAGGATCCCATTTGCTTTCCGGGCTGCCAGAGCGCACTGCTGGCTCATGTTAAGTTTCTCATCTATCAGGACCCCTAGGTCTTTTTCAGCCGAGCTGCTCTCAAGGACAACTCCTCCCAGCCTGTACAGGTGCCTGGGGTTCTTCCGGCCCAAGTGCAAAACCTTGCACTTTGCCGTGTTGAACCTCATTAGGTTCACCCGAGCCCAGCTTTCCAGCCTGTCAAGGTCCCTCTGAATGGCATCTGTTCCCTCCACCGTATCGACTGCACCACTCAGCTTGGTGTCATCAGCAAACTTGCTGAGGGTGCACTCCATTCCCTCATCGATGTCATTAATAAAGATGTTAAAGAGCACCGGTCCCAAGACAGACCCTTGAGGGACGCCGCTCGTTACCGGCCTCCACCTGGACATAGAGCCATTGACCACCACCCTCTGTCTGCGGCCTTTCAACCAATTGCTTATCCATCTAGTTGTCCACCCATCAAATCCACCTCCCTCCAATTTGGAGATGAGGATGTGATGGGGGACCATGTCAAAGGCCTTGCTCAGGTCCAGGTAAATGACATCGGTCGCCTTCCCTTCATCCACCAACGCCGTCACTCCATCATAGAAGGCCACAAGATTAGTTAAGCATGACCTTCCCCTGGTGAAGCCATGCTGGCTGTCTCGGATCACATGCTTGTTCTTTATGCGATCAAGCATGTTGTCCAGGAGGATCTGTTCCATAATCTTCCCAGGCACAGAGGTGAGACTCACCGGCCTGTATTTACCCGGGTCGTCCCTGCTCCCCTTCTTGTAAATGGGAGTGACGTGACCCTTCCTCCAATCATCCGGGACCTCACCTGACAGCCACGACTTCTCAAATATGATGGAGAGCGGCTCAGCAACCACCTCAGCCAGCTCCTTCAGGACCCTGGGATGCACGCCATCTGGCCCCATAGACTTATACTCATTCAGTCTAAGGAGGCACTCTCGGACTTGCTCTACCCTTACAGTGGGGAGGGATTTACCTCCTTGGTCCCCACATGGAGGTATGGGGGTGCAAGACTTAGGGACGTGAAAAAGACTAGAATCCTGGCCACCAGTGAAGACCGAGGTGAAGAACTCATTCAGCACCTCAGCTTTCTCTTCATCTGTTGAAGCCATTTCTCCTTTTAAATTTACCAGAGTAGGCACGCCCATTTTGGCCTGTCTCTTCTGGCCAATGTACCTGTAGAAGGTTTTCTTGTTGTTTTTCACATCCCTCGCCAAGTTCAGTTCTGCCTGAGCCTTGGCTTTCCTGATCCCACATCTGCAAGTTCGGACGGCATCCCTGTATTCTTCCCGGGTGACACAGCCTTGTTTCCAGAGCTTGTACACCCCTTTCTTCACCCTCAGTTCTCTTAGCAGGTCCTTGCTGAGCCATGCCGGTTTTCTACCTCTCCTGCCCACTTTCTTAATCAGGGGAATGGAGACCTCTTGTGCTGCCAGGAGGGCATCCTTGAGCAGTAGCCAGCTCTCCTCAACGTCCTTATCTTTGAGGGCAGCGCGCCAGGGGATCTTGGCCAGCATTCCATTGAGTAGCTTGAAGTCTGCTCTTCTAAAGTTGAGCATCCTGGTCCTGCTCTTTGCCAGGCCCACATCGCTTGAGATCACAAACTCAACCAGGGCATGATCGCTGGAGCCCAAGCAGCCTCCAACCTTGACGCCTTTGATGATCTCCTCAGCGTTGGTGAGCAGCAGGTCCAGCAACGCTTGACCTCTGGTCGGTCTGTCCAATACCTTCCCTTCTGCTTGGTGTGCTTAATGCTTGGCCCACAAAGTTATTCCCAGTGCAGTCCAGCAGTCTCTCAGACAGCTTGCAGCCAGCCATGCTGATTTCCCAGCCTGACTGGAATCCCCCATCAAGTTGAGAGTCAGTGAGCGCGGTGCTTCTGGTAGCTGCAGTAAGCAGGGCCCATCAACAGGCTCCCTTGACCAGGCGGCCTGGAGCAGACCCTCACCTCCAGAAGCCCATTATTGGTTCAGTCCCGAATTTTACCCGCAAGTTCTCAACGTGATCGTGGCTGTTCTTAGTCCTTTGCAGTCAGCTTCTTCATAGAGAGGGCAAATACCTTGCCCTCCGGAATTCCATAGTAACAATCATGTCTCCTTTATGTCAGGTGAGGTGTTTTTTGTTGTTGTTGTTTTTTGTTTGCTTGTTTGTTTGTTTTCCATTTTCTAGGTAGAAAATTTAATTTCTGAGCCAGGAGAAGAAGAAGTGCAACATGTAACAATCTTCCTGGCACTGTGCAGTTTGCATGAGTAGCCAAGTGCTCCTCAGGTAACGTGTGCTGCAGAGCTGACCTTGGTGGCAGGGGTTGTGTCTTCATTTTCTTCCTGTCATGTGGGAACATAAGAAGACTCTTCAGAGCAGGAGCTGCAGAGGAAGATGAACGGCATGAGAAGGTAAGGCTAGGAACCAAGGACACCTCCAGAAAGAACAGAAAAACTAAGTCATTTAAGATGCATTATGGCCGTGTGATACTGTCCGTGACTGGAGGAGAAGCACATGGCTAGGAATGACTGATGGCTCTGGTGGGATGAGTGCCTACGTGCGCCGTAAAGGAGAGTTTGTGGGATGTTCTGTGGACATGTGAAGGCTGTGGGAAAGTTAAGAGAGAAAACGTGTGAATTCACAGAAGTGGTATTAGAACCTGGAATAAACCATTTGGATCACTCACATCTGAGTCCGTGCCAGATTGTCGCACTGTCAGAACCTGAGGCCTGGGATTTTCCTTTAGTAGTGCCAACTGCCTGTTGTAAATGAGAAAAGATATTACTAAACATAGCTTCCCTCCTTGTAGTTTTGATATTTCTGTCTTTGCATTCCTTTAGCACCCAGGGTGTTGATGCAGCTGCACAAATCCGCTGTACTGTCCTCCTGTTTTGCATGGAAGAATGGTAAAATAGCAATCTCTGGGTGAAATTTTGTTCAGGCGTTTTCCTTTCTGTGCCCCTAGGAAGCAATGGCTTGGAAATGGCAGTGCCGCCTGGGAACCCACACAGCAACCCAGTATCTCATTGTCTGGGTCTGTGAAAAACCACAATGATGACAAAAGATGTTTCAATTCTGTCTGTGCTGTCAGTGCAGCCCTGAGGAGCGGTGTGGGCATGGCATGGCAGGGAGAAGGGATTTCCCTTCCAATGGGAAAGTGCCTGTTCATGTGTTGGTATGTAACCGCTCCATGGCCTGCTCCATGTGCTTCTAAATGGGCAGCTCAACTTTTGTGTCACTCAGCCACCTGTGGCAGAGGTCAGGATTAGTGCCTTTCAAGGAGCTGAGAAGCATTTCTTGCTCAAGTCCTGCTTCCAAGCTTAACCACCTACAATGAAGTAGATGTCGTTTTTCTGGTGTCCTTCAATTCCGTGTCCGCATTTTCCCAAAAGCAAAAGAATTTGGAGTTAACCAGCTGCAGTGAAGTGAGCGATTTCAGTGCCTATTTCTGATGGTGGCAATGAGTTCAGAGGTCACACTTAATTGACGGTGCCTGTTTCCATTCTGACAAAGGCTGTAGTTTCAGCTGACTTCCCGAGGCTGCCATGTGTGGTGGTGACACAGCCTTGGGCTTGTGCGTTTGCATGACTCCCACCTTTCCTTTCTGTGTCTTGCAGGTCAGCTGGTGCTGGAAGCGGCCGGTATCTGAGTAGGAATGAAGGTGAGTGCAGGAGCAGCTGCTGAGGGGAGGAAGGAAGTCCATGCTAATGAGCTCTGAAGCATCTGCGGGTCCGGTACCAGAATAGGCAGCAGTGATGCAGGGGGCTCCTCGGCAGGAAGCTGGCTGATCCAAATGCTTGCTGAGAGTTTGGAAGCCCAAACCCTTATGGTCTCTGTAAGGGTGGTTAATAAAAAGATATTAACCAAGATGGTGGTAAATAGCCTAAGGTTATTAGCAAAGGGAAACTCACCAATATCGATACCTTGACTAGAAAGCTGAGGCAGCCTCAACTAGGGAGCAATCTCTAAGACATGCTGTCTCAGTGGTGGTCAGCCTTTAAATGAGGTCTCAGAGGAGGTGGAGTCGAGGTCCACCCCTTCTGGGAGCACAGCTAGATTACTCTCACCTGTGCTCCCGCAGCTGACCCAATACTTGCCTCAGCTGATTAATCAGAGGTTCAAGCTGTGATTTCCCATACAGTCTCTAAGCTGAAGGCAGCATCTCCTTGATCTGATGGTGGTGTGCCTGAGTGAGGGAGTGATCCAAGCTGGATGCAGAAGAGTCATCTTAATTTCTCTGCTATTTTACTTCAGATGACACCTATTGGGTGTTGGTTTCTTAAAATTTGGATCTAGGAGGTGGTCTCTTCCTTTGCTTCTGATGAAAGCACAGAAGTGCAGCAGGAGTAGAAGACAAAGAGGTTTTCTTGGTGACAGGAACACCAATTATTTGATTCAAATGTGTAACTGATGTAGATGGTGAAGAACAGATCTGCCTCAAAGACATGCTTGATCACATAAGAAATGAGCATGTGATCCAAGACAGGCAGCGTGGCTTTAGCAGGGGAAGGCCATGCCTAACCAGTCTGGTGGCCTTCTATGATGGAGTGACGGCATTTGTGGACAAAAGGAAGGTAACAGATGTCATTGACCTGGACTTGAGCAAGATCTTTGACATTGCCCTCCACCACATCCTTATCTCTAAACTGGAGGGATGTGGATTTGACAGGTGGACCACCTGGTGGATAAGGGATTGGTTGAAAGGCCACAGACAGAGGGTGGTGATTCATGGTTCTATGTCCAGGTGGAGGCCGATAACAAGTGGTGTCATCCAGGAGTCTGTCTTGGGACCAGTGCTTTTTTACATGGTTATCAGAGACACCAATGATGCAATGGAGTGCACCTTCTGCTGTTTGCTGAGTGGTGCGGCTGACGCAGTGGAAGGAAGGGATGCCATTCAGAGGGAGCTCAACCGAGAGGTTGGCCTACGTGAATCTAATGAGGTTGAACACAGCAAAGTGCAAGGTTTTGCACTTGGGCTAGAGGAATCCCAGGCATTTCTACAGACTGGGAGGAGCAGTCCTTAAGAGAAGCCCCGCAGAGAAGGACCTGGGGGTCCTGGTGGATGAAAAACAGAACGTGAGCCATCAGCGTGCTCTTGCAGCTCAGAGAGCAAATGGTCCCCTGGGCTCCATCAGAAGAGGGGATGGCCAGCAGGGACAGGGAGGTGATTGATCTTCATGATCCTTGAGGTCCCTTCCAACCCGGGCCATTCTATGATTCTGTGATTACACTCGCTGTCAGAAAGAATGGCAGCTGTACAGAAGCTGGATATATTTTGGGACAGTTCTTGTAACCAGTTGATTTTAAGACCTTGCCCGAGTTAAGAGTCTAAATTGAGTGTCAGAAGAAAGCTGGTAAAGTGGCTATTGCTCATTCTTTTTCATTTGCTGATTCTTTCATTCGGGTTCTTTTTCCAAAGGAGATTCTGGTGATGGAAGCAATTGAAGAAAGAACCAAAGCAGCTCTTGCCAAGAGTGCTTGAAGTCCCTGTGGAGAGAAGCAAAGAACTTGGGCTTCCTCTGGGATGCTCCCCACCATGTCTCAGGAAGGAGACAACTGCTGTTCCACTTTCTGCTCTGTGTGTGGAAAGGTACGTCTGGGTTTCTTCTGCTTGTTTATTCTTTCTTTTTCAGGCTTTGAAGGAGAAGGGGTGGAGCAACGGGAGACTCACTGGTCGTTTGTTACCTCAAGAACAGGATGGATTCTGCATTGACTGTGAAAAACCTGGGCTAGTAGCATGGGCATGTTTCAGGCTGGACTTTTCCTTCTTGGTTTCCTTTTGGCTACAGGGAGACAGCTGTCTAAAGGTGTGTTTTCATACCCACTCTCCAAAACCATGTTTCATTGTTGCAGGTGGTTCAGTGTGCTCTTGCAGTGCAGATGCTGTAGTTTGCTGTAGAATCTGAATTGTTTCTGTTCCTAGGGGAGGACTGGGAGGAGGTAGTGAGAAGAGAATTCAATGCCTTAGGTGTATCTTAGTGAGAAATGTTGGCATGAGGTGCTGAAAGTCTTGAGTTGTCAAAGGCCAGTGAGGCTCAGACTCCTTAACCTGCTGGAGCAGGGTGGAAGCAAGGAGTGGGCACTGCCGTCACACAAGCTGCACTTGGTTCTGGTCTGCCAGGTCTGTGCTGGCCTGGATTTCTTCTGAGAAGTTTGTTGGAGCTGCTTGGAGTAGTGAAGGGTGGGGAGGAAGTGCTGCTCAAGAGCTAAGGCTCTGCATGATCATCTTGGATGGTTTTAACCATGATATCTGAAGACATAGTTTCCATCAGAATGATCCCAACATTGTGCGAGTGTCTCAGATGTATGAGAGCACCCGCCTCCTCCAGCTGAGCCATAGGAAAGCTAACTGTGCCCAGTAATTACAGCTTCTGCAGATTGAATATGCTTCCAAGTGTTTTCCTTAGTGATCAATAATGTCCCAGCACTCTGAGATTCCATCTCTGGCACAGTCTGGAGCATCTCTGCAATCCTTGGTTGCTGGAGGGCACGTGGTGAGTGCATGGACAGGGTGGCACAAACGCGTGCGTGTGCTGAGGAGTTGGGTTGCACACAGGTGCACACAAAGGGGTGTTTGTGGAAGGTGTAGGCACGTAGGTGTTCCCAGGGATGGTTTGCACACGTCTGTGAATGCAAAGGAGGGCACACGATGCAGAGTGTGCATGGGGGTGTGCAAAGCAGGCAGGGTGGTGAATGGGTGTGCGTGTGCACATGGATAGGGGAAGGTTGGGGTTACAGGTTGACCTGTGCTGAGGTGAGTGGGGACTCACGGTGTTGCTCAGTGGTAGATTGGTTCACACTGAGTGCTAACAGGAAACTCGCACACCCTTTTTGTTTCAGCTGTGCCAGCGCTGTGATCCCTTGCTGCAGGGATGGGGTGTTGGAAGGATGGTGTGCGTGCCGAGCTCCCATCTCTTGCAGGAATCAAGTGTAGAGCAAAAGGGATGTTTGGGCCAGGTGACTGTAAGAAGGCTGGCTGCTTTGGATGGTGGTAGCTGATGGAAACAGGTGCTCTGGGGACTGTTCAGCTTTTAACAGAAGACAGGGGTCCTGCAGCAAGAACGACTAGGTTCTCAAATGGCTTCAGACGTGCACACCGACTACATCCCCGCAGACATTTACCGGTAGGTGGCTCTTGCAGAAGAAGATTCAAGCAGCAGAACCTTTTGCTCAGCTACAGCACACAAATGCTACAAAAGCAGGAACAACCTGCAAGCTCTGGGTCTGTTTGTCTTGCACAGGCATGCACTAACTGCGTTTGATGGTACCCCCCATCCTTGATTTCCTTCCCTGCTTCTTGTCTGATGACGCTGCTGAGCCAGGAACAAGCTGCCCAGTGTGGCAGAGCATGGTGCAGAGCTGTGCTGGGACCTCCTCCCCTTCATCTGCTGCAGATCAGTGCCCCACACGTGCCATTGGGATGCTCTGGCACGGGATGTGCCTCCAACCCAAAGCTCCTTCCCACCTCCCAAGGAAAAACAAAGCAACCCAAGCATCTCCAGCAAAGCTGCCCAGCAGACAGCAGGGAATGCAAACAGCTTCTGGCTGCTCCCCTACACTCCCGTCCTAAGTAAGAGACCCTATGAGGACTGGCTGGGAAATCAGTGCATGACACACGTGAGTGTGCACAGGATTGTGCAAAGCAGTGGGGTTCCACGAGTTTGTGTGTGTGTGTATCTCTGCTGTTATGAAAGCATGGGAAGACTTACTGAGTCCCAGATAATTACTGATCCTCAAATGATTTTTCCTGGCCAAAGTTAGAGCCTCTCACAGGTAATCGAGATCAACAGGCTGTTGTTGCACAATCAACAGACACAATCTAGATGATCAGCTGAGGAAAATAAAGCATCATGCGAAGGGTACTAGATAAGTGAGCAGCTTGAGATCTGCACATTTATGTGATGCTCATGGTCTTAGACAATATTTGCCTAGAGAGGTCACATTGAATGAAAGCAAACTCTAAGATGAATGAAAATATGCACAGGAGAAGAAGCCTCTGAGGCTTCTCAAGTGTTATGACCAGAAGACATAAACTCTGTTAAAGCAAACGTTTCTCTCTAATTTTTGTGTTATTCCAGGCAGGCCTTGATTACCGCCTGAACACATGCTGTGGAAGCCCAGCTTATGCAGCACCAGAGCTAATCCAGGGCAAAGTGTCTATTGGCTCAGAGGGATGTAGAGCGGTGTTTGTTTTCCCCTCTTTCCCTTCCCTCTCCACAGAGCATTTAAAGGCAGTGGAGCTCAGGTAGGCTCTCTTGGTTTCCCTTCTGAATTCTGCTAGGTTGCATCGCTTGGTAGCTCTCAGAAGCTGTCAGTGGCCACAGACTAGAAAAGTGCAATTGGTCTCAGTTCACACAGCTGGCTGGTTTGTCTCTGGCTAATCCTGAACTGCCTCAAGCGACTGCTTTGGGGCTCTACAGAACCGCAACTTCAGAGATCTCTTTCTATTACTAAGTGTTTGAAAGAGCAATTTGCTCTGTTAATTATCCATCATTTCTGTGCAGTCTGTTTTGTCAGACTTGTCTTTAGCTTCCAAGTTGTATGTGAAGAATTGTTTCCATTGTAATGCACAATGAACTAAAAATTGAGAGATGAAAATGTGAAGAGTTTTTCCAGCTTTGATTTCATGTCTGGAATTTTGGAACCCACTACTTGCAGTTGTTAATCTGTCCAAACTGGTCTGGTTTGGGATGCCCTCATCCTTCTTGAATTGCTGTTAAAGGCGGAGCAATTCCTACAAGTGCCATGGCCCCACTGTTGTTCTAATTCTTGTTTCTTTGTTTTCCACACGCTGCTTTTCAAGCCTCCTTTTTCTTTACAGTCAAAGTGAGAACTGCACTGTGTCTGAACCTTGTTGTGCCTCTACATAAAGAGAACCGAACAGCAGCAAAGCCAGACAGGTGACTGTGCTGACAGCTCTCGTAGCCAGTAACACGTAACTGTGCTAAATCCCTTGTGACGGCTTTGATTTCATTTTTGCCAGTGAAATCCTTGTAAAAGGAAGTGCAGCAGTGTGATGAGCTAAGGTGAAGATGCTGGTTTTAGTAGTGCTCTAAGCTGAGTGAAAGGGCAATTGAATGAGGGTTATATGCTTTCTCTGGGACGATAAGGTTTTATTTCCTGAGGGAAAGAGCCAGCTTTTCATGGGCTATATGTGGGCTTTGGCAAGGGCAGACAATCCAGTCTGTCAGGAAGCCATTTGAGGTGCTTCAGGTTTGTAAGCTTGTCTTTTTGTTTTTCAGGCGGATATTTGGAGCATGGGTGTACTGCTGTATGCTCTGCTGTGTGGGTTTTTCCTTTGGATGATGACAATATGATGGCACTCTACAGGAAGATACCAGTGGGTATCAGTGGTGCTAGAATACACTGAGAAGGGAAATAGCTGAGCTTGACAAGAGGCCTTGCTTTTCGGATGGCAGAACATGCTGAGCTGTGGGTAGAAAGGCCACAGCACAGTCTGCTGAATATTGTCCCTGTTTTTGCTGCTTTGTCTACCAGTATTTTGTGGATTTGGTTCTACGCTTGGTTGGCCTATGTGGCACTGTAGCCTAATTCTGTACCATGATAGCATACAGAATTTAAGGAGAAGTATTTTCCTGCCAATGGGCTGGATTTTTTTGTATCTGGTTCTTCAACTGGCTGCTCCCTATACTATCTGTAGTAAAAAATACAGACACATCATTTGATTTCCCTGAAATGAATGTTCCTAAATGCCAGCTCTTCTCATGTCTACAAAGATCAAAGTTCTGCATTTGCTATTAGAATTTCCTCTTCCAGAATCAGGAGGTAATGTAGGACCCCACAGATTGCCTTCAGAATCCAACAGTTAGTTCTGTTTCCTTTCGGAGTGCATAACAACCTGAGCACATGAATTGAATGACGTGGCTTGTTAGTCTGGTACAAACTCTGCTGTACACTGAAACCTGGTCCATTTGTAAGCAGGACTTTGTCCATCTCTGCAGGACAGCAGAAAACCCTTTGTGCTAATCATGATGCCAAGAAGCAGAATGCGGCAAATGGCAGATGATCCAACTGCTTCAGGTGTTCATTTCCTTAAAACTGTGAATAGTTTTGGACTGAGAGTTTGTAAGCAGAACAGAGCTCTTAAAGCTGTCAGAGATTATTTCTGCACTGTTCAATTCTATCTGCCTAACATACACCGGATCTCAGAACTGCATTGCTTGAACTGGTGGAACTTGTTGAAGTGAACTGGGATGAGCAAGTTTTAGAACTTAGTCAGAATGCAGTAAAAAATGGATAATCTCATGAGTATTAAGGTACAGGCTTGCTATTTCTGCACTGAATTTGTTTTTATTTTACATGGCTGTGATCTGAAAGTTGCTTGAAACGCAGGCACCTAGGCACTGTTGTGTAACTGAATTTCACACGATAGGTCCTGAAATATCGTGGAATCAAAAACTCTGACTTGTTTTAAGTCTGCTGCTTGAGTCTAATCAGGGTCATAGTGTCTGTGTGCAGTGTTTCTTTCCCTGTAATGCTCCACATCATTTCATTTTGGGAATATTGAAGGAAATGGACTATGTGCCATAACTGTTGTTAGAACAAAGTATGTCTGGTGTGATCTTATGCATAGGTTCTGTAACTGCTCTTCACAGCTCAGGTGTTTGACCTTCCTTTTGGTGAAGTGATGAAATACTGCTGGTTTCTATTTGTGCTTCTAGGCACCTTGAAGCTCTTAGGAATAGAACAATTGTCTCCAGTTCTTTTCAATGATATCAGTAACAGCTCGAGTGTTGCTGCCCACTAGGTAGACCCAAAGAAGCAGATTACAGTGAAACAACACGCGAGCTGGACCTGAATGAGGATCACTTTCAAGACAGTGGCTATGCTGCTTCAAGCCTACTTGCTTCTTCCTGCCGCCACTCTATTACCAAGTATCAACAACCTTTCATGATTCAACTTGCAAATGTTTGAAACTAACCCTTGTGTTTCTATGCCTTCCTAGGTGATTCGAGCCCTTGTCAACCCCAAAGATCCAAACCAAGCAGTGTCTTTCCATCAATGGAGAGTTCTTATTAAGCATGAATCGCTGCAATTCGGATGACAGCCTTCCACATGGTAACAGTGATGGACACAAGGGGCTCATCCACGTTCATGCTCTCATATCTCCTGGCTCTGCTGAAGCTCGTGACCTGAGCCTGCCAGACACAGCAGTCACCTGCCTGGATTGTGACCCAGCGCCTTTGCAGTGCTGCCCATCCCAAGCACAGCCCGAGTGTCCCAGCAGCAGCACCACCATGCAGGAGCAGGGCAGCATCAGTGAGGTGAAGCTGAGCATCTTAGATGGGGACTTAGAGTCAGGCTGCCAGTCCCAGGCACCGGGCAGCAGCACCAGCTCTGAGCCACTCTCATCTTGACAAGAGGAGTCCCATCTTCACCCTTGACCTCTCAAGCCCTCCTGTCTTTTATTGAATAAAGTCACTCTCATGCTCAGTCATCGCCTCGACTGCATTCTGAGTCTTCAATCACAGGGATTGGGATGAATGCAACAAACAGCAAGGCAGCTCAGCTTGCAATGCTATGGCTGTGGGGTTCGTGCAGGCAGAGCTCTGGGTTCCCATTTTGCCTGGCTTTGGGATGTCTGCAGCAAGATCTCTACCATTTTGTATGGGAGCAAATAATCTCTAGCATCCAGGTTGCTGCTCATGATATATCCCAGTCTTCCTGGCTGTCACTTTGTGATACTTTTCAAAGCCTTCTGATACTCTTTGATGCCTTGGCTGCTCCCTAACACCTCTGTCCTCCTGCCATGTTGACTCACGTCTCCCACTTTTAAGCTGGCTTTGCAGATCATCTCCAGCCCTGTCATCATCACGCTGCAGCAGGAGGTGCTCACCTGGCCCAATGTCTGGCAGTACTGCTTGTTCTGCAGATGAGCAGCTGCCTCCTCATCTCTTCAGCTACAGTAGTTTTTCTCAGGGCAGTTAGATGCAGTCATGCTCCTCTGGATTTGGTGTGTTAAATCCATGCTGCATGGCAGCAGTCAGTGCAATACTGACTGGGTGTTCTGTGTGCCATAGCATTTCTCCAGGGGCTGCCAAAGGTAGAAGCACAACACAGCACCATCCTTCTGACAGTAATGTCTGTGAGTGTTAGACATGTGAGCACTGCATCATCCCCAGCGTGTCAGTGCTTTTCCACACCAACCTGACTCTCACACTCTGCACTGAATGTAACTCTGCTCTTGTGGAGACAAATGCTTTCTGTCACATCCTCCATCCCTGCAACCATTTGCCGGTAGGCAGCTCTTGCAGAAGAATCAAGCAGCAGAACCTTGTGCTCACCCTACAGCATGCAAATGCTATGAAAGCAGAAATAACCTGGCATGCTCTGGGTCTGCAAGGCTGCACAGATGGGAGAGGTAGATTGTGTTTTTGCAGTGGAAGTTTCCAGTATTTTCAGTACATAGTGTAGGCCCTAACTGAATGTATAACCCTCTTGTAAAACAGCTGTATAAGTAGTTTTTCCACGAAGAAAGTTGCTGAACAGAATTAAGTTCAGACTGGGGGCATTCTGACATGGGGAGAATTGAGACAAGCACAAGATAAATACAGGGTGGGTAGAGCCCAGCACAGGACAGAATGAATGTACTGACTTTTGGAAACATTGCCCTTCTCTGTCCGCAGAAAAGTACAAGGCAGACCTAAAAACAAGAGGTTGGTAATTGACCTTCTATGGAAATGAATCCTAGCCACAGTCTCGAGGAGTCTGTGAGCCTGAGATGCTCAACCAATGAGAGCCATGAGAGCATCACCTGCAGTGGGTTTAGGGCACAGAACAGAATTGATTTCACTGACTGGTGTGCAGTTTCTCCCTTGCCAATAGGGGATGTGCGCGCAGTATTGCAATAATGAATAAGCACTGCTGCTATCGCTGCCATCTTTGCCTAACTAGAAATCTTTGACTTTGAGAGTTTCTCACACAAGGGGAGAGGGTAAGAAAGTAAAGAGGCACAGAAAACTAAGGGAAACTGCTCTTCTTTATCTTATCTATAAAAATTGATACGATGCTGTTGTGCATTTTTTTAAATTTTATTTTTAATTTTTTGCTAATGTCAGTTAGATTGTTTTAAAATATCCACACACCAAAATCTGACTACCAAGCAAATGTAATGAAAATGAAATGAAGGTGAGTTAGTGGAAAGCACAAGGCCATATTATATTAGGCTCCAGCAAATTTACAGGCAGTCACTGCACGAAGAGGTAGATCTGAGTTGCACATTATATGATTCCCACAAAGATTAAGGAAATCTGAAGCTTTCAATATATTTTTTTAATTCTTTTTTCATTTCATTTTTAAACACCTGACCCAGACCCCAACCCTCACAGGAGCTGTAAAGATAACAGCATTAACCAGCAATGTAACTCTAATCCTAACCCTTACCCTGATTCTAAAATCGTCCCTAACTCCAAATGCAACAACAAAAATGATGCTAGAAGTTTGTAGCAAAAGGAACCTTAACCCTGATCATAATCCAAAAAAAAAATCATTATGGTAACAATAATCTTTACCTTAAGAGTAATATTAATCAGAGCCCAGATGATGCCTGCATCCAATCAGAAGCATGCTTTGCATTATTTAAGAGTTGTATTTTTTCCAATGAACTCTCTCTATTATCACGTTTATAAAGTAACAGAGTCTGTTCTTTTTCTCCTGACACTGTGCCTTACTCCTGACATCCCCTGGAAATGACCCAGATAGGGCACCATCAAAGTAATGCTAACAGTAATGTCAATCCTAAGGGTATCTCTAGCCTCAGTGTTAATGGGACGCTAACAACAATCCCAACAGCCTTAAACATTCTGGTGGTGTGAAAGAGGTGCTGCCTTGCACATGCTGGGCAGTCCCATTGCCTGTTAAATGCAGGCGGCAGCGTAGAAACATGATGCCCGTGGTCAGAATGCCCTGTGGCAGATCCTGGCACCGGAGAACTGACCGGAGAACCATGAGAGAACTGACAACAAATCACGCGACATCAGAACCGACCCAGTGGTTATTTACAAGACTTGGGAGACCCAGACAGGATCTCAGAGTGGTGAATGTAGGTACAGAAGTTGTTACTACTCTGTTTTCTTCTAAAAGAAGTGGTTTTTTTTCATCTCAGAAGTTTGGGGGGGGGGGGGGGGGGGGGGGGGGGGCGGGAAAGGGATATCAATTTAATTACTCATTAATTTATTGACAGACATTCACGTTTGCTACGTTTGGAGAAGTTTTTATTTGTTTGCTGTGGTTTGATTTTTTTTTTTCTTTTTTTTTTCCCCCTTCCCTCCTCTTCCATCTTTGTGTTCTTCCCCTATAATCAAAAGAACGGATCCCCAGGGTCTGTCCCCCAGACGTTCTTTCCGTGGTCTCTGCTGCCACCTGCTGGCCAATAAGCGAAACTGCCACTGTTGGGCATTTGGTGCCGCAGGAAGCACAACGCAGATCTGAGTTCTGACCGGTCTACGCAGCAAATCCGCCAATCTTTATTGCGATAAGCCCTCCAGACAAGAGCATAAAGTCTTTGCCTGAGGGCAGGGTTAGTAGTAATGGATGTCAGTTTTGAAATTTCCAGTCCATTCACCATAGCACTTTCTGCCTCCATGTCCCATAACCAGAGCAGCTATGCTGGCATGCTCTCTTGGTTTCTGTCTAAACCTCTGTACTATATCCATCAGTTCAGCTGCTGTATTATGGGCAGCAGGGTTTGGGGGGTGGACACTGGTCAGGGCACTCCCACCAGCCTATCCTGCATTTTTTTTTTTTTTTTTTTTCATTTTTGGGTTACAATCAGTCAGATCTCAAATAGATCTAGTCCAAATGGAACCTCAAAATCTGACCTTTTAGTGCCTTCATTTACAGAGTCCATTTTATACAGATTCCCTTGTACAGGGCCCCCATGGTCCTCCAGACAGTTGTTACTGATCTTCCATAGGAGAATGATTGAATTAGGTTTTTTCCCATCAAAACTGCCACCTGTCTTTCCAATTTTTCTACACTATCATTCAATAGCTGATTTGCATCAGCCTGAGCCTCTTCAGTTATGTTCAGACAGTTCAAGGCCATTAAAAGTGGCCATGCCACCATGAACACAGCTAACTGTCATTCTCAAGTTGTAAGTATGTCTTTGCTAAGACCATGGAAATACTCAGTCAGGTGGGCCAGGGACTCATGGACCCTCCCTCCGTCCCACACAGGGCCCCATTTTTCAGTGACAGAAGCAGTGCTGCATTTTGAGGATCCTAGGAATCCCAGGACATGCCCTGACAAAAGGTCATTCAAAGGGGTAGTCTTTCCCCATCCAAACAACTCCATGATATTCACAGAATCACAGAATTGTAGGGGTTGGAAGGGACCTCCAGAGACCACTGAGTCCAGTCCCCCATCCAAAGCAGGTTCCCTACACCACAAAAGAGGTACGAAGAGGTAGATCTGAGTTGCACATTATATGATTCCCACAAAGATTAAGGAAATCTGAAGCTTTCAATATATTTTTTTAATTCTTTTTTCATTTCATTTTTTAAACACCTGACCCAGACCCCAACCCTCACAGGAGCTGTAAAGATAACAGCATTAACCTGCAATGTAACTCTAATCCTAACCCTTACCCTGATTCTACAGGGGACTGTCTGAAACGGACATCAATTCAATTACTCATTTATTTATTGACAGACATTCAAGTTTGCTACGTTTGGAGAAGTTTTTATTTGTTTGCTGTGGTTTGGTTTTTTCTTTTTTTCTTTTTTTTTCCCCCCTTCCCTCCTCTTCCATCTTTGTGTTCTTCCCCTATAATCAAAAGAGAACGGATCCCCAGGGTCTGTCCCGCAGACGTTCTTTCCGTGGTCTCTGCTGCCACCTGCTGGCCAATACACGGAACTGCCACTGTTGGGCGTTTGGTGCCACAGGAAGCACAACGCAGATCTGAGTTCTGACCAGTCTACGCAGCAAATCCGCCAATCTTTATTGTGATAAGCCCTCCACATGGCATTGCGCATGCACTCGAACACGCAACAGGCATAGATTTCTCTTAACTCCTTGAGGAGCAGGCAAGCAGAACAACTGAGCGCACCACTGCTTGTGATTGGGCCACCCCCATCATAGAGATGTGTGTTAGATCTTTTACCCACCCCTGGACTGGCCTTGTTGTTTAACGATAACCTCTGAAATCTGAGCTACTGGTTCTACCACCTGTAGTGTAGAATAGGTAGCCAATAAATGCTTTTCAACTGTGATGTATCTTTATTCTGCTCCATGCCAAACCTGTGGCCAAAACCTCATAGGGGTTCACAAAGAACTCTGGCTCTGCCAGAGCCCCCATCCAGACCCTTCTTGAGTTACATTCACATCTAGTTTGGCTGAAAAGGTTGGACTATAAATACTCAGTGCTTGGGCCTGTTTAACAGATATTTTTTCCTGATTATGCTGTCCATCGATCTTCTTAAACTGAACTCCTGCTCTAATCTGGTCTTTAAACATTTGTTGTCTCAAGACCCTAATGGGTCCAGACTGGATTACCTTAGGGGCTGGACGCCTAAGTCATGGCAGCAGATGGTTCTCTGCCTTTCTCAGACCTTTCCACCACCATTCAGAGCCTGCATCTGGCCGTAGGCACTCTTGTCTCCCCATCAATTGGGCAGCCTGTTGTATTACAGCACCTGAGGGCCACTGGGGGGTTCAGTATGGATAACATAGACCCATACTGATGTAAAGGTGATGGCTGTAGGATGAGATCCCTCGTTCCTGATGAAAAATTTATTGACTGGGCTCTCAAAATCATCTTCATAGATTGCCTCTTTCATGCCTAATTCTCTAATATAATTTTGTTAGTCCTCCATAGAGGACCACAGGCTGATATTTAATGGTATGTCATTCTTATTTGGCCATGTTATATGACACACAGCCATAAATCATTCACTGATCAAATGGCTATCCTCATTATGTTGGACAGAGCATACAGTCTTTGCCTGAGGGCAGGGTGAGTAGTAATGGATGTCAGTTTTGAAATTTCCAGTCCATTCACCACAGCGCTTTCTGCCTCCATGTCCCATAACCAGAGCAGCTATGCTGGCATGCTCTCTTGGTTTCTGTCTAAACCACTGTACTATATCCATCACTTCAGCTGCTGTATTATGGGCAGCAGGGTTTGGGGGGTTGGATACTGGTCAGGGCACTCCCACCAGCCTATCCTGCATTTTTTTTTTTTTTTTTTTTTTTCATTTTTGGGTTACAATCAGTCAGATCTCAAATAGATCTAGTCCAAATGGAACCTCAAAATCTGACCTTTTAGTGCCTTCATTTACAGAGTCCATTTTATACAGATTCCCTTGTACAGGGTCCCCATGGTCTTCCAGAGAGATGTTCCTGATCTTCCATAGGAGAATGATTGAATTAGGTTTTTTCCCCATCAAAACTGCCACCTGTCTTTCCAGTTTTTCAACACTATCATTCAATAGCTGATTTGCATCAGCCTGAGCCTCTTCAGTTATGTTCAGAAAGTTCAAGGCCATTAAAAGTGGCCATGCCACCATGAACACAGCTAACTGTCATTCTCAAGTTGTAAGTATGTCTTTGCTAAGACCATGGAAATACTCAGTCAGGTGGGCCAGGGACTCATGGACCCTCCCTCCGTCCCACACAGGGCCCCATTTTTCAGTGACAGAAGCAGTGCTGCATTTTGAGGATCCTAGGAATCCCAGGACATGCCCTGACAAAAGGTCATTCAAAGGGGTAGTCTTTCCCCATCCAAACAACTCCATGATATTCACAGAATCACAGAATTGTAGGGGTTGGAAGGGACCTCCAGAGACCACTGAGTCCAGCCCCCTGCCAAAGCAGGTTCCCTACACCACGTTGCACAGCTCAGCATCCAGGCAGGTCTTGAATATCTCCAGAGAAGGAGATTCCACAACCACCCTAGGCAGCCTGTTCCAGTGCTCTGTCACTCTCACCGTAAAGAAGTTATTGCACACATTAGTGCAGAACTTCCTATGGTGCAGTTTCTGTCTGTTTCCCCTTGTCCCGTCTCCACACACTGCTGAAAAGAGTCTGGCCTCAACACTTTGCCCCCCACACCTCAAATATTTATAGAACCTGGATCCTGTCCCCTCTCAGCCTTCTTTTCTCAAGGCTAAACAGACCCAGTTCCCTCAGTCTCTCCTCATTGGGGAGATGCTCCAGGCCCTTCACCATCTTAGTGGCCCTCTGCTGGACTCTTTCTAAGAGATCCCTGTCTTTTTTGTACTGGGGAGCCCAGAACTGGACACAATATTCCAGATGAGGCCTCACCAGGGCAGAGTAGAGGGGGAGGATCACCTCCTTCGACCTGCTGGACACGCTCTTTTTAATGCACCCCAGGATGCCATTGGCTTTTTTGGCTACAAGGGCACACTGCTGGCTCATGGTTAATCTGTCGTCCACCAGGACGCCCAGGTCCCTCTCAGCAGAGCTCCTCCCCAGCAGCTCTTCCCCCAGCCTGTACCGGTGCATGCAATTATTTCTCCCTAGGTGCAAGACTCTACACTTGCTTTTGTTAAACCTCATCCGGTTTCTTACTGCCCGGCTCTCCAGCCTGTCCAGGTCTCGCTGAATGGCAGCACAGCCTTCAGGTGTGTCAGCCAATCCTCCCAACTTCGTGTCATCAGCAAACTTGCTGAGGGTGGTCATTGATGAAGATGTTGAACAAGACCGGACTGAGCACAGACCCCTGGGGGATGCCGCTCGTTACAGGCCCTCAGCCAGACACTGCACCGCCAATGACAACACTCTGCACTCTGCCAGTCAGCCAATTCTCGACCCACTTCACTGTCCAATCACCTATCCCATACTTCCTCAGCTTTGTTATAAGGATGTCATGGGAGACTGTATCAGTTATAGAGGTTATAGAGTTCAATTCCTGTAGTCAATTTGGCGGCCCAGGTGGGACCAGCTCTGTTCGCTGCAGGACCAGCTGAGAGGGAGACACTTTTGGCGCACCCTGAGATTTCTCTGAAGGACTCCCTTCCTCACCTGATCACTGCAGGGACAGACAAGGACCACCCATAGGTGGACCAGGTATGTGTATGGTAAGTGGAGCCCATATGTCTTGAGGAGACATCCTACACAGTTTACAGCCATACATGCTGCTCCCAGGGAGGTGAGCTCATGGCTTTGGTTGCCAGCTGGGTAGGAAGACTCCTTGGGTGAGTTCCTATGAAAGGGAACTGTATGTCATATGAATGGAAACAAGAACAAGTACTCTCTCCCAGGTGGGTGACAATAGGAGGGACCTAGGTTGGTCTCTCCTACGGGTATGGGATATAGTGGATAGCCTGTCAAATGGTAGCCTGGGTTCTCCAAGTTGTAATCACGGGGGTTATAGATTGTATGTTCAATATTATCATCTGCTTTAAGTGTTTGGTACCGTGTGTCAAGCCGACTCTGGGAAAAACATTAACGTTTGCAACTGGTCGACCAGAGTATGAGTGTTATTAAGATTCCAGCTAGAAAACGTTGTCAGCATTGTGTAGTATGAATAAACCATGGTTTTTGATCTAAATGTCAGAGTGAGTGTGGTGTGAGTGAGACACAGAACAGCTGCAGGGTGAGTGCCGAGTCCCGATCCATGTTTCCTTCCTCCTGTGAGGGAAATGGCCAGACACGGACAAAGTGAAAGACTGTGTTGTCTGTCCACTCATAAGTACTTTCTGCTTGTATGTAAGAAGACGGGAGTTTGTACTCTGTAGATTAGTAAGATTGTCCTGAGGAGAGGTGTACATTCCACCCGACCAATGAGTGTCAACCCATTTATGTAATACTATGTACTGCTTGCGAGGAAGTGTGTGAGGGAGGTGGTTCAATCAGTGCTGGTTCTGTGGCACAGTGTTTATAACTGAAGAATACAGACTGTATTAAGGGAGTTTATGTGAACTGAAGAACTGTACGTTTTGACAAACTGTTTTGATGGTATAAGAAAGTGTAATTGTTAATGATATATGAAAGTGTAGTTGAGGGAATGTGGAAGTGTATCTGAGCATAGAAATAGAGGAAGCATTTACAGAGGAAAAAGGATTAAAGTGAGTTTACCTGCATTGACATGAGAGCAACACCCTGCCAGACCGCTGCCCTGTGAGCTGAGCAGAGCAGAGCAGAGACACAGTCCCCATGTATCAGGTAGTGTTATTCTGCTTACCAAAAGAATGAGTTCACTACAGAAGAGGCAAATCTTCCCCTCTGCTCCATCTGTGGCATACTCTGGAGTTCAAGGCATTGCAAAGCTATGGCACATCTACTTTCTTTCAATGATGAAAACTTAGTGTGCTCTGGGCTCTCATTTCAATTGCATCTAAAGAAGTCTAGGGTCATGCCAGCTGACAGGAAGCTGGCAAATGTTGTCTCATTGTAAGGAAGAGCAAGAAAGATGACATGGGCAATTATGGACCTGTCAGTCCAGAGCCTGGTAAAATTATGGAGAAAATGATGGTGGGAGTTATGGAAAAACAGCTGAAGGACAATTCTGTCATTGGTCGCAGCCAACACAAGTTTGTGAGGCAAAGGTCCTGTTTAATTTAAGCTCATTTTGTGACACAGTTATCCGTTTAGTTGACCAAGGGAAGCCAGTTGATGTAATCCTTGAGGATTTCAGTGGAGATTTTGATACTGTTTCTCACAACAACCTTCTGGACAGAATGTTCTGCATATGGCTAGACAGAAACACAATGTGGTGGGTGAGCAGTTGGCCAGTAGGTCAGTCCCAAAGGATTATAGTCAGTTTTTTCCATCAGGCTGGTAGATGGTCACTGTCGGGGTCCCCAGGGTTCCATTTTGGGGCCACTTTCCTTTCATGTTTATGCAGATGACTTGAATGCAGGACTAGAAGACGTTCTGAGCAAGTTTGCTGATGAGACCAGATGAGGAGGTGCTGTTGCCTCGACTGAGGGTGGAGAGGACTTGCAGAGAGATGTGGACAAGTCAGAGAAGTGGGTACCAGTTGGTACTAAGCACCAAGTGCATAAAGTATAACAAGAACAAGTGCCTGATTGTGCACCTGGGTAGGGGCAATGCTGGACATACACACTGACTGGATATGGGACACTGGAGAGGATTCTGACTGGAAAGGGTTGGGGTGCTGGTCAGCATCACACTGAATGTGAGTCAGCAGTGTGCCAAGGCAGCCAGGAAAGACAACAGTCCCCTGGAGTGCATGAAGCAACTTATTGCCAGCTGGGTGAGGGAAAGGGTTGTCCCTCTGCTCTGCATTGCTACTGCCTCACTATGTTCTGGGCACCACAGAACATAAAGGACTTCAAACTCTGGGAGAATGTGCAAAGGAGGGCACTGAAACCGAGAGATCTGAAGTTCAGAGTTTCACAGGGATTGGCTGCTTGTTCAGACTGGGCCCTTCTCACATCCCTGCTCACATCCTGCAATGAAACATAGGTCTCATATGGGACATGAACCTCACAGCGTCCTTGCACCACATGTAGAGCCTGGGATCTTCTGTCCCCATGTCTTTCATTTAACATCATACAAAATTCCAACACATTGCCCCAGGAAATGCCCAGAGCCAACATGACATACAGGACCTCTCTACCACTGGTCTTGCAATCAGGGCTTGACCTGTCTGCTTTGTAAGGCAAAGGAGAGGTTTCTTAGCATGCCAGTGCCTTTGCCTGCCTGTAGTCATGGCTTCCAGTTATCTTCTCTAACAAGTCCCTTGGGAAGCTTACTTGGTAATGTTCCTCAGCGGGCCCATTAATACTCCAAGAAACTTCACTGTTACTTCTGACTTTGTCTTGTTGAGCACTTTGTGCAAACTTCTCTCTGCACTAGAGGCTGATGAACTCAGCATCAAATGCACCCTGGGGCCCATTATAACCTAAAGAATCTCCTGTGCCTTATGCCATCTTGTTATCTTCTTCAGGTTATCAGAACTTGTTCAGCAAAAAGGAGGGATATCTGGAGAGAGCTTAAAGAATCCAGTATAAATTTATTGTCTATTTATTTATAGTTGGGTTTAAAGAAGACATTAAAGCAGCACTGTGCAACTGATACCAATCCAGGATGTCCCAATGAGTTCTGTACTGTTACTGTGTTGACAAAGGTCCTTCTCAACCTCCCCACCCAATTTCTGCTCACAATGGACCTATGGGACTTGCATCACTTTTCTTCACATCACTCTTCTCCTCTGCATTCATCCGCTCAGTGTTAAAACTGCTTTGCACCAACTCCCACTGGCTTTCCTCAGAGAACCAGCTACACATGGAAAAGGAAAGATTTCTCTTTTTTATCTGGCCAGCAAATGGAAAGAAAGGTGATGCAATTGAATGAACAGTAAAACACAGTGATCAACTGCATGCCATGTTCAAGCTGCATCTATTGAAGTTTGTCTTTCATATGGAATACTTTTAAAAGAAATGATTTATTCTGAGGTAGGATAGGATAGATTGAATCACAGTGAAGTAGTTGACAACAGAGGCCATCAGACTCTGGTAGATAGAGCAAATTCCAGTAATCTCCCTGGGATAGATCAGCCAGGTAGTTGAGAGGTATCAACTTAAAACTGATCAGGACTTGTGAGTATTTCACACATTGAGACGGGTTAACACATTCTCACTGATTCTCAGACTTTGGGGAGATGGAACAAATTCCAGTAATCCCCCTGAAAGTCAGAAATCAGACAGATAATTGGGAGGTATCTGACTGAACAAAGAGCAAGGGATGGAGAAATCTGGAGGGCAGTGGGAGTAGTTTGTGCCCAAATGGCCTGCTGAAAACATGCCCTTAACCATGGCCATTTATTTAGGAGAGCTGAAAAAACTTGGAGGATGAGACACATCAAATAGGCAGCAGGGAAGAGTAGTGCTGGGCACCGGGCTATAGTCACAGGGCATTGGCACTGGCACCACTGTCTGTGTCTCTGAATCTGAAGACATTTGTGTCCAGCGAACACAGTTCTGGAAAACATTGTAGTTTCAGTAAAAGAAAAAAAAAGACATCAAATCACCTCAAAGATTCATATTTACAACTTAAAATGGAACAAGACTCATGAGAATTTTTCATGTTGAGAAGGGTTAACACAATTTCAATGATTTCCATCTTTGTCTTCAATTATTTGTTTCAGTTTTATTGACATTTATGATCAACTATTAAGCTTACAGCCTCAAAATAAATAAAAAGAGATACATTTGCATCTTGCACGTGGCCTGATGCCCCTTTCACCTTCGCAGTTCCCACAAGTCCTTCCATGCCGGAGAGTATGAGATCCAGCAGAGCACCTCTCCTCTTTGGTTCCTCCACTGCTTGGTCAAGAAGCTGCCATCTGTGCTCTCCAGGGATCTGCTGGATGCCACATGCCCTGCTGTGCTGTCCCTGCTGCAGATAATGGAGTGACAAAGGCCACCAAATGGGACAAGGGACAGACAACATCAGATTCCCATCTGTCTGCAGAGGGCACCTTCCATTTACTCTCCCTGATCAGGAAGACAGGAAAAGACACTGATGGTCTCCTCTGTTTGCCATTTCCATTAGCTCTGACCTGTCTGCTCTTCCATCCCCAGGCAGAGCTCAGTGCACTCTCACAGAGGGCATTCACCCTTCTTTATCTCCTCGCCCATCCATCCTAAAGACTCGGTATCCCCCTTGTGCTACAGTGCAGTTGTGGAAGCCATTAAACTGTGTCCCCATGGTCCAAACAGGAGCTCAGGCCTGCAGCTCTATCAAGATTTCTAGCTTCTTGTGTGTTGGTGTTTGCATTAGTGCAAAACCACAGAAGTAAACATCCTAATTGGAAAGCATCACTGGACATAGCCTGACTGGATAGCTAATCTATGGTATCAGTGTGCAGAAGGTGGCACACAAACATTAGACTGATCGTGGGCCTTGGAGTTGACACAACAACATGGTCACACCATGGGCATGGCTTTCCTGAAGGCCCTGTGCTGCTCTTGTAGCTGTGAGTGAATTCACCAGACAGCCAGTGCTATCCCCTCTCTGGCCCTCGGCTGATGCCCAGGAAGGAGCTGTCTATCTCAGGGATTTCCCACATGGTTTACAAGCACTGGCACACATCAGGAGCAGCCCAGGCACCTTGGGCATCACCCAGTGTCTGTGTGTGAGCAGCTGCCTCCCAGCTGAAGGTCCGAGGACTCAGAGCAGGAGCTCACATGCAGGCAACTCCTTGTGCTCTTCTGAACTGAACCAGAGGAATCCCAGCTCCTGTGGGTGTGTAGGGAGCTGAATCCCATTTCAGCTCCAGGATTTCTGTCAAGGGATGAGACTCCTGCACTGCCTCAGCTGGATCACTGCCCTGCACAGGGAAAGTCCAAACCTTGCCTTCCTTGTCTGGTTGCCCTTATTGTTTCATCAAACGATCTCTGGGAGCACTCCCCATATGTCTCCAATCAGTCACTGACCACTGGACATGTGGTGGTTAATTGAGCGAATTTCAAAGCACAGTCATGATGCTGTTGTCTTTCAGGAGCTGTTGGCCATGAGGACCCAGGGACATGTCAGGGGAGACAAGTCGGAAAGATAAAAATGACATAATCTGCTGCTTGCCTGTCCAGGCTCCTGGGACACAGGGAGCTCATAAAAGTGTGCAGGGCTGCAGAGAGACAGCTGTGCCCAGGAGCAGCTCTTGTGCACAGCACAGCCTGCAGGTGACAGAAGGAGAGGAGAGAAACTGAAGAGAGCTTGCAGGATGTGTGTGGTGTGAGCGGGCTGTGAGCTCACTGCAGGAGCATTGCTCACAGACCATGACAGGGTAAGTCTCACTGCAGACCATGAGCTGCTTTTCATAGAGGGTCAACTTAATTTGGGACATCCCATAGGAGATCTGGAAGCAGGCACTGCATGTTTCTTTACTGTGGAAAAAGCCTTCTGCTCCAGCTGAGGGCTTCCATACTGCAGTATGAAATCACAGCCCTGAGGGCTGCATGTCCCAGCACGGCTGCAGGCTGTGCAGCCGGGGCTGCAGGCGGGTGCCCAGGGCTGTCCTGCAGAGCAGGGTCCCTGCTGTGCCCCAGGGGCTGTGTGCCGGGTATGGGACTCTGCCGCCTGCCAGGCTCAGCACTCAGCCTGCCCGGGGAGCTGCCCAGGGTGCTGCAGGGAGACGGGTGGGGGGAAGGAGCCCCCCGGCAGGGCTTGTGCTGCCACAGCTGCTGGCTGGGGCAGGGGATCACAACTCCACTGCACAACGGAATGTTTCTGAGGGCACTTTGCAAGAGGAGAGCCAAGGCAGGGGGTTTCCATTTCCTGTTCTGAGGCAAAGAGGTTTGGAGTCAGAAATCTAAAAGGGGCAATAAGAGTTCTGAGAATTTTTCATCAATCAATTGCTTGTTTTGTGAACACTCACACATGATGTGCTTTCAGTCTCCCCTTTCTCGAAGGATGGAATTATCATCATTTTCTGTAGGCATGAATAATTCACTTATCCTACAAACAGGCAGCATTTTCTAACTGAAACTGAATGCCACAGAAGCTCGGGTAGGGGGCTTAAGAGCACTTGGGGTAAAGATATGAGACATGAAACAGATGAAAATATCCAGGGAGAAGGGATAAGAAAATAAAAGGAAGGTTAGAGCTCCATATGCTGCTTCTGCTTAAGGAATGCTGAAATACATGAAATTAAATGCAAGTAATGGTGCTAAATGTACACTGTTGTAAGAGAATAAAAACATTTCATATTATAGCAGGAGGAGTGTGTCTGAGAATGGTCTGGACTTGTCATTATCTTCTGCACTCTGAGCAGGACTCCAAGCCCAACAACAGCAGATGTCCAACAGCAGCTCCATCAGCGAGTTCCTCCTGCTGCCGTTGGCAGACACGCGGCAGCTGCAGCTCCTGCACTTCTGGCTCTTCCTGGGCATCTACCTGGCTGCCCTCCTGGGCAACGGCCTCATCAGCACAGCCGTAGCCTGCGACCGCCGCCTGCACACCCCCATGTACTTCTTCCTCCTCAACCTGGCTCTCCTCAACCTGGGCAGCATCTCCACCACTCTCCCCAAAGCCATGGCCAACGCCCTCTGGGACACCAGGGCCATCTCCTACACAGGATGTGCTGCACAGCTCTTTTTCTTTACCTTCTTCCTCTCAGCAGAGTATTCCCTTCTCACCATCATGTCCTATGAACGCTACGTTGCCATCTGCAAGCCCCTGCACTACGGGACCTTGATGGACAGCAGAGCTTGTGCCACCATGGCAGCAGCTGCCTGGGGCACTGGGGTTCTCTATTCCCTGCTGCACACTGCCAGTACGTTTTCACTGCCTCTCTGCCAAGGCAATGTTGTCAACCAGTTTTTCTGTGAAATCCCACAGATCCTCAAGCTCTCCTGCTCTGGCTCCTACCTCATGGAATTTGTATTTCTCTTTTTTGGTGTCAGTTTAGGCTTTGGTTGCTTTGTTTTCATAGTTGTGTCCTATGTGCACATCTTCATGGCTGTGCTGAGGATGCCCTCTGAGCAGGGACGGCACAAAGCCTTCTCCATGTGCCTCCCTCACCTGGCTGTGGTCTCCCTGTTTCTCAGCACTGGTGCTTTTGCCTACCTGAAGCCCCCGTCCATTTCCTCCCCACTCCTGGATCTGACAGTGGCACTTCTGTATGCAGTGGTTCCTCCAACACTAAACCCTATTATCTACAGCATGAGGAACAGGGAGATCAAGCACGCTTTCAGGAAGGTGTTGCAATAAGCACTATTCCAGCTACAATAAAATGCACAACTTCCTCAATAGGATTCCCAGTGGTGGTTCTTTATGTTTTATGCATCTTTGTCTGTTTGATTATGTGAGATATAGGAATGTGCAAAAAAAAAATGTTATTGAACTTATAAATAAAAATGTATTTAAATTCTTTCCTACCTAATTTCCATTTTCTCACTCCAAGAACTCATGTAAACATGGAACCAGATTCCCTGAATATGTTATAAGATACCTAAAAAGCTTTCAAAATAGACTTACTTAGATTTTCTTTCTTCCTACTTTGCCTGGATTTGGGGAGGTACAGCCACAGACAGCAGCTCAACGTGCTCTTTTCATTCATGTGCTCTTACCAGTGCTGCAGTGCTCTTGAGTCCTCTCATTTGTGCAGTCCTGAAGGTCTTGTGTGTCTCACAACAGTCCTGTTGCCTCTACAGCAGCAATCCAGGGCTGCAGTCAGTAGCCGGCAATATGAACAGGTCTGTCAGAGCTGGTCTCCTTGCTGGCACTGCCATAACAAGAGGGCCCCTTTAGAGCAGGACCAGAGAACTGGAGGGAGGCCTCTTCCAAAGCTGGTGTAAGGAATATACCTCAGGAGCTGCTCCCTGAGAAAACCTTGAGATCTTCAGGTGCTCTTCACTGTGTGACCAGATCAGATTGAATAGTCCCAAGGAGATCCGTAAGCATCTCAAGGCAGTGCTGTGGTTTAAGGTTTATGGGTTGAGACAAAGAGAAAAAGAAAAGGATAATAATTATGACAAATGTATTTATACATATATAATATATTTAGTGTATTTTCACACATATACAACATATGCAGTTGCAAACATATATGAACTAATCCCTATGCGCATCTGTCTGCAAGTCCAGGATTAGTTGCAGGGGTTTTAACAGCCACAGGGTTCACTGTAGGAGCTGAAGTGGCTGTTGGGCTGTTGCAGGAGTTGAAGTGACCTCAGAGTTCATTGCCAGAGCTGGAACCACCACAGGACCTGTGACTATGTTGGAGCAGCCACTGGGCTCATTGGAGGGGTTGGAGCCACCGCAGGGCTGTACTTCCTCCCTTGGGAGGAATTTGTACCATTTTCTTATTACCATACTTGGAACAGCTACAGGACCCATAGCAGGAGTAACTGCAGAGCTCATTATGAGGGGTGGAGTGACAGAGGGATCTGCCCAGAGCTTGGAGCAACTGCAGGACGTGTAGCAAAACCTTGGAGCTGCTGCATGGTCTGTGCCAGGAGTTGCAGAGGCTGCAGCACTGTCAGCAGATCCAGCTCTCTGGATCTGGAACACTGCAGTCATTTGTGCCTCTTGGGGGTTACCAGTGCCACAGCAGACCTGCCCCCAATATTCTACCAGTTTATCAGGATCCTGCAGTTGCTCGGAGATGAAGTTCCAAAGCCCTGGGGGTGCCCACCACTCCAGGCAGCTGCCCAGACCGTCCCACACCCTCTGCCATGCAGAGCCTTCTCACCTTGGGGCAGATCTCTCACTGATATTCCTGAATAATTGTTTAACCTCAATCATAGATTCATAGAATCACCAAGGTTGGAAAAGGCCTAAAAGATCATCCAGTCCAACCGTTCACCTATTACCTATAGCTCCCACTAAACCATGTCCCTCAACACAATATCCAGTACACCCCCGGACTCACAGAGGCGACAATGTAAATTGTGTAATTCCTAATCATATGGACAATATTACTTCCAAAACCCAAAGATGACCGCAGAGCTGAATGTGCACAAAACTTCACTTTGTCAGCTGCCAATTTTATCGTGGTACAAACTGAGGTCAAACAGCATAGCAAAATAAATACCCTAATGCAGCATCCAAGCACCAAGTAAGGAGCTGTGCAGTGAAGCTTCATGAGAAGACTCAACAAGCTCCACACATAGGGAGCACATCCACACATATCAGCACCATGGCCTGCACTTCTCCAGCTCCCACAAAGCCCTGTCCGCTCTGGACAGATGTGCTGCTATCTCAACCCTTGGAGCCTCACATCAGGCACCAAAATGACAGTGGTTGTTGAACCCAACATGTGGCTCAGCAGCACACAGTGCTTTGTGCACTGCCCAATTCCCAGTGGGATGGGGATGAGAACTGGGAAAAAGAGTACAACTTCTGGGATGTAACAAAGCAGTTTACTAAGAGAGATAAAAGAAGTGGAGTAATAGTTATCACTATATATCCGTTGATATGGAATTGTATGTAACAACTGATGCACAAGCACTTGCTCAGCACCACCAGACTGATGCTCAGCTGGACCCTGGGCAGTGAAGAGACTGAGATGAACTCCCACCCCTTTCAATACAATTTCTGCTTGCTGTCAGCTGATAGAGAACGTCCCTTTGGCCACTATCAGTCAGCTGTCCTCACTCTGTTCCCTCCCAGCTCCATGTGCCCTCCACTGACCATGGCCTTGGCTCTGTACAACACTGCTTAGCAGCAGCTGTAAACATCAGAGTGTTATCAATGGTTTTCTCCTAGAACCAAAACACTGCACCACAGCAGACAGTCTGAAGAAAACAATTCCATCCCAGCTGTAACTCAGATTCCTGCCTGTCCCCTCTTCTTGTTCTTCCTGATCAGGAAGCAAGGAACAGAATCTGCCGCTCTCCTCTCTGAGCCCTTTCCATCAGTTCTCAGCTGGCTCCTCTGCCATCCCCAGGCAGAGCTCAGTGCCCTCTCATGGATGGCAGCAGCCTTTTCTCTTCTTCCTTGCCCATCCGTCATGCAGAATCTGTACCCCATTTGCTACAGTACAGAGCTGAGAATCAACCCACCGTGTCTCTGTGAACCAAACAAGACCCTAGGCCTGCAAAGGCACAGAGATTTGGAGTTCGCTGAGTGAATGTTTGTGGTCCTCTCATTAGTGTAACGACTCTTCAGAAAGGATCCCCTTCCAGAAGCATGTTTTGATTTTGCCTGGCTGGGCCTTGCATCTACACCGTGCTACTGGTGTTCAGAAGATGGCACACAGGTACGAGACCCATTGTGGGGCTCACAGTTGTCCAGTGAACATTGTCACTACCCAGGGCATGTCTTTCCTAAAGGTCCTCAGTGGCATTTGCCAGCTGGCTGGGGGTGTGCTGGAGACCCCAGGGAACTGCCATTCTGTTGTAATACAAGAAGAATTTTACAGAGCAGCAGCCATGGATCAAGATAAGCACTTTACAGAGCAGCAGCTGCAGAGCAGGATAAACAGCATGAGAACCAAGGACACCTCTAGCAAAAGAGTGAAAGGCTCGTGGCTTTGAAGCGGGGTTTTAGGGTTCTTATTGCAGAAGCTTTCTTCCAATTAGTACGTGTGATTTTTGAACACCCTTGTTTGTTTGCTATAAAAGTACGGCTCTTCAGGCAATAGATGGACACAGCTATATTTAACTATATTGGTGTGTGGTTGTTTGTCCTAGAACGCTGACTTTTGCCTTCAGGTTCGCCAACACATGGGGGCCCGCAATGTCATGGGATTTAACTCTTGAACACCTGTGGGATCCCGAGAAACTAAGCCAGTATTTGAGTCAGGGATGGCGCAGCCTAGATAGATCTAAGGGGGTATGACTTATTTGGGGCTTGGCTTGTGCTTACCGTGCTCTATATAACACTGTTCCGAAAAGAGAGAATTTCCGAGCTGAGGTTCTAGCCAAAAAGGGAAATCCCCAAGTCAATTTTGATCAGTCACAGGAGGCACCAGTAACAATATCAGTTGCCCTTGTGGAAGGCAAGAAATGGAAATGGGTGTCCTCACGTCTAGAACGGAAAAAAGAAGTGGAGGAGGAGGCAACAGAAGATCCAGGTGACAGGTCTGGATAAGTACCGAGAAAGGAAAAAGGAAAAGTGTCATGAAGAAGAGAGTGATGAGGAGGAAATCTCTGTTACTGTTTGTCGATCCCTGAAGATGACTGAAATCGAAGGCGTAAGAAAGGAGTTCACACGGCACCAGAATGAATCTCTTGTTACCTGGTTGCTTCGCTGTTGGGACAGCTGGGACGGTAGCTTGTTGTGATGTGACAGGCCCTTCCCCATATTCTGGAAGAATCTTAGTGTAATACAGTGGGTGTAGACAAAAAGGCGTAGGTTATATAAGGATGTGTCTGTTTCAATAAATCGCCATTTTGCCACTTCATCTCCTTGGTGTCACTTGGTAATTGGCCTAGCTGCTGCTTCAGTTGAAGGCGAGAGATCGTAAAGAAATTAACGACCATAAAGCCTTCATGTGTATCATTAAAATTCTCAGCTATTAGACACAAGCGCTTTCCAGATTGAGCAAGGAACAACAGTAAATTGCACTGTGTGTTTCCTTGTGGTGTTACCTACGTGACCACAGAGAAGACACGAGGAAGTGGCATGACCAGCCTACTCCTGTACTATGAGCACGGGTGAGGGAACTACAAAACAGTCCAACCACCAGTACGGCTGCTCCAGTTATCACAGGTAACCAATAGAGGGGCCCTGCCCTCATTCAAGGGAGTGGAAGGGATAATAGAGTTTATTGGACTGTGTGGATTTGATGGCCTAGCACATCAGAACCACAGAAATATAAGGCACTGGTGGATACTGGTGCACAGTGCACCCTAATGCCCTCCAGTCATGAAGGGACAGAATCAATCCATATTTCTGGATATCTCTCAAGAATTGACTGTGTTGGAGGCTGAAATAAGCCTCACTGGTAAAGACTGGAAAAAACATCCTATGTGAGTGGTCCAGGGTTTCCGTTCATACTTGGTATTGAGGATACCTCAGAAGAGGGCATTTCAAGGATACTAAGGGGTATCACTGGGCCTTTGGAATCGCTGCTGTAGATATGGACAACATTAAGCAGCTGTCTGTTTTGCCTGGCCTGTCAGAGGACCCGTCTGTTGTGAGGCTGCTACGAGTAAAAATAAAAGAGCAGCAGGTACCGATTGCTACAAAGACAGTGCACAGACGGCAGTATCGCACCAACAGGGATTCCTTGCTCCCCATTCATGATTTGATTCGCCAGTTGGAGAATCAGGGAGTGATCAGTAAAACTCACTCACCTTTTAACAGCTCCATATGGCCAGTGCGTAAAGCCAGTGGAGAATGGAGGCTGACAGTAGACTACCGTGGCCTGAATGAGGTCACACCCCCACTGAGTGCTGCTGTGCTGGAGAGCAAATAATTCAAATTCTTCTATGAGCCAGTTTTGCTATTAAGTGAAGCAAAGTAAAAGGGCCTGCCCAGGAAATTCAGTTCTTAGGTATAAAGTGGCAGGATGGATGTCATCACATCCCAACAGTGATTGACAAAATCACTGCCATGTCTCCACCAACTAGCAAGAAAGAGACACAATCTTTCCTGGGTGCAGTGGGCTTTTGGAGGATGCACATTCCAAACTACAGCCTCATTGTAAGCCCCCTTTATCAGGTGATGCAGAAGAAGAATGATTTTGCATAGGGCCCAGAGCAGCAGCAGGCTTTTGAACAGATTAAACAGGAGATAGCCTGTGCCATGGACCTGGGGCCAGTACGGACTGGACAGGATGTAAAGAACATCCTCTATACTGCTGCTGGAGAGAAAGGTCCCACTTGGAGTTTGTGGCAAAGAGCCTCAGGAGGGACCCAAGGCCGACCCCTGGGATTCTGGAGCTGAGCGTACAAGGGGTCTGAAGAGTGCTACACTCCAACTGAGAAGGAGATCTTAGCCGCGTATGAGGGGGCTCGGGCTGCTTCCGAAGTAGCTGGTACTGAAATGCAGCTCTTTCTGGCACCTCGACTGTCAATGATGAACCGGATGTTGAAAGGGGAGGTTCTCTCCACCCATCATGCTACCGATGCCACCTGGAGCAAGTGGATTGCACTGATTAGACAACAAGCGCGGATGGGGAACCTCAATCGTCCAGGAATTTTAGAAGTGATCATGAACTGGACTGAAGATAAAAAGTTTGGAACATCACCAGGAGAAGAGGTGTCATGTGCTAAAGCGGCCCCACCATACATCGAACTACCAGAAAATGAAAAGAAATATGCTCTTTTCACTGATGGATCATTTCATATTGTAGGGAAGCATCGGAGATGGAAAGCTGCTGTTTGGAGCCCCACACGACAGGTCGCAGAGGCCACTGAAGGTAAAGGAGAATCAAGTCAGTTTGCAGAGGTAAAAGCTGTCCAGCTGACCTTAGATGTGGCTGAACGGGAGAGGTGGCCAATGCTTTATCTTTATACTGACTCATGGATGGTGGCAAATGCCTTATGGGGGTTGTTACAGCAGTGGGAACAAAATAACTGGCAACGGAGGTGTAAATCTATTTGGGCTGCTGAACTGTAGAAAAACATAACTGCTCAAAAAAAAGATATGATTGTAAAGGTGTGTCACGTGGATGCACACTTGCCCAAGAGTCGGGCTATTGCAGAACAACAAAACAACCATCAGGTAGGTCGAGCTGCCAGAATTGAGGTGGCTCAAATAGACTTGGACTGGCAGAACAAGAGTGAATTATTTCAAGCTTGATGGTTCCATGAGACCTCAGGCCATCAAGGAATGGACATAACATATAATTGGGCTAGAGACTGAGGGGTGGACTTAACTATGGATGCTATTGCACTGGTTATTCATGACTGTGAATCATGTGCCATAATTAAACAAGCCAAGAATATGAAGCCTCTCTGGGGGGAAGGCCAAGGCAAAAGTATAAATATGGGGAGGAGTGACAGGTGAATGATGTCACCTTGCCAGGATCTCATAATGATAAGCGTTTTGTGCTTACCATGGTGGAAGCAACCACTGGGTGGCTTGAAACATACGCAGTACCCCATGCTACTGCCAGAAACACAATATTGGGTTGTTAGAAACAAGTCCTATAGAGACATGACACCTCAGAAAGAACTGAGTCTCATAATGGGACACATTTCAAAAATTCCCTTAATAAATACTTGGGCCAAAGTTCATGGCATTGAGTGGATTTATCATATCCCCTACCATGCACCAGCTTCTGGTAAAATTAAAAGATACAATGGGGTGTTGAAAACTATGTTGAAAGCAATGGGTGGTGGAACACTGAAGCACTGGGAAAAGCATTTGCATGTGGTGCAAGGATGCTGTTAAAGTTCATATCCCACATGTGCCCTGTGTCTCATCACAGGATGTGGGGTGTGAGAAGGGCCCAGTCTGAACAAGCAGTCAATCCCAGTGAAACTCTGAACTTCAGATCTCTCAGTTCCAGTGCCCTCCTGTGCACACTCTCCCATAGTTTGATGTTCTTTATGTTCTGCATTGCCCAGAAGTGCACCCAGTGCTCCAGGTGAGGCAGTAGCAATGCAGAGCAAAGAGGGACAAACCTTTCTCCCACCCAGCTGGCAATAAATTGCTTGATGCACTTTAGGGGACTGTTGGCCTTCTTGGCTGGCTGGGCACACTGCTGACTCACTTAAAATTTTATGTTGAGCAGGACCCCCAATCCTTTTCAGTCAGACGTCTCTCATGTGTCCAATATACAGACAGTGTTTATGTCCAGGGTTGCCCATACCCAGGTGCACAATCAGGCACTTGTTCTTGTTATACTTTATGCACTTGGTGCTTAGTACCAACTGGTACCCACTTCTCTGACTTGTCCACATCTCTCTGCAAGTCCTCTCCACCCTAAGTGGAGGCAACAACACCTCCTCATCTGGTCTCATCAGCAAACTTGCTCAGAACATCTTCTAGTCCTGCATGCAAGTCATCTGCATAAACATGAAAGGAAAGTGGCCCTAAAATGGAACCCTGGGGAGCTCTGACAGTGACCATCTACCAGCCCAATGGAACCCACTGACTATAATCCTTTGGGACAGAACTACTGGCCAACTGCTCACCCACCACTGCTGGTGAACCTGAAAGGCAAAATGTCAGCGTGCTGGGTCAAACAGAGAAACACCAATATAGTTACATATAGCTGCATCAATTTATTGCCCGAAAGCCAGACTTTTATAGGAGACAGACAAGGGTGTCCAAAAATCACACACGCTAGTTGGAGGAAAGCTACTGCAATAACAACCCTATAACCCCCCTTCAAAGCCACGAGCCATTCATTCTTTTCCTAGAGATGTCCTTTGTTCTCATGCTGTTTATCCTGCTCCGCAGCTGCTGCTCTGTGAACTCCTTATCTCAATCCATGGCTGCTGCTCTGTAAAATTCTTCTTTTATTACAACACACCACGTTCTGTTTCTGTCTAGCTGTATGCAGGAATTTCTGTCCAGAAGGGTGCTGGAGAAATAGTATCAAAAGCTCTACTGAAATCCTCAAGGATTACATCAACTGCCTTCCCTTGTTCAGCTCAATGGATAAAGGTGTCATAAAAAGACCTGAAATTAAATAGGACCTTCCCCTCTGTATCTTGTGTTGTCTGTGACCTGTCCTTCAGTTGTTTTTCCATAACTCCCACCATCATTTTCTCCATAATTTTACCAAGCACTGTAGTGAGACTGACAGGTCCATAGTTGCCCGTGTCATCTTTCTTGCTCTTCCTTACAATGAGACAACATTTGCCAGCTTCCTGTCAACAGGTATGACCCTAGATTTATTAGATGCCATTGAAATGCGAGCCCAGAGCATGCTAAAGTGTCATCAGTGCAAGAACGTAGATGTGCCATAGCTTTGCAATGCCTTGAAATCCAGACTATGCCACAGATGGAGCAGAGAGGAAGATCTGCCTCTTCTGTTCTGAGCTCATCCTTTTGATAAGCTGAATATCACTACATACTCCATGGGGTCAGGTGCAAAAGACACAATGGGTGCCCTAAGCACGTGGCTGAGGTGGTATTTAGGATGGCCAAGAATACCTCCCTTCTGGCCCTCAGCTGATGCTCCAGAAGGAGGTGTCTATCTCATAGATTTTCCGTCACAGTTTACAAGCACTAGCACAAAACTAGGATCACCCAAGGCATCTTGGGCATCACTGAGAGACTGTGTATGAGTAGTGCAGTCCCTGTGGAATAAAAACCAAGGATTCAGATGAGGGACTCACACACAGACACCTCACTGTGCACATCTGAACTCAGCTAGGTGAACTTGTAGCTCCTGTGGTTCTTTGAAAAACTGATCCCAATTCAGCCCCAGGGTTTCCATCTGAGGATGAGATGCCTAACGCTAGAATAAGGATGGGATGGTCTGTTGATAACAGGACAAATGGAAACGGATTTAAATTAAAAAGGGGAGACATAGGTTAGATGTGAGGAACCTATATTTTTACACAGCAACACTGGAAAAAGTTGCCCTCAGAGGCTGTGCATGCCCAATGGATGGGATCCTGGGTTTACTCTGGGTTTACCCTCACGTCAGTCCATGTTTCTACTCATACTTTTGTCTAGGTGAACTCTCACTTTACTCAAGGTTTTACTCACAGTTTACCATCAGGGAGTGTGATCGGGAGATGGGCTGGTGGAGTGACTTGCTGGCATCCCCGAGGGAAGGCTGCCAGGCAGATACCCCCAGAAAAGTGGTTGACTCCCTGCCCTGTCACAGTCAGACAGACCTGACTGATGAGAAGGGTTGGAAGAGAGTCCCAACTCAACATCACAGGAGCCCCCCCATGCCTGCCTAGCCCTCGACCCCTGATCCATCTAAGCAACAGGTTTGACACTCTGAAATCTGAAGGAGATAAGAATGGGGAGGCAATGGAGGATCTGCCTAGGAGGAAACCTAATGCAAGGCAGTCACTACCAAGCCTTGTGACTTCCTCTGCCATGAAAGAAAGAAGGGTGGCCGTGGTGGGTGACTCCCTTCTCAGAGGAATAGAGGGCCCCATTTGCAGACTGGACCCCAGTTGTCAGTAAGTCTGCTGCCTTCTTGGTTTCAGGTCAGGGACATAATGAGGAAACTCCCAATGCTGGTTAGGTCCACTGATTATTTTCCACTACTCATAGTTTAGGTGGGCAGTGATGAAATTTCTTAGATAAGACTACAAACTATAAAAAGAGATTTCAGGAATTTAGGCCATTTAGTTCACAAAGTGGGAGATCAAGTGATTTTTTGTTCTATACCTTCAGTGGCAGTGAGGGACACAGAGCAGGCTTGGAAAGCAAAGCAATGAACAATTGTCTCAGAGGTTGGTACTGAGCCAGAAACTTTGAGTTCTTTGATCACAGGACAGTTTACTTGGCCCATGGTCTGTTATCCATGAATGGAACCCAACTGTCTCAAAGGGGGAAGTGAATCCTAGCATAGACGGTAGCGGGGCTTATCGAAAGAGCTTTAAACTAGCTACGATGGGGGAGTGGACAAAACAGGGCTTACCAGAGATAAGCCTAAGGAAATGCTGTTTGAGCTGGGAGAGAGGCAGATGCCTCAGCTGAAGTGCGTCTACACCAACGCACGCAGCTTGGTCAACAAGCAAGAGGAGCTGGAAGCAACTGTGCATCTGACAAACCATGACCTAGTTGCTATTACCGACCCATGGTGGGACCACTGCCATGACTGGAGTGCTGTGATGGATGGTTACAAGCTCTTCAGAAGGGATAGAGGAGGAAGGAAGGGTGGTGGTGTGGCCCTTTATATTAAAGAGAGTTTTGATGTTGAAGAGCTTGGGCTTCAGAATGAAGTGCATGTTTGTAAGGATCGGGGGAAAGGCCTGTAAGTGTGACATCTTGCTAAAGGTTTCTTATAGACCGCCTAATTGATGGGTGAGGCATTCTATGAGCAGCTTACTGAAGTCGCAAGATTGCCAGCACTCATTTTCTTGGGAGACTACAACTTCTCTGATATATGCTGGGAATATAATAAATAGCAGAGGAATCAGTCCAAGAGGTTTATAGATTGCATGCAAGACAGCTTCCTTACACAGCTGGTATGAAGTCCTACCAGGGGTGGTTCCTTGCTAGACCTGCTCTTCACTAACAGTGAAGGACTGGTAGGAGTTGAGAAGGTTGGGGACTGTCTTGGGCAGAGTGGCCATGAAATGGTAGAATTCTCTATTCTTGGAGATGTCAGAAGGGTGACTAGCAAAACTACTATCCTGAACTTCTAGAGGGCGGACTTTGACCTGTTCAGGACACTTGTAGCACAGGTCCCTTGGGAGTCGCTCCTTATGGGTAAAGGGGTCCAGGAAGCCTGGACACTCCTCAAGATGGAAATCTTAAAGGCACGAGATCAGGCTGTCCCTGAATGCCATAAGGTGAGCCATAGGGGAAGAAGACCAGTGCAGATGAACTGGGAAAAACTATTGAGACTCAGGAAGAAAAAGAGAATCTCCGTCCTCTGGAAGAAGGGGCTGGGTACTTGGGGAGATTACAAGGAAGTTGCTAAGGCATGCAGGGAGGAAGTTAGGAAGGCACATTAATTCCCTGTCCCTTAATCCATGCCCAGAGCTTCTCAGCCATGTCACTGCCAACTGTAAGCTCCATGCAGAGTTCAAGTGGGACACAGAGGGCACAGCCTTCTGCTGGGTGGATGCAAGTGTTGGTGGAACCAGATGGGACAAAGCCCTCCCACCATGCCCTCCTGGGAAAATGGCCACCCCAAGAATGGCAGTCTGTCTCCTCCATGACCCCATCTGAAATGCTCCTGCACTGATTGATTATAGGGCTTTAAACCAGGTCCAAATGGGGAAGGGTGGGGAATTGGATGTGACAGAGAAGGGCTGAGGGATATTGTTGCTGTTGGAGATTGAATGGAAAGCCTCTGAGTTGTTCTATAGGATTGTGTGAGGATTCCTCAGAGAAAGTCTTGTTGCCAATACCCCGTCCTAAATCTTACTGTGTACCCTCTGGGGGTAACCCCAACCTACTGCTGCCCTAAAGTGCCTGTAGACCAGTGCGGGTAGCATGGGAAATAAACGGGACAAATCAAGAGAAAACCACAGAGCTTTTCCTTTCATGCAGGCTGCTGATTCTGAGCAAGGCCCTGAACATCAGTACCACAGTGTAGATGCAAGACCCAGACAGGCTAAATCAAAGCATGCTTCTGGAAGGGGATGCTTTCTGAAGAATCCTTACACTAATGAGAGGACCACAAACATTCACTCAGCGAACTCCAAATCTCTGTGCCTTTGCAGGCCTAGGGTCTTGTTTGGTTCACAGAGACACGGTGGGTTGATTCTCAGCTCTGTACTGTAGCAAATGGGGTACAGATTCTGCATGACGGATGGGCAAGGAAGAAGAGAAAAGGCTGCTGCCATCCATGAGAGGGCACTGAGCTCTGCCTGGGGATGGCAGAGGAGCCAGCTGAGAACTGATGGAAAGGGCTCAGAGAGGAGAGCGGCAGATTCTGTTCCTTGCTTCCTGATCAGGAAGAACAAGAAGAGGGGACAGGCAGGAATCTGAGTTACAGCTGGGATGGAATTGTTTTCTTCAGACTGTCTGCTGTGGTGCAGTGTTTTGGTTCTAGGAGAAAACCATTGATAACACTCTGATGTTTACAGCTGCTGCTAAGCAGTGTTGTACAGAGCCAAGGCCATGGTCAGTGGAGGGCACATGGAGCTGGGAGGGAACAGAGTGAGGACAGCTGACTGATAGTGGCCAAAGGGACGTTCTCTATCAGCTGACAGCAAGCAGAAATTGTATTGAAAGGGGTGGGAGTTCATCTCAGTCTCTTCACTGCCCAGGGTCCAGCTGAGCATCAGTCTGGTGGTGCTGAGCAAGTGCTTGTGCATCAGTTGTTACATACAATTCCATATCAACGGATATATAGTGATAACTATTACTCCACTTCTTTTATCTCTCTTAGTAAACTGCTTTGTTACATCCCAGAAGTTGTACTCTTTTTCCCAGTTCTCATCCCCATCCCACTGGGAATGGGGCAGTGCACAAAGCACTGTGAGCTGCTGAGCCACATGTTGGGTTCAACAACCACAGTCATTTTGGTGCCTGATGTGAGGCTCCAAGGGTTGTGGTAACAGCACATCTGTCCAGAGTGGACAGGGCTTTGTGGGAGTTGGAGATGTGCAGGCCATGGTGCTGATAGTTTCCCTATTTGTGAAGCTTGCTGAGTCTTCTCATGAAGCTGCATTTCACAGCTCCTTGCTTGCTGCTTGTTTTCCCTGCTGCATCATTTGTCAACTCTGGATGCTGGATTAGGGTATTTATTTTGCTATGCTGTTTGACCTTGGTTTGTACCACGATAAAATTGGCAAAGTGAAGTTTTGTGCACATTCAGCTCTTTGGACATCTTTGGGTTTTGGAAGTAATATTGTTGGTATGATTAGGAATTACACATTTTACACTGTCGTCTCTGGGAGACCAGGGGTATTCAAGGAGAGACTGGATATTGTGTTGAGGGACATGGTTAAGTGGGAGCTATTGGTAATAGGTGAACGGTTGGATTGGATGATCTTTCAGGCCTTTTTCAGCCTTGGTGATTCTATGATTCTAGGATTGAGGTTAAACAATTATTCAGGAATATCAGTGAGAGATCTGCCCCAAGGTGAGAAGGCTCTGCATGGCAGGGGGTGTGGGACAGTCTGGGCAGCTGCCTGGAGTGGTGGGCACCCCCAGGGCTTTGGAACTTCATCTCCGAGCAACTGCAGGATCCTGAGAAACTGGTAGAATATTGGAGACAGGTCTGCTGTGGCACTGGTAATCCTAAAAAGGCCCAAATGACTGCAGTGTGCCAGGGCCTGGCCCACACCTACTGAGCTGTGTTCAACACTATTCAGCATCTTCAAGGGGAAGAGAGCTGGATCTGCTGACATTGCTGCAGCCTCTGCAACTCCTGGCACAGTCCCTGCAATAGCTCCAAGTTTTTGCTACACATCCTGCAGTTGCTCCAAGCTCTGGACAGATCCCACTGTCACTCCACCCCTCATAAGGAGCTCTGCGGTCACTTATGCTACAGGTCCTGTAGCTGTTCCAAGTATTGAGATAAGAAAATTAAGCAAACCACTGAGTGCTGCTGTAGAGACGACGGGACTGCTGTGAGACACACAAGACCTTCAGGCCTGTAGAAATGAGAGGACTCGAATCCTCTGTGCACTGTATCAGTGTAAAGAGAGGAGGAATGAAAAGAACTAGTTGTGCTTCTATCTGTGGCTGTACCTTCCCCAAATCCAGACAAAGTTGGATAAGAGAAGAGCTAAGGAAAAGCGTATTTTGAATGCTATTTATTTATCTCTTAACCTATTCGGGGAATCTGGTTCCATGTTTACATGAGCTCTTGGAGTGAGAAAATGGATAGTAGGTGTGAAAGAAGTGAAACAAATTTTTATTTATAAGTTCAATAACATTTTTTTGCACGTTGCTATATCTCACATAATCAATCAATCAAAGATGCATAAAAGATGAAGAACCATCACTGGGAATCATGCGATGAAGATGTGCACTTTATTGAAGCGGGAATAGTGAGTATTGCAACACCTTCCTGAGAGCGTGCTTGATCTCCCTGTTCCTCATGCTGTAGATAATAGGGTTCAGTGTTGGAGGAACCACTGAGTACAGAAGTGCCACTGTCAGATCCAGGAGTGGGGAGGGAATGGAGGGGGGCTTCAGGTAGGCAAAAGCACCAGTGCTGAGAAACAGGGAGACCACGGCCAGGTGAGGGAGGCACGTGGAGAAGGCTTTGCGCCGTCCCTGCTCAGAGGGCATTCTCAGCACAGCCACGAAGATCTGCACATAGGACACAACTATGAAAACATAGCAGCCTACGTCTAAACTGATAGTAAAAATGAGAAACACAACTTCCCTGAGATTTGATTCTGAGCAGGAGAGCTTGAGGATCTGGGGAATTTCACAGAAAAACTGGTTGACAACATTGCCTTGGCAGAGAGGCAGTGAAAACGTACTGGCAGTGTGCAGCAGGGAATTGAGAACCCCAGTGCCCCAGGCAGCTGCTGCCATGGTGGCACAAGCTCTGCTGTCCATCAAGGTCCCGTAGTGCAGGGGCTTGCAGATGGCAACGTAGCGGTCATAGGACATGATGGTGAGAAGGGAATACTCTGCTGAGAGGAAGAAGGTAAAGAAAAAGAGCTGTGCAGCACATCCTGTGTAGGAGATGGCCCTGTTGTCCCAGAGGGCGTTGGGCATGGCTTTGGGGAGAGTGGTGGAGATGCTGCCCAGGTCGAGGAGGGCCAGGTTGAGGAGGAAGAAGTACATGGGGGTGTGCAGGCGGCGGTCGCAGGCTACGGCTGTGCTGATGAGGCCGTTGCCCAGGAGGGCAGCCAGGTAGATGCCCAGGAAGAGCCAGAAGTGCAGGAGCTGCAGCTGCCGCGTGTCTGCCAACGGCAGCAGGAGGAACTCACTGATGGAGCTGCTGTTGGGCATCTGCTGTTGTTGGGCTTGGAGTCCTGCTCAGAGTGCAGAAGATAATGACAAGTCCAGACCATTCTCAGAGGCACTACTCCTGCTATACTATGAAATGTTTTAATTCTCCTACAACAGTGTACATTTAGCACCATTACTTGCATTTAATTTCATGTATTTCAGCATTCCTTAAGCAGAAGCAGCATATGGAGCTCTAACCTTCCTCTTATTTTCTTATCCCTTCTCCCTGGATATTTTCATCTGTTTCATGTCTCATATCTTTACCCCAAGTGCTCTTAGAGCCCCCTACCCGAGCTTCTGTGGCATTCAGTTTCAGTTAGAAAATGCTGCCTGTTTGTAGGATAAGTGAATTATTCATGCCTACAGAAAATGAAGATAATTCCATCCTTCGAGAAAGGGGAGACTGAAAGCACATCATGTGTGAGTGTTCACAAAACAAGCAATTGATTGATGAAAAATTCTCAGAACTCTTATTGCCCCTTTTAGATTTCTGACTCCAAACCTCTTTGCCTCAGAACAGGAAATGGAAACCCCCTGCCTTGGCTCTCCTCTTGCAAAGTGCCCTCAGAAACATTCAGTTGTGCAGTGGAGCTGTGATCCCCTGCCCCAGGCAGCAGCTGTGGCAGCACAAACCCTGCCGGGGGCTCCTTACCCCACACGTCTCCCCGCAGCGCCCTGGGCAGCTCCCCGGGCAGGCTGAGTGCTGAGCCTGGCAGGCGGCAGAGTCCCATACCCGGCACACAGCCCCTGGGGCACAGCAGGGACCCTGCTCTGCAGGACAGCCCTGGGCACCCGTCTCAGCTGGAGCAGAAAGCTTTTTCCACAGTAAAGAAACATGCAGTGCCTGTAGTCAGATCTCCTATGGGATGTCCCAGTTATAGTTACCCCTTAATTAAAAGCAGCTCATGGTCAGCTGTGAGACTTACCTTGTCATGGTCTGTGAGCAATGCTCCTGCAGTGAGTTCACAGCCCGCTCACACCACACACATCCTGCAAGCTCTCTCCAATTTCTCTCCTCTCCTTCTGTCACCTGCAGGCTGTGCTGTGCACGAGATCTGCTCCTGGGCACAGCTGTCTCTCTGCAGCTCTGCCCACTTTTATGAGCTCCCTGTGTCCCAGGAACCTGGACAAGCAAGCAGCAGATTATGTCATTTTTATCCTTCCCACTCATTTCCCCTGACATGTCCCTGGGTCCTCATGGCCAACAGCTCCTGAAAGACAACAGCATCATGACTGTGCTTTGAAATCCACTCAATTAACCACCACATGTCCAGTGGTCAGTGACTGATTGGAGACATATGGGGAGTGCTCCCAGAGATCGTTTGATGAAACAATAAGGGCAACCAGACAAGGAAGGCGAGGTTTGGACTTTCCCTGTGCAGGGCAGTGATCCAGCTGAGGCAGCGCAGGAGTCTCATCCCTTGACAGAAATCCTGGAGCTGAAATGGGATTCGGCTCCCCACAGAACCACAGGAGCTGGGATTTCTCTGGTTCAGTTCAGAAGTGCACAAGGAGTTGCCTGCATGTGAGCTCCTGCTCTGAGTCCTCGGTCCTTCAGCTGGGAGGCAGCAGCTCACACACAGACACTGGGTGATGCCCAAGGTGCCTGGGCTGCTCCTGATGTTTGCAAGTGCTTGTAAACCGTGTGGGAAATCCCTGAGATAGACACCTCCTTCCTGGGCATCAGCTGAGGGCCAGAGAGGGGATAGCACCGGCTGTCCGGTGAATTCACTTACAGCTACAAGAGCAGCACAGGGCCTTCAGGAAAGCCATGCCCATGGTGTGTCCGTGCTGCTACGTCACCTCCAAGACCCACGATCGGTCTAATGTTTGTGTGCCACCTTCTGCACACTGATTCTATAGATGAGCTATCCAGTCAGGCAATGTCCAGTGATGCTTTTCAATTAGGATATTTACTTCTGTGCTTTTGCACTAATGCAAACACCAACACACAAGAAGCTAGAAATCTTGGTAGAGCTGCAGGCCTGAGCTCCTGTTTGGACCATGGGGACACAGTTTAATGGTTTCCACAACTGCACTGTAGCACAAGGGGGATACCGAGTCTTTAGGATGGATGGGCGAGGAGACAAAGAAGGGCGACTGCCCTCTGTGAGAGTGCACTGAGCTCTGCCTGGGGATGGAAGAGCAGACAGGTCAGAGCTAATGGAAACGGCAAACAAAGGAGACCATCAGTGTCTTTTCCTGTCTTCCTGATCAGGGAGAGTAAATGGAAGGTGCCCTCTGCAGACAGATGGGAATCTGATGTTGTCTGTCCCTTGTCCCATTTGGTGGCCTTTGTCACTCCATTATCTGTGGCAGGGACAGCACAGCAGGGCATGTGGCATCCAGCAGATCCATGGAGAGCACAGATGGCAGCTTCTTGACCAAGCAGTGGAGGAACCAAAGAGGAGAGGTGCTCTGCTGGATCTCATACTCTCCGGCATGGAAGGACTTGTGGGAACTGTGAAGGTGAAAGGGGCATCAGGCCATGTGCAAGATGCAAATGTATCTCTTTTAATTTATTTATTTATTTTGAGGCTGTAAGCTTAATAGTTGATCATAAATGTCAATAAAACTGAAACAAATAATTGAAGACAAAGATGGAAATCAATGAAAATGTGTTAACCCTTCTCAACATGAAAAATTCTCATGAGTCTTGTTCCATTTTAAGTTGTAAATATGAATCTTTGAGGTGATTTGATGTCTTTTTTTTTCTTTTACTGAAACTACAATGTTTTCCAGAACTGTGTTCGCTGGACACAAATGCCTTCAGGTTCAGAGACACAGACAGCGGTGCCAGTGCCAATGCCCTGTGACTGTAGCCTGGTGCCCAGCACTACTCTTCCCTGCTGCCTATTTGATGTGCCTCATCCTCCAAGTTTTTTCAGCTCTCCTAAAGAAATGGCCATGGTTAAGGGCATGTTTTCAGCAGGCCATTTGGGCACACACTACTCCCACTGCCCTCCAGATTTCTCCATCCCTTGCTCTTTGTTCAGTCAGATACCTCCCAATTATCTGTCTGATTTCTGACTTTCAGGGGGATTACTGGAATTTGTTCCATCTCCCCAAAGTCTGATGGAATGTGTTGTCAACTCCTTCACTGTGATTTGATCTATCCCTTCCTATCTATTCTTTTTCTTTTTCTTCTTATACTTTTTCTTTTTCTCAATCACTGTCTCTTTTTTATTAAGGCACGAAGTCTGAAAGATGTTCATTAATGTCAGTAAAAGTGAAAAACAGAGTTGGAGACAAAGATATAAATCAATGAGAATGTGTTAACCCATCTCAATGTGTGAAATACTCACAAGTCCTGATCAGTTTTAAGTTGATACCTCTCAACTACCTGGCTGATCTATCCCAGGAAGATTACTGGAATTTGCTCCATCTCTCAGAGTCTGATGGCCTCTGTTGTCAACTACTTCACTGTGATTCAAACTATCCTATCCTACCTCAGAATAAATCATTTCTTTTAAAAATATTCCATATGAAAGACAAACTTCAATAGATGCAGCTTGAACATGGCATGCAGTTGATCACTGTGTTTTACTGTTCATTCAATTGCATCACCTTTCTTTCCATTTGCTGGCCAGATAAAAAAGAGAAATCTTTCCTTTTCCATGTGTAGCTGGTTCTCTGAGGAAAGCCAGTGGGAGTTGGTGCAAAGCAGTTTTAACACTGAGCGGATGAATGCAGAGGAGAAGAGTGATGTGAAGAAAAGTGATGCAAGTCCCATAGGTCCATTGTGAGCAGAAATTGGGTGGGGAGGTTGAGAAGGACCTTTGTCAACACAGTAACAGTACAGAACTCATTGGGACATCCTGGATTGGTATCAGTTGCACAGTGCTGCTTTAATGTCTTCTTTAAACCCAACTATAAATAAATAGACAATAAATTTATACTGGATTCTTTAAGCTCTCTCCAGATATCCCTCCTTTTTGCTGAACAAGTTCTGATAACCTGAAGAAGATAACAAGATGGCATAAGGCACAGGAGATTCTTTAGGTTATAATGGGCCCCAGGGTGCATTTGATGCTGAGTTCATCAGCCTCTAGTGCAGAGAGAAGTTTGCACAAAGTGCTCAACAAGACAAAGTCAGAAGTAACAGTGAAGTTTCTTGGAGTATTAATGGGCCCACTGAGGGCCATTACCAAGTAAGCTTCCCAAGGGACTTGTTAGAGAAGATAACTGGAAGCCATGACTACAGGCAGGCAAAGGCACTGGCATGCTAAGAAACCTCTCCTTTGCCTTACGAAGCAGACAGGTCAAGCCCTGATTGCAAGACCAGTGGTAGAGAGATCCTGTCTCTCATGTTGGCTCCTGGCATTTCCTGGGGCAATGGGTTGGAGGTCCGTATGATGTTAAATGAAAGACATGGGGACAGAAGATCCCAGGCTCTACATGTGGTGCAAGGACGCTGTGAGGTTCATGTCCCATATGAGACCTATGTTTCATTGCAGGATGTGAGAAGGGATGTGAGAAGGGCCCAGTCTGAACAAGCAGTCAATCCCTGTGAAACTCTGAACTTCAGATCTCTCAGTTCCAGTGCCCTCGTTTGCACATTCTCCCAGAGTTTGAAGTCCTTTATGTTCTGCGGTGCACAATCAGGCACTTGTTCTTGTTATACGTTATGCACTTGGTGCTTAGTACCAACTGGTACCCACTTCTCTGACTTGTCCACATCTCTCTGCAAGTCCTCTCCACCCTCAGTCGAGGCAACAGCACCTCCTCATCTGGTCTCATCAGCAAACTTGCTCAGAACGTCTTCTAGTCCTGCATTCAAGTCATCTGCATAAACATGAAAGGAAAGTGGCCCCAAAATGGAACCCTGGGGACCCCGACAGTGACCATCTACCAGCCTGATGGAAAAAACTGACTATAATCCTTTGGGACTGACCTACTGGCCAACTGCTCACCCACCACATTGTGTTTCTGTCTAGCCATATGCAGAACATTCTGTCCAGAAGGTTGTTGTGAGAAACAGTATCAAAATCTCCACTGAAATCCTCAAGGATTACATCAACTGGCTTCCCTTGGTCAACTAAACGGATAACTGTGTCACAGAATGAGCTTAAATTAAACAGGACCTTCGCCTCACAAACTTGTGTTGGCTGCAACCAATGACAGAATTGTCCTTCAGCTGTTTTTCCATAACTCCCACCATCATTTTCTCCATAATTTTACCAGGCTCTGGACTGACAGGTCCATAATTGCCCATGTCATCTTTCTTGCTCTTCCTTACAATGAGACAACATTTGCCAGCTTCCTGTCAGCTGGCATGACCCTAGACTTCTATAGATGCAATTGAAATGACAGCCCAGAGCATACTAAGGCGTCATCATTGAAAGAAAGTAGATGTGCCATAGCTTTGCAATGCCTTGAACTCCAGAGTATGCCACAAATGGAGCAGAGGGGAAGATTTGCCTCTTCTGTAGTGAACTCATTCATTTGGTAAGCAGAATAAAACTACCTGATACATGAGGACTGTGTCTCTGCTCTGCTCTGCTCAGCTCACAGGGCAGAGGTTCAGGGTGTTGCTCTCATGTCAGTGCAGGTAAACTCACTTTAACCTTTTTTCTTCTGTAAATGCTTCCTCTGTTTGTATGCTCAGATACACTTCCACATTCCCTCAAGTACACTTCCATATATCATTAACAATTAAACTTTCTTATACCATCAAAACTGTTTGTCAAACAGTACAGTTCTACAGTTCACATAAACTCCCTTAATACAGTCTGTATTCATCAGTTATAAACACTGTGCCACAGAACCAGCACTGATTGAACCACCTCCCTCACACACTTCCTCACAAGCAGTACATAGTATTACATAAATGGGTTGACACTCATTGGTCGGGTGGAATGTACACCTCTCCTCAGGACAATCTTACTAATCTACAGAGTACAAACTCCCGTCTTCTTACATACAAGCAGAAAGTACATATGAGTGGACAGACAACACAGTCTTTCACTTTGTCCGTGTCTGGCCATTTCCCTCACAGGAGGAAGGAAACATGGATCGGGACTCGGCACTCACCCTGCAGCTGTTCTGTGTCTCACTCACACCACACTCACTCTGACATTTAGATCAAAAACCATGGTTTATTCATACTACACAATGCTGACAACGTTTTCTAGCTGGAATCTTAATAACACTCATACTCGTGTCGACCAGTTGCAAACGTTAATGTTTTTCCCAGAGTCGGCTTGACACACGGTACCAAACACTTAAAGCAGATGATAATATTGAACATACAACCTATAACCCCCGTGATTACAACTTGGAGAACCCAGGCTACCATTTGACAGGCTATCCACTATATCCCATACCCGTAGGAGAGACCAACCTAGGTCCCTCCTATTGTCAACTACCTGGGAGAGAGTATTTGTTCTTGTTTCCATTCATATGACATACAGTTCCCTTTCATAGGAACTCACCCAAGGAGTCTTCCTACCCAGCTGGCAACCAAAGCCATGAGCTCACCTCCCTGGGAGCAGCACGTATGGCTGTAAACTGTGTAGGATGTCTCCTCAAGACATATGGGCTCCACTTACCATACACATACCTGGTCCACCTATGGGTGGTCCTTGTCTGTCCCTGCAGTGATCAGGTGAGGAAGGGAGTCCTTCAGAGAAATCTCAGGGTGCGCCAAAAGTGTCTCCCTCTCAGCTGGTCCTGCAGCGAACAGAGCTGGTCCCACCTGGGCCGCCAAATTGACTACAGGAATTGAACTCTATAACCTCTATAACTGATACAGTCTCCCATGACATACTTATACCAAAGCTGAGGAAGTATGGGATAGGTGATTGGACAGTGAAGTGGGTCGAGAACTGGCTGACTGGCAGAGTGCAGAGGGTTGTCGTTGGCGGTGCAGTGTCTGGCTGCAGGGCTGTAACTAGCGGCGTCCCCCAGGGGTCTGTGCTGGGTCCGGTCTTGTTCAACATCTTCATCAGCGACCTTGATGAGGGGATAGTGACCACCCTCAGCAAGTTTGCTGATGACACGAAGTTGGGAGGATTGGCTGACACGCCTGAAGGCTGTGCTGCCATTCAGCGAGACCTGGACAGGCTGGAGAGCTGGGCAGTAAGACACCGGATGAGGTTTAACAAAAGCAAGTGTAGAGTCTTGCACCTGGGTAGAAATAATTGCATGCACCAGTACAGGCTGGGGGAAGAGCTGCTGGAGAGGAGCTCTGCTGAGAGGGATCTGGGCGTCCTGGTGGACGACAGATTAACCATGAGCCAGCAGTGTGCCCTTGTAGCCAAAAAACCCAATGGCATCCTGGGGTGCATTAAAAAGAGCGTGTCCAGCAGGTCGAAGGAGGTGATCCTCCCCCTCTACTCTGCCCTGGTGAGGCCTCATCTGGAATATTGTGTCCAGTTCTGGGCTCCCCAGTACAAAAAAGACAGGGATCTCTTGGAAAGAGTCCAGTGGAGGACCACAAAGATGGTGAAGGGCCTGGAGCATCTCCCCTATGAGGAGAGACTTAGGGAACTGGGTCTGTTTAGCCTTGAGAAAAGAAGGCTGAGAGGGGACCTGATCCAGGTCTATAAATATTTGAGGTGTGGGGGGCAAAGAGGTGAGGCCAGACTCTTTTCAGCAGTGTGTGGTGGAGGGACAAGGGGAAACAGACAGAAACTGCACCATAGGAAATTCTGCACTAATGTGTGCAATAACTTCTTTATGGTGAGAGTGACAGAGCACTGGAACAGGCTGCCTAGGGTGGTTGTGGAATCTCCTTCTCTGGAGATATTCAAGACCTGCCTGGATGCTGAGCTGTGCAACGTGGTGTAGGGAACCTGCTTTGGCAGGGGGACTGGACTCAGTGGTCTCTGGAGGTCCCTTCCAACCCCTACAATTCTGTGATTCTGTGAATATCATGGAGTTGTTTGGATGGGGAAAGACTACCCCTTTGAATGACCTTTTGTCAGGGCATGTCCTGGGATTCCTAGGATCCTCAAAATGCAGCACTGCTTCTGTCACTGAAAAATGGGGCCCTGTGTGGGACGGAGGGAGGGTCCATGAGTCCCTGGCCCACCTGACTGAGTATTTCCATGGTCTTAGCAAAGACATACTTACAACTTGAGAATGACAGTTAGCTGTGTTCATGGTGGCATGGCCACTTTTAATGGCCTTGAACTGTCTGAACATAACTGAAGAGGCTCAGGCTGATGCAAATCAGCTATTGAATGATAGTGTTGAAAAACTGGAAAGACAGGTGGCAGTTTTGATGGGGAAAAAACCTAATTCAATCGTTCTCCTATGGAAGATCAGGAACATCTCTCTGGAAGACCATGGGGGCCCTGTACAAGGGAATCTGTATAAAATGGACTCTGTAAATGAAGGCACTAAAAGGTCAGATTTTGAGGTTCCATTTGGACTAGATCTATTTGAGATCTGACTGATTGTAACCCAAAAATGAAAAAAAAAAAAAAAAAAAAATGCAGGATAGGCTGGTGGGAGTGCCCTGACCAGTATCCAACCCCCCAAACCCTGCTGCCCATAATACAGCAGCTGAACTGATGGATATAGTACAGTGGTTTAGACAGAAACCAAGAGAGCATGCCAGCATAGCTGCTCTGGTTATGGGACATGGAGGCAGAAAGCGCTGTGGTGAATGGACTGGAAATTTCAAAACTGACATCCATTACTACTCACCCTGCCCTCAGGCAAAGACTGTATGCTCTGTCCAACATAATGAGGATAGCCATTTGATCAGTGAATGATTTATGGCTGTGTGTCATATAACATGGCCAAATAAGAATGACATACCATTAAATATCAGCCTGTGGTCCTCTATGGAGGACTAACAAAATTATATTAGAGAATTAGGCATGAAAGAGGCAATCTATGAAGATGATTTTGAGAGCCCAGTCAATAAATTTTTCATCAGGAACGAGGGATCTCATCCTACAGCCATCACCTTTACATCAGTATGGGTCTATGTTATCCATACTGAACCCCCCAGTGGCCCTCAGGTGCTGTAATACAACAGGCTGCCCAATTGATGGGGAGACAAGAGTGCCTACGGCCAGATGCAGGCTCTGAATGGTGGTGGAAAGGTCTGAGAAAGGCAGAGAACCATCTGCTGCCATGACTTAGGCGTCCAGCCCCTAAGGTAATCCAGTCTGGACCCATTAGGGTCTTGAGACAACAAATGTTTAAAGACCAGATTAGAGCAGGAGTTCAGTTTAAAAAGATCGATGGACAGCATAATCAGGAAAAAATATCTGTTAAACAGGCCCAAGCACTGAGTATTTATAGTCCAACCTTTTCAGCCAAACTAGATGTGAATGTAACTCAAGAAGGGTCTGGATGGGGGCTCTGGCAGAGCCAGAGTTCTTTGTGAACCCCTATGAGGTTTTGGCCACAGGTTTGGCATGGAGCAGAATAAAGATACATCACAGTTGAAAAGCATTTATTGGCTACCTATTCTACACTACAGGTGGTAGAACCAGTAGCTCAGATTTCAGAGGTTATCGTTAAACAACAAGGCCAGTCCAGGGGTGGGTAAAAGATCTAACACACATCTCTATGATGGGGGTGGCCCAATCACAAGCAGTGGTGCGCTCAGTTGTTCTGCTTGCCTGCTCCTCAAGGAGTTAAGAGAAATCTATGCCTGTTGCGTGTTCGAGTGCATGCGCAATGCCATGTGGAGGGCTTATCACAATAAAGATTGGCGGATTTGCTGCGTAGACCGGTCAGAACTCAGATCTGCGTTGTGCTTCCTGCGGCACCAAACACCCAACAGTGGCAGTTCCGCTTATTGGCCAGCAGGTGGCAGCAGAGACCACGGAAAGAACGTCTGCGGGACAAACCCTGGGGATCCGTTCTTTTGATTATAGGGGAAGAACACAAAGATGGAAGAGGAGGGAAGGGGGAAAAAAAAAAGAAAAAAAGAAAAATCAAACCACAGCAAACAAATAAAAACTTCTCCAAACGTAGCAAACGTGAATGTCTGTCAATAAATTAATGAGTAATTAAATTGATATCCCTTTCCCACCCCCCCCCCCCCCCCCCCCCCCCCAACTTCTGAGATGAAAAAAAAACACTTCTTTTAGAAGAAAACAGAGTAGTAACAACTTCTGTACCTACATTCACCACTCTGAGATCCTGTCTGGGTCTCCCAAGGCTTGTAAATAACCACTGGGTCGGTTCTGATGTCGCGTGATTTGTTGTCAGTTCTCTCATGGTTCTCCGGTCAGTTCTCCGGTGCCAGGATCTGCCACAGGGCATTCTGACCACGGGCATCATGTTTCTACGCTGCCGCCTGCATTTAACAGGCAATGGGACTGCCCAGCATGTGCAAGGCAGCACCTCTTTCACACCACCAGAATGTTTAAGGCTGTTGGGATTGTTGTTAGCGTCCCATTAACACTGAGGCTAGAGATACCCTTAGGATTGACATTACTATTAGCATTACTTTGATGGTGCCCTATCTGGGTCATTTCCAGGGGATGTCAGGAGTAAGGCACAGTGTCAGGAGAAAAAGAACAGACTCTGTTACTTTATAAACGTGATAATAGAGAGAGTTCATTGGAAAAAATACAACTCTTAAATAATGCAAAGCATGCTTCTGATTGGATGCAGGCATCATCTGGGCTCTGATTAATATTACTCTTAAGGTAAAGATTATTGTTACCATAATGATTTTTTTTTTGGATTATGATCAGGGTTAAGGTTCCTTTTGCTACAAACTTCTAGCATCATTTTTGTTGTTGCATTTGGAGTTAGGGACGATTTTAGAATCAGGGTAAGGGTTAGGATTAGAGTTACATTGCTGGTTAATGCTGTTATCTTTACAGCTCCTGTGAGGGTTGGGGTCTGGGTCAGGTGTTTAAAAATGAAATGAAAAAAGAATTAAAAAAATATATTGAAAGCTTCAGATTTCCTTAATCTTTGTGGGAATCATATAATGTGCAACTCAGATCTACCTCTTCGTGCAGTGACTGCCTGTAAATTTGCTGGAGCCTAATATAATATGGCCTTGTGCTTTCCACTAACTCACCTTCATTTCATTTTCATTACATTTGCTTGGTAGTCAGATTTTGGTGTGTGGATATTTTAAAACAATCTGACTGACATTAGCAAAAAATTAAAAATAAAATTAAAAAAAATGCACAACAGCATCGTATCAATTTTTATAGATAAGATAAAGAAGAGCAGTTTCCCTTAGTTTTCTGTGCCTCTTTACTTTCTTACCCTCTCCCCTTGTGTGAGAAACTCTCAAAGTCAAAGATTTCTAGTTAGGCAAAGATGGCAGCGATAGCAGCAGTGCTTATTCATTATTGCAATACTGCGCGCACATCCCCTATTGGCAAGGGAGAAACTGCACACCAGTCAGTGAAATCAATTCTGTTCTGTGCCCTAAACCCACTGCAGGTGATGCTCTCATGGCTCTCATTGGTTGAGCATCTCAGGCTCACAGACTCCTCGAGACTGTGGCTAGGATTCATTTCCATAGAAGGTCAATTACCAACCTCTTGTTTTTAGGTCTGCCTTGTACTTTTCTGCGGACAGAGAAGGGCAATGTTTCCAAAAGTCAGTACATTCATTCTGTCCTGTGCTGGGCTCTACCCACCCTGTATTTATCTTGTGCTTGTCTCAATTCTCCCCATGTCAGAATGCCCCCAGTCTGAACTTAATTCTGTTCAGCAACTTTCTTCGTGGAAAAACTACTTATACAGCTGTTTTACAAGAGGGTTATACATTCAGTTAGGGCCTACACTATGTACTGAAAATACTGGAAACTTCCACTGCAAAAACACAATCTACCTCTCCCATCTGTGCAGCCTTGCAGACCCAGAGCATGCCAGGTTATTTCTGCTTTCATAGCATTTGCATGCTGTAGGGTGAGCACAAGGTTCTGCTGCTTGATTCTTCTGCAAGAGCTGCCTACCGGCAAATGGTTGCAGGGATGGAGGATGTGACAGAAAGCATTTGTCTCCACAAGAGCAGAGTTACATTCAGTGCAGAGTGTGAGAGTCAGGTTGGTGTGGAAAAGCACTGACACGCTGGGGATGATGCAGTGCTCACATGTCTAACACTCACAGACATTACTGTCAGAAGGATGGTGCTGTGTTGTGCTTCTACCTTTGGCAGCCCCTGGAGAAATGCTATGGCACACAGAACACCCAGTCAGTATTGCACTGACTGCTGCCATGCAGCATGGATTTAACACACCAAATCCAGAGGAGCATGACTGCATCTAACTGCCCTGAGAAAAACTACTGTAGCTGAAGAGATGAGGAGGCAGCTGCTCATCTGCAGAACAAGCAGTACTGCCAGACATTGGGCCAGGTGAGCACCTCCTGCTGCAGCGTGATGATGACAGGGCTGGAGATGATCTGCAAAGCCAGCTTAAAAGTGGGAGACGTGAGTCAACATGGCAGGAGGACAGAGGTGTTAGGGAGCAGCCAAGGCATCAAAGAGTATCAGAAGGCTTTGAAAAGTATCACAAAGTGACAGCCAGGAAGACTGGGATATATCATGAGCAGCAACCTGGATGCTAGAGATTATTTGCTCCCATACAAAATGGTAGAGATCTTGCTGCAGACATCCCAAAGCCAGGCAAAATGGGAACCCAGAGCTCTGCCTGCACGAACCCCACAGCCATAGCATTGCAAGCTGAGCTGCCTTGCTGTTTGTTGCATTCATCCCAATCCCTGTGATTGAAGACTCAGAATGCAGTCGAGGCGATGACTGAGCATGAGAGTGACTTTATTCAATAAAAGACAGGAGGGCTTGAGAGGTCAAGGGTGAAGATGGGACTCCTCTTGTCAAGATGAGAGTGGCTCAGAGCTGGTGCTGCTGCCTGGTGCCTGGGACTGGCAGCCTGACTCTAAGTCCCCATCTAAGATGCTCAGCTTCACCTCACTGATGCTGCCCTGCTCCTGCATGGTGGTGCTGCTGCTGGGACACTCGGGCTGTGCTTGGGATGGGCAGCACTGCAAAGGCGCTGGGTCACAATCCAGGCAGGTGACTGCTGTGTCTGGCAGGCTCAGGTCACGAGCTTCAGCAGAGCCAGGAGATATGAGAGCATGAACGTGGATGAGCCCCTTGTGTCCATCACTGTTACCATGTGGAAGGCTGTCATCCGAATTGCAGCGATTCATGCTTAATAAGAACTCTCCATTGATGGAAAGACACTGCTTGGTTTGGATCTTTGGGGTTGACAAGGGCTCGAATCACCTAGGAAGGCATAGAAACACAAGGGTTAGTGTCAAACGTTTGCAAGTTGAATCATGAAAGGTTGTTGATACTTGGTAATAGAGTGGCGGCAGGAAGAAGCAAGTAGGCTTGAAGCAGCATAGCCACTGTCTTGAAAGTGATCCTCATTCAGGTCCAGCTCGTGAGTTGTTTCACTGTAATCTGCTTCTTTGGGTCTACCTAGTGGGCAGCAACACTCGAGCTGTTACTGATATCACTGAAAAGAACTGGAGACAATTGTTCTATTCCTAAGAGCTTCAAGGTGCCTAGAAGCACAAATAGAAACCAGCAGTATTTCATCACTTCACCAAAAGGAAGGTCAAACACCTGAGCTGTGAAGAGCAGTTACAGAACCTATGCATAAGATCACACCAGACATACTTTGTTCTAACAACAGTTATGGCACATAGTCCATTTCCTTCAATATTCCCAAAATGAAATGGTGTGGAGCATTACAGGGAAAGAAACACTGCACACAGACACTATGACCCTGATTAGACTCAAGCAGCAGACTTAAAACAAGTCAGAGTTTTTGATTCCAGGATATTTCAGGACCTATCGTGTGAAATTCAGTTACACAACAGTGCCTAGGTGCCTGCGTTTCAAGCAACTTTCAGATCACAGCCATGTAAAATAAAAACAAATTCAGTGCAGAAATAGCAAGCCTGTACCTTAATACTCATGAGATTATCCATTTTTTACTGCATTCTGACTAAGTTCTAAAACTTGCTCATCCCAGTTCACTTCAACAAGTTCCACCAATTCAAGCAACGCAGTTCTGAGATCCTGTGTATGTTGTGCAGATAGAATTGAACAGTGCAGAAATAGTCTCTGACAGCTTTAAGAGCTCCGTTCTGCTTACAAACTCTCAGTCCAAAACTATTCAGTTTTAAGGAAATGAACACCTGAAGCAGTTGGATCATCTGCCGCATTCTGCTTCTTGGCATCATGATTAGCACAAAGGGTTTTCTGCTGTCCTGCAGAGATGGAAAAAGTCCTGCTTACAAATGGACCAAGTTTCAGTGTACAGCAGAGTTTGTACCAGACTAATAAGCCACGTCATTCAATTCATTTGCTCAGGTTGTTATGTACTCCGAAAGGAAACAGAACTAACTGCTGGATTCTGAAGGCAATCTGTGGGGTCCTACATTACCTCCTGATTCTGGAAGAGGAAATTCTAATAGCAAATGCAGAACTTTGATCTTTGTAGACATGAGAAGAGCTGGCATTTAGGAACATTCATTTCAGGGAAATCAAATGATGTGTCTGTATTTTTACTACAGATAGTATAGGGAGCAGCCAGTTGAAGAACCAGATACAAAAAATCCAGACCATTGGCAAGAAAATACTTCTCCTTAAATTCTGTATGCTATCATGGTACAGAATTAGGCTACAGTGCCACATAGGCCAACCAAGCGTAGAACCAATTCCACTAAATACTGGTAGACAAAGCAGCAAAAACAGGGACAATATTCAGCAGACAGGCCTTTCTACTCACAGCTCAGCATGTTCTGCCATCCGAAAAGCAAGGCCTCTTGTCAAGCTCAGCTATTTCCCTTCTCAGTGTATTCTAGCACCACTGATACCCACTGGTATCCTCCTGTAGAGTGCCATCATATTGTCATCATCCAAAGGGAAAACCCACACAGCAGAGCATACAGCAGTACACCCATGCTCCAAATATCCGCCTGAAAAACAAAAAGACAAGCTTACAAACCTGAAGCACCTCAAATGGCTTCCTGACAGACTGGATTGTCTGCCCTTGCCAAAGCCCACATATAGCCCATGAAAAGCTGGCTCTTTCCCTCAGGAAATAAAACCTTATCGTCCCAGAGAAAGCGTATAACCCTCATTCAATTGCCCTTTCACTCAGCTTAGAGCACTACTAAAACCAGCATCTTCACCTTAGCTCATCACACTGCTGCACTTCCTTTTACAAGGATTTCACTGGCAAAAATGAAATCAAAGCCGTCACAAGGGATTTAGCACAGTTACGTGTTACTGGCTACGAGAGCTGTCAGCACAGTCACCTGTCTGGCTTTGCTGCTGTTCTATTTATGTACAGGCACAACAAGTTTCAGACACCTCACAGTGCAGTTCTCACTTTGACTGTAAAGAAAAAGGAGGCTTGAAAAGCAGCGTGTGGAAAACAAAGAAACAAGAATTAGAACAACAGTGGGGCCATGGCACTTGTAGGAATTGCTCCGCCTTTAACAGCGATTCAAGAAGGATGAGGGCATTCCAAACCAGACCAGTTTGGACAGATTAACAACTGCAAGTAGTGGGTTCCAAAATTCCAGACATGAAATCAAAGCTGGAAAAACTCTTCACATTTTCATCTCTCAATTTTTAGTACATTGTGCATTACAACGGAAACAATTCTTCACATACAACTTGGAAGCTAAAGACAAGTCTGACAAAACAGACTGCACAAAAATGATGGATAATTAACAGAGCAAATTGCTCTTTCAAACACTTAGTAATAGAAAGAGATCTCTGAAGTTGCTGTTCTGTAGAGCACCAAAGCAGTCGCTTGAGGCAGTTCAGGATTAGCCTGAGACAAACCAGCCAGCTGTGTGAACTGAGACCAATTGCACTTCTTCTATTTTACTTTCATTCTATGTGACCTCACTAAGCAAATATTGTCTAAGACCATAAGTATCACATAAATGTGCAGATCTCAAGCTGCTCACTTATCTAGTACCCTTGGCATGATGCTTTATTTTCCTCAGCTATTCATCTAGTTTGTGCCTGTTGATTGTGCAACAACAGCCTGTTGGTCTCGATTACCTGTAAGAGGCTTTAAATTTGGCCAGGAAAAATCATTTGAGGATAAGTAATTATCTGGGACTCAGTAAGGCAGTCTTCCCATGCTTTCATAACAGCCGAGATACACACACACACAAACTCATGGAACCCCACTGCTTTGCACAATCCTGTGCACACTCACATGTGTCATGCACTGATTTCCCAGCCAGTCCTCATGGGGTCTATTACTTAGGACGGGAGTGTAGGGGAGCAGCCAGAAGCTGTTTGCATTCCCTGCTGTCTGCTGGGCAGCTTTGCTGGAGATGCTTGGGTTGCTTTGCTTTTCCTTGGGAGGTGGGAAGGAGCTTTGGGTTGGAGGCACATCCCGTGCCAGAGCATCTCGATGGCACGTGTGTGGCACTGATCTGCAGCAGATGAAGGGGAGGAGGTCCCAGCACAGCCCTGCACCATGCTCTGCCACACTGGGCAGCTTGTTCCTGGCTCAGCAGCGTCATCAGACAAGAAGCAGGGAAGGAAATCAAGGATGGGGGGTACCATCAAACGCAGTTAGTGCATGCCTGTGCAAGACAAACAGACCCAGAGCTTGCGGGTTATTCCTGCTTTTGTAGCATTTGTGTGCTGTAGCTGAGCAAAAGGTTCTGCTGCTTGAATCTTCTTCTGCAAGAGCCACCTACCGGTAAATGTCTGCAGGGATGGAGGATGTGACAGAAAGCATTTGTCTCCATGACAGCGTAGTTACACTTGGTCTAGAGAGTGAGAGAGGCAGGCAGCACTGCCTGATGTTGGTCAGGGCGAGCTCCTCCTGCTGCAGCGCGATGATGGCAGGGCTAGAGATGATCTGCAGGGACAGCTCACAGGTGGGAGCCAGGAATGGACACGGCGGGAGGACAGAGGTGTTAGGGAGCAGCCACGGCATCAAAGAGCATCAAAAGGCCCTGAAAAGCATCACAGCCACAGCCAGGAAGCTTGGGGTTTTCATGAGCAGCATCCAGGATGCTAGAGACTATTTGCTGCCATACACAACGGCAGCAGAGCTCTCGCTGCAGGCATCCCAAAGTCAGGCAAAATGGGAACACACCCAGAGCTCGGCCGCACAAACCCCACAGCCAGAGTGTTGTAAGCTGAGCTGCCTTGCAGTTTCTTGCACTCATCCCAATCTCTGCGAATGAAAACTCGGAATTCAGTCAAGGCATTGATTGAGCATGAGCGTGCCTTTATTCAATAGGAGAAAGGAGGGGGTGTGAGGTCTGGAGGAAAGATGGGACTCATCCTCTCTTGTAATCATGAGAGCTGCTCAGAGACCGTGCTGTTGCCCGGAGCCTGGGACTCGTGTCCTGATTCTGTGCCCCCCTGCGAGATGCTCAGCTTCTCCTCGGTGATGCTGACCTGAGCCTGCATGGTGGTGCTGCTGTCGGGGCACTCAGGCTGTGCTTGGGCTGGGCTGCACTGCAGAGACATTGAGTCCAGGCTGGTGCCTGAGGTGTCTGGTGGGCTCAGGTCAGCAGCTTCAGTAGGGATGGGATGAATGAAGGCTTCAACGATGATGACCTTCTTCTCTTGATAGCTGATGTTATACGGAAGGCTTTCATCCGAACTGCAGCATTCTGTGCTTAGTAACAACTCTTCATTGAAGGAAGATGCGTCATCGTAACATGCCCTGCGTCTTGGGGATATACAAGGGCTCGGGTCACCTAGGAAGGAGCAGATGTACAGCAGTTAGTGTCGAACGTTCGCAAGATGAACCATGGAGATTCTTGACATTTGGCTATGTAGTGGTGGTGGGCAGAAGCAAATAGGCTTCTAGCAACAGTGTCACTGTCTTGAAAGTGATCCACGTGCAGGTCCAGCTCTTGTGTTGACAAGAGACTCATTTGGGAAAGACAGGGATCAACTGAAGATGTCAGGCACGGGCTTGAACGCCAGAAGGAGGTACAAGCCCACTGAAAGCATGAATTCTACCTGTGTTGCTGACAAGCAGTGTTTTGTAAGCTGGACTTGCACCCTTACCTGCCAGGACCAAGACTTCTGCTTCAGAGGGCTCCCTGGCACTGCTCTGCAGTTGGTGTTTGGCCACAGGGGATGGTTTGCCCAGGCAGAAGCAGGAACACCAACTGCCAGCTGCTGACTCTGCCCTCTTCCTGGGAGAACTCATTCTGCAGAGAAAACAGAGCATGCTGTCAGACGTGGTGCAGGGTGATGGAAGAGCTGCACCGAGCCCTGGCCAAAAGTTTCCTGTTCTGGGCACTGCCTGCTTTCTGCTGAAACACAGCTTAGAAACGCCCTCTGTTTCAAACAGCAGAGGATGCTTCCATTCCTACAGCTCAGCCCTCAAGTCCTGAAGGCTAAATACCTCTCAACGATGTCAAGCAAGGACATGGATCCGGAGAATGTCGGAGGCTCAGGCTGCTTTGCTCTCCCAGGGCTGACCTTCACCAGGGAACAAAGGCCGTTGATGAGCTTGCCCCATTTCTTTGGCTCTGCGCAACAAAACAAAGAAACCAGTTCATTTCAGGCCTGGCTCGGTTGGACGAAGCTGAGCGCAATGCATTCGACAGAGCATGTAACAACGGGAAGAACATTCCCAACAAGGACACGTTAGAATGGATTTTCCCCATCCCTGGAGGTGCCCAAGGAGATTACTGTAGTTCTCTTTCTAAGCTTGCTGAACTTGGGCATAAACAAACCCCCTGAAAGTAACGTTCTGACCCTATTTGACTAACTCGCATTGTCAAATTTAAATTACGCACCTGGCTTTGGCAATGAATTGAGGAGGGAATCGGGAACTTTTCCGCTGATGAGTTCCATGCACTCACCAGGGAAAAGCCCAACCTGTAATTAGAACAAAAAGACAGGTGAGCATTAGCCCGAGCCCAGAGCCAAAGGGAAGGTCCACTGACAGTGACACAGGGCAACTGTTTGCATCCAGCAGCCATCCGTTGCAGGCAGAGCAGCTCCAAGCTGAGATTCCCAACTCTACTGAAGTTGTGCTCTCTAGTCAAAAACGTGTGCCTACCTCAAAGCCACGCTTGCCTCTCCACCAGGGGCTCAGCCTGTTGATATGTCCTCATATCAACAATGCTCACCAGATCTCCGACCTGAAAGAGATTGAAACATCAATCCCAGATTCAGCAAATCTGGTAGGAAAACAAAGCAGAAAGGACTGCCCTCTTCTATGCACGACAACACGGAACGCCTGGAACTGCTTACCTCCAGAGAGAGCTCATCTGGCCCCTGGGCGACGTGGCTCTTAATAACATGGGCTGCCGCAAATGCTGGTACGTTTAAAGATGACATAGCACGCACCAGCTGCGGCTTCTGCATGTTATCAGCCTGCAAAACAGAGAACAGGCCGTGGTCAGGAGCTGAGGACAAACCACGAGGATTTCAAGGTGAGGAGCACATCTGCAGAGAAAGCTGCAGCAAATGCGCTCCGTCCTTCTCAGGAGCACTTCAGAAGGAGCTGCACGTCTCATAGCTCTGGAGCAGCACTTCTTCCCCACCCTTCACTACTCCAAGCAGCTCCAACAAACTTCTCAGAAGAAATCCAGGCCAGCACAGACCTGGCAGACCAGAACCAAGTGCAGCTTGTGGGACGGCAGTGCCCACTCCTTGCTTCCACCCTGCTCCAGCAGGTTAAGGAGTCTGAGCCTCACTGGCCTTTGACAACTCAAGACTTTCAGCACCTCATGCCAACATTTCTCACTAAGATACACCTCAGGCATTGAATTCTCTTCTCACTACCTCCTCCCAGTCCTCCCCTAGGAACAGAAACCATTCAGATTCTACAGCAAACACATCTACCCTGCAAGAGCACACTGAACCACCTGCAACAATGAAACATGGTTTTGGAGAGTGGGTTTGAAAACGCACCTTTAGACAGCTGTCTCCCTGTAGCCAAAAGGAAACCAAGCAGCAAAAGAAGAGTCCAGCCTGAAATATGCCCATGCTACTAGCCCAGGTTTTTCACAGTCAATGCAGAATCCATCCTGCTCTTGAGTTAACAAATGACCAGTGGGTCTCCCCTTGCTCCACCCCTTCTCCTTCAAAGCCAGAAAAAGAAAGAAAAACAAGTAGAAGAAAACCCAGACGTACCTTTCCACACAAAGAGCAGAAAGTGGAACAGCAGTTGTCTCCTTCCTGAGACATGGTGGGGCGCATCCCAGAGGAAGCCCAAGTTCTTTGCTTCTCTCCACAGGGACTTCAAGCACTCTTGGCAAGACCTGCTTTTGTTCTTTCTTCAATTGCTTCCATCACCAGAATCTCCTTTGGAAAAGGAACCCGAATGAAAGAATCAGCAAATGAAAAAGAATGAGCAATAGCCACTTTACCAGCTTTCTTCTGACACTCAATTTAGACCCCCAATTCGGGCAAGGTCTTAAAATCAGCTGGTTACAAGAACTGTCCCAAAATATATCCAACATCTGTACAGCTGCCGTTATTTCTGACAGCGAGTGTAATCACAGAATCATAGAATGGCCCAGGTTGGAAGGGACCTCAAGGATCATGAAGATCAATCACCTCCCTGTCCCTGCTGGCCATCCCCTCTTCTGATGGAGCCCAGGGGACCATTTGCTCTCTGAGCTGCAAGAGCACGCTGATGGCTCACGTTCTGTTTTTCATCCACCAGGACCCCCAGGTCCTTCTCTGCGGGGCTTCTCTTAAGGACTGCTCCTCCCAGTCTGTAGAAATGCCTGGGATTCCTCCAGCCCAAGTGCAAAACCTTGCACTTTGCTGTGTTGAACCTCATTAAATTCACCTAGGCCAACCTCTCGGTTGAGCTCCCTCTGAATGGCATCCCTTCCTTCCACTGCGTCAGCCGCACCACTCAGCAAACAGCAGAGGGTGCACTCCATTGCATCATTGGTGTCTCTGATAACCATGTAAAAAAGCACTGGTCCCAAGACAGACTCCTGGATGACACCACTTGTTATCGGCCTCCACCTGGACATCAAACCATGAGTCACCACCCTCTGTCCTCTACAAAACCTCTTTGTCTTCTACTCCTGCTGCAGCTGCAATGGCTGCACCAGCATGACTCACGTGTTTGACAATCCTCCAGCTCTGGCCTAGCCATGCACAGCAGCAGTCCGTCTCCCTCCCAGCTCACTCACCAGTGTGCTGCTGTGCCCCAAATTCAGTGCAGCAGCATTGAGAGCAGGCAGCACCCATCACCCTCCTCTAACTCTCTCTGCCAGCTGCGATGAGGACTGACACAGCACGCCCACCCCAGCCCAGCTTTTCTGCTGAGACACCTCCCAGCAACCACCCAGCACCAATCCCAGTTGCTGCAAACTGTCTGAGAGCCTGCTGGAGTGCACTGACAATAACTTTGTGGGCCAAGCATTAAGCACACCAAGCAGAAGGGAAGCATTACTGGACATGCTGAACAGCAGGGGTTAAGACTGGAGGTGGTCAGGGCTGTAGTGACCATGCCCTCCTAGAGTTCCTCATCTCAAGGAATGTGTGCCTGGCAAAAAGCAAAGTCAGGACCCTGAGCTTCAGGAGAGTCAGCTGCAGGCTGTTCAAAGAATTCTTGCATGAGAGACACTGGAAAACTGTTTTTAGGGGTAAAGGAATGGAAAAGAGATGGTAACTTTCTCAGAAAACCTTTCTCAGAGCTGGAGCTCTGAGCTCCATCCCGACCACACGAAACACAGTAGAGGAGGCAGGAAAGCAGCATGGCTGAACCTGCTGGTTACAGGGAGCAACAAGAAGGAAATGGAGAAACAGCGGAAACGGAGACATGCAGCCTGGTCGCTTTGGTGGCCTTCTACAGTGGAGTGACAGCATCAGTAGGGAAAGGAAAAGCAACTGACATCACTCAGCCAGACTTTTGCAAGGCCTTCGATGTTGAGCAAGTTTCCTGTTAGAACTCAGTGTGAACAAATCTACCACTGAGCAACACCCTGAGCCCCCACTCACCTCAGCAGAGGAAAGCCTGCACCCCAGCCTTCCGCCTATTCTGCTCCATTGATGGAAGCACACCGGGCATCATTGCTACTCACCCGACCAATGATGATAGGGGCAGAAAAGGGAATTCCTCTTTATCTTTCAGATGAAAAATTGATGACTGTGTGGAACCTTCCCAGTACCGCTGCGGGGCCTTCCTTTACTTGTATCCTGCTGCTCCGTGTCACAGTGGGAGAGCTGCTCTGGCCTCTCCTCTCAGCCTGTGCCTCCTGCAGTGTGAGCAGCTTTGTGGATAGAGGAGACACCCACACAGACTTGGGCCTGGATAGAGAACTGTGCCCTACAACATAGGTACATTTACATCATGCTCTTTTCCTTGTGTGTGAGCAATCCTTGCTCTTTTCAGATGGTACTATGAGCGTGTGACACCCCAAACACATAGTTAGCATCTGTCCATATCATTAAGGCTCTCGTCAAGGCAGTTATTTCAGCCTTCTGAGGGGTAGTCCCCACGGCTGATGGTTGTGCTTCCATTCCCTGCTCAGTAGCAGTTACTGCATGTCCTGCCTTACAGCCTCCTTGTCTCACAAAACTGCAGCTGCTGGTAAACCAGGCGTCTTCTGCATCTTCTAAGGGTTCGTCCTTCAGCTCCGACCGACTGGATGTAATGTGCAGCATCAGTTGTTTCAAAGCAGTGATGTCATCCTGGTTCTCCACCAGGGGAGTTCCGCTAAGGAAAGATACTGGGTTGGCAATAGTAGTTACAATTATTTCTATATCACCCTGCTCTACCAGGATGGCCTGGTATTTCGGGAATCTTTGGGGTGAACAGATGCCATTCAGAGGGACCTTGACAGGCTGGAAAGCTGGGCTCGGGTGAACCTAATGAGGTTCAACACGGCAAAGTGCAAGGTTTTGCACTTGGGCCGGAAGAACCCCAGGCACCTGTACAGGCTGGGAGGAGTTGTCCTTGAGAGCAGCTCGGCTGAAAAAGACCTAGGGGTCCTGATAGATGAGAAACTTAACATGAGCCAGCAGTGTGCTCTGGCAGCCCGGAAAGCAAATGGGATCCTGGGCTCCATCAGGAGAGGGGTGGTCAGCAGGGATAGGGAGGTGATCGTCCCTCTCTACTCTGCTCTTGTGAGGCCCCATCTGGAGTACTGTGTCCAGGTGCGGAGCCCTCAGTACAAAAAAGATATGGAGATTTTGGAAAGGGTCCAGAGGAGGGACAGGAAGATGATCAGGGGGCTGGAGCACCTCCCCTATGAGGACAGGCTGAGGGAGTTGGGTTTGTTCAGCCTGGAGAAGAGAAGGTTGCGGGGTGACCTCATTGCAGCCTTTCAGTACCTGAAGGGAACTTACTCCCAGGAGGGGAGTAAACTCTTCGAAAGGGCTGATAATAGCAGGACTAGGGGAAATGGTTTTAAGTTGAAGGAGGGAAGATTTAGGTTGGATGTTAGGGGAAAGTTCTTTACTAGAAGGGTGGTTAGGTCCTGGAACAGGCTGCCCAGTGAGGTTGTGGATGCCCCGTCCTTGGAGGTGTTCAAGACCAGGTTGGACAGGGCCCTGGGCAACCTGATCTAGTAAAGGCGTATGTTTGGTGGCCCTGCTAGGCAGGGGGGTTGGAACTACATGATCCTTGAGGTCCCTTCCAACCCGGGTAATTCTGTGATTCTGTGATTCTGTGGGGTGAAAGCCAATGTCCCCCTTTTGCCTCCAATACAGTAAACACTGCATGAGATATTAAAACTGGTATCCTTTGGCCCAGTGTAGATTGATGGGCTTCTTGAATATTGAGCACCAGTGCACCCTGGATATCCCTTACTCACTTCAAGCTGTTTCAAGTTTACCATCAGTCCGTAGCTGTGTATCCATGGTCGGCACCCTCCTGTCATTCCTGGCAACGTATGGAGTTCCTTGGCAGTTTGCAGCTCAGGGGTTGAGCAGATGGCTTCTTTCTTGGCAGTCCTTAAGGTTCAAAGTCCAGCTGTCATCTCCTATCCCAAATACGTCACTTGCTGCTGAGTTAGTTGTGCTTTCTGTAAACCAAGAAACTCAGCAAACTCTCAGTCTATTGTACACAGTCCTTTTGTTGCTGTGGCACCCACGTGCTCCAGTAAAGTTCCACCCTAGGATGGAGGATCCCAGGTCTCAGGCTCACGAGTTGACCAGTTCTCAACAATCATTTAGCTGTTCTCACAACCCTGGGTAACACTGTCCAGGTTCACTGAGTCTCTTCTCCCTCTATTAGGGAGAACAGATACACGCAAGTACTCGTATGCTATCATGAGGAATTCAGTAGGTTACATTTAATTTAGAAGCATGATGCAATCAAAAGCTCGCTTAAATAAAAGCATACCCTTTTCTTTCACTCAAAATAATAGCCCAGAAAAAAATAAAAACAAAACAAAACTCTCATCATAATTGTTAAAGAAATTATCTACTAAATCTCGATGGAGAGTGGAGACACATGCTAGTTTTAGGAACACAGCACTTATCTCATTATCTGAATGCATCTCAAGGCATGCTCCTTGTGAAACTGTGAGAACTTCTATCATTAACAGACGTGTACCATGCCCTGATATATGGTTAAACCGCTTGCAGTGCACTGTCAGATGTACAGGATGGCAGCTGTATGTGCTGTGACCAAATAAACCCCACACTGAAACCTTTCAGAATTTTAGGACCTACAAGTACTGCATTCATATTAAAAGTAAAAAATTTCTAAGCTACACATGTTCTAGGTTTCCATTTGTTAGATACAACATACCTTTGGAAGTAGGCGCCTAAAAAGATATGCCTTCTACTTGCTTCTCTGTCTGGCTCTTCGAAAAGAAGGCCTTTGGAGCAGGAAATGCAAAGGGCAGCTCATTTCTTAACACTGACTCTGCATCAACATTCTCTGTGTTTGCACGCTTCTTAGATGCCACTTTTCTTGTCACTGGAGTTGACAGTGTGAATTCCATATCACCCAGTTGAGTATCATGCCTCGAATGGTGCCAGAGACGGAACAAAAGGTTTTCTGATCACAGCCGGAGAAGTTACTGTCAAAGAAATTCTAACAGCTGAGAAGGTCAGACAAAATGCTTATAAAAATATCATACATTATTTGGCTATTGAACAAAACAGTTGAAAACTCTGATTCTCTCCTAGAATAAGTTCGTTTCTTATAGACTGTCAAACGCCATTTTTTGATTTGTTCATCTCAATTCTCCATTGAGGATTAACCCTCACCAGCTTATCTAAACATAAATATGAATTATCACTTGGTTTAGTTAAAAATTTGAATAATATCACAGTGGATTTTGTTGTCCAACACAGTAAGATTGAATTTCTTTCGGTACCTTTCAACCTCTGCCTACCTCCAGCCTAACTCCAGAATCTTATTAACTGTGCCTTATCGCTTCCCATTGTGTTTTAAAATCCTCACTGACTCCTTTACTTGTTCCCTTGCTTGCTGTTTCTGTGCAAACCAAACACTGGAGTTAGGGATCACGTCAAACCAACCATGGCCTACAGGTAGAAGGCAACAAAATTTATGCTTAACATACTTCTTTGCTCTATCTTTATCTTCCTTTGGTCAAGGTCCACTAGATACTTAAATATGGAGTAAGCACTAGATACAATGAGAAGCAGATTTCTAGATTAAGAGCTGTATTTTTTCTGTAAGAAACTAGCTGTACATCTTCACACACCTGCTTTGTTTTCTGAGTATTTAGATCGAGTGGAGATTCTTCAAACACTGAAGCTACATCAGAAAATTCCATGGATCCAAACGCATCTGGCACATGGCTGCAGTCTGGCACATCTTCATATGCCAGAGCCTTTTCAGACAGAAATGTTCCACCGAGATTCTTTTGCAGAATTAGAAGGAAGATTTCATCAGAAGATTTCACCACTAAAGTCTAAATAAGATTGGTTTGCAAGTTCCAAACTATGGCTAACAGCTAATGGAAGTCCACAGGCCAGCAGCAACAACTTTTATATTATGTTCTTAATATTCTAATTGTTGATATGACGTTCATATAAAGAGCAGAAGGGAAATTACTCTTAGAGCTCAAGTCATCTTTCACAGCCTGCGTCAACAAGAGCAGCACCTCATAGCCTTTGGTTTCAAGACCTGGACCACAAGCTAGCTAATGATTTTACACAGAATTCCAGAGTTCAAGTCACTGTTTACATTAGGGCTGAAATTGTACTGAAAGCCTTCAAGTTCATCACACTTAATTATCAATGGCACCACACATAACTCCACGTTACATATGTGATCACACGCAACCTGGCAACTTCAGACAATTCCCAAAGCACTCCACTTGCACTTGGCTACTAAAGTACAGAAAAAGGAATTAACATCAGAAATAGCTGCAGTCAAAACCATCTAAGAATCCAAGTCTCCAGGAAACAAGGAAAGCAAATCCTCTCCAGGACTGTGTTCTAAAAGGAAACAGATCAGAAAGGTGAGTTCTTCCCCCCTTTGACCACCCACTCATGTAACGTCCATGTCATTTCTAAGTATGCTGCCCAGACCAAGACTGAGGATGCTTCAGAAGAAGACCTTCCCTGCTAAGCCAAACAGAACAAGTAAGGTACCAAAATATGTAGAGCCAAACGAGGAAAGGTGCTCTAAGAAGGTAAGCATCACAAGAGACCAACAGGAATACTTACACAATCCAAACAATGCACAGTTTCTGTTCCACAAGCTGCCAAGAGGAATGTGTGCAGTACTCACAGCGCACCATGTACACTGCTTACTGCAGTCATACTGCTTCGTAGGACCAGCCCAACTTACTAAAACACTTTAATGAGCAATCCGAACTGTCTGGATCAGCACGGTTCACTTGGAAGGGACCTTCACAGATAAACCTGAAGAGGTGAGGCGACTGCACTATCTAAACCTTAAAGCATATAGGACCTTAAAGCATAAGCTTAAAGCACAGAAGCATGACCAGCAGGTCGAGGGAGGTGGTGCTGCCCCTCCACACTCCTCTCATTGAAACCCCATCTGGAGCACTGCACGCAGTTCTGGAGCCCTCAACACAAGAAGGACTTGGAGATGTTCAGGCAGGTCCAGAGGAGGGCCATGAAGGTGATCAGAGAGGGCTGAAAGCACCTCTACTATGTGCACAGGCTGAGAGAGATGGGGCTCTTCAGCCTGGAGAAGACTCCAAGGAGACCTTAGAGTGGCCTTCCAGTATCTGAAGAGGGCCTACAGGGAAGGCTGGGGAGGGACTTTTCATAAGGGCAGGTAGCAACAGAATGAGGGGAAATGGCTTTACATGGGAAGAAGGTAGATTAGGATTGGATATTAGGAAGAAATGCTTTACTGTGGGTGTGGTGAGACACTGGAGCAGGTTGCCCAGCAAGGCTCCAATATGATTGCTTTGCAAGTTCCAAACTATGGCTAACAGCTAATGGAAGTCCTCAGTCCAGCAGCACAAAATTTTATATTATCTTCTTAATATTCTAATTGTGGATTTGACGTTCATATAAAGAGCAGAAGGGAAATTACTCTTAGAGCTCAAGTCATCTTTCACAGCCTGCGTCAACAAGAGCAGCACCTCACAGCCTTTGGTTTGAAGACCCGGACCACAAGCTAGCTAATGATTTTACACAGAATTCCAGAGTTCAAGTCATTGTTTATGTTAGGGCTGCAATTCTACTGAAAGCCTTCCAGTTCATCACACTTCATTATCAATGGCACCACAGATACCTCACAAAGAAGCATTATGACACCACAAAGGGGCATTATGACGTCAGAAAGGGCATTATGACATCACAAAGGGCATTATGAATCACAAAGGAGCATTATGACATCACAAAGGAGCATTATGACGTCTCAAAGGGCATTATGACGTCACAAAGGGCGTTATGACACCACAAAGAAGCATTATGACATCACAAAGGGGAATTATGACGTCAAAAAGGGTCATTATGACGTCTGAAAGGGGCATTATGATGTCACAAAGGGGTGTTATGACATCACAAAGGGGTATTGTGACATCACAAAAGAGCATTAAGACATCACAAAGGGGAATTAAGACGTCACAAAGGGCATTATGACGTCACAAAGAGGCATTATCACGTCACAAAGAGGCATTATGAAAACAAAGGAGCCTTATGACGTCTCAAATGGCATTATGACATCAGAAAGGGCATTATGACGTCACAAAGGGGCATTAAGACATCACAATGGGTCATTATGACGTCAGAAAGGGGCATTATGACATCAGAAAGGTGCATTATGATGTCACAAAGGGTGTTATGATGTCACAAAGGGGCATTATGATGTCACAAAGGGGCGCTGGGAAAAGATCTCTGTGTGGAGATTGCTTCTACTAGAGGTAGTTCTATAAGACTGTTATATAGAGCTGTGCAGGGGCTGTAAATCTGTCTGCAGAGGGTGATGATCAGTTCCAAGTGTCTGCAGTCAATGCTCATGGACAGAGCCCATCCAACCTGGCCTTGAATGCCTGCAGGCCTTGAATGGGGCATCCACAGCCTCCTTGGGCAACCTGTTCCAGTGTGTCACCACCCTCTGAGCAAAAAACATCTACCTAAGATCCAACCTATACCTCCCCAGTCTCAGTTTTAAACCATCCCCCCTTGTCCTATCATTATCCACCCTCATAAACAGCCATTCCCCCTCCTGTTTATACGCTCCCTTCAAGTACTCAAAGGCCACAATGAGGTCTCCCCACAGCCTTCCATTCTCCAGGCTAAACAAGCCCAGATCCCTCCACCTTTCCTCATAGGAGAGCTGCTCCAGCCCTCTGATCATCACAGTGGCCCTCCTCTGGACCCCCCCCCAACAGCTCCACATCCTTCCCAGGCCTGGACACAGTGCTGCAAATATGGCCTCACAAGAGCTGAGCAGGAGTGGACAATCACCTCCCTCTCCTGCTGGCCACCCCTTTTTCAGTGCAGCCCAGAACACACATGGATCTATCTTTTCCATACGGATATTCCCATCTGTGTACATATATATACCACACCTACACCCCCACAATCTGCTACAACTCCATAGAATTTTCAAGGTTGGAAAAGACCTGGATGATCTTATGATCTTATGATCTCAGATCTTATGATCTGGATGATCTTATGATCATCCAGTCCAACCATCACCAATACTTCCCAGTTAAATCACATCCCTCAACACAACACCCAAACTTTTTGTGAACTTCCCAGGGTTGGTGACTCTACATGAGAGAAAAGGGCACTCAGATAAGGGATTCTGCATTTGCTATTAGCAGAGGTGGGATGAGACCGAGCACTGCCCCAGTTCCTGGGATAATGCAGAAGGGCTGAGACCTTCCAGCTGCTTCCACCCAGGGTCACACAGCAAAGCCGACCCTGCAGGAGTCTGCATCATTCTTTGCATGGCATTGCTAAGAGGAAGATCCCTCCCCTACCCTTGGCTCTACACTCCAGCTGCTGTCTGCCATCTGTAAAGCCACCACAGCTCTCCTACTGGAGTTCCCATCTGCACAGTGACAGCTTGGTTTCTTCTTACTGTCAAAGCAGCCACAGCCTCAGTGCTTCTCAAATCTCCCCTTTTCAGCTGATTTCCTCTTTCTTGTGGCTGGGCAATTCCTCCCTCTCACAGTCATCCCTCTGCCCCACTCTGTGCCCACAGACCCAGAGAGGGCACACAGAGCCAGCCCTGTCCCAGCTGCTGCTGCTTCACATCTGACAGTCTCAGGAGCTGAGATCCAGGCCGAGACAGCAATGCCCAGACATGGTTTGTAGGACGTTTGTGATAGGAAATAGGGAGGCTTGTGATTAAACCTGCCCCCTAAGGAGGAAGGCAATGATGCCTGCAGCCCCAGCAGTTATTACAAAACATCCCCATTTACAGGAGGGTTTTAAATAGCACAATTCAGGAACTACAACTGCACAAATTCCCGCATGCCCTGGAATAAGTTTGGGAATGGACATGGTTCTACCACCTGTGCAATGCCATAGAAATAACAACCATCCACCTGTAAACCTCCATCCTCTCCCCTGCTGCACAAAGGGAAGCTCAACAGCAGTGCACAAATGTCCCAGCAATGTCTGAGCACTGCTCTGTGCATCCCAACCTGCTCATCCCATCCACTCCTGGCTGGGCAGCAGGATTGGGGTGGCACATTGCAATGGGCACAGAGGAACATGGAAGCCCCACACATGTGAGGAAGGGGCTGGCTGTGCTCCACACTCACGTTATCAGACGTGATTTGCCCTTCTGTGGGGAGCCTCTGCTCTTTCCCAGCTCATCCTCCAGCGTCTGGGACTCCAGGATCTCATTCAGGCTGTTGTTGGCTGCGGGGCAGCTCCATGAAGAGCCTCCCCTCCACCGACCGGCACACAACAGCCGCTCCCGCGCACTGCGGCTCAGCCAATCGGAGCCGGCGGAGCTGCCGCTGCCCGATGGGACCCCCCCCCCCACATATTGACCCCCCAGACGAGGAAGAGGAGGAGGAGAGCGACGAGGAGCTGCCGCAGGAGCTGACGTTGGGGCAGGGGGGCAACGCGGGGGGGGGGGGGTCGACAGTGGGGGGTGGGGGAGGGGGTGGGGCAGCATTACCCCCGGACCCCGTGGACCCCCCCCAGCCAAAGTGCTGCTCTCCGACCCCCGCGGGCTCTTTGTGCAGCCGCTGCCCTCCAGTTATAGGACCCCCCCCCCATATTGCGCTTTGCTCACCCCCACCTCCGGAACCCCCCCCCCACTCACCACATCGCCCCCTCCCCCCCCGGGTGGGGTTATGGGGGGTGGGGTGGGGTCGACGATGTGCCGTAAGCCGCGCCGGGGTCGTGTGACAAACCCCCCCCCCATCAAGATGAATGGGGCGCTGTCGGGGGGGGGCTCAGCCGTAAGGATAAAGCGGGGGGGTTAATGACGGGGGGGGGCAGTGCTATAGGGAACGCAACTAATCTAAGCCCCCCCCCCCCACATTAACACCCCATTGTGTGTGGGGGTGGTGGGGGTGGGGCACACAATGACCCCCCCAAAGGCCAAACAGCCCCAACACCCCCCCTCAAAGCCGCTGACTTACGCTGTGCCCCCCCTGCATGAAGGGCCCCCCCCCATCGATTGAGCCCCCCCCAATCCCATCTATAGTTGAGAGCTATGCTTTTTGTAACCCCCCCCTTTTAAAGCCCCCCCCCCCCCAATGTTGTGCACGATGTGCTGCCCCCCATGAGCCCCTGACCCCCCCCCTTAAAAGATGGGGTGGGGGGGGTGGTCTCGGACCCCCCCTCCTTTAAACGATGGGGTGGGGGGGCGGATTGTCACTGCCCCCCAACACCAAAATGGACACCCCCCTTTTAAAGGATGGGGTGGGGATGGGGGGGTGGGGGGTGAAGGTGATCTCGCCCCCCCCCCCATTAAAACGGACCCCCCACCCCTTTAAAGGATGGGTGGGGGTCGGTTACGGGCCCCCCCGGCGCTGTGTGTGTATGTGCCCCCCCCCCGTTTTGCTCCCCCCGTGGCGCAGTGTGCTGGGAAAGGATCTCTGTGTGGAGATTGCTTCTACTAGAGGTAGTTCTATAAGACTGTTATATAGAGCTGTGCAGGGCCTGTAAAGAGAGTTGAGGGGGACTCTAGTGGGCATATGGGGCTGTGGTGGGCAATAGGAGGACTAGGGGCTCTAGGGGGCTCTGAGGGTGTGTAGGGGTTGTGGATCAGGTTGGATCTTAGGAAGATGTTTTTCACTCAGAGGGTGGTGACGCACTGGAACAGGTTGCCCAAGGAGGCTGTGGATGCCCCATCCCTGCAGGCATTCAAGGCCAGGCTGGATGTGGCTCTGGGCAGCCTGGTCTGGTGGATGGCGTCCCTGCACATAGCAGGGGGTTGGAACTGGATGATCTTTGGGATCCTTTTCAACCCAGGCCATTCTATGACTGTACAGTTCCATAGTGGAACAAATATAATATGCTAACTATGTAAAACATGGAGTCAGACCTGTGTGATTAGTCCACACCAGGAGGTGATTAGAAAACAATTTGTAAGCTACAAAGCTGCTTGCTGGAAAGGAAAAGAAAATAAAACTACAAGAAAAAGGGAAATCATTTCTTCCTGAAAATAGGAAGAATTATAGATCTGACATGAAATTTGAGTGAAGCTCCTGATTTTATGAAGCTATTCCCATTATTTTCTTGGTGCTGTGTTTCCCAAATGAGTGGTTTTTGGCTCTGCTGCAGCACCAGTCTGCATGTGAACATCAACTCTGTTCACCATCTGGGAAGATTAGGACTTCCCTTCTCCTACCAGCACCACTGAATTACAGTTACTCAGTGGTTAAACAAAGGAATCCTTAAAGAAGGGTTTACAGCTGTCCTGTTGTCTGAAGTGCTTGGGGCATTCTGATGCTATTAAGCTCTATGTATTAACAAGTTAAAAAAGAAAAGGTAGGCATCTGATTGTTGTGACAGTTTCTAAGCGATTTGGAAAGCTGTACCACCCAACCACTCCTTCTATTTGATGGAGGTGACAAAGCTCAGTTTAATTTCTGACTGCTGTTTAAATTCTGAAGCTCGAGCTGGTTCCTGGAGCAGAAAAAGCTCGGAAGCTGTCCCTCCTACAAGCAGGCACCTCTGAGCAAAATATGACATCTCAGTTTCTGATGGTAAGGTCAGGAGATCTGATTCCAGCATCTAGCTTTTGGCTTAATACTGTGTTAGTGGGACCTTTGGCATCTAGCACTTAATGATCTTGAAGGTTTCTTCCAACCCAAGCCCTCCCATGATCCTATGATTCTGTGATTTCATTCAGGTTTATTGAGATGAGTTCTCCTGAATGTGCTGTTCTCCATATGATTATAATTGGAGTCCAGATGGGTGACTGAAACCAGACACCAAACTTTCTGATGGCCAAAATTAAATGAAATCAATCCTTTACTGTGTCAGTAGTCTGTAACTAGAGCCCATCAGGTAATTCCCAGCCTCCTGCCTGTATCAGTGGCTGCACACAGTGAAAAAGTCTGATGGGATTTTAACCTCTAAAATGTTCCAAAGCAACCAGAGGGTGAATATATTCACTATGTAAATACCTGTAGGAATAAGCTTGTCATGTATGTCCTCAGGTACCACAGTAGTTAATGGTGGGACTCAGTAGGTCATGCTGAAAGTTGAGTCTGCTGATTTTGAAGGTCTTTTGAAGGTCTTTTCCAGCCTACATGACCTTATGCTAATATTTCTGAAATTTATTTCTGTTCAGCTCCCAGAAAACCTCCCACCCAGCCCCCAACTGACCCCGTGGTGAAAAATAAAACAGAAACCTCAGTGACGCTGGCATGGTCCCCTCCGAAGATGCACCGCCCCATTCCAGTCGATGGCTACATTGTGGAATGCAAGAAACTAACTGGCTTCACCTGGGTGAGGTGCCACGAGTCTCATGTCCCCGTCCCAGAGTTCACGGTGAGCAATCTGTCTGAAGAGGCTGATGATCAGTTCCGAGTGTCTGCAGTCAATGCGCATGGACAGAGCCCGTCTCTGGAATTCCCAGGGAGCGTGCACCTTGGTAAGCACAAAAACCCCAATGGAAATGGGTCAGTGTGTGCTGAGCAGCTGTGTTGGTTCCCTAAAGATGCTTCCTTTGACTTTAAGGTTAGCAGTGCATTAACACACCAAAGGCTTTCCTTTATTCCTAGTTCTCCTATCTCCTATCAACCTCCAGCTACCACTAAAGTGATACGAGTTGTTTCTGTGACAGAGACATGAATATCCTTATCTTTTGATATCTCACATGTGCAAGAGGCAGAACTTTCTGTAACAGATCTTAAGCACAGAAGTGCTTCTTCTAGCACTCATGCAAAGGGAGAAGTAGAAATGTACCTATGATTTAATCTTCCATCTCTAAATGAGATACCAGACTTGCATCTAAAGAGCATTAAGACATACATGTTCTTCCTCAGACCCAGTCCTGGCTGTGAAATCCCCCCTAACAACTGGTGAAGCTGTACCTGGAGGGGATGCCATGTTTACTATTGACCTTACAACAACGTGCAAGCATGCCAGCTGATGAATGTCTGCAGTTCACAGCTATTGGCCAGTGCATTCAGTCACCAGGTTTACCACTGCATGACCATAGAGCAGTACTTTCAGCTGCAGGTTCAGACAGCCTTTCTGATTGCACTGGAATAGTTTAGAAGTAGGGGAGCAATCATTCCAATAATATCTCTATCAATCAGCTTTGCATGACAAAGTAGAACAAATAAACATTCATGATGGGAGGACCTGTTTGTCATTGGGTGGAAACCTCTGCAGAAGCATGTTTAGAGCATTATTAATCAGTAGAAGGAGATGTTTGGTTGATTTTTACTTAGTAAATCCAGCAAGAAGACCAAATGAAATATCGTGAATTGCTCAGCACTGACACAATGATGAGTGCAGGAACAGAAGGTGATACTTTTTCAGAGATGTTGCAGCAAACATTGACCACGTTAGCCTGATATAAATTGAAATAACGCGGCCTTTGCTCCTGACAGGTGCTGCAGTGAGATTTACCAAGAAGAGCAAAGATGTAGAAAAGATCTGCGCTTGGCTGCGTGAGGAAGCCAAACTGCAGGCTGAGCTTTCAGACACAGGCGCTACTGTGGAGTGGATGAAGGATGGGAAGGAGCTCAAGGCCAGTGAAAATTATGAACTGCAAATTGTGGGGAAGAAACACACCCTGAAAATTCACAACGACTCAATGGATGATGCTGCAAGTTATCAGTGCATCTGTGAGGGGGATAAAATGCTCTATCAGCTTTCAGTGAAAGGTATGTGACAGTCTGGGCTGTCCTCTTCCTGCCCAGGGCCAGCAGACTGCATTCACCTGACTCCCCGACAGTCCAGCTGTTGTCAGACAGCATCTGGGGTGTTTTCAGTGGCTGTTTTGACTTGAACTGGCCAATCTGCTTTGTAGAGCCATTTGATTTCTGTGTTCTGTCCTGTGATTCGTCCCTAAGATATAGAGGAAATCAAGGGAAAGACAGGAAAAAGAGCATCCCAGCCTTCCTGCTCTTCTGTCAGGGTGGCCACAAGAGATGATGTCAACATCTCTTTTTGTAGCAGTGATCCCAAATGTAGAAAACACCTGTGAAGAGTCACAGGGACTAAATTGATGGAGAGCAGAACTTCCTGCCAAGGCTTGTCAGCTAGTCTTAATTTTGCTTTTCTTCTCTCTCTTTGTCATGTTAGCATAATATTTCATACTGGCAGGTCTGCCCATAGAATTAACTGGCACAGGCTGCCCAGGTAGGTGGTGGGATCCCTGGAGGTTTTCAGGAGCTGTCGAGATGTGGCCCTGATGGATGTTATCAGGGGGCATGGTGGGGTGGGTTGGGGTTGGAATCAAAGGAGGACCCCCATGTATTTCATCGGGAAGCACTACTGGTAATAAGACCTTTGGAGCAAATCCTGGTAGGGCCACGCTCAGCTGGTCCAGTCTGGAGGCTGTTTCTCCTTACTGCAGTATCTGCAGTGAAAACCAGCAGCTGCTTTTGTGTGGTTGGGCTCACATCCAGCAGTGGTGACGGGACTACAATGATAAGAGACAGTTCCTGAAAAAATGAATGAAATTTGACTGTATGATAGGATGGAGTTAAATGTATTGACAGGATCTCAGTCATCCCAGTGTCCATCAGCTGGCTCTCGAGCTCCTAAATACAGGCATTCTGTAGAACGTTGTTGAATTTGTATTATACATGCGTGTTCTTGGAACTGCAGAACAAATGCATGCATAATCCAGACTTTGATTTTAGCAGCTCTGACTGCGCTGTCTCAACAGACCCAACTCAGTTGTGTGCGCTGTTTTGAAATGATATGTTAACAAGAAGTTGGAAAACAAGCTCAATTACCCTCAGTAAAATAGGACCGTGGACTTAGGCTTGAACTTTTGGCTAAGACAGTGGTGAGATTTTGAATCTTTGAAGTCAATTATTCCACTGTGTGTTAATAAGGGCCAGTTTTATCATCTAACTTTTGCACTCCAATTAATTTCCATAAAGGAATTCTTTTTTTTCTTTTTTCTTTTCAGTCCTAAGTGATATCTCTATCTTTTAGGCTTGATTTGTTTGCCAGGGGGTTACAGTGCAGTAATAGATACCCCCTCCATTGATTTCCTTCTAGTTTGCTTGTTCCAATTCTTTCCTCAGTTTTCCTATTTTAGACATTTTCTTGAAGCCTAGGGCTTCTTCCTTTGGCTCTGTCCCCTGTACAGTGTACGTCCTTCAACTTGTGGAGATAAGGTAATCTGGTACGTGGTTTATAAAAGCTGCCAATTTGCCAGCTTCTGAATTAGAATCTAGCAATTAGAACTAGGATTAAACGTGCACGTTTGATCTTATGATAAATGAATGCCTCATGGTCACCAATGTCCCTGCAGTTCTTTACCATCATATGTATTTTGTATCTTCATATTTTGTTTCAGCACTGGCAAACTTCGTAATCAAAGAGACAAGTGGAGGAGTAATCAGGGCCGTTGCTGGAAAACAAGCTGAATTTGTTTCTGAGACCTCTGAAGCCAATGTCATGGTGAAGTGGTACAAAAATGGCAAAGAAATCAAGACCAGTAAGAAATTCACAATGGAAGATAAAGGGAAACTGCATAAGCTTGTGGCTTCAGCTGTAACGAAAGAAGACGAGGGAACATACATCTACACAATTGGAGATGACACTCTGATTTTTGATTGGAAAGTCTCAGGTAAGTTTGTGAGGCAAACATAGGATCACAATCCATGTAAAGCACTTCAGACTTAATTCATTTTATTTGTCCAACGCTGTGGGTTTCCAGTATTTAGGACAAAGATTGCATAGCTCTATTGAAGCAATTCTGACCTTCCTGTTGTCCCTATGCAAATCCACAGTATGAGCAAATAATGTAACTGTGTTGTGATGAATTCAAGACAGCCTTAGCTCCAGCTGGGGCTGGAGTCACGACTTGAGCCCTGACATCTGGGCTTCATTCATCTAGTTCATGTATTGCCTCAGCACTTACATCATCTTTAAACCTATGACTGAAATGGTCCTAAGTTATTAGCATGGGAATCCTGTCTCCTCTTTGGACAAATTAAACTCCACATTTGGAGAGTTGAGTGTCTCCTGCTGTACCCGAAGGACATTGTGATCTCTGAGGTGTCTCCCTGAGGTGCTGTAAGCACAGCCATTAGCTCATAGTGCAAGTAAAGCACTGTTAGGTCAAGCCTGGAGGAGTAATGCTTGTCACTGACATGTTCCTGTTCAGGGTGGAGCTGGAGGGTAAAATAACACAAGAAATTGTCATTGAAATTCAATATCTGTGAAATTCAGCTGGTTGCATTCACAGAACCTGGCGTTAAGATCTGTTTTCTGTTTTATATCTTGAGCCTATTTTCCATAACCCAGTCCTCATTTATGAACTGAAGCTCTACTGAAAGCCTTTCGCTGTGTATGCTCATGCTGCAGTGCAGCGCTTGTGACCTTTAACAGCACATTCACGTTCCTCTGATCACAGGATCCTTACGGTTGATTAAGACCCTCTAGTCTGACTGCTCACCCATCACCACCGTGATGCTCACCATCAGCTTAGCTAAAAACTCAGCAGAGATGATAGATCAAGCACAACACTGGATTTGGGGTGGCTAGAGATTCCTAAGATATTGAAGGATTGCTTGCAGGTGGTGTTGGTTCAGGTATTCACCCTGCATCCCACCTGCTGTTCTGTTTGGTTGAGAATCATGCATTCTGCAATTTCACTTTGTAATTCAAAGACCCTGGCTTTATCTGTTGAAAAACTGATCTAAAACAAGCCAAGAAGACTCCGTTGGAACTGGTTGATGCAGAACAAAGGCATCCCCAAAGGACAAGTTGCACTGTTTGATGAACATTATTGGATGAGAGCTAAGCTAAGATTTAAAAAGTTCTGGGGCTGTCTCTGAGCATCAAATACAGAGGAAGCCTGCATGATTCCCTGAGAATGGATACCTTAATCCTACTTTGGTGTAGGGTTAAGGGAACACTAGCAGTAACTCCTATCACAAAATGTCGCATGGCTCAGACAAAATGCCATCAAGAGGGCTTAATTAGGAGCACCAAATGGTCGCAAGATGGTCTTAGGGCAGGGAAGTAATCTATCTATGTGATACTGATTGATGCTATTAGTTCTTAACAGCTTGACTCTAGAAGGACTGTTGTTCTTTGGTCACCTAGTTATAAAAGAATAAATGGCTCCTGTCTATTACAATTTTTAACGCATTTTTTGTTCACTGATGCCATAAATGTTCCTGGCATAGTAATTGGCCTTGGTATATTCAGTGACTGAAAGCAACAGTTGTTGCTCTAAGAAATGCAGTACAAAGCTAGGTCTGCCTGTAGCTGACAGCCATCAGCTTGCTCCTCAGGCAGGTTCTGTCTGTGTATGGGAGATCACAATGTGAACCACTGATTGATCAGCTGAGGCAAGTGTGGGGTCAGCTGTGGGAGCACAGGTGAAAGTTATGTAGCTGTGCTCCCTGGAGGGGTGGAGTTCGACTCCACCTCCTCTGAGACCTCATTTAAGGGCTGACCCTCACTGAGGCAGCATCTCTTGGAGATTGCTCACCAGGGAGGATCACCTCAGCTCTGGTGAGTTCCCTTTTCCTTATATCTTCTGTATTTCTACCATTTTGCTTGTAATTGCTATCCTTGTTAATAGCAGCATAGTTATTGTCAATACATTTGGCAAGCCAGGCAGGAGCCACTGACTTGGCATCTAGAAATATAAGGAAAAAAAAAAATGTCCTTTGTGTGGAAAATCTTTAATTGGTACAAGGGGGAGAAGACCACCCCCTTAGGGACATGCCTTCCTGGACAAATTCCAGGTTTTGAGGCGTCCCCATATTACCAATTAGCAACAATTATTGAACAATGGGGCCCTTTAAGAGTACCAAATAACATGGACGCCTATTGTCTAACTGATTACTTTCTAGGACTACAAAAAGATATCTTAATTACAAAAGAAAAGCGAATGGCTGCATCTATGGCAGCCTGGCCATTATTAAATGCTTTAAATCGGGCAGAGATAAAATCAAACAACATTGCACATGAAAATGAATTGTTAAAGGCCCGTATTGAAAAATTGGAGGGTGAGATCAATCTATTGACAGGAAAAAAACCGTCATTTTCTTCCTCCAACCCTCAAATTAGATACATTTCATTTAATGACGATCAAGATCCTGAAGAAATGAATCAAAATAAGATCACTAAATCTGATCTAGAAAAACCATCTGAGACGGACTCACTAGAAGTCCGTCCAGTAATAACTCAAAAAACAAAGAAAATTCAAGATCGACCAGCAGGAGTGCCTCCTGATCAATGGCCCCCTGCCGAATCTGTTTTACATGTAACAGCCCGTCCATATACGCCTACTGAACTCATGGACCTAGTGCAACGATTTAGGCAAAGGCCAAGGGAAAGTGTTCCGGCTTGGTTATTACGGTTATGGGATTCAGGGGCAGATAGTGTACTGGTTAGTGGCCCCGAAGTATCTAAGTTGGCCACAATAACAGTACATCCTGCCCTTCGGCAGAGACTGTATGCTGGGACTCAGTTCCCTGAAGAAAACCATTCAATTGTAGAATGGATAATGGCTGCTTGCCGCATGGTGTGGACAAATAAAACTGACATGCCAGTAAACACAGGGATGTGGTCTTCTATGGAAGACCTTCAAAATTATATACGCGAATTAGGTATGAGAGAGGCTATCTACGAAGACACATTCGATAGCCCTGATATGGTTAAATTTTCTGCGGGAATGAGGGACCTAATTTTACAGTAAGCACCCTCTCATATGTATGGAACCTTGGTTTCCATACTTAATCCAGTAGTATCCGCAGAGGCAGTAGTCCAACAAGCCGCCCAATTGGTAGCAGACCTCGGAGAAACTGAGCGTTTACGAGCTAAGCGCAATATCAGGGTGATTGAGGATGCCGAGGCTTTTCCAATAGTGCGAGCCAGAAGATCGGCCCCGCGAACTTCTCGGGCAGGACCTGTTAGGGTATCCCGGAAACAAATGTTTAATGATCTGCTCCGGGCAGGCGTTCAGTTTTCAAAAATTGATGGGCAGCCCAATCAGGTTCTCCTTCAGTTGTGGAAGCAACTGAAGGATGAACAAAAATTTCAGAATAAACCCAAAAGGCCAGGGATAAGATTTATAGAGCGGCGACCAACAACAACATGGAATTTAGAAGATTTTATAGTTCCAAATAGGAAAAAGAAGCCACCTCAGGTGCCTCGGGTTATGACACCGGAGGTATCGGAGGTAAAAGACTTGAATCTGGCTCAGTTCATGGCTTGACGAGGGATGTCAGTCCTCCTAGGGCCTCTAGACGGGACCGGAGGCCCTATGTGGAACTGACGATATACTGGTCCCGAAAGAATATACAGAAGGTTATGGCCCTAGTTGATACCGGGGCAGAGACATCTATAATATATGGAGACCCAACTAAATTTAAAGGTAATAGAGTGATGATTGGAGGTTTTGGGGGACAAACCATTCCGGTCACCCAAACCTGGGTAAAACTGGGGGTCGGGCGTCTTCCACCACGGGAGTACAAGGTATCCATTGCCCCAATTCCAGAGTATATATTAGGAATTGATATCCTGTGGGGTCTGGCTCTCCATACAACAGTGGGAGAGTTCCGATTGCGGCAGAGATGCATTAGTATCCGGGCAATCCAGACAATATTGAGAGGCCATGCAAAACATGAGCCTATTTGTTTGCCGAAGCCACGCCGGATTACTAATGTGAAACAGTACAGACTCCCGGGTGGGCAGGATGAAATAACAAAGACGGTGCAGGAATTAGAAAGAGTGGGTATTATAAGGCCTGCACATAGCCCATATAACTCCCCAATATGGCCAGTGCGAAAACCGGATGGAACATGGAGGATGACAGTAGACTATAGGGAATTAAATAAGGTCACGCCACCTGTTCATGCGGCTGTACCCAATATTGCCTCCCTAATGGACACACTAAGCAGGGAAATCAAAACATATCACTGTGTCTTGGATTTGGCGAATGCATTCTTCAGTATTCCAATCAGTGAAGAATCGCAAGATCAGTTTGCATTTACATGGGAAGGGAGGCAATGGACTTTCCAGGTCCTACCCCAAGGGTACGTACATTCGCCCACTTTTTGTCATAATTTAGTGGCACGTGATCTGGCTAAGTGGGAAAAGCCAAATAATGTCAATTTATATCATTATATTGATGACCTCCTGTTAACATCCGATTCGTTAGAGGCGGTGAGACAAGCAGCAGATTTGTTGATAGCTTACCTGCAGAAAAGAGGGTGGGCTATAAACCCACAGAAGGTGCAAGGTCCGGGGCTATCTGTAAAATTCCTGGGAGTAATTTGGTCCGGGAAAACCAAAGTACTACCCAGTGCGGTAGTAGATAAAGTCCAAGCGTTTCCAGTCCCTACAACATCAAAACAATTGCAAGAATGTTTGGGTATATTGGGGTATTGGCGCTCCTTTATACCTCATTTAGCTCAGCTATTAAGGCCATTATACAAGCTTACAAAGAAGGGTCAATCATGGAATTGGGGAAAGATAGAACAGGATGCTTTCCAACAGGCAAAACTGGCAGTTAAACAAGCTCAGGCGTTGGGTATATTTGATCCGACCCTCCCAGCTGAACTAGATGTTCATGTTACTCAAGATGGTTTTGGCTGGGGCCTGTGGCAACGCCAGAGTTCTGTTCGAACCCCCATTGGATTCTGGTCTCAGGTTTGGCACGGAGCAGAAGAACGATATAGCATGATTGAGAAACAGTTATTGGCTGCCTATTCGGCATTACAAGCAGTAGAGCCGATAACGCAAACAGCAGAGGTCATAGTTAAGACTTCATTACCAATCCAGGGGTGGGTGAGAGATTTGACTCACCTTCCTAAGACGGGGGTGGCCCAAGCACAAACGGTGGCACGATGGGTCGCCTATCTAAGCCAGAGAAGCAGTCTGTCTTCATCTCCACTTAAAGAAGAACTACAGAAGATCCTAGGCCCAGTGACGTATCACAGTGATACATCAAAAGAACCGATGGTTGCTCCACCAGAGAAGAGTCCCGTTCAGGAAGGAAGATATCCTATTCCTGAAGATGCCTGGTATACGGATGGGTCCAGCAGAGGCAACCCGAGCAAGTGGCGAGCAATAGCATACCATCCCTCTACTGAGACCATCTGGTTTGATGAGGGGGATGGTCAAAGCAGCCAATGGGCAGAATTGCGAGCCGTGTGGATGGTTATAACTAAAGAACCTGGTGACGGCGTCCTGAACATCTGTACAGATAGTTGGGCTGTGTACCGGGGGCTCACTCTGTGGATTACGCAATGGGCTACCCAGGAATGGACTATCCACGCCCGACCGATTTGGGGTAAAGACATGTGGGTAGACATTTGGAATACGGTCAAACACAGGACAGTATGTGTCTACCATGTCTCTGGTCATCAACCCTTGCAGTCACCAGGAAATGATGAAGCTGACACACTGGCCCGAATCCAATGGATTGAGAATTCACAATCTGAAAATATTGCCCGTTGGTTACATCAGAAGCTACGGCATGCTGGACAGAAGATAATATGGGCAGCTGCTAAAGCATGGGGGCTGCCTGTACAACTATCTGATATCGTTCAAGCATGTCAGGATTGCGATGCTTGCTCAAAGATGAGACCGAGACCGTTGCCTGAAACAACATCCCACATTGCTAGAGGATATAGTCCTCTTCAGAGATGGCAGGTCGACTACATTGGGCCCCTCCCTCGGTCTGAGGGGGCGAGATATGCCCTGACCTGCGTTGACACTGTAAGTGGACTGCTGCAAGCCTATCCTGTACCAAAGGCAAATCAAGCATACACAATTAAGGCACTTACTAAACTGATGTCTGCATACGGGACACCTCAAGTTATCGAGAGTGACCAAGGGACTCACTTCACTGGAGCGATGATACAGCGCTGGGCAGAAGAAAACAACATTGAATGGCGATTCCACCTGCCATATAACCCAACAGGGGCAGGCCTTATTGAACGTTATAATGGTATCCTTAAGGCTGCCCTGAAAACAGACTCTCAGTCCCTGCAGGGGTGGACAAAAAGATTATATGAAACCGTGCGGGACCTGAATGAAAGACCTCGGGATGGCAGACCCAGTGCCCTGAAAATGTTACAAACTATATGGGCCTCCCCTCTTAGGATCCAAATTACAGGCACCGATAATAAGGTAAAACCGCAGGTTGGTACTGAAAATAATCTTCTGCTCCCTGCCCCTGAGAATTTAGAACCGGGAATCCATAAGATAAATTGGCCTTGGAAGGTGCAGGTAGGACCCAAATGGTGTGGCCTACTTGCACCTTGGGGGAGATTATTGGAGGTGGGAGGTTCAGTCACCCCCTCGGTGATAGGTACATGGCCTACTGACATCGTGGTCAATACTCCGGCCTTTATTGCTAAAGGAACACCTATTATGTCCCTATGGCAGATCAAGACTCCTCCTCTGGTGCCAGATATAGTTATACAGCCACAGATATCTGGCCAGAGGGTATGGTATCGGAGGCCGGGACATAATCCAGTACAAGCAGAAGTATTGACCCAAGATAAGAATACGGCCTGTATCTTGCCCTGGAGGGCGGATCTTCCCCTCCTAGTACCCTTGAAACATCTATATTACTCCCCTTAAGATTGATTCTAAGCCTCTAGGACCATTACTCTGGACTGATGAAACGCAGACGGACCTGCACTTCAAGATGATTTGTCTCCGGTAACATCTATCAAGCACTGGCCCATGGAAGATCATAAACACCCATCCAATCATCATCATTTGAATAATATCAACATCTAATGCGACGGGAGATTGTATCAGCGTCGTGATTGGGTCTCTGTAATAAGGGGAACTCACCTAATCATTGGTTCACGTTGTGAAGGGGTGGAGTGTATGGGAGATCACAATGTGAACCACTGATTGATCAGCTGAGGCAAGTGTGGGGTCAGCTGTGGGAGCACAGGTGAAAGTTATGTAGCTGTGCTCCCTGGAGGGGTGGAGTTCGACTCCACCTCCTCTGAGACCTCATTTAAGGGCTGACCCTCACTGAGGCAGCATCTCTTGGAGATCGCTCACCAGGGAGGATCGCCTCAGCTCTGGTGAGTTCCCTTTTCCTTATATCTTCTGTATTTCTACCATTTTGCTTGTAATTGCTATCCTTGTTAATACCAGCATAGTTATTGCCAATACAGTCTGGATGGAATGAAGGGCATGAAATACTGATGTGCTCATCAAACGCTGCTTGTTAGCTTAGAGACAAGGTGTTGAATTGGTTTGTTCATGTATTGCAAACAGGTTACTTAGCTGCCTTCATTTTAGCTTCAGAAGAACATGTGCAGAATACAGAATTGATTAGAAGAAATAAGAACTGTCTGCATAGAACTTACTCTTTCCTTACACAGGAGAATCAAGCACACGTTTGTATGTGAGTACCTCCAGAGGTGAAACTTGATCCCCCAGATGTAATGAGCAGAGACATTACAATCAGTTCTAACTGTATCTTAATGCTGTGCTGAATAAGCCTGAGTCAGGATGTAAACCACTTTCTCTTTTTTTCTTCAGATGAAGCCATTAATTTTGTCAGCAAGTCCAAAACGACTCCAGAAATATCAGTCAGTCCTTCTGAAGACCTGGAGCTGGTGTGTGAGGTGTCAGCTGCAAGCGGAGCTGTCGTATAGAAGAAAGATCAAATAGAGGTGAAGCAGGACCAGAGGACAACCATCATCTCCCAGGGGACGCACCGCAAGCTCATGGTCAAAAATGTGACCCTGAAAGACCAAGGGAGCTACAGCTGTGAAACAAAAGATGACAAAGCAACATTCCAAGTGAAAGTCAGAGGTGAGAAAATGCTTGGAATCCCAGAGATAAAGGAACACTTCATTTTGTGTGTCTTGCATTTGGAGGATCAACTTACAGCCTCTCTGGTGCAAAACATTTTGGCTATAGGACTTTCTTTGTCATCTAGTGTCATAGCAACACTTTTCTACATGTGCTTTTCCATCCAGGAATGAATTACTGCAACAAACAATAGGCAAGGAGGGTAACTTGTGCAGCTCTTGTAGTCAGCTGGTGTCTGCAGGGTTACAGTGCAAGAGCACACCAGGCATGCAAGGAGTGAGAAAAGGGGAGGTGTTTGATGAGATCTGGTTACAAAATTTGAATGACACAATGAGGTGGAAAATGCCACTAATCAGACTCATAAATGGCCTGGGTTGCAAAGGCCCACAGTGCTCATCCAGTTCCAACCCCCTTCTTCCTATGTGCAGGGTTGCCAACCAGCAGCCCAGGCTGCCCAGAACCACATCCAGCCTGGCCTTGAATGCCTGCAGGGATGGAGCATCCACAGTCTCCTTGGGCAACCTGTTCTAGAGGGCCATTCCCTTCTGATTTACTGGAAATGTAGAGAGACATCAGAAGAAACAAAGAGAAGGGAGGAGGTTCAGCAGTGCATGCAGGTGTTCTAAATCTCATGTCCAAATCTGCTATCAGACTGCGAAATGTTTAGATTTATGATATGATATGAAATGATATGCCTATTCATTTCCCAAGGCAAAATAGCGGGGAAAGTATTTTCCTGTCTTAATGAGGCATCATGATGGTCCCTGTGAAGGGCAAGTATAATGAAAATGGGGAACTGGAGTAAGCTCTGCAGCAGACTACAGCAAAATGGTGTGACTGTTGTGATGTCCCTGCAGAGAAAGAAGACGTGTTTACAAACAAGGACAAGGTACAAAAGGAGGTGAAGGCTGCACTGACTCAAAATGCCACGCTGAGCTGCGAGGTGGCCCAGGAGAAGATGGAGGTGAAGTGGTACAAGGAGGGGAAACTGATCACCTCGAGCAAGAAGTTCAAGGTGGAGTCAGAGGGCAAACAGTGTCGGCTGGTGGTGATCCAGGTAGAGAAGAAAGATGCAGGGGAGTACAGCTGCGAGGCTGCTGGCCAGAAACTCACCTTCAAGATTCATGTCACAGGTGAGAGAGAACACATTTTGGCCTTTCATTCTAGAATGTTTTAGAAAACGGTCATTAGTTTGTAAGTTTTCCCTGCTATGCTTAAAATTTTTGGAGCTGAACCTTGGGGTGGTTAATTTCTGATGAGGAAATTGAACAAATTATTCTAAATACAGTTGTGAGGCAGCTCCATCTTTTAAAATCTTCAGGAATTTCCTTTTGCTGTGGGAATGAGGCCATAGACAAGAAAGTTCTGATTGCACTTCTCCATTCCCACGTGCCTGTACCACTAGAACAACTCTGCAATGCAGCTGCGTCTCAGGAAGTTTCAGAACAGGGGCTTTGTGTCAAGCACTAGGGGGTGTGCTCTATGTAACATGTTTTTGTCTTGGAAGGGCTCATTTAGCATGGGAGAGAATACTACAGGAATGTTTTGTATAAGTTGATGTTTTGAAGACATAAGTAAATGGCAGCTAGGGGACGAAAGAGTCATGAGAGTCATACAAGAAGCATCACAGAATGCCTTTTGTTGGAAGGGACCTGGAGGATCATCCAGTTCCAATCTCTGTCCTGGAAAGGAACACATTCTTTGAGACTAGGTTGCTCTAACACCCATCCAGCCTAGACTTGAATGTTTTCAGGGATGGGGCATCCATAAATTGCACAACTTCTCTCCACATCATTCTCTTGGGGCATCAGACTGGGAGAACTGATTCATTTTTCTGACTCCTTCCCCAAAACCCGCTCTTCTTTCAAGAGGCCAAACTAATGTATCTCTCTCTTTTCAGAGCCAGAATTTGTATTTACAAACAAGGAGAAGGTACAGAAGGTGGTGAAGGCTGCAACAACAGAAAAATGCCACGCTGAGCTGCGAGGTGGCCCAGGAGAAGATGGAGGTTGTCATCAATTTATAAGCAATGAGCCAATAATGTTCCAATTATAAACTTTTATTAATTGTAGCGGGTAAAACTAAAAGGCAATTCAGCGCTGGGCAACAGGGGGATTATTGTTCCTCCAACTGCCGCGCCGTCCCGTCCCTTGCAACTTCTTTTGTATTGTCCATCCCGAGCGTATTGTCCTTTAATTGGTCGGTTGTGATCATGCGACTTGGTGTGTCGTTCCTTGGTTGGTCCTTCCGTGGAACTTTGTATCCATCGGGGCGCGCTTTGCCTGTAACTACGCAGAGTACACAATCTACCCATAAAATTAGAGTGTTCTGCAACCTTTGTGGCCTCCATATTCCACCATTATATCCCGGTCCTAATGAACAAGCACTCCACCACAATGCTACCACATCCCGGTCTTAATGAGCAAACATTTTATCACAGAGGTCAAGTGATAAAAGGAGGGGAAACTGATCACCTCGAGCAAGAAGTTCAAGGTAGAGTCAGAGGGCAAACAGCGTCGGCTGGTGGTGAGCCAGGTGGAGAAGAAAGATGCAGGGGAGTACAGCTGCGAGGCTGCTGGCCAGAAACTCACCTTCAAGATTCATGTCACAGGTAAGACAGGTGTTGTATGAAATACAGCAGAGAACAGTAAAGTAAAATCTAGTTTCTATTATACTGCACCTGGATCACTGTAGTCTGTGCTGAGGTTTTTTCCCTAGACTTGATTGCCTGGGTTTGTAGAAAGTATTTGGTTTCAGTATGACACAAAGACCTGTTTCAGTCTGTCTGTAGCGCAATAATTAGTAATATATGTACAGTGGAAGCAATATTCAAGATATTATTCAAATCTCTCCTGTGCCTGAGATCCCAAACTGTAATTCTTGTTCACCTAAACATTTGACTAAGATAAGTATGTGCAGTGAGGCTGGAGTGCATGTTCTACGTGCAGCCTTTCATGGCAGGAGAAGCAGGAACTTCTCCTAGTAGTACACTGCCTTTTTACTATGCCTTTATGTTGGAGGCTGCATCTGGATAGGTGAGTCTGCTACTCACAGTAAGAGACCTGGTAGAGCTGACTATTGCCAGAGCTCAAAGTAAGATAGATATCTGCAAATCACACACAAAGAACAAAGGACTGCGTTGGTGAGCATATTTCCTTTGTGCCTTTGACAGTCACAGTTGTGGCAATGGTAGAGGCCATGAGGAGTCTGTTCAGGAAGCCAGGAGTACTGTTCTGGGTCATGAAAAGGCAGCCAGTGGTTTGACTATCACATGTTTATGTGTTTTGATGTTTCACAGTGGGTCTTAAGTAAAAGGAACTCAGGTTTTGGTTGCCTGCAGGACAGATGTTCTTTTGGGTTCAATATGTTTGCATAGTGACTTGCAACCATGGGACTGGTGTTCAAGGACCCTCTTGGTTCCTTCAGTTCCTAGGTTCTTTCTTGCCTAGATTTGACACTTTGTTTCAACAGAAGAGCTGATATTCTCTAGTGAAGGCTATTAGTTTGGGCACAAGTGGTAACCTAAACCTGTTCCAACCTGTACATACAAACCTGCAAGTTGGTCTCATTTAGGTCCCTCAGTCAATACTTTTTCTTTTCTTCCCTCAGAGCCAAAACCTGTGTTTATAAACCAGGAGCAGGTGCAGAAAGAGGTGAGTGCTGCCCTGGCAGCAAGTGCCTCCCTCAGCTGTGAAGTAGCACAGGATCCAACAGAAGTAAAATGGTACAAGGATGGAAGACTGCTTGCCTCCTCCAGAAAGTTCAGAATGGAATCTGTGGGCAAAACACGGCGTCTGGTTGTGGAGCAGCTGGAGAAGAAAGATGCTGGAGAATACATCTGCGAGGCTGCTGGCCAGAAGATGACCTTCAAGTTGGAAACAACTGGTGAGCATTCGCTTTGGGAGCACTAAGCAGCTTTTTATGTGGCTTAGAGGAAGACTGGCTGTCTTCTACCCTGTGGGCATGGAACAGCCACAATTCCCCCCGGAACAACATCAATGACCCACACCACAAGTTGGATTCTCCTTTTTAATGTAGTGGTAGCGAGGTGAAAATCTGGCTGTGGAATATTTTTGACTAAGGAACTTCTACTTTAATTTCTAGATGCGCTGAATTACCCTCTGGAGTGTCTTTCTGAATATATAAGCAACCATGGGTGACTATGATCCTGATTTATATCTAGGTTCAGGCTTACTTTTTCAGTTAGGTTAGATCAATAGCTCCAGAGAAGATAGGGAAATACAGCAGTTCACTGATACCATGTGTCAGAAGAATGCAGCTCAGTGCTGGGCAGTTTGCTGCTTCATTCCCTCTTACAAGTTGCACCCAAGGCTGGAAAAGACCACTGAGATAGCTGAGTCCAACCCAGCCCACCCTCACTGGACTTACTAACCACGTCCCCAGTGCCACATACCCGTGGCTCTTGAGCACCTCCAGTGACTGCGGTATATCAGCGTGGTTGCTTCAGTTGTGGGAGTTTTCAGACACTGGCTGTTGTTCTAGCGAGACAAAAAACCAAAACTGATGGAACAGTGTCTATACAGGAAGCAACTGGCTGTCCTGATGGCTGCCAACAGTTTTACACAAGGTGTGTCATGCAAGCTTGCATGAGTCTGGTTTAAAAACTTGCTGTTCTGATGGAAGGAGAGGATGTTGGTACAGGATAACTGCGGGATTTGTGCTCTCCCGACATCCAGTTGCAATCACAGCTTATTGTTGCTATAGAAAACAGCTTCTCTGTAGACAAATTGAGTTAGTTCCAATAAGTGGCTGAAGCCCTAAGTGATCCAAGGTGGATCCAAGCATGATCCAAACTGGAATTTAACTAATTGTAGTAGGGAATCCAAGCCTTAATGAGATGAGTTATTTAAAATATGAGTCCTCCATCTAAAACAGCATTGAACTCTTACTCTGGTTTATGATAGAAGTGAGAGTTTAACAGCAGAAGTCTGAAGTTATGCTCCATATTTCTCATCACTCAAGAGAATATTTGAATATATGAATTCCTTTGGCTATGTTAGAGCTCATAATGAGGTCAGCTGATGTTCTTTAAATGCTCGGAGTCTAGCAATGTGGGGAAGTGGACTGCTATTTGCTGTTGGGCTTTAGGCTAAGAAGCCTGATTTTAGAGGACTGTGGACTTCCCCTTTCCCTTCCCCTCTCCTCCCCTTCTCCCTGGACTGATCCCACATGGTTTGAGAATGATTTCAGATCAAGGTAAATGAGGAATCGCTGTGTGAAAACCTGTTGTTTTACTGCACTATAAGAGACACTTAGTCAAAAGACAAGTGTGTGTTCCAAGCTTGAGATTGCAGGAGATCCTAGAAACAACTCAGCTGCTCAAACCTGTAGTCTGGCTGAATCTTTTATTGTCAGTTTTGGTCAGGAGGAGATGCTTGAGTAAGACAAATAAAAGGTCACGGGTAAGTTGGTCCTTCTTGTGATATACTTCTAGGCTTTCATCAGGGAGAAGCTTAATTAGTCCAAATAATCATAGCAGAAACCACACCAAGAGCATGAGAGTGAAATTTATACTTTCTTGACGTGAAGGAAAATTTTACCTGGTTCTGCCATTCCCCAAATATTTGTTTCCTTATGACAAGAAGAACTTTGCAGAAGTAATTTTTTTTTTCAGTCTTGCGTGCAACACAAAAAGGGGTAAAATCTAGGAGGCCACCTGAAATGTTTTTTCCATCTGGAAGGATCCATTTAACAGCACCCATGGACCTGGTTATGAACAAAACTAAGTTCCCAACTAAATCCACATTCTTCTTTCTCCTTCTCAGAATTGCCTGTGAAAATCAGCAAACCATTGGCAGACAGTAGCGTCATTGAGAAGGACAAGGTCACATTTGAGTGTGAGCTGTCCAGGCCCAACATGGACGTCAAGTGGTTCAAGGTATGGCATGTAATGGTATTTTCCTTTCTGACTTCTCTGGAAATGAATGAGAGCCTTTAATTTCACTTCCAAGGGATGCGAGTCTGAGCTTTTCCTTGATAGCTTTTTCACTGCTCTCTTTTCTTTATGCTCTTTTATTTGCCCAGATCAGCACTCTTTGTTATTATGTCCTGAGTTCATTTATCAAGTTGAAATTGAAGTTTGTTTTGGTTTTATTGTGAACTTTTTAGGTCATGCTGCACAAAATATTGTTGGTTGAACTACAGTACAGTCTTGAGCTTCAAGTCTAACACAGAAATTCTCAGCCGGGATTTTGTAGCCTTGTTGTGAACTGGGTTTTTGGGGTGAAATCTCAGTTTTCTTTGCACCTGACAGTGTGAGAATTTGCTCTGGCACTTTGTGTACCTCCCTGGTGCTCAGCTGTTCCTTCCCTTACTTGGGGATAACGTCATTTATTCAAGGTGATGTCCAAACAGGCTTGTTAACAGTCCTCCGCAGTGCTTTAAGCTGTCATAGGTCAGCCAGAATTTATGCATGTTCTATAGCCATTCCTTCATGTTGAAAACACTGCACTGTGCTTAAGCTTCAGCATATGTTCCAGTAAGCACAGTTCCATTAATTCTAGGGGAGTGGGTGAATTAAGCATAGATCTGAAGGCTCCCTTTGCTGAGTGCAGAGATGGAAGGACTAATGGAGATCTGACTTGATATTTTCCCTTCTAGGATGGGAAGGAGCTCTGTCAAAGTAAAAAAGTGGGCATTACTTCCCAGGGAAATAAGAGAAGTCTCATTATTCACAAGTGTGAATATGAAGATCAGGGAACATCCACATGCTGAGCAGCCTAAGACAAGACATCAGCTACCCTAAAGGTTCATTTTATGTTTAACTGAAAGAGCAAATAAATCCTCTTGTGGTATTTTGCACCACGGGAAGAAATGCTTCATGGGCAGTTTGGGCATTTCTTGGTTAGTCCTTTTGGATACCTTTCTCTTTCTTCTTTATGCTCAAGACAGATTTTCCCTCCATGTGTTGCATTGGTTAAACCCCAGTTTGTAGCTCATCATTGGGCTCTGAAGCATCAGACTTGTTACTGAACACACGGGTCTGCTGTGCCCTGGTAGATGCCACCTTCCCAAGGGACGTATGAAAGGATGCTTTTTTCTGATTTCCTACTAGATGCTGTCCTCATGTGGCCACTTGGGTTCAGTGTTAGCATGAACATGAACATGTGTCCTGTCCCATGACTTTGGTGAACTCTCATTTTCTCTCTCATTCTGCAACCAGGTTGGGTTGCTGTTTCAGTACTGGCTGTTTTATGTAGCCATTCCATTTGTTCTGGTTTACGTTCTTTTTTATTTTCTTTTTTTCAGGCATCATTTCTATACAGTAGACAAAGCCAGCCTATTACATTTGATTTACAGTTTTTAGCTTTTGCTGGTAAGCATTTCAGCTCTCAGGCAGTTTTACCAACAGCTTTGAAGAGCTGAAATGAACCAGCCTGGACACGATGGTCTGTTTTTGTTGGTGTAATGAATTTATGAAGTTAAACTGATTGACCCCATAAGGTTTTACAGTGTATGACTCACGTCTGGCAGAGTTATCACAGCAATGAGTTTATATACTTAGCATTTCAGGAGGCAAATGGTTGGGGATACTCTTTCATTTGCTTGCGTCTCAGAGTGAATCACTAGTATGTGAACCATCCTTCATCTCCTTTGTATTGCTTTTGTGTGTGTCTGTGTGTGGTTTCCCCTGTGAATTTCATTCTTTCCAGTTATATGGAAGTTCTCTTTTGAGCAGTGAAATTAGATGTTCCATCATCAGTCATAATGGTAAAGCTGAGTTGCCAGCCACGTTATCTGTGTCCTTTCTGTCTGGCGTCTCAATAACTGCTGCCCCACCACAATATCTGCCTAATACTTCAGCTCCATGGATGCCTCCTTGTGCAAACTGAGAGCCTGTATTTGGTGTGCATAGATCTGGGCTTACATCTGTGCTGGTAAATGCACTAGTGCATGGGCTAAGCAGTCCTGCCTCCTGTGCTGTGGGCATTGAGATGGGGCTCCTACAAGCTGCCCATTGCAAGATATTTAGAAACTAATTGCTGCGGAGGTTTCCATCCTCTTTTCAGACTAACTAAAATTTGGTTAGTGGGATCAAAACAGAAGGGGCAGGGAGGGAGAGCTGACCAAGGACTACTGATGGAACAACTATGAATCCTTGGTTCCTCAGGATTCCCTGCATCAGCAGTTGGCAACAGGAGTAAGGGGGCTCAGGAGGACACTGTGGAGTAGTGTGAAAAATGAGCGAAGAGAGTTACTAATTGATGCCTCTTGGAAAGTAGTCCAAGAGTGGTCCTCTTCCTAAACTCTCCTCTTGTGTGTGGTTTTATCTTTATGAGGTGTTCATAACAAGTGATGTGTAGATCTCCCTTATCTCATAATGTCTTTGCCTGCCTGCAGTGAATATGCAGGATACTGGATCATATACCAGCTTCTTTGAATTACTGCTCATGTCAGGAGATAAAATCTGCCTATTCTTTGAACTAACACTGGCGAGGGTTAGTTATTCTGGCTACCGAGAGAATGACACAGCAGATTAAACTCTTTCATTTCCTTCTTTGTCAAATGCCTTTTCATCTAACTGTGTGTCCCATAGAAATTCAGAGCAGTGTTGGCTGAGGGAAGTGGAAATATTTATCTCCTGTGTGTATCTGCCACCCTATTTAGACATGCTGGCAGAGTGCAGAGATTGGAGGAGTTGGATTAGGCAGTAGTTTCCCTATTGCTCACAGAACCACTTTTTCTGTGGTCTCCCAGCTACCCTGTGCCCAGTGACCTATGCAAGATGGAGCGGAAAAGGCTCATTTTATGAACAAACAGGAACCTTTCTGGTCAGATTAATACCTGTGCTCTTTTAGAGAGATTTAGATACTAGAGATTTTAGGTACTGGAATAGGCTCCCCAGAAAGGTGGTTGAATCACCATCCCTGGTTGTGTTTAAGAGCCTTTTGGATGTGGTACTCAGGGATATGATTTAGTGTAGGGTTTTTAGAGTTAGGGTACTGGTTAGGCTGCGGTTGGACTTGATGATCTTCAATGTCTTTTCCAACCTGGGTAAATCTATGATTCTATGCAGGAACTCTTCTCCTGAGGTTAATCCAAGTTGTATCCAGGCCCTTCAGAAGGAAAGGGATATAGCAGCCCAGAAATATGGCCTGATTCTGACATAACTAAATGCAGACCTGGAGAGTTAAAAGGGATTGTGTGATGTTCAAAGGATTTTGAAGCAAAGATGTCCCCTAGGTAAGATTTGTGGCTGACATTCCCCATACATTGTTTGTAGGCACACAAGCTAAGGAGAGACTAGTGATGAGCATGCAGAGAAGCCAATGGTTCAGACAGGTTTGTAGTGACACAACACTGTAGAGTTCTGTCTAGTTCTCCTTGGCATAGTTTGGAAAATAAAGATGAGGTAATTGGTGGTAACCAATATGGCTTCATCAAGGTCAAGCCATGTCTGACAAACTTGGTGGCCTTTCATGATGGAGTAACAGCATCAGTGGATAATGGGAGAGCAACTGACATCATCTACTTGGACTTGTGCAGAGCATTTGATCCCGTCCTGCATGACATCCTGGTCACCAAACTGGAGAAAAATGGTTTTGATGGATGGACCAGTTGCAGGATAGGGAACTGTCTGGATGGTCACACTCAGAGAGCTGCAGTCAATAGCTCAGTGTCCAGGTGGAGGGTGGTGTTGGGACCAGTGTTATTTAACATTTTTGTAGGCAACATGGAGAGTGGAATCAAATGCAGCCTCAGCAAGTTTGCAGATGACACCAAGCTGAGCGGTGCTGTTGATGTGCTAGAGGGAAGGGATGCTACTCAGAGGGACCTGGACAGGCTGGAGAGGTGGGCCCTTGGCAGCCTCATGAACTTGAGTGTGGCCAAGTACAAGGCCCTGCACCTGGGTCAGGGCAATCCCAAGCACAGGCACAGGCTTAGAGGAGAATGATTTGAGAGAAGCCTTGACCCTGAGGAGAAGAGTTGGTGTGGAGGGAGGTGTCCCTGCCTATAGCAGGGGGACTGGAACTAAATGACCTTAAAGATTCAGTCAGTTCTATTGTTTTTCTACCCTTAATTTTGCTTGAAAGGTTTTAGAATAAATGAGATTCTGGTTTCCATGAAAACTGTTTGCAGGGAGCTCCATTGTAGCTAGTAGGTCTGTCTTTAAGTTCAAGGGCAATAATGCATTGACTGTGTTGAAGAGAGAAATGACTCAGGAATGGATGATGGTTTAGAATAAAACATAATCCTACTTATTTTCTATGCAAATATGTGTAAGGAAAAGATGCTGCACTCAGTTCTGGAAATACCCTGACAAATATATCTCTACTGTTTCACAGCTGGAGATATCAAGATTGTTAAAGCACTGGAAGATGTGGAAGTGAATGAATATGGGAGTGCATCTTTTGTCTGTGAGATTTCACACGATGAGGTTCAGACCCAGTGGTACAAAGAGGACAACAAGCTGAAGGCTGATGACAACATCAGAATGCAACAAGATGGTAGGGTGTAAGCGGGGGGTCTTTCTCCTGAGTGGGGGGTGGGTTGGAGATCAAGCATATAAGACATCTGAAATGAAGTGAAGAGGGTTCAGAAGCGAGTTCCCCTTTTGTTTTGGGACTGAGGTTTAGGTGGAACAAGTGACATGGTGGGATGCTTAGTGTGGGAAGTGTGATGCTATCCCACCATCCCACACTGCTGGGAGCAGGTAGGAAATGAGTGCAGTTATTTCCAAAGTGGGGGTGAACAGGGCAGTCAGTTCACCTCTCCAAAGAGGTTTTGTCTGACAGTGAGTGTGATCCTTCTGTATCAGATACTTTGAATTTGACGGTGGCCGCATTTGATCAGTCCTTGTAGAAGCCATGTTTAGATTCTGCTTTGGTCTGCTCCATTTCCAGTTCAAAGTCGTTGGACACTAAATGAGACAGCTGCATCTCAGTAAAAGATGTGTTTGAATAGCTGTGATGTGCTTACTATTCAGATTTACAGAGCTGAGGTTTTGTCCTTGGCTATAGCAAAGAAGTCAAATCAGGTGAAATTAATTGTATTTCTGAACTAGACAAGTTTAAGTTTGGTAGCACCTAAATTTGGTGCGGTTTGTCATTGATTTCATCTGAAAGAAACTTGCAGGCTTTTTATCTGCTGTTGTCCCCAGCGTAAGATTATCCATTCACATCCTAAAGTACTTGTTATATTTTCAACTCACTCTTATTTGAATAAAAGCCTCAACAATTGGGAGCAATTTAATAAGCACAGAACAAGAGCTGGACCTTGCATTTGGTAGATACTGTACAGTATTACTTCATAGAAATGTAGTCAATGGCATTCCCTATAGACAATCGTTTGTTTTATCTTTAGAGTCGTTCAAAGAACCATTGTGAACTTGACATTAATTGGAATGGAATACACGCAAGAGACTTTCCTCTTCTTCCAATTGTCCTCATCCTTTCTTCTCTTCCACCCCTGCTTTGCAGATTACCATATAGAAATCACCAGGAAGTTGGAGGACAAGACAGCTTTGGAACGTCATTCTGTCATCCTGTCCTGTGACTTCAGGCCTTCTCCAAAGGTTGTGAAATGGTTCAAGGGCCGCACACCCATCGAGCCCTCTGAGAAGTACAAGATCAAGAGGGATAAGCATTCAGTAGAGCTCAGAATTCTGAAGCTGAAGCCCGATGATGCTGGTGTGTACAAGTGCAAGGCAGGAATTGCAGAGACTGAGGCCACGCTGACAGCTGAAGGTATGAGCAGGGAGGGTGGCCTCTTCCATGTCCTATTTCACCTCAGATTTCTCTTCTTGAGGTTGACTTCTGCCGTTCTCTCCTGCTAACTTTATACATGTATTATCTTCACATAGATGATTACACAAAGATCATCTAGTCCAACCATTCTACCACATCCCAGTATGATTTATAGTAACAGTGGTAACAGTTCACCTTGTTTCCCCACAGCCCGCAATGTAGAAGTAACGAAGCACCTGCAGGATGTAGAAATTGAAGAAGAGAGCTCTGCTGTCTTCTCCTGCGAGCTGTCCCATAATGACGAGGACGTGGAATGGTTCCTGAATGGCAACCTCCTTTACACCAACAATTACAATGACATCAAGAACGTTGGCAATTGCTGCACACTGACAATGAAGCAGGTTAAGCCTGAGGATGCTGGCACAGTGACAGTGAAGTCAGACAAGGTGTCAGAAAGCGCACCTGAAGGTGATAGGTGGGTCTGATCACACCCCTCCTGGATGTAAGAGATGCTAAGGAGCTCCAGTTCATTCTATTGTGCAGCAGTCCTGCTTCTAAAGCTGACCTCTCTGGGGTGACAAGTCATCAGAGGCTTTCTTCCAGTGGAAGGTTCCATTGCAGCAGATATCAAGGAAGGAGGATGGTTTTGGTGTCCTGCCAAAGCATTCCATTGCTTTTTATCATCATTTTACTTAACACAAGGAGAGTTACAGGAGCAATTTCTTTTACTGCTTCAGTAACATGCAGTGTCAATGCTGTTGTCTCCAAGGATTTATGACTGAAGGAGAGATCATTCAGTGTGTGTTTTGCCTCTGGGATGACTAATGACCAGGCTGTGAGCAACCTGATCTAGCTGTGAATGTCCCTTTTTATTGCAGGGGAGCTGGGCTAGATGGCCTTTAAGGGTCTCTTCCAATTCTAAGGAACTTGTGCCTGAAGTGCAGAAGTGGATGAATTATACCACTTCTTCATATCCTCCCCATGATTACAGAGGAAATACAACAAAACAACATGCATGGTCTTACTGTTGTCATTTGCTTGAATACGAAGACGTCTCTTTTTTATGGTTGAGATTTTTGTTGATATGGGTCAGGAGGAACTCACACTTTTTAGCTTTCTCAATAGGCAAAAAGTTCCAGTTGCTGCAAGCCACCGAGGTAACCAATAGAGGGGCCCTGACACCCTTGTGCCATCGGGATGCTCTGGCACGGGATGTGCCTCAAATTCAAAGCTCCTTCCCACCTCCCAAGGAAAAGCAAAGCAACTCAAGCATCTCCAGCAAAGCTGCCCAGCAGACAGCAGGGAATGCAAACAGCTTCTGGCTGCTCCCCTGCACTCCTGTCCTAAGTAAGTGACCCCTCGAGGACTGGATGGGAAATCAGTGCATGACACACGTGAGTGTGCACAGCATTGTGCAAAGCAGTGGGGATCCATGTGTGTGTGTGTGTGTATTTGTGCATGGATGGTGTTGTACACACATTTGTGTCCATGAGTGTACAAACCAGTGGTGTTGCTCAGGTGTGTGTAGGTCTGTGGGTATGTGTGCAAGGACGAGCATGCACATATATGTACGTGCACAGGGGTGTGCAGAGTGTTGGAGCTGCACAAGGACATTGTGGTACCGGTGTGTGCGTGCACTTTGGGAGTGAAAGGAAGGGGTTACACATGTGTGAGTGTGTGTGCGCACAGGGCTGCACTAAGGGATGTGGTTGTGTGAGTGTGTGTGAGCACATAGTGCGTGGATGCAGTGGCACAAATGTGTGCTTGCACAGGGCTGTGCTGAGGAGTTGGGCTGCACACAGGTGCACACAAAGGGATGTTTGAACCCTTTGCCCCTAAGAACAGTTTTCCAGTGTCTCTCGTCCAAGAATTCTTTGAACAGCCTGCAGCTGACTCTCCTGAAGCTCAGGGTCCTGACTTTGCTTTTTGCCAGGCCCGCATTCCTTGAGATGAGGAACTCTAGGAGGGCATGGTCACTACAGCCCTGACCACCTCCAGTCTTAACCCCTGCTGTGCAGCATGTCCAGTAATGCTTCCCTTCACAGAATCACAGAATTACCCGGGTTGGAAGGGACCTCAAGGATCATGTAGTTCCAACCCCCCTGCCTAGCAGGGCCACCAAACATACACATTTACTAGATCAGGTTGCCCAGGGCCCTGTCCAACCTGGTCTTGAACACCTCCAAGGACGGGGCATCCACAACCTCACTGGGCAGCCTGTTCCAGGACCTAACCACCCTTCTAGTAAAGAACTTTCCCCTAACATCCAACCTAAATCTTCCCTCCTTCAACTTAAAACCATTTCCCCTAGTCCTACTATTATCAGCCCTTTCGAAGAGTTTACTCCCCTCCTGGGAGTAAGTTCCCTTCAGGTATTGAAAGGCTGCAATGAGGTCACCTCGCAACCTTCTTTTCTCCAGGCTGAACAAACCCAACTCCCTCAGCCTGTCCTCATAGGGGAGGTGCTCCAGCCCCCTGATCATCTTTGTGGCCCTCCTCTGGACCCTTTCCAAAATTTCCATATCTTTTTTGTACTGAGGGCTCCACACCTGGACACAGTACTCCAGATGGGGCCTCACAAGAGCAGAGTAGAGAGGGACGATCACCTCCCTATCCCTGCTGACCACCCCTCTCCTGATGGAGCCCAGGATCCCATTTGCTTTCCGGGCTGCCAGAGCGCACTGCTGGCTCATGTTAAGTTTCTCATCTATCAGGACCCCTAGGTCTTTTTCAGCCGAGCTGCTCTCAAGGACAACTCCTCCCAGCCTGTACAGGTGCCTGGGGTTCTTCCGGCCCAAGTGCAAAACCTTGCACTTTGCCGTGTTGAACCTCATTAGGTTCACCCGAGCCCAGCTTTCCAGCCTGTCAAGGTCCCTCTGAATGGCATCTGTTCCCTCCACCGTATCGACTGCACCACTCAGCTTGGTGTCATCAGCAAACTTGCTGAGGGTGCACTCCATTCCCTCATCGATGTCATTAATAAAGATGTTAAAGAGCACCGGTCCCAAGACAGACCCTTGAGGGACGCCGCTCGTTACCGGCCTCCACCTGGACATAGAGCCATTGACCACCACCCTCTGTCTGCGGCCTTTCAACCAATTGCTTATCCATCTAGTTGTCCACCCATCAAATCCACCTCCCTCCAATTTGGAGATGAGGATGTGATGGGGGACCATGTCAAAGGCCTTGCTCAGGTCCAGGTAAATGACATCGGTCGCCTTCCCTTCATCCACCAACGCCGTCACTCCATCATAGAAGGCCACAAGATTAGTTAAGCATGACCTTCCCCTGGTGAAGCCATGCTGGCTGTCTCGGATCACATGCTTGTTCTTTATGCGATCAAGCATGTTGTCCAGGAGGATCTGTTCCATAATCTTCCCAGGCACAGAGGTGAGACTCACCGGCCTGTATTTACCCGGGTCGTCCCTGCTCCCCTTCTTGTAAATGGGAGTGACGTGACCCTTCCTCCAATCATCCGGGACCTCACCTGACAGCCACGACTTCTCAAATATGATGGAGAGCGGCTCAGCAACCACCTCAGCCAGCTCCTTCAGGACCCTGGGATGCACGCCATCTGGCCCCATAGACTTATACTCATTCAGTCTAAGGAGGCACTCTCGGACTTGCTCTACCCTTACAGTGGGGAGGGATTTACCTCCTTGGTCCCCACATGGAGGTATGGGGGTGCAAGACTTAGGGACGTGAAAAAGACTAGAATCCTGGCCACCAGTGAAGACCGAGGTGAAGAACTCATTCAGCACCTCAGCTTTCTCTTCATCTGTTGAAGCCATTTCTCCTTTTAAATTTACCAGAGTAGGCACGCCCATTTTGGCCTGTCTCTTCTGGCCAATGTACCTGTAGAAGGTTTTCTTGTTGTTTTTCACATCCCTCGCCAAGTTCAGTTCTGCCTGAGCCTTGGCTTTCCTGATCCCACATCTGCAAGTTCGGACGGCATCCCTGTATTCTTCCCGGGTGACACAGCCTTGTTTCCAGAGCTTGTACACCCCTTTCTTCACCCTCAGTTCTCTTAGCAGGTCCTTGCTGAGCCATGCCGGTTTTCTACCTCTCCTGCCCACTTTCTTAATCAGGGGAATGGAGACCTCTTGTGCTGCCAGGAGGGCATCCTTGAGCAGTAGCCAGCTCTCCTCAACGTCCTTATCTTTGAGGGCAGCGCGCCAGGGGATCTTGGCCAGCATTCCATTGAGTAGCTTGAAGTCTGCTCTTCTAAAGTTGAGCATCCTGGTCCTGCTCTTTGCCAGGCCCACATCGCTTGAGATCACAAACTCAACCAGGGCATGATCGCTGGAGCCCAAGCAGCCTCCAACCTTGACGCCTTTGATGATCTCCTCAGCGTTGGTGAGCAGCAGGTCCAGCAACGCTTGACCTCTGGTCGGTCTGTCCAATACCTTCCCTTCTGCTTGGTGTGCTTAATGCTTGGCCCACAAAGTTATTCCCAGTGCAGTCCAGCAGTCTCTCAGACAGCTTGCAGCCAGCCATGCTGATTTCCCAGCCTGACTGGAATCCCCCATCAAGTTGAGAGTCAGTGAGCGCGGTGCTTCTGGTAGCTGCAGTAAGCAGGGCCCATCAACAGGCTCCCTTGACCAGGCGGCCTGGAGCAGACCCTCACCTCCAGAAGCCCATTATTGGTTCAGTCCCGAATTTTACCCGCAAGTTCTCAACGTGATCGTGGCTGTTCTTAGTCCTTTGCAGTCAGCTTCTTCATAGAGAGGGCAAATACCTTGCCCTCCGGAATTCCATAGTAACAATCATGTCTCCTTTATGTCAGGTGAGGTGTTTTTTGTTGTTGTTGTTTTTTGTTTGCTTGTTTGTTTGTTTTCCATTTTCTAGGTAGAAAATTTAATTTCTGAGCCAGGAGAAGAAGAAGTGCAACATGTAACAATCTTCCTGGCACTGTGCAGTTTGCATGAGTAGCCAAGTGCTCCTCAGGTAACGTGTGCTGCAGAGCTGACCTTGGTGGCAGGGGTTGTGTCTTCATTTTCTTCCTGTCATGTGGGAACATAAGAAGACTCTTCAGAGCAGGAGCTGCAGAGGAAGATGAACGGCATGAGAAGGTAAGGCTAGGAACCAAGGACACCTCCAGAAAGAACAGAAAAACTAAGTCATTTAAGATGCATTATGGCCGTGTGATACTGTCCGTGACTGGAGGAGAAGCACATGGCTAGGAATGACTGATGGCTCTGGTGGGATGAGTGCCTACGTGCGCCGTAAAGGAGAGTTTGTGGGATGTTCTGTGGACATGTGAAGGCTGTGGGAAAGTTAAGAGAGAAAACGTGTGAATTCACAGAAGTGGTATTAGAACCTGGAATAAACCATTTGGATCACTCACATCTGAGTCCGTGCCAGATTGTCGCACTGTCAGAACCTGAGGCCTGGGATTTTCCTTTAGTAGTGCCAACTGCCTGTTGTAAATGAGAAAAGATATTACTAAACATAGCTTCCCTCCTTGTAGTTTTGATATTTCTGTCTTTGCATTCCTTTAGCACCCAGGGTGTTGATGCAGCTGCACAAATCCGCTGTACTGTCCTCCTGTTTTGCATGGAAGAATGGTAAAATAGCAATCTCTGGGTGAAATTTTGTTCAGGCGTTTTCCTTTCTGTGCCCCTAGGAAGCAATGGCTTGGAAATGGCAGTGCCGCCTGGGAACCCACACAGCAACCCAGTATCTCATTGTCTGGGTCTGTGAAAAACCACAATGATGACAAAAGATGTTTCAATTCTGTCTGTGCTGTCAGTGCAGCCCTGAGGAGCGGTGTGGGCATGGCATGGCAGGGAGAAGGGATTTCCCTTCCAATGGGAAAGTGCCTGTTCATGTGTTGGTATGTAACCGCTCCATGGCCTGCTCCATGTGCTTCTAAATGGGCAGCTCAACTTTTGTGTCACTCAGCCACCTGTGGCAGAGGTCAGGATTAGTGCCTTTCAAGGAGCTGAGAAGCATTTCTTGCTCAAGTCCTGCTTCCAAGCTTAACCACCTACAATGAAGTAGATGTCGTTTTTCTGGTGTCCTTCAATTCCGTGTCCGCATTTTCCCAAAAGCAAAAGAATTTGGAGTTAACCAGCTGCAGTGAAGTGAGCGATTTCAGTGCCTATTTCTGATGGTGGCAATGAGTTCAGAGGTCACACTTAATTGACGGTGCCTGTTTCCATTCTGACAAAGGCTGTAGTTTCAGCTGACTTCCCGAGGCTGCCATGTGTGGTGGTGACACAGCCTTGGGCTTGTGCGTTTGCATGACTCCCACCTTTCCTTTCTGTGTCTTGCAGGTCAGCTGGTGCTGGAAGCGGCCGGTATCTGAGTAGGAATGAAGGTGAGTGCAGGAGCAGCTGCTGAGGGGAGGAAGGAAGTCCATGCTAATGAGCTCTGAAGCATCTGCGGGTCCGGTACCAGAATAGGCAGCAGTGATGCAGGGGGCTCCTCGGCAGGAAGCTGGCTGATCCAAATGCTTGCTGAGAGTTTGGAAGCCCAAACCCTTATGGTCTCTGTAAGGGTGGTTAATAAAAAGATATTAACCAAGATGGTGGTAAATAGCCTAAGGTTATTAGCAAAGGGAAACTCACCAATATCGATACCTTGACTAGAAAGCTGAGGCAGCCTCAACTAGGGAGCAATCTCTAAGACATGCTGTCTCAGTGGTGGTCAGCCTTTAAATGAGGTCTCAGAGGAGGTGGAGTCGAGGTCCACCCCTTCTGGGAGCACAGCTAGATTACTCTCACCTGTGCTCCCGCAGCTGACCCAATACTTGCCTCAGCTGATTAATCAGAGGTTCAAGCTGTGATTTCCCATACAGTCTCTAAGCTGAAGGCAGCATCTCCTTGATCTGATGGTGGTGTGCCTGAGTGAGGGAGTGATCCAAGCTGGATGCAGAAGAGTCATCTTAATTTCTCTGCTATTTTACTTCAGATGACACCTATTGGGTGTTGGTTTCTTAAAATTTGGATCTAGGAGGTGGTCTCTTCCTTTGCTTCTGATGAAAGCACAGAAGTGCAGCAGGAGTAGAAGACAAAGAGGTTTTCTTGGTGACAGGAACACCAATTATTTGATTCAAATGTGTAACTGATGTAGATGGTGAAGAACAGATCTGCCTCAAAGACATGCTTGATCACATAAGAAATGAGCATGTGATCCAAGACAGGCAGCGTGGCTTTAGCAGGGGAAGGCCATGCCTAACCAGTCTGGTGGCCTTCTATGATGGAGTGACGGCATTTGTGGACAAAAGGAAGGTAACAGATGTCATTGACCTGGACTTGAGCAAGATCTTTGACATTGCCCTCCACCACATCCTTATCTCTAAACTGGAGGGATGTGGATTTGACAGGTGGACCACCTGGTGGATAAGGGATTGGTTGAAAGGCCACAGACAGAGGGTGGTGATTCATGGTTCTATGTCCAGGTGGAGGCCGATAACAAGTGGTGTCATCCAGGAGTCTGTCTTGGGACCAGTGCTTTTTTACATGGTTATCAGAGACACCAATGATGCAATGGAGTGCACCTTCTGCTGTTTGCTGAGTGGTGCGGCTGACGCAGTGGAAGGAAGGGATGCCATTCAGAGGGAGCTCAACCGAGAGGTTGGCCTACGTGAATCTAATGAGGTTGAACACAGCAAAGTGCAAGGTTTTGCACTTGGGCTAGAGGAATCCCAGGCATTTCTACAGACTGGGAGGAGCAGTCCTTAAGAGAAGCCCCGCAGAGAAGGACCTGGGGGTCCTGGTGGATGAAAAACAGAACGTGAGCCATCAGCGTGCTCTTGCAGCTCAGAGAGCAAATGGTCCCCTGGGCTCCATCAGAAGAGGGGATGGCCAGCAGGGACAGGGAGGTGATTGATCTTCATGATCCTTGAGGTCCCTTCCAACCCGGGCCATTCTATGATTCTGTGATTACACTCGCTGTCAGAAAGAATGGCAGCTGTACAGAAGCTGGATATATTTTGGGACAGTTCTTGTAACCAGTTGATTTTAAGACCTTGCCCGAGTTAAGAGTCTAAATTGAGTGTCAGAAGAAAGCTGGTAAAGTGGCTATTGCTCATTCTTTTTCATTTGCTGATTCTTTCATTCGGGTTCTTTTTCCAAAGGAGATTCTGGTGATGGAAGCAATTGAAGAAAGAACCAAAGCAGCTCTTGCCAAGAGTGCTTGAAGTCCCTGTGGAGAGAAGCAAAGAACTTGGGCTTCCTCTGGGATGCTCCCCACCATGTCTCAGGAAGGAGACAACTGCTGTTCCACTTTCTGCTCTGTGTGTGGAAAGGTACGTCTGGGTTTCTTCTGCTTGTTTATTCTTTCTTTTTCAGGCTTTGAAGGAGAAGGGGTGGAGCAACGGGAGACTCACTGGTCGTTTGTTACCTCAAGAACAGGATGGATTCTGCATTGACTGTGAAAAACCTGGGCTAGTAGCATGGGCATGTTTCAGGCTGGACTTTTCCTTCTTGGTTTCCTTTTGGCTACAGGGAGACAGCTGTCTAAAGGTGTGTTTTCATACCCACTCTCCAAAACCATGTTTCATTGTTGCAGGTGGTTCAGTGTGCTCTTGCAGTGCAGATGCTGTAGTTTGCTGTAGAATCTGAATTGTTTCTGTTCCTAGGGGAGGACTGGGAGGAGGTAGTGAGAAGAGAATTCAATGCCTTAGGTGTATCTTAGTGAGAAATGTTGGCATGAGGTGCTGAAAGTCTTGAGTTGTCAAAGGCCAGTGAGGCTCAGACTCCTTAACCTGCTGGAGCAGGGTGGAAGCAAGGAGTGGGCACTGCCGTCACACAAGCTGCACTTGGTTCTGGTCTGCCAGGTCTGTGCTGGCCTGGATTTCTTCTGAGAAGTTTGTTGGAGCTGCTTGGAGTAGTGAAGGGTGGGGAGGAAGTGCTGCTCAAGAGCTAAGGCTCTGCATGATCATCTTGGATGGTTTTAACCATGATATCTGAAGACATAGTTTCCATCAGAATGATCCCAACATTGTGCGAGTGTCTCAGATGTATGAGAGCACCCGCCTCCTCCAGCTGAGCCATAGGAAAGCTAACTGTGCCCAGTAATTACAGCTTCTGCAGATTGAATATGCTTCCAAGTGTTTTCCTTAGTGATCAATAATGTCCCAGCACTCTGAGATTCCATCTCTGGCACAGTCTGGAGCATCTCTGCAATCCTTGGTTGCTGGAGGGCACGTGGTGAGTGCATGGACAGGGTGGCACAAACGCGTGCGTGTGCTGAGGAGTTGGGTTGCACACAGGTGCACACAAAGGGGTGTTTGTGGAAGGTGTAGGCACGTAGGTGTTCCCAGGGATGGTTTGCACACGTCTGTGAATGCAAAGGAGGGCACACGATGCAGAGTGTGCATGGGGGTGTGCAAAGCAGGCAGGGTGGTGAATGGGTGTGCGTGTGCACATGGATAGGGGAAGGTTGGGGTTACAGGTTGACCTGTGCTGAGGTGAGTGGGGACTCACGGTGTTGCTCAGTGGTAGATTGGTTCACACTGAGTGCTAACAGGAAACTCGCACACCCTTTTTGTTTCAGCTGTGCCAGCGCTGTGATCCCTTGCTGCAGGGATGGGGTGTTGGAAGGATGGTGTGCGTGCCGAGCTCCCATCTCTTGCAGGAATCAAGTGTAGAGCAAAAGGGATGTTTGGGCCAGGTGACTGTAAGAAGGCTGGCTGCTTTGGATGGTGGTAGCTGATGGAAACAGGTGCTCTGGGGACTGTTCAGCTTTTAACAGAAGACAGGGGTCCTGCAGCAAGAACGACTAGGTTCTCAAATGGCTTCAGACGTGCACACCGACTACATCCCCGCAGACATTTACCGGTAGGTGGCTCTTGCAGAAGAAGATTCAAGCAGCAGAACCTTTTGCTCAGCTACAGCACACAAATGCTACAAAAGCAGGAACAACCTGCAAGCTCTGGGTCTGTTTGTCTTGCACAGGCATGCACTAACTGCGTTTGATGGTACCCCCCATCCTTGATTTCCTTCCCTGCTTCTTGTCTGATGACGCTGCTGAGCCAGGAACAAGCTGCCCAGTGTGGCAGAGCATGGTGCAGAGCTGTGCTGGGACCTCCTCCCCTTCATCTGCTGCAGATCAGTGCCCCACACGTGCCATTGGGATGCTCTGGCACGGGATGTGCCTCCAACCCAAAGCTCCTTCCCACCTCCCAAGGAAAAACAAAGCAACCCAAGCATCTCCAGCAAAGCTGCCCAGCAGACAGCAGGGAATGCAAACAGCTTCTGGCTGCTCCCCTACACTCCCGTCCTAAGTAAGAGACCCTATGAGGACTGGCTGGGAAATCAGTGCATGACACACGTGAGTGTGCACAGGATTGTGCAAAGCAGTGGGGTTCCACGAGTTTGTGTGTGTGTGTATCTCTGCTGTTATGAAAGCATGGGAAGACTTACTGAGTCCCAGATAATTACTGATCCTCAAATGATTTTTCCTGGCCAAAGTTAGAGCCTCTCACAGGTAATCGAGATCAACAGGCTGTTGTTGCACAATCAACAGACACAATCTAGATGATCAGCTGAGGAAAATAAAGCATCATGCGAAGGGTACTAGATAAGTGAGCAGCTTGAGATCTGCACATTTATGTGATGCTCATGGTCTTAGACAATATTTGCCTAGAGAGGTCACATTGAATGAAAGCAAACTCTAAGATGAATGAAAATATGCACAGGAGAAGAAGCCTCTGAGGCTTCTCAAGTGTTATGACCAGAAGACATAAACTCTGTTAAAGCAAACGTTTCTCTCTAATTTTTGTGTTATTCCAGGCAGGCCTTGATTACCGCCTGAACACATGCTGTGGAAGCCCAGCTTATGCAGCACCAGAGCTAATCCAGGGCAAAGTGTCTATTGGCTCAGAGGGATGTAGAGCGGTGTTTGTTTTCCCCTCTTTCCCTTCCCTCTCCACAGAGCATTTAAAGGCAGTGGAGCTCAGGTAGGCTCTCTTGGTTTCCCTTCTGAATTCTGCTAGGTTGCATCGCTTGGTAGCTCTCAGAAGCTGTCAGTGGCCACAGACTAGAAAAGTGCAATTGGTCTCAGTTCACACAGCTGGCTGGTTTGTCTCTGGCTAATCCTGAACTGCCTCAAGCGACTGCTTTGGGGCTCTACAGAACCGCAACTTCAGAGATCTCTTTCTATTACTAAGTGTTTGAAAGAGCAATTTGCTCTGTTAATTATCCATCATTTCTGTGCAGTCTGTTTTGTCAGACTTGTCTTTAGCTTCCAAGTTGTATGTGAAGAATTGTTTCCATTGTAATGCACAATGAACTAAAAATTGAGAGATGAAAATGTGAAGAGTTTTTCCAGCTTTGATTTCATGTCTGGAATTTTGGAACCCACTACTTGCAGTTGTTAATCTGTCCAAACTGGTCTGGTTTGGGATGCCCTCATCCTTCTTGAATTGCTGTTAAAGGCGGAGCAATTCCTACAAGTGCCATGGCCCCACTGTTGTTCTAATTCTTGTTTCTTTGTTTTCCACACGCTGCTTTTCAAGCCTCCTTTTTCTTTACAGTCAAAGTGAGAACTGCACTGTGTCTGAACCTTGTTGTGCCTCTACATAAAGAGAACCGAACAGCAGCAAAGCCAGACAGGTGACTGTGCTGACAGCTCTCGTAGCCAGTAACACGTAACTGTGCTAAATCCCTTGTGACGGCTTTGATTTCATTTTTGCCAGTGAAATCCTTGTAAAAGGAAGTGCAGCAGTGTGATGAGCTAAGGTGAAGATGCTGGTTTTAGTAGTGCTCTAAGCTGAGTGAAAGGGCAATTGAATGAGGGTTATATGCTTTCTCTGGGACGATAAGGTTTTATTTCCTGAGGGAAAGAGCCAGCTTTTCATAGGCTATATGTGGGCTTTGGCAAGGGCAGACAATCCAGTCTGTCAGGAAGCCATTTGAGGTGCTTCAGGTTTGTAAGCTTGTCTTTTTGTTTTTCAGGCGGATATTTGGAGCATGGGTGTACTGCTGTATGCTCTGCTGTGTGGGTTTTTCCTTTGGATGATGACAATATGATGGCACTCTACAGGAGGATACCAGTGGGTATCAGTGGTGCTAGAATACACTGAGAAGGGAAATAGCTGAGCTTGACAAGAGGCCTTGCTTTTCGGATGGCAGAACATGCTGAGCTGTGGGTAGAAAGGCCACAGCACAGTCTGCTGAATATTGTCCCTGTTTTTGCTGCTTTGTCTACCAGTATTTTGTGGATTTGGTTCTACGCTTGGTTGGCCTATGTGGCACTGTAGCCTAATTCTGTACCATGATAGCATACAGAATTTAAGGAGAAGTATTTTCCTGCCAATGGGCTGGATTTTTTTGTATCTGGTTCTTCAACTGGCTGCTCCCTATACTATCTGTAGTAAAAAATACAGACACATCATTTGATTTCCCTGAAATGAATGTTCCTAAATGCCAGCTCTTCTCATGTCTACAAAGATCAAAGTTCTGCATTTGCTATTAGAATTTCCTCTTCCAGAATCAGGAGGTAATGTAGGACCCCACAGATTGCCTTCAGAATCCAACAGTTAGTTCTGTTTCCTTTCGGAGTGCATAACAACCTGAGCACATGAATTGAATGACGTGGCTTGTTAGTCTGGTACAAACTCTGCTGTACACTGAAACCTGGTCCATTTGTAAGCAGGACTTTGTCCATCTCTGCAGGACAGCAGAAAACCCTTTGTGCTAATCATGATGCCAAGAAGCAGAATGCGGCAAATGGCAGATGATCCAACTGCTTCAGGTGTTCATTTCCTTAAAACTGTGAATAGTTTTGGACTGAGAGTTTGTAAGCAGAACAGAGCTCTTAAAGCTGTCAGAGATTATTTCTGCACTGTTCAATTCTATCTGCCTAACATACACCGGATCTCAGAACTGCATTGCTTGAACTGGTGGAACTTGTTGAAGTGAACTGGGATGAGCAAGTTTTAGAACTTAGTCAGAATGCAGTAAAAAATGGATAATCTCATGAGTATTAAGGTACAGGCTTGCTATTTCTGCACTGAATTTGTTTTTATTTTACATGGCTGTGATCTGAAAGTTGCTTGAAACGCAGGCACCTAGGCACTGTTGTGTAACTGAATTTCACACGATAGGTCCTGAAATATCGTGGAATCAAAAACTCTGACTTGTTTTAAGTCTGCTGCTTGAGTCTAATCAGGGTCATAGTGTCTGTGTGCAGTGTTTCTTTCCCTGTAATGCTCCACATCATTTCATTTTGGGAATATTGAAGGAAATGGACTATGTGCCATAACTGTTGTTAGAACAAAGTATGTCTGGTGTGATCTTATGCATAGGTTCTGTAACTGCTCTTCACAGCTCAGGTGTTTGACCTTCCTTTTGGTGAAGTGATGAAATACTGCTGGTTTCTATTTGTGCTTCTAGGCACCTTGAAGCTCTTAGGAATAGAACAATTGTCTCCAGTTCTTTTCAATGATATCAGTAACAGCTCGAGTGTTGCTGCCCACTAGGTAGACCCAAAGAAGCAGATTACAGTGAAACAACACACGAGCTGGACCTGAATGAGGATCACTTTCAAGACAGTGGCTATGCTGCTTCAAGCCTACTTGCTTCTTCCTGCCGCCACTCTATTACCAAGTATCAACAACCTTTCATGATTCAACTTGCAAATGTTTGAAACTAACCCTTGTGTTTCTATGCCTTCCTAGGTGATTCGAGCCCTTGTCAACCCCAAAGATCCAAACCAAGCAGTGTCTTTCCATCAATGGAGAGTTCTTATTAAGCATGAATCGCTGCAATTCGGATGACAGCCTTCCACATGGTAACAGTGATGGACACAAGGGGCTCATCCACGTTCATGCTCTCATATCTCCTGGCTCTGCTGAAGCTCGTGACCTGAGCCTGCCAGACACAGCAGTCACCTGCCTGGATTGTGACCCAGCGCCTTTGCAGTGCTGCCCATCCCAAGCACAGCCCGAGTGTCCCAGCAGCAGCACCACCATGCAGGAGCAGGGCAGCATCAGTGAGGTGAAGCTGAGCATCTTAGATGGGGACTTAGAGTCAGGCTGCCAGTCCCAGGCACCGGGCAGCAGCACCAGCTCTGAGCCACTCTCATCTTGACAAGAGGAGTCCCATCTTCACCCTTGACCTCTCAAGCCCTCCTGTCTTTTATTGAATAAAGTCACTCTCATGCTCAGTCATCGCCTCGACTGCATTCTGAGTCTTCAATCACAGGGATTGGGATGAATGCAACAAACAGCAAGGCAGCTCAGCTTGCAATGCTATGGCTGTGGGGTTCGTGCAGGCAGAGCTCTGGGTTCCCATTTTGCCTGGCTTTGGGATGTCTGCAGCAAGATCTCTACCATTTTGTATGGGAGCAAATAATCTCTAGCATCCAGGTTGCTGCTCATGATATATCCCAGTCTTCCTGGCTGTCACTTTGTGATACTTTTCAAAGCCTTCTGATACTCTTTGATGCCTTGGCTGCTCCCTAACACCTCTGTCCTCCTGCCATGTTGACTCACGTCTCCCACTTTTAAGCTGGCTTTGCAGATCATCTCCAGCCCTGTCATCATCACGCTGCAGCAGGAGGTGCTCACCTGGCCCAATGTCTGGCAGTACTGCTTGTTCTGCAGATGAGCAGCTGCCTCCTCATCTCTTCAGCTACAGTAGTTTTTCTCAGGGCAGTTAGATGCAGTCATGCTCCTCTGGATTTGGTGTGTTAAATCCATGCTGCATGGCAGCAGTCAGTGCAATACTGACTGGGTGTTCTGTGTGCCATAGCATTTCTCCAGGGGCTGCCAAAGGTAGAAGCACAACACAGCACCATCCTTCTGACAGTAATGTCTGTGAGTGTTAGACATGTGAGCACTGCATCATCCCCAGCGTGTCAGTGCTTTTCCACACCAACCTGACTCTCACACTCTGCACTGAATGTAACTCTGCTCTTGTGGAGACAAATGCTTTCTGTCACATCCTCCATCCCTGCAACCATTTGCCGGTAGGCAGCTCTTGCAGAAGAATCAAGCAGCAGAACCTTGTGCTCACCCTACAGCATGCAAATGCTATGAAAGCAGAAATAACCTGGCATGCTCTGGGTCTGCAAGGCTGCACAGATGGGAGAGGTAGATTGTGTTTTTGCAGTGGAAGTTTCCAGTATTTTCAGTACATAGTGTAGGCCCTAACTGAATGTATAACCCTCTTGTAAAACAGCTGTATAAGTAGTTTTTCCACCAAGAAAGTTGCTGAACAGAATTAAGTTCAGACTGGGGGCATTCTGACATGGGGAGAATTGAGACAAGCACAAGATAAATACAGGGTGGGTAGAGCCCAGCACAGGACAGAATGAATGTACTGACTTTTGGAAACATTGCCCTTCTCTGTCCGCAGAAAAGTACAAGGCAGACCTAAAAACAAGAGGTTGGTAATTGACCTTCTATGGAAATGAATCCTAGCCACAGTCTCGAGGAGTCTGTGAGCCTGAGATGCTCAACCAATGAGAGCCATGAGAGCATCACCTGCAGTGGGTTTAGGGCACAGAACAGAATTGATTTCACTGACTGGTGTGCAGTTTCTCCCTTGCCAATAGGGGATGTGCGCGCAGTATTGCAATAATGAATAAGCACTGCTGCTATCGCTGCCATCTTTGCCTAACTAGAAATCTTTGACTTTGAGAGTTTCTCACACAAGGGGAGAGGGTAAGAAAGTAAAGAGGCACAGAAAACTAAGGGAAACTGCTCTTCTTTATCTTATCTATAAAAATTGATACGATGCTGTTGTGCATTTTTTTAAATTTTATTTTTAATTTTTTGCTAATGTCAGTTAGATTGTTTTAAAATATCCACACACCAAAATCTGACTACCAAGCAAATGTAATGAAAATGAAATGAAGGTGAGTTAGTGGAAAGCACAAGGCCATATTATATTAGGCTCCAGCAAATTTACAGGCAGTCACTGCACGAAGAGGTAGATCTGAGTTGCACATTATATGATTCCCACAAAGATTAAGGAAATCTGAAGCTTTCAATATATTTTTTTAATTCTTTTTTCATTTCATTTTTAAACACCTGACCCAGACCCCAACCCTCACAGGAGCTGTAAAGATAACAGCATTAACCAGCAATGTAACTCTAATCCTAACCCTTACCCTGATTCTAAAATCGTCCCTAACTCCAAATGCAACAACAAAAATGATGCTAGAAGTTTGTAGCAAAAGGAACCTTAACCCTGATCATAATCCAAAAAAAAAATCATTATGGTAACAATAATCTTTACCTTAAGAGTAATATTAATCAGAGCCCAGATGATGCCTGCATCCAATCAGAAGCATGCTTTGCATTATTTAAGAGTTGTATTTTTTCCAATGAACTCTCTCTATTATCACGTTTATAAAGTAACAGAGTCTGTTCTTTTTCTCCTGACACTGTGCCTTACTCCTGACATCCCCTGGAAATGACCCAGATAGGGCACCATCAAAGTAATGCTAACAGTAATGTCAATCCTAAGGGTATCTCTAGCCTCAGTGTTAATGGGACGCTAACAACAATCCCAACAGCCTTAAACATTCTGGTGGTGTGAAAGAGGTGCTGCCTTGCACATGCTGGGCAGTCCCATTGCCTGTTAAATGCAGGCGGCAGCGTAGAAACATGATGCCCGTGGTCAGAATGCCCTGTGGCAGATCCTGGCACCGGAGAACTGACCGGAGAACCATGAGAGAACTGACAACAAATCACGCGACATCAGAACCGACCCAGTGGTTATTTACAAGACTTGGGAGACCCAGACAGGATCTCAGAGTGGTGAATGTAGGTACAGAAGTTGTTACTACTCTGTTTTCTTCTAAAAGAAGTGGTTTTTTTTCATCTCAGAAGTTTGGGGGGGGGGGGGGGGGGGGGGGGCGGGAAAGGGATATCAATTTAATTACTCATTAATTTATTGACAGACATTCACGTTTGCTACGTTTGGAGAAGTTTTTATTTGTTTGCTGTGGTTTGATTTTTTTTTTTCTTTTTTTTTTCCCCCTTCCCTCCTCTTCCATCTTTGTGTTCTTCCCCTATAATCAAAAGAACGGATCCCCAGGATCTGTCCCCCAGACGTTCTTTCCGTGGTCTCTGCTGCCACCTGCTGGCCAATAAGCGAAACTGCCACTGTTGGGCATTTGGTGCCGCAGGAAGCACAACGCAGATCTGAGTTCTGACCGGTCTACGCAGCAAATCCGCCAATCTTTATTGCGATAAGCCCTCCAGACAAGAGCATAAAGTCTTTGCCTGAGGGCAGGGTTAGTAGTAATGGATGTCAGTTTTGAAATTTCCAGTCCATTCACCATAGCACTTTCTGCCTCCATGTCCCATAACCAGAGCAGCTATGCTGGCATGCTCTCTTGGTTTCTGTCTAAACCTCTGTACTATATCCATCAGTTCAGCTGCTGTATTATGGGCAGCAGGGTTTCGGGGGTGGACACTGGTCAGGGCACTCCCACCAGCCTATCCTGCATTTTTTTTTTTTTTTTTTTTCATTTTTGGGTTACAATCAGTCAGATCTCAAATAGATCTAGTCCAAATGGAACCTCAAAATCTGACCTTTTAGTGCCTTCATTTACAGAGTCCATTTTATACAGATTCCCTTGTACAGGGCCCCCATGGTCCTCCAGACAGTTGTTACTGATCTTCCATAGGAGAATGATTGAATTAGGTTTTTTCCCATCAAAACTGCCACCTGTCTTTCCAATTTTTCTACACTATCATTCAATAGCTGATTTGCATCAGCCTGAGCCTCTTCAGTTATGTTCAGACAGTTCAAGGCCATTAAAAGTGGCCATGCCACCATGAACACAGCTAACTGTCATTCTCAAGTTGTAAGTATGTCTTTGCTAAGACCATGGAAATACTCAGTCAGGTGGGCCAGGGACTCATGGACCCTCCCTCCGTCCCACACAGGGCCCCATTTTTCAGTGACAGAAGCAGTGCTGCATTTTGAGGATCCTAGGAATCCCAGGACATGCCCTGACAAAAGGTCATTCAAAGGGGTAGTCTTTCCCCATCCAAACAACTCCATGATATTCACAGAATCACAGAATTGTAGGGGTTGGAAGGGACCTCCAGAGACCACTGAGTCCAGTCCCCCATCCAAAGCAGGTTCCCTACACCACAAAAGAGGTACGAAGAGGTAGATCTGAGTTGCACATTATATGATTCCCACAAAGATTAAGGAAATCTGAAGCTTTCAATATATTTTTTTAATTCTTTTTTCATTTCATTTTTTAAACACCTGACCCAGACCCCAACCCTCACAGGAGCTGTAAAGATAACAGCATTAACCTGCAATGTAACTCTAATCCTAACCCTTACCCTGATTCTACAGGGGACTGTCTGAAACGGACATCAATTCAATTACTCATTTATTTATTGACAGACATTCAAGTTTGCTACGTTTGGAGAAGTTTTTATTTGTTTGCTGTGGTTTGGTTTTTTCTTTTTTTCTTTTTTTTTCCCCCCTTCCCTCCTCTTCCATCTTTGTGTTCTTCCCCTTTAATCAAAAGAGAACGGATCCCCAGGGTCTGTCCCGCAGACGTTCTTTCCGTGGTCTCTGCTGCCACCTGCTGGCCAATACACGGAACTGCCACTGTTGGGCGTTTGGTGCCACAGGAAGCACAACGCAGATCTGAGTTCTGACCAGTCTACGCAGCAAATCCGCCAATCTTTATTGTGATAAGCCCTCCACATGGCATTGCGCATGCACTCGAACACGCAACAGGCATAGATTTCTCTTAACTCCTTGAGGAGCAGGCAAGCAGAACAACTGAGCGCACCACTGCTTGTGATTGGGCCACCCCCATCATAGAGATGTGTGTTAGATCTTTTACCCACCCCTGGACTGGCCTTGTTGTTTAACGATAACCTCTGAAATCTGAGCTACTGGTTCTACCACCTGTAGTGTAGAATAGGTAGCCAATAAATGCTTTTCAACTGTGATGTATCTTTATTCTGCTCCATGCCAAACCTGTGGCCAAAACCTCATAGGGGTTCACAAAGAACTCTGGCTCTGCCAGAGCCCCCATCCAGACCCTTCTTGAGTTACATTCACATCTAGTTTGGCTGAAAAGGTTGGACTATAAATACTCAGTGCTTGGGCCTGTTTAACAGATATTTTTTCCTGATTATGCTGTCCATCGATCTTCTTAAACTGAACTCCTGCTCTAATCTGGTCTTTAAACATTTGTTGTCTCAAGACCCTAATGGGTCCAGACTGGATTACCTTAGGGGCTGGACGCCTAAGTCATGGCAGCAGATGGTTCTCTGCCTTTCTCAGACCTTTCCACCACCATTCAGAGCCTGCATCTGGCCGTAGGCACTCTTGTCTCCCCATCAATTGGGCAGCCTGTTGTATTACAGCACCTGAGGGCCACTGGGGGGTTCAGTATGGATAACATAGACCCATACTGATGTAAAGGTGATGGCTGTAGGATGAGATCCCTCGTTCCTGATGAAAAATTTATTGACTGGGCTCTCAAAATCATCTTCATAGATTGCCTCTTTCATGCCTAATTCTCTAATATAATTTTGTTAGTCCTCCATAGAGGACCACAGGCTGATATTTAATGGTATGTCATTCTTATTTGGCCATGTTATATGACACACAGCCATAAATCATTCACTGATCAAATGGCTATCCTCATTATGTTGGACAGAGCATACAGTCTTTGCCTGAGGGCAGGGTGAGTAGTAATGGATGTCAGTTTTGAAATTTCCAGTCCATTCACCACAGCGCTTTCTGCCTCCATGTCCCATAACCAGAGCAGCTATGCTGGCATGCTCTCTTGGTTTCTGTCTAAACCACTGTACTATATCCATCACTTCAGCTGCTGTATTATGGGCAGCAGGGTTTGGGGGGTTGGATACTGGTCAGGGCACTCCCACCAGCCTATCCTGCATTTTTTTTTTTTTTTTTTTTTTTCATTTTTGGGTTACAATCAGTCAGATCTCAAATAGATCTAGTCCAAATGGAACCTCAAAATCTGACCTTTTAGTGCCTTCATTTACAGAGTCCATTTTATACAGATTCCCTTGTACAGGGTCCCCATGGTCTTCCAGAGAGATGTTCCTGATCTTCCATAGGAGAATGATTGAATTAGGTTTTTTCCCCATCAAAACTGCCACCTGTCTTTCCAGTTTTTCAACACTATCATTCAATAGCTGATTTGCATCAGCCTGAGCCTCTTCAGTTATGTTCAGAAAGTTCAAGGCCATTAAAAGTGGCCATGCCACCATGAACACAGCTAACTGTCATTCTCAAGTTGTAAGTATGTCTTTGCTAAGACCATGGAAATACTCAGTCAGGTGGGCCAGGGACTCATGGACCCTCCCTCCGTCCCACACAGGGCCCCATTTTTCAGTGACAGAAGCAGTGCTGCATTTTGAGGATCCTAGGAATCCCAGGACATGCCCTGACAAAAGGTCATTCAAAGGGGTAGTCTTTCCCCATCCAAACAACTCCATGATATTCACAGAATCACAGAATTGTAGGGGTTGGAAGGGACCTCCAGAGACCACTGAGTCCAGCCCCCTGCCAAAGCAGGTTCCCTACACCACGTTGCACAGCTCAGCATCCAGGCAGGTCTTGAATATCTCCAGAGAAGGAGATTCCACAACCACCCTAGGCAGCCTGTTCCAGTGCTCTGTCACTCTCACCGTAAAGAAGTTATTGCACACATTAGTGCAGAACTTCCTATGGTGCAGTTTCTGTCTGTTTCCCCTTGTCCCGTCTCCACACACTGCTGAAAAGAGTCTGGCCTCAACACTTTGCCCCCCACACCTCAAATATTTATAGAACCTGGATCCTGTCCCCTCTCAGCCTTCTTTTCTCAAGGCTAAACAGACCCAGTTCCCTCAGTCTCTCCTCATTGGGGAGATGCTCCAGGCCCTTCACCATCTTAGTGGCCCTCTGCTGGACTCTTTCTAAGAGATCCCTGTCTTTTTTGTACTGGGGAGCCCAGAACTGGACACAATATTCCAGATGAGGCCTCACCAGGGCAGAGTAGAGGGGGAGGATCACCTCCTTCGACCTGCTGGACACGCTCTTTTTAATGCACCCCAGGATGCCATTGGCTTTTTTGGCTACAAGGGCACACTGCTGGCTCATGGTTAATCTGTCGTCCACCAGGACGCCCAGGTCCCTCTCAGCAGAGCTCCTCCCCAGCAGCTCTTCCCCCAGCCTGTACCGGTGCATGCAATTATTTCTCCCTAGGTGCAAGACTCTACACTTGCTTTTGTTAAACCTCATCCGGTTTCTTACTGCCCGGCTCTCCAGCCTGTCCAGGTCTCGCTGAATGGCAGCACAGCCTTCAGGTGTGTCAGCCAATCCTCCCAACTTCGTGTCATCAGCAAACTTGCTGAGGGTGGTCATTGATGAAGATGTTGAACAAGACCGGACTGAGCACAGACCCCTGGGGGATGCCGCTCGTTACAGGCCCTCAGCCAGACACTGCACCGCCAATGACAACACTCTGCACTCTGCCAGTCAGCCAATTCTCGACCCACTTCACTGTCCAATCACCTATCCCATACTTCCTCAGCTTTGTTATAAGGATGTCATGGGAGACTGTATCAGTTATAGAGGTTATAGAGTTCAATTCCTGTAGTCAATTTGGCGGCCCAGGTGGGACCAGCTCTGTTCGCTGCAGGACCAGCTGAGAGGGAGACACTTTTGGCGCACCCTGAGATTTCTCTGAAGGACTCCCTTCCTCACCTGATCACTGCAGGGACAGACAAGGACCACCCATAGGTGGACCAGGTATGTGTATGGTAAGTGGAGCCCATATGTCTTGAGGAGACATCCTACACAGTTTACAGCCATACATGCTGCTCCCAGGGAGGTGAGCTCATGGCTTTGGTTGCCAGCTGGGTAGGAAGACTCCTTGGGTGAGTTCCTATGAAAGGGAACTGTATGTCATATGAATGGAAACAAGAACAAGTACTCTCTCCCAGGTGGGTGACAATAGGAGGGACCTAGGTTGGTCTCTCCTACGGGTATGGGATATAGTGGATAGCCTGTCAAATGGTAGCCTGGGTTCTCCAAGTTGTAATCACGGGGGTTATAGATTGTATGTTCAATATTATCATCTGCTTTAAGTGTTTGGTACCGTGTGTCAAGCCGACTCTGGGAAAAACATTAACGTTTGCAACTGGTCGACCAGAGTATGAGTGTTATTAAGATTCCAGCTAGAAAACGTTGTCAGCATTGTGTAGTATGAATAAACCATGGTTTTTGATCTAAATGTCAGAGTGAGTGTGGTGTGAGTGAGACACAGAACAGCTGCAGGGTGAGTGCCGAGTCCCGATCCATGTTTCCTTCCTCCTGTGAGGGAAATGGCCAGACACGGACAAAGTGAAAGACTGTGTTGTCTGTCCACTCATAAGTACTTTCTGCTTGTATGTAAGAAGACGGGAGTTTGTACTCTGTAGATTAGTAAGATTGTCCTGAGGAGAGGTGTACATTCCACCCGACCAATGAGTGTCAACCCATTTATGTAATACTATGTACTGCTTGCGAGGAAGTGTGTGAGGGAGGTGGTTCAATCAGTGCTGGTTCTGTGGCACAGTGTTTATAACTGAAGAATACAGACTGTATTAAGGGAGTTTATGTGAACTGAAGAACTGTACGTTTTGACAAACTGTTTTGATGGTATAAGAAAGTGTAATTGTTAATGATATATGAAAGTGTAGTTGAGGGAATGTGGAAGTGTATCTGAGCATAGAAATAGAGGAAGCATTTACAGAGGAAAAAGGATTAAAGTGAGTTTACCTGCATTGACATGAGAGCAACACCCTGCCAGACCGCTGCCCTGTGAGCTGAGCAGAGCAGAGCAGAGACACAGTCCCCATGTATCAGGTAGTGTTATTCTGCTTACCAAAAGAATGAGTTCACTACAGAAGAGGCAAATCTTCCCCTCTGCTCCATCTGTGGCATACTCTGGAGTTCAAGGCATTGCAAAGCTATGGCACATCTACTTTCTTTCAATGATGAAAACTTAGTGTGCTCTGGGCTCTCATTTCAATTGCATCTAAAGAAGTCTAGGGTCATGCCAGCTGACAGGAAGCTGGCAAATGTTGTCTCATTGTAAGGAAGAGCAAGAAAGATGACATGGGCAATTATGGACCTGTCAGTCCAGAGCCTGGTAAAATTATGGAGAAAATGATGGTGGGAGTTATGGAAAAACAGCTGAAGGACAATTCTGTCATTGGTCGCAGCCAACACAAGTTTGTGAGGCAAAGGTCCTGTTTAATTTAAGCTCATTTTGTGACACAGTTATCCGTTTAGTTGACCAAGGGAAGCCAGTTGATGTAATCCTTGAGGATTTCAGTGGAGATTTTGATACTGTTTCTCACAACAACCTTCTGGACAGAATGTTCTGCATATGGCTAGACAGAAACACAATGTGGTGGGTGAGCAGTTGGCCAGTAGGTCAGTCCCAAAGGATTATAGTCAGTTTTTTCCATCAGGCTGGTAGATGGTCACTGTCGGGGTCCCCAGGGTTCCATTTTGGGGCCACTTTCCTTTCATGTTTATGCAGATGACTTGAATGCAGGACTAGAAGACGTTCTGAGCAAGTTTGCTGATGAGACCAGATGAGGAGGTGCTGTTGCCTCGACTGAGGGTGGAGAGGACTTGCAGAGAGATGTGGACAAGTCAGAGAAGTGGGTACCAGTTGGTACTAAGCACCAAGTGCATAAAGTATAACAAGAACAAGTGCCTGATTGTGCACCTGGGTAGGGGCAATGCTGGACATACACACTGACTGGATATGGGACACTGGAGAGGATTCTGACTGGAAAGGGTTGGGGTGCTGGTCAGCATCACACTGAATGTGAGTCAGCAGTGTGCCAAGGCAGCCAGGAAAGACAACAGTCCCCTGGAGTGCATGAAGCAACTTATTGCCAGCTGGGTGAGGGAAAGGGTTGTCCCTCTGCTCTGCATTGCTACTGCCTCACTATGTTCTGGGCACCACAGAACATAAAGGACTTCAAACTCTGGGAGAATGTGCAAAGGAGGGCACTGAAACCGAGAGATCTGAAGTTCAGAGTTTCACAGGGATTGGCTGCTTGTTCAGACTGGGCCCTTCTCACATCCCTGCTCACATCCTGCAATGAAACATAGGTCTCATATGGGACATGAACCTCACAGCGTCCTTGCACCACATGTAGAGCCTGGGATCTTCTGTCCCCATGTCTTTCATTTAACATCATACAAAATTCCAACACATTGCCCCAGGAAATGCCCAGAGCCAACATGACATACAGGACCTCTCTACCACTGGTCTTGCAATCAGGGCTTGACCTGTCTGCTTTGTAAGGCAAAGGAGAGGTTTCTTAGCATGCCAGTGCCTTTGCCTGCCTGTAGTCATGGCTTCCAGTTATCTTCTCTAACAAGTCCCTTGGGAAGCTTACTTGGTAATGTTCCTCAGCGGGCCCATTAATACTCCAAGAAACTTCACTGTTACTTCTGACTTTGTCTTGTTGAGCACTTTGTGCAAACTTCTCTCTGCACTAGAGGCTGATGAACTCAGCATCAAATGCACCCTGGGGCCCATTATAACCTAAAGAATCTCCTGTGCCTTATGCCATCTTGTTATCTTCTTCAGGTTATCAGAACTTGTTCAGCAAAAAGGAGGGATATCTGGAGAGAGCTTAAAGAATCCAGTATAAATTTATTGTCTATTTATTTATAGTTGGGTTTAAAGAAGACATTAAAGCAGCACTGTGCAACTGATACCAATCCAGGATGTCCCAATGAGTTCTGTACTGTTACTGTGTTGACAAAGGTCCTTCTCAACCTCCCCACCCAATTTCTGCTCACAATGGACCTATGGGACTTGCATCACTTTTCTTCACATCACTCTTCTCCTCTGCATTCATCCGCTCAGTGTTAAAACTGCTTTGCACCAACTCCCACTGGCTTTCCTCAGAGAACCAGCTACACATGGAAAAGGAAAGATTTCTCTTTTTTATCTGGCCAGCAAATGGAAAGAAAGGTGATGCAATTGAATGAACAGTAAAACACAGTGATCAACTGCATGCCATGTTCAAGCTGCATCTATTGAAGTTTGTCTTTCATATGGAATACTTTTAAAAGAAATGATTTATTCTGAGGTAGGATAGGATAGATTGAATCACAGTGAAGTAGTTGACAACAGAGGCCATCAGACTCTGGTAGATAGAGCAAATTCCAGTAATCTCCCTGGGATAGATCAGCCAGGTAGTTGAGAGGTATCAACTTAAAACTGATCAGGACTTGTGAGTATTTCACACATTGAGACGGGTTAACACATTCTCACTGATTCTCAGACTTTGGGGAGATGGAACAAATTCCAGTAATCCCCCTGAAAGTCAGAAATCAGACAGATAATTGGGAGGTATCTGACTGAACAAAGAGCAAGGGATGGAGAAATCTGGAGGGCAGTGGGAGTAGTTTGTGCCCAAATGGCCTGCTGAAAACATGCCCTTAACCATGGCCATTTATTTAGGAGAGCTGAAAAAACTTGGAGGATGAGACACATCAAATAGGCAGCAGGGAAGAGTAGTGCTGGGCACCGGGCTATAGTCACAGGGCATTGGCACTGGCACCACTGTCTGTGTCTCTGAATCTGAAGACATTTGTGTCCAGCGAACACAGTTCTGGAAAACATTGTAGTTTCAGTAAAAGAAAAAAAAAGACATCAAATCACCTCAAAGATTCATATTTACAACTTAAAATGGAACAAGACTCATGAGAATTTTTCATGTTGAGAAGGGTTAACACAATTTCAATGATTTCCATCTTTGTCTTCAATTATTTGTTTCAGTTTTATTGACATTTATGATCAACTATTAAGCTTACAGCCTCAAAATAAATAAAAAGAGATACATTTGCATCTTGCACGTGGCCTGATGCCCCTTTCACCTTCGCAGTTCCCACAAGTCCTTCCATGCCGGAGAGTATGAGATCCAGCAGAGCACCTCTCCTCTTTGGTTCCTCCACTGCTTGGTCAAGAAGCTGCCATCTGTGCTCTCCAGGGATCTGCTGGATGCCACATGCCCTGCTGTGCTGTCCCTGCTGCAGATAATGGAGTGACAAAGGCCACCAAATGGGACAAGGGACAGACAACATCAGATTCCCATCTGTCTGCAGAGGGCACCTTCCATTTACTCTCCCTGATCAGGAAGACAGGAAAAGACACTGATGGTCTCCTCTGTTTGCCATTTCCATTAGCTCTGACCTGTCTGCTCTTCCATCCCCAGGCAGAGCTCAGTGCACTCTCACAGAGGGCATTCACCCTTCTTTATCTCCTCGCCCATCCATCCTAAAGACTCGGTATCCCCCTTGTGCTACAGTGCAGTTGTGGAAGCCATTAAACTGTGTCCCCATGGTCCAAACAGGAGCTCAGGCCTGCAGCTCTATCAAGATTTCTAGCTTCTTGTGTGTTGGTGTTTGCATTAGTGCAAAACCACAGAAGTAAACATCCTAATTGGAAAGCATCACTGGACATAGCCTGACTGGATAGCTAATCTATGGTATCAGTGTGCAGAAGGTGGCACACAAACATTAGACTGATCGTGGGCCTTGGAGTTGACACAACAACATGGTCACACCATGGGCATGGCTTTCCTGAAGGCCCTGTGCTGCTCTTGTAGCTGTGAGTGAATTCACCAGACAGCCAGTGCTATCCCCTCTCTGGCCCTCGGCTGATGCCCAGGAAGGAGCTGTCTATCTCAGGGATTTCCCACATGGTTTACAAGCACTGGCACACATCAGGAGCAGCCCAGGCACCTTGGGCATCACCCAGTGTCTGTGTGTGAGCAGCTGCCTCCCAGCTGAAGGTCCGAGGACTCAGAGCAGGAGCTCACATGCAGGCAACTCCTTGTGCTCTTCTGAACTGAACCAGAGGAATCCCAGCTCCTGTGGGTGTGTAGGGAGCTGAATCCCATTTCAGCTCCAGGATTTCTGTCAAGGGATGAGACTCCTGCACTGCCTCAGCTGGATCACTGCCCTGCACAGGGAAAGTCCAAACCTTGCCTTCCTTGTCTGGTTGCCCTTATTGTTTCATCAAACGATCTCTGGGAGCACTCCCCATATGTCTCCAATCAGTCACTGACCACTGGACATGTGGTGGTTAATTGAGCGAATTTCAAAGCACAGTCATGATGCTGTTGTCTTTCAGGAGCTGTTGGCCATGAGGACCCAGGGACATGTCAGGGGAGACAAGTCGGAAAGATAAAAATGACATAATCTGCTGCTTGCCTGTCCAGGCTCCTGGGACACAGGGAGCTCATAAAAGTGTGCAGGGCTGCAGAGAGACAGCTGTGCCCAGGAGCAGCTCTTGTGCACAGCACAGCCTGCAGGTGACAGAAGGAGAGGAGAGAAACTGAAGAGAGCTTGCAGGATGTGTGTGGTGTGAGCGGGCTGTGAGCTCACTGCAGGAGCATTGCTCACAGACCATGACAGGGTAAGTCTCACTGCAGACCATGAGCTGCTTTTCATAGAGGGTCAACTTAATTTGGGACATCCCATAGGAGATCTGGAAGCAGGCACTGCATGTTTCTTTACTGTGGAAAAAGCCTTCTGCTCCAGCTGAGGGCTTCCATACTGCAGTATGAAATCACAGCCCTGAGGGCTGCATGTCCCAGCACGGCTGCAGGCTGTGCAGCCGGGGCTGCAGGCGGGTGCCCAGGGCTGTCCTGCAGAGCAGGGTCCCTGCTGTGCCCCAGGGGCTGTGTGCCGGGTATGGGACTCTGCCGCCTGCCAGGCTCAGCACTCAGCCTGCCCGGGGAGCTGCCCAGGGTGCTGCAGGGAGACGGGTGGGGGGAAGGAGCCCCCCGGCAGGGCTTGTGCTGCCACAGCTGCTGGCTGGGGCAGGGGATCACAACTCCACTGCACAACGGAATGTTTCTGAGGGCACTTTGCAAGAGGAGAGCCAAGGCAGGGGGTTTCCATTTCCTGTTCTGAGGCAAAGAGGTTTGGAGTCAGAAATCTAAAAGGGGCAATAAGAGTTCTGAGAATTTTTCATCAATCAATTGCTTGTTTTGTGAACACTCACACATGATGTGCTTTCAGTCTCCCCTTTCTCGAAGGATGGAATTATCATCATTTTCTGTAGGCATGAATAATTCACTTATCCTACAAACAGGCAGCATTTTCTAACTGAAACTGAATGCCACAGAAGCTCGGGTAGGGGGCTCTAAGAGCACTTGGGGTAAAGATATGAGACATGAAACAGATGAAAATATCCAGGGAGAAGGCATAAGAAAATAAAAGGAAGGTTAGAGCTCCATATGCTGCTTCTGCTTAAGGAATGCTGAAATACATGAAATTAAATGCAAGTAATGGTGCTAAATGTACACTGTTGTAAGAGAATAAAAACATTTCATATTATAGCAGGAGGAGTGTGTCTGAGAATGGTCTGGACTTGTCATTATCTTCTGCACTCTGAGCAGGACTCCAAGCCCAACAACAGCAGATGTCCAACAGCAGCTCCATCAGCGAGTTCCTCCTGCTGCCGTTGGCAGACACGCGGCAGCTGCAGCTCCTGCACTTCTGGCTCTTCCTGGGCATCTACCTGGCTGCCCTCCTGGGCAACGGCCTCATCAGCACAGCCGTAGCCTGCGACCGCCGCCTGCACACCCCCATGTACTTCTTCCTCCTCAACCTGGCTCTCCTCAACCTGGGCAGCATCTCCACCACTCTCCCCAAAGCCATGGCCAACGCCCTCTGGGACACCAGGGCCATCTCCTACACAGGATGTGCTGCACAGCTCTTTTTCTTTTCCTTCTTCCTCTCAGCAGAGTATTCCCTTCTCACCATCATGTCCTATGAACGCTACGTTGCCATCTGCAAGCCCCTGCACTACGGGACCTTGATGGACAGCAGAGCTTGTGCCACCATGGCAGCAGCTGCCTGGGGCACTGGGGTTCTCTATTCCCTGCTGCACACTGCCAGTACGTTTTCACTGCCTCTCTGCCAAGGCAATGTTGTCAACCAGTTTTTCTGTGAAATCCCACAGATCCTCAAGCTCTCCTGCTCTGGCTCCTACCTCATGGAATTTGTATTTCTCTTTTTTGGTGTCAGTTTAGGCTTTGGTTGCTTTGTTTTCATAGTTGTGTCCTATGTGCACATCTTCATGGCTGTGCTGAGGATGCCCTCTGAGCAGGGACGGCACAAAGCCTTCTCCATGTGCCTCCCTCACCTGGCTGTGGTCTCCCTGTTTCTCAGCACTGGTGCTTTTGCCTACCTGAAGCCCCCGTCCATTTCCTCCCCACTCCTGGATCTGACAGTGGCACTTCTGTATGCAGTGGTTCCTCCAACACTAAACCCTATTATCTACAGCATGAGGAACAGGGAGATCAAGCACGCTTTCAGGAAGGTGTTGCAATAAGCACTATTCCAGCTACAATAAAATGCACAACTTCCTCAATAGGATTCCCAGTGGTGGTTCTTTATGTTTTATGCATCTTTGTCTGTTTGATTATGTGAGATATAGGAATGTGCAAAAAAAAAATGTTATTGAACTTATAAATAAAAATGTATTTAAATTCTTTCCTACCTAATTTCCATTTTCTCACTCCAAGAACTCATGTAAACATGGAACCAGATTCCCTGAATATGTTATAAGATACCTAAAAAGCTTTCAAAATAGACTTACTTAGATTTTCTTTCTTCCTACTTTGCCTGGATTTGGGGAGGTACAGCCACAGACAGCAGCTCAACGTGCTCTTTTCATTCATGTGCTCTTACCAGTGCTGCAGTGCTCTTGAGTCCTCTCATTTGTGCAGTCCTGAAGGTCTTGTGTGTCTCACAACAGTCCTGTTGCCTCTACAGCAGCAATCCAGGGCTGCAGTCAGTAGCCGGCAATATGAACAGGTCTGTCAGAGCTGGTCTCCTTGCTGGCACTGCCATAACAAGAGGGCCCCTTTAGAGCAGGACCAGAGAACTGGAGGGAGGCCTCTTCCAAAGCTGGTGTAAGGAATATACCTCAGGAGCTGCTCCCTGAGAAAACCTTGAGATCTTCAGGTGCTCTTCACTGTGTGACCAGATCAGATTGAATAGTCCCAAGGAGATCCGTAAGCATCTCAAGGCAGTGCTGTGGTTTAAGGTTTATGGGTTGAGACAAAGAGAAAAAGAAAAGGATAATAATTATGACAAATGTATTTATACATATATAATATATTTAGTGTATTTTCACACATATACAACATATGCAGTTGCAAACATATATGAACTAATCCCTATGCGCATCTGTCTGCAAGTCCAGGATTAGTTGCAGGGGTTTTAACAGCCACAGGGTTCACTGTAGGAGCTGAAGTGGCTGTTGGGCTGTTGCAGGAGTTGAAGTGACCTCAGAGTTCATTGCCAGAGCTGGAACCACCACAGGACCTGTGACTATGTTGGAGCAGCCACTGGGCTCATTGGAGGGGTTGGAGCCACCGCAGGGCTGTACTTCCTCCCTTGGGAGGAATTTGTACCATTTTCTTATTACCATACTTGGAACAGCTACAGGACCCGTAGCAGGAGTAACTGCAGAGCTCATTATGAGGGGTGGAGTGACAGAGGGATCTGCCCAGAGCTTGGAGCAACTGCAGGACGTGTAGCAAAACCTTGGAGCTGCTGCATGGTCTGTGCCAGGAGTTGCAGAGGCTGCAGCACTGTCAGCAGATCCAGCTCTCTGGATCTGGCACACTGCAGTCATTTGTGCCTCTTGGGGGTTACCAGTGCCACAGCAGACCTGCCCCCAATATTCTACCAGTCTATCAGGATCCTGCAGTTGCTCGGAGATGAAGTTCCAAAGCCCTGGGGGTGCCCACCACTCCAGGCAGCTGCCCAGACCGTCCCACACCCTCTGCCATGCAGAGCCTTCTCACCTTGGGGCAGATCTCTCACTGATATTCCTGAATAATTGTTTAACCTCAATCATAGATTCATAGAATCACCAAGGTTGGAAAAGGCCTAAAAGATCATCCAGTCCAACCGTTCACCTATTACCTATAGCTCCCACTAAACCATGTCCCTCAACACAATATCCAGTACACCCCCGGACTCACAGAGGCGACAATGTAAATTGTGTAATTCCTAATCATATGGACAATATTACTTCCAAAACCCAAAGATGACCGCAGAGCTGAATGTGCACAAAACTTCACTTTGTCAGCTGCCAATTTTATCGTGGTACAAACTGAGGTCAAACAGCATAGCAAAATAAATACCCTAATGCAGCATCCAAGCACCAAGTAAGGAGCTGTGCAGTGAAGCTTCATGAGAAGACTCAACAAGCTCCACACATAGGGAGCACATCCACACATATCAGCACCATGGCCTGCACTTCTCCAGCTCCCACAAAGCCCTGTCCGCTCTGGACAGATGTGCTGCTATCTCAACCCTTGGAGCCTCACATCAGGCACCAAAATGACAGTGGTTGTTGAACCCAACATGTGGCTCAGCAGCACACAGTGCTTTGTGCACTGCCCAATTCCCAGTGGGATGGGGATGAGAACTGGGAAAAAGAGTACAACTTCTGGGATGTAACAAAGCAGTTTACTAAGAGAGATAAAAGAAGTGGAGTAATAGTTATCACTATATATCCGTTGATATGGAATTGTATGTAACAACTGATGCACAAGCACTTGCTCAGCACCACCAGACTGATGCTCAGCTGGACCCTGGGCAGTGAAGAGACTGAGATGAACTCCCACCCCTTTCAATACAATTTCTGCTTGCTGTCAGCTGATAGAGAACGTCCCTTTGGCCACTATCAGTCAGCTGTCCTCACTCTGTTCCCTCCCAGCTCCATGTGCCCTCCACTGACCATGGCCTTGGCTCTGTACAACACTGCTTAGCAGCAGCTGTAAACATCAGAGTGTTATCAATGGTTTTCTCCTAGAACCAAAACACTGCACCACAGCAGACAGTCTGAAGAAAACAATTCCATCCCAGCTGTAACTCAGATTCCTGCCTGTCCCCTCTTCTTGTTCTTCCTGATCAGGAAGCAAGGAACAGAATCTGCCGCTCTCCTCTCTGAGCCCTTTCCATCAGTTCTCAGCTGGCTCCTCTGCCATCCCCAGGCAGAGCTCAGTGCCCTCTCATGGATGGCAGCAGCCTTTTCTCTTCTTCCTTGCCCATCCGTCATGCAGAATCTGTACCCCATTTGCTACAGTACAGAGCTGAGAATCAACCCACCGTGTCTCTGTGAACCAAACAAGACCCTAGGCCTGCAAAGGCACAGAGATTTGGAGTTCGCTGAGTGAATGTTTGTGGTCCTCTCATTAGTGTAACGACTCTTCAGAAAGGATCCCCTTCCAGAAGCATGTTTTGATTTTGCCTGGCTGGGCCTTGCATCTACACCGTGCTACTGGTGTTCAGAAGATGGCACACAGGTACGAGACCCATTGTGGGGCTCACAGTTGTCCAGTGAACATTGTCACTACCCAGGGCATGTCTTTCCTAAAGGTCCTCAGTGGCATTTGCCAGCTGGCTGGGGGTGTGCTGGAGACCCCAGGGAACTGCCATTCTGTTGTAATACAAGAAGAATTTTACAGAGCAGCAGCCATGGATCAAGATAAGCACTTTACAGAGCAGCAGCTGCAGAGCAGGATAAACAGCATGAGAACCAAGGACACCTCTAGCAAAAGAGTGAAAGGCTCGTGGCTTTGAAGCGGGGTTTTAGGGTTCTTATTGCAGAAGCTTTCTTCCAGTTAGTACGTGTGATTTTTGAACACCCTTGTTTGTTTGCTATAAAAGTACGGCTCTTCAGGCAATAGATGGACACAGCTATATTTAACTATATTGGTGTGTGGTTGTTTGTCCTAGAACGCTGACTTTTGCCTTCAGGTTCGCCAACACATGGGGGCCCGCAATGTCATGGGATTTAACTCTTGAACACCTGTGGGATCCCGAGAAACTAAGCCAGTATTTGAGTCAGGGATGGCGCAGCCTAAATAGATCTAAGGGGGTATGACTTATTTGGGGCTTGGCTTGTGCTTACCGTGCTCTATATAACACTGTTCCGAAAAGAGAGAATTTCCGAGCTGAGGTTCTAGCCAAAAAGGGAAATCCCCAAGTCAATTTTGATCAGTCACAGGAGGCACCAGTAACAATATCAGTTGCCCTTGTGGAAGGCAAGAAATGGAAATGGGTGTCCTCACGTCTAGAACGGAAAAAAGAAGTGGAGGAGGAGGCAACAGAAGATCCAGGTGACAGGTCTGGATAAGTACCGAGAAAGGAAAAAGGAAAAGTGTCATGAAGAAGAGAGTGATGAGGAGGAAATCTCTGTTACTGTTTGTCGATCCCTGAAGATGACTGAAATCGAAGGCGTAAGAAAGGAGTTCACACGGCACCAGAATGAATCTCTTGTTACCTGGTTGCTTCGCTGTTGGGACAGCTGGGACGGTAGCTTGTTGTGATGTGACAGGCCCTTCCCCATATTCTGGAAGAATCTTAGTGTAATACAGTGGGTGTAGACAAAAAGGCGTAGGTTATATAAGGATGTGTCTGTTTCAATAAATCGCCATTTTGCCACTTCATCTCCTTGGTGTCACTTGGTAATTGGCCTAGCTGCTGCTTCAGTTGAAGGCGAGAGATCGTAAAGAAATTAACGACCATAAAGCCTTCATGTGTATCATTAAAATTCTCAGCTATTAGACACAAGCGCTTTCCAGATTGAGCAAGGAACAACAGTAAATTGCACTGTGTGTTTCCTTGTGGTGTTACCTACGTGACCACAGAGAAGACACGAGGAAGTGGCATGACCAGCCTACTCCTGTACTATGAGCACGGGTGAGGGAACTACAAAACAGTCCAACCACCAGTACGGCTGCTCCAGTTATCACAGGTAACCAATAGAGGGGCCCTGCCCTCATTCAAGGGAGTGGAAGGGATAATAGAGTTTATTGGACTGTGTGGATTTGATGGCCTAGCACATCAGAACCACAGAAATATAAGGCACTGGTGGATACTGGTGCACAGTGCACCCTAATGCCCTCCAGTCATGAAGGGACAGAATCAATCCATATTTCTGGATATCTCTCAAGAATTGACTGTGTTGGAGGCTGAAATAAGCCTCACTGGTAAAGACTGGAAAAAACATCCTATGTGAGTGGTCCAGGGTTTCCGTTCATACTTGGTATTGAGGATACCTCAGAAGAGGGCATTTCAAGGATACTAAGGGGTATCACTGGGCCTTTGGAATCGCTGCTGTAGATATGGACAACATTAAGCAGCTGTCTGTTTTGCCTGGCCTGTCAGAGGACCCGTCTGTTGTGAGGCTGCTACGAGTAAAAATAAAAGAGCAGCAGGTACCGATTGCTACAAAGACAGTGCACAGACGGCAGTATCGCACCAACAGGGATTCCTTGCTCCCCATTCATGATTTGATTCGCCAGTTGGAGAATCAGGGAGTGATCAGTAAAACTCACTCACCTTTTAACAGTCCCATATGGCCAGTGCGTAAAGCCAGTGGAGAATGGAGGCTGACAGTAGACTACCGTGGCCTGAATGAGGTCACACCCCCACTGAGTGCTGCTGTGCTGGAGAGCAAATAATTCAAATTCTTCTATGAGCCAGTTTTGCTATTAAGTGAAGCAAAGTAAAAGGGCCTGCCCAGGAAATTCAGTTCTTAGGTATAAAGTGGCAGGATGGATGTCATCACATCCCAACAGTGATTGACAAAATCACTGCCATGTCTCCACCAACTAGCAAGAAAGAGACACAATCTTTCCTGGGTGCAGTGGGCTTTTGGAGGATGCACATTCCAAACTACAGCCTCATTGTAAGCCCCCTTTATCAGGTGATGCAGAAGAAGAATGATTTTGCATAGGGCCCAGAGCAGCAGCAGGCTTTTGAACAGATTAAACAGGAGATAGCCTGTGCCATGGACCTGGGGCCAGTACGGACTGGACAGGATGTAAAGAACATCCTCTATACTGCTGCTGGAGAGAAAGGTCCCACTTGGAGTTTGTGGCAAAGAGCCTCAGGAGGGACCCAAGGCCGACCCCTGGGATTCTGGAGCTGAGCGTACAAGGGGTCTGAAGAGTGCTACACTCCAACTGAGAAGGAGATCTTAGCCGCGTATGAGGGGGCTCGGGCTGCTTCCGAAGTAGCTGGTACTGAAATGCAGCTCTTTCTGGCACCTCGACTGTCAATGATGAACCGGATGTTGAAAGGGGAGGTTCTCTCCACCCATCATGCTACCGATGCCACCTGGAGCAAGTGGATTGCACTGATTAGACAACAAGCGCGGATGGGGAACCTCAATCGTCCAGGAATTTTAGAAGTGATCATGAACTGGACTGAAGATAAAAAGTTTGGAACATCACCAGGAGAAGAGGTGTCATGTGCTAAAGCGGCCCCACCATACATCGAACTACCAGAAAATGAAAAGAAATATGCTCTTTTCACTGATGGATCATTTCATATTGTAGGGAAGCATCGGAGATGGAAAGCTGCTGTTTGGAGCCCCACACGACAGGTCGCAGAGGCCACTGAAGGTAAAGGAGAATCAAGTCAGTTTGCAGAGGTAAAAGCTGTCCAGCTGACCTTAGATGTGGCTGAACGGGAGAGGTGGCCAATGCTTTATCTTTATACTGACTCATGGATGGTGGCAAATGCCTTATGGGGGTTGTTACAGCAGTGGGAACAAAATAACTGGCAACGGAGGTGTAAACCTATTTGGGCTGCTGAACTGTAGAAAAACATAACTGCTCAAAAAAAAGATATGATTGTAAAGGTGTGTCACGTGGATGCACACTTGCCCAAGAGTCGGGCTATTGCAGAACAACAAAACAACCATCAGGTAGGTCGAGCTGCCAGAATTGAGGTGGCTCAAATAGACTTGGACTGGCAGAACAAGAGTGAATTATTTCAAGCTTGATGGTTCCATGAGACCTCAGGCCATCAAGGAATGGACATAACATATAATTGGGCTAGAGACTGAGGGGTGGACTTAACTATGGATGCTATTGCACTGGTTATTCATGACTGTGAATCATGTGCCATAATTAAACAAGCCAAGAATATGAAGCCTCTCTGGGGGGAAGGCCAAGGCAAAAGTATAAATATGGGGAGGAGTGACAGGTGAATGATGTCACCTTGCCAGGATCTCATAATGATAAGCGTTTTGTGCTTACCATGGTGGAAGCAACCACTGGGTGGCTTGAAACATACGCAGTACCCCATGCTACTGCCAGAAACACAATATTGGGTTGTTAGAAACAAGTCCTATAGAGACATGACACCTCAGAAAGAACTGAGTCTCATAATGGGACACATTTCAAAAATTCCCTTAATAAATACTTGGGCCAAAGTTCATGGCATTGAGTGGATTTATCATATCCCCTACCATGCACCAGCTTCTGGTAAAATTAAAAGATACAATGGGGTGTTGAAAACTATGTTGAAAGCAATGGGTGGTGGAACACTGAAGCACTGGGAAAAGCATTTGCATGTGGTGCAAGGATGCTGTTAAAGTTCATATCCCACATGTGCCCTGTGTCTCATCACAGGATGTGGGGTGTGAGAAGGGCCCAGTCTGAACAAGCAGTCAATCCCAGTGAAACTCTGAACTTCAGATCTCTCAGTTCCAGTGCCCTCCTGTGCACACTCTCCCATACTTTGATGTTCTTTATGTTCTGCATTGCCCAGAAGTGCACCCAGTGCTCCAGGTGAGGCAGTAGCAATGCAGAGCAAAGAGGGACAAACCTTTCTCCCACCCAGCTGGCAATAAATTGCTTGATGCACTTTAGGGGACTGTTGGCCTTCTTGGCTGGCTGGGCACACTGCTGACTCACTTAAAATTTTATGTTGAGCAGGACCCCCAATCCTTTTCAGTCAGACGTCTCTCATGTGTCCAATATACAGACAGTGTTTATGTCCAGGGTTGCCCATACCCAGGTGCACAATCAGGCACTTGTTCTTGTTATACTTTATGCACTTGGTGCTTAGTACCAACTGGTACCCACTTCTCTGACTTGTCCACATCTCTCTGCAAGTCCTCTCCACCCTCAGTGGAGGCAACAACACCTCCTCATCTGGTCTCATCAGCAAACTTGCTCAGAACATCTTCTAGTCCTGCATGCAAGTCATCTGCATAAACATGAAAGGAAAGTGGCCCTAAAATGGAACCCTGGGGAGCTCTGACAGTGACCATCTACCAGCCCAATGGAACCCACGGACTATAATCCTTTGGGACAGAACTACTGGCCAACTGCTCACCCACCACTGCTGGTGAACCTGAAAGGCAAAATGTCAGCGTGCTGGGTCAAACAGAGAAACACCAATATAGTTACATATAGCTGCATCAATTTATTGCCCGAAAGCCAGACTTTTATAGGAGACAGACAAGGGTGTCCAAAAATCACACACGCTAGTTGGAGGAAAGCTACTGCAATAACAACCCTATAACCCCCCTTCAAAGCCACGAGCCATTCATTCTTTTCCTAGAGATGTCCTTTGTTCTCATGCTGTTTATCCTGCTCCGCAGCTGCTGCTCTGTGAACTCCTTATCTCAATCCATGGCTGCTGCTCTGTAAAATTCTTCTTGTATTACAACACACCACGTTCTGTTTCTGTCTAGCTGTATGCAGGAATTTCTGTCCAGAAGGGTGCTGGAGAAATAGTATCAAAAGCTCTACTGAAATCCTCAAGGATTACATCAACTGCCTTCCCTTGTTCAGCTCAATGGATAAAGGTGTCATAAAAAGACCTGAAATTAAATAGGACCTTCCCCTCTGTATCTTGTGTTGTCTGTGACCTGTCCTTCAGTTGTTTTTCCATAACTCCCACCATCATTTTCTCCATAATTTTACCAAGCACTGTAGTGAGACTGACAGGTCCATAGTTGCCCGTGTCATCTTTCTTGCTCTTCCTTACAATGAGACAACATTTGCCAGCTTCCTGTCAACAGGTATGACCCTAGATTTATTAGATGCCATTGAAATGCGAGCCCAGAGCATGCTAAAGTGTCATCAGTGCAAGAACGTAGATGTGCCATAGCTTTGCAATGCCTTGAAATCCAGACTATGCCACAGATGGAGCAGAGAGGAAGATCTGCCTCTTCTGTTCTGAGCTCATCCTTTTGATAAGCTGAATATCACTACATACTCCATGGGGTCAGGTGCAAAAGACACAATGGGTGCCCTAAGCACGTGGCTGAGGTGGTATTTAGGATGGCCAAGAATACCTCCCTTCTGGCCCTCAGCTGATGCTCCAGAAGGAGGTGTCTATCTCATAGATTTTCCGTCACAGTTTACAAGCACTAGCACAAAACTAGGATCACCCAAGGCATCTTGGGCATCACTGAGAGACTGTGTATGAGTAGTGCAGTCCCTGTGGAATAAAAACCAAGGATTCAGATGAGGGACTCACACACAGACACCTCACTGTGCACATCTGAACTCAGCTAGGTGAACTTGTAGCTCCTGTGGTTCTTTGAAAAACTGATCCCAATTCAGCCCCAGGGTTTCCATCTGAGGATGAGATGCCTAACGCTAGAATAAGGATGGGATGGTCTGTTGATAACAGGACAAATGGAAACGGATTTAAATTAAAAAGGGGAGACATAGGTTAGATGTGAGGAACCTATATTTTTACACAGCAACACTGGAAAAAGTTGCCCTCAGAGGCTGTGCATGCCCAATGGATGGGATCCTGGGTTTACTCTGGGTTTACCCTCACGTCAGTCCATGTTTCTACTCATACTTTTGTCTAGGTGAACTCTCACTTTACTCAAGGTTTTACTCACAGTTTACCATCAGGGAGTGTGATCGGGAGATGGGCTGGTGGAGTGACTTGCTGGCATCCCCGAGGGAAGGCTGCCAGGCAGATACCCCCAGAAAAGTGGTTGACTCCCTGCCCTGTCACAGTCAGACAGACCTGACTGATGAGAAGGGTTGGAAGAGAGTCCCAACTCAACATCACAGGAGCTCCCCCATGCCTGCCTAGCCCTCGACCCCTGATCCATCTAAGCAACAGGTTTGACACTCTGAAATCTGAAGGAGATAAGAATGGGGAGGCAATGGAGGATCTGCCTAGGAGGAAACCTAATGCAAGGCAGTCACTACCAAGCCTTGTGACTTCCTCTGCCATGAAAGAAAGAAGGGTGGCCGTGGTGGGTGACTCCCTTCTCAGAGGAATAGAGGGCCCCATTTGCAGACTGGACCCCAGTTGTCAGTAAGTCTGCTGCCTTCTTGGTTTCAGGTCAGGGACATAATGAGGAAACTCCCAATGCTGGTTAGGTCCACTGATTATTTTCCACTACTCATAGTTTAGGTGGGCAGTGATGAAATTTCTTAGATAAGACTACAAACTATAAAAAGAGATTTCAGGAATTTAGGCCATTTAGTTCACAAAGTGGGAGATCAAGTGATTTTTTGTTCTATACCTTCAGTGGCAGTGAGGGACACAGAGCAGGCTTGGAAAGCAAAGCAATGAACAATTGTCTCAGAGGTTGGTACTGAGCCAGAAACTTTGAGTTCTTTGATCACAGGACAGTTTACTTGGCCCATGGTCTGTTATCCATGAATGGAACCCAACTGTCTCAAAGGGGGAAGTGAATCCTAGCATAGACGGTAGCGGGGCTTATCGAAAGAGCTTTAAACTAGCTCCGTCCTCTGGAAGAAGGGGCTGGGTACTTGGGGAGATTACAAGGAAGTTGCTAAGGCATGCAGGGAGGAAGTTAGGAAGGCACATTAATTCCCTGTCCCTTAATCCATGCCCAGAGCTTCTCAGCCATGTCACTGCCAACTGTAAGCTCCATGCAGAGTTCAAGTGGGACACAGAGGGCACAGCCTTCTGCTGGGTGGATGCAAGTGTTGGTGGAACCAGATGGGACAAAGCCCTCCCACCATGCCCTCCTGGGAAAATGGCCACCCCAAGAATGGCAGTCTGCCTCCTCCATGACCCCATCTGAAATGCTCCTGCACTGATTGATTATAGGGCTTTAAACCAGGTCCAAATGGGGAAGGGTGGGGAATTGGATGTGACAGAGAAGGGCTGAGGGATATTGTTGCTGTTGGAGATTGAATGGAAAGCCTCTGAGTTGTTCTATAGGATTGTGTGAGGATTCCTCAGAGAAAGTCTTGTTGCCAATACCCCGTCCTAAATCTTACTGTGTATCCTCTGGGGGTAACCCCAACCTACTGCTGCCCTAAAGTGCCTGTAGACCAGTGCGGGTAGCATGGGAAATAAACGGGACAAATCAAGAGAAAACCACAGAGCTTTTCCTTTCATGCAGGCTGCTGATTCTGAGCAAGGCCCTGAACATCAGTACCACAGTGTAGATGCAAGACCCAGACAGGCTAAATCAAAGCATGCTTCTGGAAGGGGATGCTTTCTGAAGAATCCTTACACTAATGAGAGGACCACAAACATTCACTCAGCGAACTCCAAATCTCTGTGCCTTTGCAGGCCTAGGGTCTTGTTTGGTTCACAGAGACACGGTGGGTTGATTCTCAGCTCTGTACTGTAGCAAATGGGGTACAGATTCTGCATGACGGATGGGCAAGGAAGAAGAGAAAAGGCTGCTGCCATCCATGAGAGGGCACTGAGCTCTGCCTGGGGATGGCAGAGGAGCCAGCTGAGAACTGATGGAAAGGGCTCAGAGAGGAGAGCGGCAGATTCTGTTCCTTGCTTCCTGATCAGGAAGAACAAGAAGAGGGGTGTCATGGTTTTGTAATTTTGCTATCAGTATCAGTATTCCACATCATAACATCATGTAAAGTATGGATACTTCTATTGAATGTGCAGTCCACAGAAGAAGACTACATATCCCATAGAACAACAGGGTTAATGATAAGTCACGGGACCAGGACGCTGTATAATCTCGTTCCCAGGCTGGAGTGCCCTCCTTCTTCTCTCGAACTTCTCGGAGAGTGGGAAGCGTTCCAGCCGTGTCGCCTAGAGTTCACAGTAGGCCTCTCGGTTTTCGGGGACTCTCTCTCTCTGTTTCGTTCAATTTGTTAGCCTCAATTATATTATATTGTGTTATCTTGTATTTCGGTATCATATTTAGTAAAATAAGTTTTTCCTCCTTAGATTGTCGCTGTTTTATCCCACTCCCTTTTTCCCCCTCCTTTCCGGGCCCCGGGAGGGGGGCCCACGGGGTGGCTTCCCCTGTCACGGGCATAGGTAAATCTAAGTAACCCGTGACAGATTTTTTGGTGGAGAATGCGGGCATAGAGCTTTTTAGCTTTTAGAACAACTCTCTCTTTACTCTTAAAGAGCTTCGTTAGGGGAGTGTTATCTTTTCGTAGCTGCTCACTGAGAACGTGACCTTGAAATACCAGACAAATTGTCAACATTAAGGGCTGCTGTACATTCTCAGCACTGCTATCTAACTTTTGTGTAGAAAACAAAGGGATTTCTTTCTCCCTTAGAGCAAAGCTAGCTAGCTCTGACTTTTACAGAGCCTGCCAGCTATGAATCCACTCTTTATCCCAGTTGCTCTGTTTAAGGGATTGAAAGCAATTATGATCTTCTTAAAGTATTGGTCAACTATTAACACCATAATTTGGTGTTGTGGAATTGTGCAGGTATATAGCCTAATAAGGTGGATACTGATGGAGACACCTGCGTGGTACTTTTATGAGATGTGGTATGGTCAGAATTTTGGCACCTACATCCCAGATGGAATTGTGAATCTTACAAACACTTGCATCCCAGATGGAATTGCGAATCTTACAAGTACTTGCATCCCAGATGGAACAGGCAATTTTACAAACACCACCATGTTTAATTCATTGTACAGGCTAAAAAAACCCTTTTTATTTAGGTTGTACTCTCAGATTTCCACACGCCTTTCAATAACTGAGATAGGGTTCATACTTGCATCCATGTTATCACTATTAATGAATGCATATATGTTCCTATGCATTCGTTCTATGCGGAAGTCTCCTCCAGAACCAGAGAATGATGACTGGCAGGGAATATGGAAAGGTTTAGGAAAAGTCTTAGAAGCATGGGGACCCGCAGTGTCATGGGATTTCACTCTTGAACACCTAAGGGACCCTAAGAAATTAAGTGAGTATTTGGGTCAGAGATCTAAGGAGGTAAACCTTATGTGGGGTTTGGCTTATGCATACCGTGCTTTGTATCATACTATTCTGGAGAGAGAGAGTTTCCGATCTGAGATTCAAGCCCAAGTTAATTCTGATCAGTCACAGGAGGCATCAGTAGCAATATCAGTTGCCCCTGTGGAAGGCAAGAAATGGAAACGGGTGTCCACGCGTCTAGAACGAAAAGAAGGAGAAGCACAGGGGGGGGCTGCAGAAGACCCAGGTGCCGGGCATGGAGCAGTACCGAAAAAAGCAAAGGCAAAAACCAAGAGGCATGAAGAAGAGACTGATGATGAGGAGGAAATCACCTATTGTCGACCTCTGAAGCTGACTGAAATCCAAGGCTCAAGAAAGGAGTTCACACGGCGTCAAGATGAAGGTATCCTTGCTTGGTTGCTTCGCTGCTGGGACAACGGGGCCAACAGCTTGTCTCTAGATGGTAATGAAGCTCGCCAACTAGGAAACATTGCCCAAGATGCAGGTATCGACAGAGGGATTAGCAGATGTTCGGATGGAGCTGCCACTCTCTGGTTGCGGCTGTTAGAAGCCGTGAGAGAAAGGTACCCCTATAAGGATGCTTTGAAGCCTAAATTTGATAGTTGGAATACCGTCCAAAAAGGTATTCAGCGCCTGAGGGAATTGGCCATGGCGAAAATGTTGTACAGCCCTGATCCAAGCGAACTTGACCCTGAGAGAGTGAGGGCCGATCCTGACATGTGGCAGAAAATCACAAGTACAGCACCAGAGAGAATGGCACAGTCATTGGTAACAGGTTCTAAAGGGTTCGTGGACAGATGGCCCCGAGTTGTTGAGCTGATTATAATGCTTCAAACCACCGATCAGCAGCTCCCTCAACTGCATGCCGCAGTTTCTGCCATCTCACGGCTAGAAAACCGAGTAGATGAAATGTGCAAGAAATTGTTTCCATCAACTAATCGTAATGATGATCCCGTAATAGTATCAGAAACAACTGATGAAGGTCAATCCTCGTACGGGCCACCAGGTCTAATGAAGGATCTGATCAAAGTATTCCAGTCCTACTCCTCACCTGCATCATCAAAAGTCTCAGCTGTTAAACGCACACGCTTCCCAGCTCGAGCAAAGAACAACAGTACGATTGCACCGCGTGTTTCCATGTGGCGCTACCTACGTGACCGTGGAGAAGACATGAGGAAGTGGCATGATCAGCCCACTTCTGCACTACGAGCACGGGTGAAAGAACTACTAGACATACCAACCACCAGTGGAGTTGCTCCAGTCATCACAGGTAACCAATAGAGGGGCCCTGCCCTCAGTCAGGGGAGGGAAAGGGATAATAGAGTTTATTGGACTGTGTGGATTCGATGGCCTGGCACATCAGAACCACAGGAATATAAGGCGCTGGTGGATACCGGTGCACAGTGCACCCTAATGCCCTCCAGTCATGAAGGGACAGAATCAATCCATATTTCTGGAGTGACTGGGGGCTCTCAAGAATTGACTGTGCTGGAGGCTGAAATAAGCCTCACTGGCAAAGACTGGCAAAAACATCCTATTGTGACTGGCCCAGGGGCTCCATGTATACTGGGTATTGATTACCTCAGAAGGGGGCATTTCAAGGATCCTAAGGGGTATCGATGGGCCTTTGGGATAGCTGCTGTAGATATGGACAACATTAAGCAGCTGTCTGTTTTGCCTGGCCTGTCAGAGGACCCGTCTGTTGTGGGGCTGCTACGAGTAAAAGAGCAGCAGGTACCGATTGCTACAAAGACAGTTCACAGACGGCAGTATCGCACCAACAGGGATTCCTTGCTCCCCATTCATGATTTGATTCGCCAGTTGGAGAATCAGGGAGTGATCAGTAAAACTCACTCACCTTTTAACAGTCCCATATGGCCAGTGCGTAAAGCCAGTGGAGAATGGAGGCTGACAGTAGACTACCGTGGCCTGAATGAGGTCACACCCCCATTGAGCGCTGCTGTGCCGGACATGTTGGAACTCCAGTACGAGCTGGAGTCAAAAGCAGCCAAATGGTATGCCACCATTGACATTGCCAATGCCTTCTTCTCTATTCCTTTGGCTGCAGAATGTAAGCCACAGTTTGCCTTCACCTGGAGGGGCATTCAGTATACTTGGAACCGTTTGCCCCAGGGGTGGAAACACAGCCCAACCATTTGCCATGGGTTGGTCCAAACTGTACTGGAACAAGGTGGTGCTCCTGAACACCTGCAGTACATTGATGACATTGTTGTGTGGGGTGATACAGCAGAAGAGGTTTTTACAAAAGGAGAGCAGATCATCCAAATTCTTCTACAAGCCGGCTTTGCTATTAAGCGAAGCAAAGTAAAAGGACCTGCCCAGGAAATTCAGTTCTTAGGTATAAGGTGGCAGGATGGACGTCGTCACATCCCAACAGATGTGATCGACAAAATCACTGCCATGTCTCCACCAACTAGCAAGAAAGAGACACAATCTTTCCTGGGTGCAGTGGGCTTTTGGAGGATGCACATTCCAAACTACAGCCTCATTGTAAGCCCCCTTTATCAGGTAACGCGGAAGAAGAACGATTTTGCATGGGGCCCTGAGCAGCAGCAGGCTTTTGAACAGATTAAACAAGAGATAGCCCGAGCTGTAGCTCTGGGGCCAGTACGGACTGGACAGGATGTAAAGAACATCCTCTATACTGCTGCTGGAGAGAAAGGCCCCACTTGGAGTTTGTGGCAAAGAGCCTCAGGAGAGACCCGAGGCCGACCCCTGGGATTCTGGAGTCGATCATATAAGGGGTCTGAAGAGTGCTACACTCCAACTGAGAAGGAGATCTTAGCCGCGTATGAGGGGGTTCGGGCTGCTTCCGAAGTAGTCGGGACTGAAACACAGCTCCTTTTGGCACCTCGACTGCCAGTGCTGAACTGGATGTTCAAAGGACAGGTTCCCTCCACTCATCATGCTACCGATGTCACCTGGAGCAAGTGGATTACGCTGATTACGCAGCGAGCGCGAATGGGAAACCTCAATCGTCCAGGAATCCTAGAGGTAATCATGGACTGGCCTGAAGATAAAAGGTTTGGAACATCACCAGCAGAAGAGGTATCACGTGCTAAAGAGGCCCCACCATACAACGAATTACCAGAAAATGAAAAGAAATATGCCCTATTCACAGACGGATCATGTCGCATTGTAGGGAAGCATCGCAAATGGAAAGCTGCTGTGTGGAGCCCCACACGACAGGTTGCAGAGGCCACCGAAGGTAAGGGAGAATCAAGTCAGTTTGCAGAGGTAAAAGCTGTCCAGCTGGCCTTAGATGTTGCTGAACGGGAGAGGTGGCCAATGCTGTATCTTTATACTGACTCATGGATGGTGGCAAATGCCTTATGGGGGTGGTTACAGAGGTGGGAACAAAACAACTGGCAACGGAAGGGTAAATCTGTTTGGGCCGCTGAATTATGGAAGGACATTGCTGCCCGAACAAAGAATATGGTTGTAAAGGTGCGTCATGTGGATGCACATGTGCCCAAAAGTCGGGCTACTGAAGAACAACAAAACAACCATCAGGTAGATAAAGCTGCCAAAATTGAGGTGGCTCAAATTGACTTGGACTGGCAGAATAAGGGTGAATTATTTCTAGCTCGATGGGCTCATGAGACCTCAGGTCATCAAGGAAGAGACGCGACATATAAGTGGGCCAGAGACCGAGGGGTGGACTTAACCATGGACGCTATTGCGCAGATAATTCATGATTGTGAAACATGTGCCATAATTAAACAAGCCAAAAGGATGAAACCTCTCTGGGAGGAAGGGCGGTGGCAAAAGTATAAATATGGGGAGGCGTGGCAGGTTGATTATATCACCTTGCCACGATCTCGCAGTGGTAAGTGTTATGTACTCACCATGGTAGAGGCAACCACTGGGTGGCTTGAAACATACGCAGTACCCCATGCTACTGCTCGAAACACCATATTAGGTCTTGAGAAACAAGTCCTGTGGCGACATGGCACCCCAGAAAGAATTGAATCTGATAATGGGACACATTTTAAAAATTCCCTTATAAATACTTGGGCCAAAGATCATGGCATTGAGTGGATTTATCATATTCCCTACCATGCACCAGCTTCTGGTAAAATTGAACGACATAATGGGTTGTTGAAAACTATGTTGAAAGCAATGGGTGGCGGAACATTTAAGCACTGGGAGAAGAATCTGGCAGAAGCCACTTGGTTGGTGAATACTAGAGGATCTGTCAATCGTGATGGTCCTAGTCAATCTAGCCCCCTACACACTGTAGAAGGAGATAAGGTCCCTGTTGTACATGTAAAGAACATGTTGGGAAAAGCTGTTTGGGTCCTTCCAGCTTCTGGAAAGGGCAAACCTATCCGTGGAACTGTCTTTGCCCAGGGACCTGGGTGCACTTGGTGGGTAATGCAGAAGGATGGGGATGTTCAATGTGTGCCACAAGGGAATTTGATGCTGGGGGAGTGCAGTCAATAATTTTATGTATTTATATGTATATATGTTTGCATGTGTAGTGTATTTTAGTTATTATAGTTGTACATTTAGTTATGTTACATGTAATTCTACTGTTTAGCTATCATAATTTTACATACGTGTATATAAATGTATATATATATTTACCATGATGTAATAATGTAGAATAAGGGGTGGAATGTCATGGTTTTGTAATTTTGCTATCAGTATCAGTATTCCACATCATAACATCATGTAAAGTATGGATACTTCTATTGAATGTGCAGTCCACAGAAGAAGACTACATATCCCATAGAACAACAGGGTTAATGATAAGTCACGGGACCAGGACGCTGTATAATCTCGTTCCCAGGCTGGAGTGCCCTCCTTCTTCTCTCGAACTTCTCGGAGAGTGGGAAGCGTTCCAGCCGTGTCGCCTAGAGTTCACAGTAGGCCTCTCGGTTTTCGGGGACTCTCTCTCTCTGTTTCGTTCAATTTGTTAGCCTCAATTATATTATATTGTGTTATCTTGTATTTCGGTATCATATTTAGTAAAATAAGTTTTTCCTCCTTAGATTGTCGCTGTTTTATCCCACTCCCTTTTTCCCCCTCCTTTCCGGGCCCCGGGAGGGGGGCCCACGGGGTGGCTTCCCCTGTCACGGGCATAGGTAAATCTAAGTAACCCGTGACAAGGGGACAGGCAGGAATCTGAGTTACAGCTGGGATGGAATTGTTTTCTTCAGACTGTCTGCTGTGGTGCAGTGTTTTGGTTCTAGGAGAAAACCATTGATAACACTCTGATGTTTACAGCTGCTGCTAAGCAGTGTTGTACAGAGCCAAGGCCATGGTCAGTGGAGGGCACATGGAGCTGGGAGGGAACAGAGTGAGGACAGCTGACTGATAGTGGCCAAAGGGACGTTCTCTATCAGCTGACAGCAAGCAGAAATTGTATTGAAAGGGGTGGGAGTTCATCTCAGTCTCTTCACTGCTCAGGGCCCAGCTGAGCATCAGTCTGGTGGTGCTTGTGCAAGTGCTTGTGCATCAGTTGTTACATACGATTCTATATCAACGGATATATAGTGATTACTATTACTCCTCTCCTTTTATCTCTCTTAGTAAACTGCTTTGTTACAACCCAGAAGTTGTACTCTTTTTCCCAGTTCTCATCCCCATCCCACTGGGAATGGGGCAGTGCACAAAGCACTGTGAGCTGCTGAGCCACATGTTGGGTTCAACAACCACAGTCATTTTGGTGCCTGATGTGAGGCTCCAAGGGTTGTGGTAACAGCACATCTGTCCAGAGTGGACAGGGCTTTGTGGGAGTTGGAGATGTGCAGGCCATGGTGCTGATAGTTTCCCTATTTGTGAAGCTTGCTGAGTCTTCTCATGAAGCTGCATTTCACAGCTCCTTGCTTGCTGCTTGTTTTCCCTGCTGCATCATTTGTCAACTCTGGATGCTGGATTAGGGTATTTATTTTGCTATGCTGTTTGACCTTGGTTTGTACCACGATAAAATTGGCAAAGTGAAGTTTTGTGCACATTCAGCTCTTTGGACATCTTTGGGTTTTGGAAGTAATATTGTTGGTATGATTAGGAATTACACATTTTACACTGTCGTCTCTGGGAGACCAGGGGTATTCAAGGAGAGACTGGATATTGTGTTGAGGGACATGGTTAAGTGGGAGCTATTGGTAATAGGTGAACGGTTGGATTGGATGATCTTTCAGGCCTTTTCCAGCCTTGGTGATTCTATGATTCTAGGATTGAGGTTAAACAATTATTCAGGAATATCAGTGAGAGATCTGCCCCAAGGTGAGAAGGCTCTGCATGGCAGGGGGTGTGGGACAGTCTGGGCAGCTGCCTGGAGTGGTGGGCACCCCCAGGGCTTTGGAACTTCATCTCCGAGCAACTGCAGGATCCTGAGAAACTGGTAGAATATTGGAGACAGGTCTGCTGTGGCACTGGTAATCCTAAAAAGGCCCAAATGACTGCAGTGTGCCAGGGCCTGGCCCACACCTACTGAGCTGTGTTCAACACTATTCAGCATCTTCAAGGGGAAGAGAGCTGGATCTGCTGACATTGCTGCAGCCTCTGCAACTCCTGGCACAGTCCCTGCAATAGCTCCAAGTTTTTGCTACACATCCTGCAGTTGCTCCAAGCTCTGGACAGATCCCACTGTCACTCCACCCCTCATAAGGAGCTCTGCGGTCACTTATGCTACAGGTCCTGTAGCTGTTCCAAGTATTGAGATAAGAAAATTAAGCAAACCACTGAGTGCTGCTGTAGAGACGACGGGACTGCTGTGAGACACACAAGACCTTCAGGCCTGTAGAAATGAGAGGACTCGAATCCTCTGTGCACTGTATCAGTGTAAAGAGAGGAGGAATGAAAAGAACTAGTTGTGCTTCTATCTGTGGCTGTACCTTCCCCAAATCCAGACAAAGTTGGATAAGAGAAGAGCTAAGGAAAAGCGTATTTTGAATGCTATTTATTTATCTCTTAACCTATTCGGGGAATCTGGTTCCATGTTTACATGAGCTCTTGGAGTGAGAAAATGGATAGTAGGTGTGAAAGAAGTGAAACAAATTTTTATTTATAAGTTCAATAACATTTTTTTGCACGTTGCTATATCTCACATAATCAATCAATCAATCAAAGATGCATAAAAGATGAAAAACCATCACTGGGAATCATGCGATGAAGATGTGCACTTTATTGAAGCGGGAATAGTGAGTATTGCAACACCTTCCTGAGAGCGTGCTTGATCTCCCTGTTCCTCATGCTGTAGATAATAGGGTTCAGTGTTGGAGGAACCACTGAGTACAGAAGTGCCACTGTCAGATCCAGGAGTGGGGAGGGAATGGAGGGGGGCTTCAGGTAGGCAAAAGCACCAGTGCTGAGAAACAGGGAGACCACGGCCAGGTGAGGGAGGCACGTGGAGAAGGCTTTGCGCCGTCCCTGCTCAGAGGGCATCCTCAGCACAGCCACGAAGATCTGCACATAGGACACAACTATGAAAACATAGCAGCCTACGTCTAAACTGATAGTAAAAATGAGAAACACAACTTCCCTGAGATTTGATTCTGAGCAGGAGAGCTTGAGGATCTGGGGAATTTCACAGAAAAACTGGTTGACAACATTGCCTTGGCAGAGAGGCAGTGAAAACGTACTGGCAGTGTGCAGCAGGGAATTGAGAACCCCAGTGCCCCAGGCAGCTGCTGCCATGGTGGCACAAGCTCTGCTGTCCATCAAGGTCCCGTAGTGCAGGGGCTTGCAGATGGCAACATAGCGGTCATAGGACATGATGGTGAGAAGGGAATACTCTGCTGACATGAAGAAGGTAAAGAAAAAGAGCTGTGCAGCACATCCTGTGTAGGAGATGGCCCTGTTGTCCCAGAGGGCGTTGGGCATGGCTTTGGGGAGAGTGGTGGAGATGCTGCCCAGGTTGAGGAGGGCCAGGTTGAGGAGGAAGAAGTACATGGGGGTGTGCAGGCGGCGGTCGCAGGCTACGGCTGTGCTGATGAGGCCGTTGCCCAGGAGGGCAGCCAGGTAGATGCCCAGGAAGAGCCAGAAGTGCAGGAGCTGCAGCTGCCGCGTGTCTGCCAACGGCAGCAGGAGGAACTCACTGATGGAGCTGCTGTTGGGCATCTGCTGTTGTTGGGCTTGGAGTCCTGCTCAGAGTGCAGAAGATAATGACAAGTCCAGACCATTCTCAGAGGCACTACTCCTGCTATACTATGAAATGTTTTAATTCTCCTACAACAGTGTACATTTAGCACCATTACTTGCATTTAATTTCATGTAGATCAGCATTCCTTAAGCAGAAGCAGCATATGGAGCTCTAACCTTCCTCTTATTTTCTTATCCCTTCTCCCTAGATATTTTCATCTGTTTCATGTCTCATATCTTTACCCCAAGTGCTCTTAGAGCCCCCTACCCGAGCTTCTGTGGCATTCAGTTTCAGTTAGAAAATGCTGCCTGTTTGTAGGATAAGTGAATTATTCATGCCTACAGAAAATGAAGATAATTCCATCCTTCGAGAAAGGGGAGACTGAAAGCACATCATGTGTGAGTGTTCACAAAACAAGCAATTGATTGATGAAAAATTCTCAGAACTCTTATTGCCCCTTTTAGATTTCTGACTCCAAACCTCTTTGCCTCAGAACAGGAAATGGAAACCCCCTGCCTTGGCTCTCCTCTTGCAAAGTGCCCTCAGAAACATTCAGTTGTGCAGTGGAGCTGTGATCCCCTGCCCCAGGCAGCAGCTGTGGCAGCACAAACCCTGCCGGGGGCTCCTTACCCCACACGTCTCCCCGCAGCGCCCTGGGCAGCTCCCCGGGCAGGCTGAGTGCTGAGCCTGGCAGGCGGCAGAGTCCCATACCCGGCACACAGCCCCTGGGGCACAGCAGGGACCCTGCTCTGCAGGACAGCCCTGGGCACCCGTCTCAGCTGGAGCAGAAAGCTTTTTCCACAGTAAAGAAACATGCAGTGCCTGCAGTCAGATCTCCTATGGGATGTCCCAGTTATAGTTACCCCTTAATTAAAAGCAGCTCATGGTCAGCTGTGAGACTTACCTTGTCATGGTCTGTGAGCAATGCTCCTGCAGTGAGTTCACAGCCCGCTCACACCACACACATCCTGCAAGCTCTCTCCAATTTCTCTCCTCTCCTTCTGTCACCTGCAGGCTGTGCTGTGCACGAGATCTGCTCCTGGGCACAGCTGTCTCTCTGCAGCTCTGCCCACTTTTATGAGCTCCCTGTGTCCCAGGAACCTGGACAAGCAAGCAGCAGATTATGTCATTTTTATCCTTCCCACTCATTTCCCCTGACATGTCCCTGGGTCCTCATGGCCAACAGCTCCTGAAAGACAACAGCATCATGACTGTGCTTTGAAATCCACTCAATTAACCACCACATGTCCAGTGGTCAGTGACTGATTGGAGACATATGGGGAGTGCTCCCAGAGATCGTTTGATGAAACAATAAGGGCAACCAGACAAGGAAGGCAAGGTTTGGACTTTCCCTGTGCAGGGCAGTGATCCAGCTGAGGCAGCGCAGGAGTCTCATCCCTTGACAGAAATCCTGGAGCTGAAATGGGATTCGGCTCCCCACAGAACCACAGGAGCTGGGATTTCTCTGGTTCAGTTCAGAAGTGCACAAGGAGTTGCCTGCATGTGAGCTCCTGCTCTGAGTCCTCGGTCCTTCAGCTGGGAGGCAGCAGCTCACACACAGACACTGGGTGATGCCCAAGGTGCCTGGGCTGCTCCTGATGTTTGCAAGTGCTTGTAAACCGTGTGGGAAATCCCTGAGATAGACACCTCCTTCCTGGGCATCAGCTGAGGGCCAGAGAGGGGATAGCACCGGCTGTCCGGTGAATTCACTCACAGCTACAAGAGCAGCACAGGGCCTTCAGGAAAGCCATGCCCATGGTGTGTCCGTGCTGCTACGTCACCTCCAAGACCCACGATCGGTCTAATGTTTGTGTGCCACCTTCTGCACACTGATTCTATAGATGAGCTATCCAGTCAGGCAATGTCCAGTGATGCTTTTCAATTAGGATATTTACTTCTGTGCTTTTGCACTAATGCAAACACCAACACACAAGAAGCTAGAAATCTTGGTAGAGCTGCAGGCCTGAGCTCCTGTTTGGACCATGGGGACACAGTTTAATGGTTTCCACAACTGCACTGTAGCACAAGGGGGATACCGAGTCTTTAGGATGGATGGGCGAGGAGACAAAGAAGGGCGACTGCCCTCTGTGAGAGTGCACTGAGCTCTGCCTGGGGATGGAAGAGCAGACAGGTCAGAGCTAATGGAAACGGCAAACAAAGGAGACCATCAGTGTCTTTTCCTGTCTTCCTGATCAGGGAGAGTAAATGGAAGGTGCCCTCTGCAGACAGATGGGAATCTGATGTTGTCTGTCCCTTGTCCCATTTGGTGGCCTTTGTCACTCCATTATCTGTGGCAGGGACAGCACAGCAGGGCATGTGGCATCCAGCAGATCCATGGAGAGCACAGATGGCAGCTTCTTGACCAAGCAGTGGAGGAACCAAAGAGGAGAGGTGCTCTGCTGGATCTCATACTCTCCGGCATGGAAGGACTTGTGGGAACTGTGAAGGTGAAAGGGGCATCAGGCCATGTGCAAGATGCAAATGTATCTCTTTTAATTTATTTATTTATTTTGAGGCTGTAAGCTTAATAGTTGATCATAAATGTCAATAAAACTGAAACAAATAATTGAAGACAAAGATGGAAATCAATGAAAATGTGTTAACCCTTCTCAACATGAAAAATTCTCATGAGTCTTGTTCCATTTTAAGTTGTAAATATGAATCTTTGAGGTGATTTGATGTCTTTTTTTTTCTTTTACTGAAACTACAATGTTTTCCAGAACTGTGTTCGCTGGACACAAATGCCTTCAGGTTCAGAGACACAGACAGCGGTGCCAGTGCCAATGCCCTGTGACTGTAGCCTGGTGCCCAGCACTACTCTTCCCTGCTGCCTATTTGATGTGCCTCATCCTCCAAGTTTTTTCAGCTCTCCTAAAGAAATGGCCATGGTTAAGGGCATGTTTACAGCAGGCCATTTGGGCACACACTACTCCCACTGCCCTCCAGATTTCTCCATCCCTTGCTCTTTGTTCAGTCAGATACCTCCCAATTATCTGTCTGATTTCTGACTTTCAGGGGGATTACTGGAATTTGTTCCATCTCCCCAAAGTCTGATGGAATGTGTTGTCAACTCCTTCACTGTGATTTGATCTATCCCTTCCTATCTATTCTTTTTCTTTTTCTTCTTATACTTTTTCTTTTTCTCAATCACTGTCTCTTTTTTATTAAGGCACGAAGTCTGAAAGATGTTCATTAATGTCAGTAAAAGTGAAAAACAGAGTTGGAGACAAAGATATAAATCAATGAGAATGTGTTAACCCATCTCAATGTGTGAAATACTCACAAGTCCTGATCAGTTTTAAGTTGATACCTCTCAACTACCTGGCTGATCTATCCCAGGAAGATTACTGGAATTTGCTCCATCTCTCAGAGTCTGATGGCCTCTGTTGTCAACTACTTCACTGTGATTCAATCTATCCTATCCTACCTCAGAATAAATCATTTCTTTTAAAAATATTCCATATGAAAGACAAACTTCAATAGATGCCGCTTGAACATGGCATGCAGTTGATCACTGTGTTTTACTGTTCATTCAATTGCATCACCTTTCTTTCCATTTGCTGGCCAGATAAAAAAGAGAAATCTTTCCTTTTCCATGTGTAGCTGGTTCTCTGAGGAAAGCCAGTGGGAGTTGGTGCAAAGCAGTTTTAACACTGAGCGGATGAATGCAGAGGAGAAGAGTGATGTGAAGAAAAGTGATGCAAGTCCCATAGGTCCATTGTGAGCAGAAATTGGGTGGGGAGGTTGAGAAGGACCTTTGTCAACACAGTAACAGTACAGAACTCATTGGGACATCCTGGATTGGTATCAGTTGCACAGTGCTGCTTTAATGTCTTCTTTAAACCCAACTATAAATAAATAGACAATAAATTTATACTGGATTCTTTAAGCTCTCTCCAGATATCCCTCCTTTTTGCTGAACAAGTTCTGATAACCTGAAGAAGATAACAAGATGGCATAAGGCACAGGAGATTCTTTAGGTTATAATGGGCCCCAGGGTGCATTTGATGCTGAGTTCATCAGCCTCTAGTGCAGAGAGAAGTTTGCACAAAGTGCTCAACAAGACAAAGTCAGAAGTAACAGTGAAGTTTCTTGGAGTATTAATGGGCCCACTGAGGGCCATTACCAAGTAAGCTTCCCAAGGGACTTGTTAGAGAAGATAACTGGAAGCCATGACTACAGGCAGGCAAAGGCACTGGCATGCTAAGAAACCTCTCCTTTGCCTTACGAAGCAGACAGGTCAAGCCCTGATTGCAAGACCAGTGGTAGAGAGATCCTGTCTCTCATGTTGGCTCCTGGCATTTCCTGGGGCAATGGGTTGGAGGTCCGTATGATGTTAAATGAAAGACATGGGGACAGAAGATCCCAGGCTCTACATGTGGTGCAAGGACGCTGTGAGGTTCATGTCCCATATGAGACCTATGTTTCATTGCAGGATGTGAGAAGGGATGTGAGAAGGGCCCAGTCTGAACAAGCAGTCAATCCCTGTGAAACTCTGAACTTCAGATCTCTCAGTTCCAGTGCCCTCGTTTGCACATTCTCCCAGAGTTTGAAGTCCTTTATGTTCTGCGGTGCACAATCAGGCACTTGTTCTTGTTATACGTTATGCACTTGGTGCTTAGTACCAACTGGTACCCACTTCTCTGACTTGTCCACATCTCTCTGCAAGTCCTCTCCACCCTCAGTCGAGGCAACAGCACCTCCTCATCTGGTCTCATCAGCAAACTTGCTCAGAACGTCTTCTAGTCCTGCATTCAAGTCATCTGCATAAACATGAAAGGAAAGTGGCCCCAAAATGGAACCCTGGGGACCCCGACAGTGACCATCTACCAGCCTGATGGAAAAAACTGACTATAATCCTTTGGGACTTACCTACTGGCCAACTGCTCACCCACCACATTGTGTTTCTGTCTAGCCATATGCAGAACATTCTGTCCAGAAGGTTGTTGTGAGAAACAGTATCAAAATCTCCACTGAAATCCTCAAGGATTACATCAACTGGCTTCCCTTGGTCAACTAAACGGATAACTGTGTCACAGAATGAGCTTAAATTAAACAGGACCTTCGCCTCACAAACTTGTGTTGGCTGCAACCAATGACAGAATTGTCCTTCAGCTGTTTTTCCATAACTCCCACCATCATTTTCTCCATAATTTTACCAGGCTCTGGACTGACAGGTCCATAATTGCCCATGTCATCTTTCTTGCTCTTCCTTACAATGAGACAACATTTGCCAGCTTCCTGTCAGCTGGCATGACCCTAGACTTCTTTAGATGCAATTGAAATGACAGCCCAGAGCATACTAAGGCGTCATCATTGAAAGAAAGTAGATGTGCCATAGCTTTGCAATGTCTTGAACTCCAGAGTATGCCACAAATGGAGCAGAGGGGAAGATTTGCCTCTTCTGTAGTGAACTCATTCATTTGGTAAGCAGAATAACACTACCTGATACATGAGGACTGTGTCTCTGCTCTGCTCTGCTCAGCTCACAGGGCAGAGGTTCAGGGTGTTGCTCTCATGTCAGTGCAGGTAAACTCACTTTAACCTTTTTTCTTCTGTAAATGCTTCCTCTGTTTGTATGCTCAGATACACTTCCACATTCCCTCAAGTACACTTCCATATATCATTAACAATTAAACTTTCTTATACCATCAAAACTGTTTGTCAAACAGTACAGTTCTACAGTTCACATAAACTCCCTTAATACAGTCTGTATTCTTCAGTTATAAACACTGTGCCACAGAACCAGCACTGATTGAACCACCTCCCTCACACACTTCCTCGCAAGCAGTACATAGTATTACATAAATGGGTTGACACTCATTGTTCGGGTGGAATGTACACCTCTCCTCAGGACAATCTTACTAATCTACAGAGTACAAACTCCCGTCTTCTTACATACAAGCAGAAAGTACATATGAGTGGACAGACAACACAGTCTTTCACTTTGTCCGTGTCTGGCCATTTCCCTCACAGGAGGAAGGAAACATGGATCGGGACTCGGCACTCACCCTGCAGCTGTTCTGTGTCTCACTCACACCACACTCACTCTGACATTTAGATCAAAAACCATGGTTTATTCATACTACACAATGCTGACAACGTTTTCTAGTTGGAATCTTAATAACACTCATACTCTGGTCGACCAGTTGCAAACGTTAATGTTTTTCCCAGAGTCGGCTTGACACACGGTACCAAACACTTAAAGCAGATGATAATATTGAACATACAACCTATAACCCCCGTGATTACAACTTGGAGAACCCAGGCTACCATTTGACAGGCTATCCACTATATCCCATACCCGTAGGAGAGACCAACCTAGGTCCCTCCTATTGTCAACTACCTGGGAGAGAGTATTTGTTCTTGTTTCCATTCATATGACATACAGTTCCCTTTCATAGGAACTCACCCAAGGAGTCTTCCTACCCAGCTGGCAACCAAAGCCATGAGCTCACCTCCCTGGGAGCAGCACGTATGGCTGTAAACTGTGTAGGATGTCTCCTCAAGACATATGGGCTCCACTTACCATACACATACCTGGTCCACCTATGGGTGGTCCTTGTCTGTCCCTGCAGTGATCAGGTGAGGAAGGGAGTCCTTCAGAGAAATCTCAGGGTGCGCCAAAAGTGTCTCCCTCTCAGCTGGTCCTGCAGCGAACAGAGCTGGTCCCACCTGGGCCGCCAAATTGACTACAGGAATTGAACTCTATAACCTCTATAACTGATACAGTCTCCCATGACATACTTATACCAAAGCTGAGGAAGTATGGGATAGGTGATTGGACAGTGAAGTGGGTCGAGAACTGGCTGACTGGCAGAGTGCAGAGGGTTGTCGTTGGCGGTGCAGTGTCTGGCTGCAGGGCTGTAACTAGCGGCGTCCCGCAGGGGTCTGTGCTGGGTCCGGTCTTGTTCAACATCTTCATCAACGACCTTGATGAGGGGATAGTGACCACTCCCCAGTACAAAAAAGACAGGGATCTCTTGGAAAGAGTCCAGTGGAGGACCACAAAGATGGTGAAGGGCCTGGAGCATCTCCCCTATGAGGAGAGACTTAGGGAACTGGGTCTGTTTAGCCTTGAGAAAAGAAGGCTGAGAGGGGACCTGATCCAGGTCTATAAATATTTGAGGTGTGGGGGGCAAAGAGGTGAGGCCAGACTCTTTTCAGCAGTGTGTGGAGGAGGGACAAGGGGAAACAGACAGAAACTGCACCATAGGAAATTCTGCACTAATGTGTGCAATAACTTCTTTATGGTGAGAGTGACAGAGCACTGGAACAGGCTGCCTAGGGTGGTTGTGGAATCTCCTTCTCTGGAGATATTCAAGACCTGCCTGGATGCTGAGCTGTGCAACGTGGTGTAGGGAACCTGCTTTGGCAGGGGGACTGGACTCTGGTCTCTGGAGGTCCCTTCCAACCCCTACAATTCTGTGATTCTGTGAATATCATGGAGTTGTTTGGATGGGGAAAGACTACCCCTTTGAATGACCTTTTGTCAGGGCATGTCCTGGGATTCCTAGGATCCTCAAAATGCAGCACTGCTTCTGTCACTGAAAAATGGGGCCCTGTGTGGGACGGAGGGAGGGTCCATGAGTCCCTGGCCCACCTGACTATTTCCATGGTCTTAGCAAAGACATACTTACAACTTGAGAATGACAGTTAGCTGTGTTCATGGTGGCATGGCCACTTTTAATGGCCTTGAACTTTCTGAACATAACTGAAGAGGCTCAGGCTGATGCAAATCAGCTATTGAATGATAGTGTTGAAAAACTGGAAAGACAGGTGGCAGTTTTGATGGGGAAAAAACCTAATTCAATCATTCTCCTATGGAAGATCAGGAACATCTCTCTGGAAGACCATGGGGACCCTGTACAAGGGAATCTGTATAAAATGGACTCTGTAAATGAAGGCACTAAAAGGTCAGATTTTGAGGTTCCATTTGGTCTAGATCTATTTGAGATCTGACTGATTGTAACCCAAAAATGAAAAAAAAAAAAAAAAAAAATGCAGGATAGGCTGGTGGGAGTGCCCTGACCAGTGTCCACCCCCCAAACCCTGCTGCCCATAATACAGCAGCTGAACTGATGGATATAGTACAGTGGTTTAGACAGAAACCAAGAGAGCATGCCAGCATAGCTGCTTTGGTTATGGGACATGGAGGCAGAAAGTGCTATGGTGAATGGACTGGAAATTTCAAAACTGACATCCATTACTACTAACCCTGCCCTCAGGCAAAGACTTTATGCTCTTGTCTGGAGGGCTTATCGCAATAAAGATTGGCGGATTTGCTGCGTAGACCGGTCAGAACTCAGATCTGCGTTGTGCTTCCTGCGGCACCAAATGCCCAACAGTGGCAGTTTCGCTTATTGGCCAGCAGGTGGCAGCAGAGACCACGGAAAGAACGTCTGGGGGACAGACCCTGGGGATCCGTTCTTTTGATTATAGGGGAAGAACACAAAGATGGAAGAGGAGGGAAGGGGGAAAAAAAAAGAAAAAAAAAAAATCAAACCACAGCAAACAAATAAAAACTTCTCCAAACGTAGCAAACATGAATGTCTGTCAATAAATTAATGAGTAATTAAATTGATATCCCTTTCCCCCCCCCCCCCCCCCCCCCCCCCAAACTTCTGAGATGAAAAAAAAACTATTCTTTTAGAAGAAAACAGAGTAGTAACAACTTCTGTACCTACATTCACCACTCTGAGATCCTGTCTGGGTCTCCCAAGGCTTGTAAATAACCACTGGGTCGGTTCTGATGTCGCGTGATTTGTTGTCAGTTCTCTCATGGTTCTCCGGTCAGTTCTCCGGTGCCAGGATCTGCCACAGGGCATTCTGACCACGGGCATCATGTTTCTACGCTGCCGCCTGCATTTAACAGGCAATGGGACTGCCCAGCATGTGCAAGGCAGCACCTCTTTCACACCACCAGAATGTTTAAGGCTGTTGGGATTGTTGTTAGTGTCCCATTAACACTGAGGCTAGAGATACCCTTAGGATTGACATTACTATTAGCATTACTTTGATGGTGCCCTATCTGGGTCATTTCCAGGGGATGTCAGGAGTAAGGCACAGTGTCAGGAGAAAAAGAACAGACTCTGTTACTTTATAAACGTGATAATAGAGAGAGTTCATTGGAAAAAATACAACTCTTAAATAATGCAAAGCATGCTTCTGATTGGATGCAGGCATCATCTGGGCTCTGATTAATATTACTCTTAAGGTAAAGATTATTGTTACCATAATGATTTTTTTTTTGGATTATGATCAGGGTTAAGGTTCCTTTTGCTACAAACTTCTAGCATCATTTTTGTTGTTGCATTTGGAGTTAGGGACGATTTTAGAATCAGGGTAAGGGTTAGGATTAGAGTTACATTGCTGGTTAATGCTGTTATCTTTACAGCTCCTGTGAGGGTTGGGGTCTGGGTCAGGTGTTTAAAAATGAAATGAAAAAAGAATTAAAAAAATATATTGAAAGCTTCAGATTTCCTTAATCTTTGTGGGAATCATATAATGTGCAACTCAGATCTACCTCTTCGTGCAGTGACTGCCTGTAAATTTGCTGGAGCCTAATATAATATGGCCTTGTGCTTTCCACTAACTCATCTTCATTTCATTTTCATTACATTTGCTTGGTAGTCAGATTTTGGTGTGTGGATATTTTAAAACAATCTAACTGACATTAGCAAAAAATTAAAAATAAAATTAAAAAAAATGCACAACAGCATCGTATCAATTTTTATAGATAAGATAAAGAAGAGCAGTTTCCCTTAGTTTTCTGTGCCTCTTTACTTTCTTACCCTCTCCCCTTGTGTGAGAAACTCTCAAAGTCAAAGATTTCTAGTTAGGCAAAGATGGCAGCGATAGCAGCAGTGCTTATTCATTATTGCAATACTGCGCGCACATCCCCTATTGGCAAGGGAGAAACTGCACACCAGTCAGTGAAATCAATTCTGTTCTGTGCCCTAAACCCACTGCAGGTGATGCTCTCATGGCTCTCATTGGTTGAGCATCTCAGGCTCACAGACTCCTCGAGACTGTGGCTAGGATTCATTTCCATAGAAGGTCAATTACCAACCTCTTGTTTTTAGGTCTGCCTTGTACTTTTCTGCGGACAGAGAAGGGCAATGTTTCCAAAAGTCAGTACATTCATTCTGTCCTGTGCTGGGCTCTACCCACCCTGTATTTATCTTGTGCTTGTCTCAATTCTCCCCATGTCAGAATGCCCCCAGTCTGAACTTAATTCTGTTCAGCAACTTTCTTGGTGGAAAAACTACTTATACAGCTGTTTTACAAGAGGGTTATACATTCAGTTAGGGCCTACACTATGTACTGAAAATACTGGAAACTTCCACTGCAAAAACACAATCTACCTCTCCCATCTGTGCAGCCTTGCAGACCCAGAGCATGCCAGGTTATTTCTGCTTTCATAGCATTTGCATGCTGTAGGGTGAGCACAAGGTTCTGCTGCTTGATTCTTCTGCAAGAGCTGCCTACCGGCAAATGGTTGCAGGGATGGAGGATGTGACAGAAAGCATTTGTCTCCACAAGAGCAGAGTTACATTCAGTGCAGAGTGTGAGAGTCAGGTTGGTGTGGAAAAGCACTGACACGCTGGGGATGATGCAGTGCTCACGTCTAACACTCACAGACATTACTGTCAGAAGGATGGTGCTGTGTTGTGCTTCTACCTTTGGCAGCCCCTGGAGAAATGCTATGGCACACAGAACACCTTTGTATTGCACTGACTGCTGCCATGCAGCATGGATTTAACACACCAAATCCAGAGGAGCATGACTGCATCTAACTGCCCTGAGAAAAACTACTGTAGCTGAAGAGATGAGGAGGCAGCTGCTCATCTGCAGAACAAGCAGTACTGCCAGACATTGGGCCAGGTGAGCACCTCCTGCTGCAGCGTGATGATGACAGGGCTGGAGATGATCTGCAAAGCCAGCTTAAAAGTGGGAGACGTGAGTCAACATGGCAGGAGGACAGAGGTGTTAGGGAGCAGCCAAGGCATCAAAGAGTATCAAAAGGCTTTGAAAAGTATCACAAAGTGACAGCCAGGAAGACTGGGATATATCATGAGCAGCAACCTGGATGCTAGAGATTATTTGCTCCCATACAAAATGGTAGAGATCTTGCTGCAGACATCCCAAAGCCAGGCAAAATGGGAACCCAGAGCTCTGCCTGCACGAACCCCACAGCCATAGCATTGCAAGCTGAGCTGCCTTGCTGTTTGTTGCATTCATCCCAATCCCTGTGATTGAAGACTCAGAATGCAGTCGAGGCGATGACTGAGCATGAGAGTGACTTTATTCAATAAAAGACAGGAGGGCTTGAGAGGTCAAGGGTGAAGATGGGACTCCTCTTGTCAAGATGAGAGTGGCTCAGAGCTGGTGCTGCTGCCTGGTGCCTGGGACTGGCAGCCTGACTCTAAGTCCCCATCTAAGATGCTCAGCTTCACCTCACTGATGCTGCCCTGCTCCTGCATGGTGGTGCTGCTGCTGGGACACTCGGGCTGTGCTTGGGATGGGCAGCACTGCAAAGGCGCTGGGTCACAATCCAGGCAGGTGACTGCTGTGTCTGGCAGGCTCAGGTCACGAGCTTCAGCAGAGCCAGGAGATATGAGAGCATGAACGTGGATGAGCCCCTTGTGTCCATCACTGTTACCATGTGGAAGGCTGTCATCCGAATTGCAGCGATTCATGCTTAATAAGAACTCTCCATTGATGGAAAGACACTGCTTGGTTTGGATCTTTGGGGTTGACAAGGGCTCGAATCACCTAGGAAGGCATAGAAACACAAGGGTTAGTTTCAAACATTTGCAAGTTGAATCATGAAAGGTTGTTGATACTTGGTAATAGAGTGGCAGCAGGAAGAAGCAAGTAGGCTTGAAGCAGCATAGCCACTGTCTTGAAAGTGATCCTCATTCAGGTCCAGCTCGTGTGTTGTTTCACTGTAATCTGCTTCTTTGGGTCTACCTAGTGGGCAGCAACACTCGAGCTGTTACTGATATCATTGAAAAGAACTGGAGACAATTGTTCTATTCCTAAGAGCTTCAAGGTGCCTAGAAGCACAAATAGAAACCAGCAGTATTTCATCACTTCACCAAAAGGAAGGTCAAACACCTGAGCTGTGAAGAGCAGTTACAGAACCTATGCATAAGATCACACCAGACATACTTTGTTCTAACAACAGTTATGGCACATAGTCCATTTCCTTCAATATTCCCAAAATGAAATGATGTGGAGCATTACAGGGAAAGAAACACTGCACACAGACACTATGACCCTGATTAGACTCAAGCAGCAGACTTAAAACAAGTCAGAGTTTTTGATTCCAGGATATTTCAGGATCTATCGTGTGAAATTCAGTTACACAACAGTGCCTAGGTGCCTGCGTTTCAAGCAACTTTCAGATCACAGCCATGTAAAATAAAAACAAATTCAGTGCAGAAATAGCAAGCCTGTACCTTAATACTCATGAGATTATCCATTTTTTACTGCATTCTGACTAAGTTCTAAAACTTGCTCATCCCAGTTCACTTCAACAAGTTCCACCAGTTCAAGCAATGCAGTTCTGAGATCCGGTGTATGTTAGGCAGATAAAATTGAACAGTGCAGAAATAATCTCTGACAGCTTTAAGAGCTCTGTTCTGCTTACAAACTCTCAGTCCAAAACTATTCACAGTTTTAAGGAAATGAACACCTGAAGCAGTTGGATCATCTGCCATTTGCCGCATTCTGCTTCTTGGCATCATGATTAGCACAAAGGGTTTTCTGCTGTCCTGCAGAGATGGACAAAGTCCTGCTTACAAATGGACCAGGTTTCAGTGTACAGCAGAGTTTGTACCAGACTAACAAGCCACGTCATTCAATTCATGTGCTCAGGTTGTTATGCACTCCGAAAGGAAACAGAACTAACTGTTGGATTCTGAAGGCAATCTGTGGGGTCCTACATTACCTCCTGATTCTGGAAGAGGAAATTCTAATAGCAAATGCAGAACTTTGATCTTTGTAGACATGAGAAGAGCTGGCATTTAGGAACATTCATTTCAGGGAAATCAAATGATGTGTCTATATTTTTACTACAGATAGTATAGGGAGCAGCCAGTTGAAGAACCAGATACAAAAAAATCCAGCCCATTGGCAGGAAAATACTTCTCCTTAAATTCTGTATGCTATCATGGTACAGAATTAGGCTACAGTGCCACATAGGCCAACCAAGCGTAGAACCAAATCCACAAAATACTGGTAGACAAAGCAGCAAAAACAGGGACAATATTCAGCAGACTGTGCTGTGGCCTTTCTACTCACAGCTCAGCATGTTCTGCCATCCGAAAAGCAAGGCCTCTTGTCAAGCTCAGCTATTTCCCTTCTCAGTGTATTCTAGCACCACTGATACCCACTGGTATCCTCCTGTAGAGTGCCATCATATTGTCATCATCCAAAGGAAAAACCCACACAGCAGAGCATACAGCAGTACACCCATGCTCCAAATATCCGCCTGAAAAACAAAAAGACAAGCTTACAAACCTGAAGCACCTCAAATGGCTTCCTGACAGACTGGATTGTCTGCCCTTGCCAAAGCCCACATATAGCCCATGAAAAGCTGGCTCTTTCCCTCAGGAAATAAAACCTTATCGTCCCAGAGAAAGCATATAACCCTCATTCAATTGCCCTTTCACTCAGCTTAGAGCACTACTAAAACCAGCATCTTCACCTTAGCTCATCACACTGCTGCAGTTCCTTTTACAAGGATTTCACTGGCAAAAATGAAATCAAAGCCGTCACAAGGGATTTAGCACAGTTACGTGTTACTGGCTACGAGAGCTGTCAGCACAGTCACCTGTCTGGCTTTGCTGCTGTTCGGTTCTCTTTATGTAGAGGCACAACAAGGTTCAGACACAGTGCAGTTCTCACTTTGACTGTAAAGAAAAAGGAGGCTTGAAAAGCAGCGTGTGGAAAACAAAGAAACAAGAATTAGAACAACAGTGGGGCCATGGCACTTGTAGGAATTGCTCCGCCTTTAAAAGCGATTCAAGAAGGATGAGGGCATCCCAAACCAGACCAGTTTGGACAGATTAACAACTGCAAGTAGTGGGTTCCAAAATTCCAGACATGAAATCAAAGCTGGAAAAACTCTTCACATTTTCATCTCTCAATTTTTAGTTCATTGTGCATTACAACGGAAACAATTCTTCACATACAACTTGGAAGCTAAAGACAAGTCTGACAAAACAGACTGCACAGAAATGATGGATAATTAACAGAGCAAATTGCTCTTTCAAACACTTAGTAATAGAAAGAGATCTCTGAAGTTGCTGTTCTGTAGAGCACCAAAGCAGTCGCTTGAGGCAGTTCAGGATTAGCCTGAGACAAACCAGCCAGCTGTGTGAACTGAGACCAATTGCACTTTTCTAGTCTGTGGCCACTGACAGCTTCTGAGAGCTACCAAGCGATGCAACCTAGCAGAATTCAGAAGGGAAACCAAGAGAGCCTACCTGAGCTCCACTGCCTTTAAATGCTCTGTGGAGAGGGAAGGGAAAGAGGGGAAAACAAACACCGCTCTACATCCCTCTGAGCCAATAGACACTTTGCCCTGGATTAGCTCTGGTGCTGCATAAGCTGGGCTTCCACAGCATGTGTTCAGGCGGTAATCAAGGCCTGCCTGGAATAACACAAAAAATAGAGAGAAACGTTTGCTTTAACAGAGTTTATGTCTTCTGGTCATAACACTTGAGAAGCCTCAGAGGCTTCTTCTCCTGTGCATATTTTCATTCATCTTAGAGTTTGCTTTCATTCAATGTTACCTCTCTAGGCAAATATTGTCTAAGACCATGAGCATCACATAAATGTGCAGATCTCAAGCTGCTCACTTATCTAGTACCCTTCGCATGATGCTTTATTTTCCTCAGCTGATCATCTAGATTGTGTCTGTTGATTGTGCAACAACAGCCTGTTGATCTCGATTACCTGTGAGAGGCTCTAACTTTGGCCAGGAAAAATCATTTGAGGATAAGTAATTATCTGGGACTCAGTAAGTCTTCCCATGCTTTCATAACAGCAGAGATACACACACACACAAACTCGTGGAACCCCACTGCTTTGCACAATCCTGTGCACACTCACGTGTGTCATGCACTGATTTCCCAGCCAGTCCTCATAGGGTCTCTTACTTAGGACGGGAGTGTAGGGGAGCAGCCAGAAGCTGTTTGCATTCCCTGCTGTCTGCTGGGCAGCTTTGCTGGAGATGCTTGGGTTGCTTTGTTTTTCCTTGGGAGGTGGGAAGGAGCTTTGGGTTGGAGGCACATCCCGTGCCAGAGCATCCCAATGGCACGTGTGGGGCACTGATCTGCAGCAGATGAAGGGGAGGAGGTCCCAGCACAGCTCTGCACCATGCTCTGCCACACTGGGCAGCTTGTTCCTGGCTCAGCAGCGTCATCAGACAAGAAGCAGGGAAGGAAATCAAGGATGGGGGGTACCATCAAACGCAGTTAGTGCATGCCTGTGCAAGACAAACAGACCCAGAGCTTGCAGGTTGTTCCTGCTTTTGTAGCATTTGTGTGCTGTAGCTGAGCAAAAGGTTCTGCTGCTTGAATCTTCTTCTGCAAGAGCCACCTACCGGTAAATGTCTGCGGGGATGTAGTCGGTGTGCACGTCTGAAGCCATTTGAGAACCTAGTCGTTCTTGCTGCAGGACCCCTGTCTTCTGTTAAAAGCTGAACGGTCCCCAGAGCACCTGTTTCCATCAGCTACCACCATCCAAAGCAGCCAGCCTTCTTACAGTCACCTGGCCCAAACATCCCTTTTGCTCTACACTTGATTCCTGCAAGAGATGGGAGCTCGGCACGCACACCATCCTTCCAACACCCCATCCCTGCAGCAAGGGATCACAGCGCTGGCACAGCTGAAACAAAAAGGGTGTGCGAGTTTCCTGTTAGCACTCAGTGTGAACCAATCTACCACTGAGCAACACCGTGAGTCCCCACTCACCTCAGCACAGGTCAACCTGTAACCCCAACCTTCCCCTATCCATGTGCACACGCACACCCATTCACCACCCTGCCTGCTTTGCACACCCCCATGCACACTCTGCATCGTGTGCCCTCCTTTGCATTCACAGACGTGTGCAAACCATCCCTGGGAACACCTACGTGCCTACACCTTCCACAAACACCCCTTTGTGTGCACCTGTGTGCAACCCAACTCCTCAGCACACGCACGCGTTTGTGCCACCCTGTCCATGCACTCACCACGTGCCCTCCAGCAACCAAGGATTGCAGAGATGCTCCAGACTGTGCCAGAGATGGAATCTCAGAGTGCTGGGACATTATTGATCACTAAGGAAAACACTTGGAAGCATATTCAATCTGCAGAAGCTGTAATTACTGGGCACAGTTAGCTTTCCTATGGCTCAGCTGGAGGAGGCGGGTGCTCTCATACATCTGAGACACTCGCACAATGTTGGGATCATTCTGATGGAAACTATGTCTTCAGATATCATGGTTAAAACCATCCAAGATGATCATGCAGAGCCTTAGCTCTTGAGCAGCACTTCCTCCCCACCCTTCACTACTCCAAGCAGCTCCAACAAACTTCTCAGAAGAAATCCAGGCCAGCACAGACCTGGCAGACCAGAACCAAGTGCAGCTTGTGGGACGGCAGTGCCCACTCCTTGCTTCCACCCTGCTCCAGCAGGTTAAGGAGTCTGAGCATCACTGGCCTTTGACAACTCAAGACTTTCAGCACCTCATGCCAACATTTCTCACTAAGATACACCTAAGGCATTGAATTCTCTTCTCACTACCTCCTCCCAGTCCTCCCCTAGGAACAGAAACAATTCAGATTCTACAGCAAACTACAGCATCTGCACTGCAAGAGCACACTGAACCACCTGCAACAATGAAACATGGTTTTGGAGAGTGGGTATGAAAACACACCTTTAGACAGCTGTCTCCCTGTAGCCAAAAGGAAACCAAGAAGGAAAAGTCCAGCCTGAAACATGCCCATGCTACTAGCCCAGGTTTTTCACAGTCAATGCAGAATCCATCCTGTTCTTGAGGTAACAAACGACCAGTGAGTCTCCCGTTGCTCCACCCCTTCTCCTTCAAAGCCTGAAAAAGAAAGAATAAACAAGCAGAAGAAACCCAGACGTACCTTTCCACACACAGAGCAGAAAGTGGAACAGCAGTTGTCTCCTTCCTGAGACATGGTGGGGAGCATCCCAGAGGAAGCCCAAGTTCTTTGCTTCTCTCCACAGGGACTTCAAGCACTCTTGGCAAGAGCTGCTTTGGTTCTTTCTTCAATTGCTTCCATCACCAGAATCTCCTTTGGAAAAGGAACCCGAATGAAAGAATCAGCAAATGAAAAAGAATGAGCAATAGCCACTTTACCAGCTTTCTTCTGACACTCAATTTAGACTCTTGACTCGGGCAAGGTCTTAAAATCAACTGGTTACAAGAACTGTCCCAAAATATATCCAGCTTCTGTACAGCTGCCATTCTTTCTGACAGCGAGTGTAATCACAGAATCATAGAATGGCCCGGGTTGGAAGGAACCTCAAGGATCATGAAGATCAATCACCTCCCTGTCCCTGCTGGCCATCCCCTCTTCTGATGGAGCCCAGGGGACCATTTGCTCTCTGAGCTGCAAGAGCACGCTGATGGCTCACGTTCTGTTTTTCATCCACCAGGACCCCCAGGTCCTTCTCTGCGGGGCTTCTCTTAAGGACTGCTCCTCCCAGTCTGTAGAAATGCCTGGGATTCCTCCAGCCCAAGTGCAAAACCTTGCACTTTGCTGTGTTCAACCTCATTAGATTCACGTAGGCCAACCTCTCGGTTGAGCTCCCTCTGAATGGCATCCCTTCCTTCCACTGCGTCAGCCGCACCACTCAGCAAACAGCAGAAGGTGCACTCCATTGCATCATCGGTGTCTCTGATAACCATGTAAAAAAGCACTGGTCCCAAGACAGACTCCTGGATGACACCACTTTTTATCGGCCTCCACCTGGACATAGAACCATGAATCACCACCCTCTGTCTGTGGCCTTTCAACCAATCCCTTATCCACCAGGTGGTCCACCTGTCAAATCCACATCCCTCCAGTTTAGAGATAAGGATGTGGTGGAGGGCAATGTCAAAGATCTTGCTCAAGTCCAGGTCAATGACATCTGTTACCTTCCTTTTGTCCACAAATGCCGTCACTCCATCATAGAAGGCCACCAGACTGGTTAGGCATGGCCTTCCCCTGCTAAAGCCACGCTGCCTGTCTTGGATCACATGCTCATTTCTTATGTGATCAAGCATGTCTTTGAGGCAGATTTGTTCTTCACCATCTACATCAGTTACACATTTGAATCAAATAATTGGTGTTCCTGTCACCAAGAAAACCTCTTTGTCTTCTACTCCTGCTGCACTTCTGTGCTTTCATCAGAAGCAAAGGAAGAGACCACCTCCTAGATCCAAATTTTAAGAAACCAACACCCAATAGGTGTCATCTGAAGTAAAATAGCAGAGAAATTAAGATGACTCTTCTGCATCCAGCTTGGATCACTCCCTCACTCAGGCACACCACCATCAGATCAAGGAGATGCTGCCTTCAGCTTAGAGACTGTATGGGAAATCACAGCTTGAACCTCTGATTAATCAGGTGAGGCAAGTATTGGGTCAGCTGCGGGAGCACAGGTGAGAGTAATCTAGCTGTGCTCCCAGAAGGGGTGGACCTCGACTCAACCTCCTCTGAGACCTCATTTAAAGGCTGACCACCACTGAGACAGCATGTCTTAGAGATTGCTCCCTAGTTGAGGCTGCCTCAGCTTTCTAGTCAAGGTATCGATATTGGTGAGTTTCCCTTTGCTAATAACCTTAGGCTATTTACCACCATCTTGGTTAATATCTTTTTATTAACCACCCTTACAGAGACCATAAGGGTTTGGGCTTCCAAACTCTCAGCAAGCATTTGGATCAGCCAGCTTCCTGCCGAGGAGCCCCCTGCATCACTGCTGCCTATTCTGGTACCGGACCCGCAGATGCTTCAGAGCTCATTAGCATGGACTTCCTTCCTCCCCTCAGCAGCTGCTCCTGCACTCACCTTCATTCCTACTCAGATACCGGCCGCTTCCAGCACCAGCTGACCTGCAAGACACAGAAAGGAAAGGTGGGAGTCATGCAAACGCACAAGCCCAAGGCTGTGTCACCACCACACATGGCAGCCTCGGGAAGTCAGCTGAAACTACAGCCTTTGTCAGAATGGAAACAGGCACCGTCAATTAAGTGTGACCTCTGAACTCATTGCCACCATCAGAAATAGGCACTGAAATCGCTCACTTCACTGCAGCTGGTTAACTCCAAATTCTTTTGCTTTTGGGAAAATGCGGACACGGAATTGAAGGACACCAGAAAAACGACATCTACTTCATTGTAGGTGGTTAAGCTTGGAAGCAGGACTTGAGCAAGAAATGCTTCTCAGCTCCTTGAAAGGCACTAATCCTGACCTCTGCCACAGGTGGCTGAGTGACACAAAAGTTGAGCTGCCCATTCAGAAGCACATGGAGCAGGCCATGGAGCGGTTACATACCAACACATGAACAGGCACTTTCCCATTGGAAGGGAAATCCCTTCTCCCTGCCATGCCATGCCCACACCGCTCCTCAGGGCTGCACTGACAGCACAGACAGAATTGAAACATCTTTTGTCATCATTGTGGTTTTTCACAGACCCAGACAATGAGATACTGGGTTGCTGTGTGGGTTCCCAGGCGGCACTGCCATTTCCAAGCCATTGCTTCCTAGGGGCACAGAAAGGAAAACGCCTGAACAAAATTTCACCCAGAGATTGCTATTTTACCATTCTTCCATGCAAAACAGGAGGACAGTACAGCGGATTTGTGCAGCTGCATCAACACCCTGGGTGCTAAAGGAATGCAAAGACAGAAATATCAAAACTACAAGGAGGGAAGCTATGTTTAGTAATATCTTTTCTCATTTACAACAGGCAGTTGGCACTACTAAAGGAAAATCCCAGGCCTCAGGTTCTGACAGTGCGACAATCTGGCACGGACTCAGATGTGAGTGATCCAAATGGTTTATTCCAGGTTCTAATACCACTTCTGTGAATTCACACGTTTTCTCTCTTAACTTTCCCACAGCCTTCACATGTCCACAGAACATCCCACAAACTCTCCTTTACGGCGCACGTAGGCACTCATCCCACCAGAGCCATCAGTCATTCCTAGCCATGTGCTTCTCCTCCAGTCACGGACAGTATCACACGGCCATCATGCATCTTAAATGACTTAGTTTTTCTGTTCTTTCTGGAGGTGTCCTTGGTTCCTAGCCTTACCTTCTCATGCCGTTCATCTTCCTCTGCAGCTCCTGCTCTGAAGAGTCTTCTTATGTTCCCACATGACAGGAAGAAAATGAAGACACAACCCCTGCCACCAAGGTCAGCTCTGCAGCACACGTTACCTGAGGAGCACTTGGCTACTCATGCAAACTGCACAGTGCCAGGAAGATTGTTACATGTTGCACTTCTTCTTCTCCTGGCTCAGAAATTAAATTTTCTACCTAGAAAATGGAAAACAAACAAACAAGCAAACAAAAAACAACAACAACAAAAAACACCTCACCTGACATAAAGGAGACATGATTGTTACTATGGAATTCCGGAGGGCAAGGTATTTGCCCTCTCTATGAAGAAGCTGACTGCAAAGGACTAAGAACAGCCACGATCACGTTGAGAACTTGCGGGTAAAATTCGGGACTGAACCAATAATGGGCTTCTGGAGGTGAGGGTCTGCTCCAGGCCGCCTGGTCAAGGGAGCCTGTTGATGGGCCCTGCTTACTGCAGCTACCAGAAGCACCGCGCTCACTGACTCTCAACTTGATGGGGGATTCCAGTCAGGCTGGGAAATCAGCATGGCTGGCTGCAAGCTGTCTGAGAGACTGCTGGACTGCACTGGGAATAACTTTGTGGGCCAAGCATTAAGCACACCAAGCAGAAGGGAAGGTATTGGACAGACCGACCAGAGGTCAAGCGTTGCTGGACCTGCTGCTCACCAACGCTGAGGAGATCATCAAAGGCGTCAAGGTTGGAGGCTGCCTGGGCTCCAGCGATCATGCCCTGGTTGAGTTTGTGATCTCAAGCGATGTGGGCCTGGCAAAGAGCAGGACCAGGATGCTCAACTTTAGAAGAGCAGACTTCAAGCTACTCAATGGAATGCTGGCCAAGATCCCCTGGCGCGCTGCCCTCAAAGATAAGGACGTTGAGGAGAGCTGGCTACTGTTCAAGGATGCCCTCCTGGCAGCACAAGAGGTCTCCATTCCCCTGATTAAGAAAGTGGGCAGGAGAGGTAGAAAACCGGCATGGCTCAGCAAGGACCTGCTAAGAGAACTGAGGGTGAAGAAAGGGGTGTACAAGCTCTGGAAACAAGGCTGTGTCACCCGGGAAGAATACAGGGATGCCGTCCGAACTTGCAGATGTGGGATCAGGAAAGCCAAGGCTCAGGCAGAACTGAACTTGGCGAGGGATGTGAAAAACAACAAGAAAACCTTCTACAGGTACATTGGCCAGAAGAGACAGGCCAAAATGGGCGTGCCTACTCTGGTAAATTTAAAAGGAGAAATGGCTTCAACAGATGAAGAGAAAGCTGAGGTGCTGAATGAGTTCTTCACCTCGGTCTTCACTGGTGGCCAGGATTCTAGTCTTTTTCACGTCCCTAAGTCTTGCACCCCCATACCTCCATGTGGGGACCAAGGAGGTAAATCCCTCCCCACTGTAAGGGTAGAGCAAGTCCGAGAGTGCCTCCTTAGACTGAATGAGTATAAGTCTATGGGGCCAGATGGCGTGCATCCCAGGGTCCTGAAGGAGCTGGCTGAGGTGGTTGCTGAGCCGCTCTCCATCATATTTGAGAAGTCGTGGCTGTCAGGTGAGGTCCCGGATGATTGGAGGAAGGGTCACGTCACTCCCATTTACAAGAAGGGGAGCAGGGACGACCCGGGTAACTACAGGCCGGTGAGTCTCACCTCTGTGCCTGGGAAGATTATGGAACAGATCCTCCTGGACAACATGCTTGATCACATAAAGAACAAGCATGTGATCCGAGACAGCCAGCATGGCTTCACCAGGGGAAGGTCATGCTTAACTAATCTTGTGGCCTTCTATGATGGAGTGACGGTGTTGGTGGATGAAGGGAAGGCGACCGATGTCATTTACCTGGACCTGAGCAAGGCCTTTGACATGGTCCCCCATCACATCCTCATCTCCAAATTGGAGGGAGGTGGATTTGATGGGTGGACAACTAGATGGATAAGCAATTGGTTGAAAGGCCGCAGACAGAGGGTGGTGGTCAATGGCTCTATGTCCAGGTGGAGGCCGGTAACGAGCGGCGTCCCTCAAGGGTCTGTCTTGGGACCGGTGCTCTTTAACATCTTTATTAATGACATCGATGAGGGAATGGAGTGCACCCTCAGCAAGTTTGCTGATGACACCAAGCTGAGTGGTGCAGTCGATACGGTGGAGGGAACAGATGCCATTCAGAGGGACCTTGACAGGCTGGAAAGCTGGGCTCGGGTGAACCTAATGAGGTTCAACACGGCAAAGTGCAAGGTTTTGCACTTGGGCCGGAAGAACCCCAGGCACCTGTACAGGCTGGGAGGAGTTGTCCTTGAGAGCAGCTCGGCTGAAAAAGACCTAGGGGTCCTGATAGATGAGAAACTTAACATGAGCCAGCAGTGCGCTCTGGCAGCCCGGAAAGCAAATGGGATCCTGGGCTCCATCAGGAGAGGGGTGGTCAGCAGGGATAGGGAGGTGATCGTCCCTCTCTACTCTGCTCTTGTGAGGCCCCATCTGGAGTACTGTGTCCAGGTGCGGAGCCCTCAGTACAAAAAAGATATGGAAATTTTGGAAAGGGTCCAGAGGAGGGCCACAAAGATGATCAGGGGGCTGGAGCACCTCCCCTATGAGGACAGGCTGAGGGAGTTGGGTTTGTTCAGCCTGGAGAAGAGAAGGTTGCGAGGTGACCTCATTGCAGCCTTTCAATACCTGAAGGGAACTTACTCCCAGGAGGGGAGTAAACTCTTCGAAAGGGCTGATAATAGCAGGACTAGGGGAAATGGTTTTAAGTTGAAGGAGGGAAGATTTAGGTTGGATGTTAGGGGAAAGTTCTTTACTAGAAGGGTGGTTAGGTCCTGGAACAGGCTGCCCAGTGAGGTTGTGGATGCCCCGTCCTTGGAGGTGTTCAAGACCAGGTTGGACAGGGCCCTGGGCAACCTGATCTAGTAAATGTGTATGTTTGGTGGCCCTGCTAGGCAGGGGGGTTGGAACTACATGATCCTTGAGGTCCCTTCCAACCCGGGTAATTCTGTGATTCTGTGAAGGGAAGCATTACTGGACATGCTGCACAGCAGGGGTTAAGACTGGAGGTGGTCAGGGCTGTAGTGACCATGCCCTCCTAGAGTTCCTCATCTCAAGGAATGCGGGCCTGGCAAAGAGCAAAGTCAGGACCCTGAGCTTCAGGAGAGTCAGCTGCAGGCTGTTCAAAGAATTCTTGGACGAGAGACACTGGAAAACTGTTCTTAGGGGCAAAGGGTTCAAACATCCCTTTGTGTGCACCTGTGTGCAGCCCAACTCCTCAGCACAGCCCTGTGCAAGCACACATTTGTGCCACCGCATCCACGCGCTATCTATGTGCTCACACACACTCACACAACCACATCCCTTAGTGCAGCCCTGTGCGCACACACACTCACACATGTGTAACCCCTTCCTTTCACTCCCAAAGTGCACGCACACACCGGTACCACAATGTCCTTGTGCAGCTCCAACACTCTGCACACCCCTGTGCACGTACATATATGTGCATGCTCGTCCTTGCACACATACCCACAGACCTACACACACCTGAGCAACACCACTGGTTTGTACACTCATGGACACAAATGTGTGTACAACACCATCCATGCACAAATACACACACACACACACATGGATCCCCACTGCTTTGCACAATGCTGTGCACACTCACGTGTGTCATGCACTGATTTCCCATCCAGTCCTCGAGGGATCACTTACTTAGGACAGGAGTGCAGGGGAGCAGCCAGAAGCTGTTTGCATTCCCTGCTGTCTGCTGGGCAGCTTTGCTGGAGATGCTTGAGTTGCTTTGCTTTTCCTTGGGAGGTGGGAAGGAGCTTTGAATTTGAGGCACATCCCGTGCCAGAGCATCCCGATGGCACAAGGGGGATCAGGGCCCCTCTATTGGTTACCTCGGTGGCTTGCAGCAACTGGAACTTTTTGCCTATTGAGAAAGCTAAAAAGTGTGAGTTCCTCCTGACCCATATCAACAAAAATCTCAACCATAAAAAAGAGACGTCTTCGTATTCAAGCAAATGACAACAGTAAGACCATGCATGTTGTTTTGTTGTATTTCCTCTGTAATCATGGGGAGGATATGAAGAAGTGGTATAATTCATCCACTTCTGCACTTCAGGCACAAGTTCCTTAGAATTGGAAGAGACCCTTAAAGGCCATCTAGCCCAGCTCCCCTGCAATAAAAAGGGACATTCACAGCTAGATCAGGTTGCTCACAGCCTGGTCATTAGTCATCCCAGAGGCAAAACACACACTGAATGATCTCTCCTTCAGTCATAAATCCTTGGAGACAACAGCATTGACACTGCATGTTACTGAAGCAGTAAAAGAAATTGCTCCTGTAACTCTCCTTGTGTTAAGTAAAATGATGATAAAAAGCAATGGAATGCTTTGGCAGGACACCAAAACCATCCTCCTTCCTTGATATCTGCTGCAATGGAACCTTCCACTGGAAGAAAGCCTCTGATGACTTGTCACCCCAGAGAGGTCAGCTTTAGAAGCAGGACTGCTGCACAATAGAATGAACTGGAGCTCCTTAGCATCTCTTACATCCAGGAGGGGTGTGATCAGACCCACCTATCACCTTCAGGTGCGCTTTCTGACACCTTGTCTGACTTCACTGTCACTGTGCCAGCATCCTCAGGCTTAACCTGCTTCATTGTCAGTGTGCAGCAATTGCCAACGTTCTTGATGTCATTGTAATTGTTGGTGTAAAGGAGGTTGCCATTCAGGAACCATTCCACGTCCTCGTCATTATGGGACAGCTCGCAGGAGAAGACAGCAGAGCTCTCTTCTTCAATTTCTACATCCTGCAGGTGCTTCGTTACTTCTACATTGCGGGCTGTGGGGAAACAAGGTGAACTGTTACCACTGTTACTATAAATCATACTGGGATGTGGTAGAATGGTTGGACTAGATGATCTTTGTGTAATCATCTATGTGAAGATAATACATGTATAAAGTTAGCAGGAGAGAACGGCAGAAGTCAACCTCAAGAAGAGAAATCTGAGGTGAAATAGGACATGGAAGAGGCCACCCTCCCTGCTCATACCTTCAGCTGTCAGCGTGGCCTCAGTCTCTGCAATTCCTGCCTTGCACTTGTACACACCAGCATCATCGGGCTTCAGCTTCAGAATTCTGAGCTCTACTGAATGCTTATCCCTCTTGATCTTGTACTTCTCAGAGGGCTCGATGGGTGTGCGGCCCTTGAACCATTTCACAACCTTTGGAGAAGGCCTGAAGTCACAGGACAGGATGACAGAATGACGTTCCAAAGCTGTCTTGTCCTCCAACTTCCTGGTGATTTCTATATGGTAATCTGCAAAGCAGGGGTGGAAGAGAAGAAAGGATGAGGACAATTGGAAGAAGAGGAAAGTCTCTTGCGTGTATTCCATTCCAATTAATGTCAAGTTCACAATGGTTCTTTGAACGACTCTAAAGATAAAACAAACGATTGTCTATAGGGAATGCCATTGACTACATTTCTATGAAGTAATACTGTACAGTATCTACCAAATGCAAGGTCCAGCTCTTGTTCTGTGCTTATTAAATTGCTCCCAATTGTTGAGGCTTTTATTCAAATAAGAGTGAGTTGAAAATATAACAAGTACTTTAGGATGTGAATGGATAATCTTACGCTGGGGACAACAGCAGATAAAAAGCCTGCAAGTTTCTTTCAGATGAAATCAATGACAAACCGCACCAAATTTAGGTGCTACCAAACTTAAACTTGTCTAGTTCAGAAATACAATTAATTTCACCTGATTTGACTTCTTTGCTATAGCCAAGGACAAAACCTCAGCTCTGTAAATCTGAATAGTAAGCACATCACAGCTATTCAAACACATCTTTTACTGAGATGCAGCTGTCTCATTTAGTGTCCAACGACTTTGAACTGGAAATGGAGCAGACCAAAGCAGAATCTAAACATGGCTTCTACAAGGACTGATCAAATGCGGCCACCGTCAAATTCAAAGTATCTGATACAGAAGGATCACACTCACTGTCAGACAAAACCTCTTTGGAGAGGTGAACTGACTGCCCTGTTCACCCCCACTTTGGAAATAACTGCACTCATTTCCTACCTGCTCCCAGCAGTGTGGGATGGTGGGATAGCATCACACTTCCCACACTAAGCATCCCACCATGTCACTTGTTCCACCTAAACCTCAGTCCCAAAACAAAAGGGGAACTCGCTTCTGAACCCTCTTCACTTCATTTCAGATGTCTTATATGCTTGATCTCCAACCCACCCCCCACTCAGGAGAAAGACCCCCCGCTTACACCCTACCATCTTGTTGCATTCTGATGTTGTCATCAGCCTTCAGCTTGTTGTCCTCTTTGTACCACTGGGTCTGAACCTCATCGTGTGAAATCTCACAGACAAAAGATGCACTCCCATATTCATTCACTTCCACATCTTCCAGTGCTTTAACAATCTTGATATCTCCAGCTGTGAAACAGTAGAGATATATTTGTCAGGGTATTTCCAGAACTGAGTGCAGCATCTTTTCCTTACACATATTTGCATAGAAAATAAGTAGGATTATGTTTTATTCTAAACCATCATCCATTCCTGAGTCATTTCTCTCTTCAACACAGTCAATGCATTATTGCCCTTGAACTTAAAGACAGACCTACTAGCTACAATGGAGCTCCCTGCAAACAGTTTTCATGGAAACCAGAATCTCATTTATTCTAAAACCTTTCAAGCAAAATTAAGGGTAGAAAAACAATAGAACTGACTGAATCTTTAAGGTCATTTAGTTCCAGTCCCCCTGCTATAGGCAGGGACACCTCCCTCCACACCAACTCTTCTCCTCAGGGTCAAGGCTTCTCTCAAATCATTCTCCTCTAAGCCTGTGCCTGTGCTTGGGATTGCCCTGACCCAGGTGCAGGGCCTTGTACTTGGCCACACTCAAGTTCATGAGGCTGCCAAGGGCCCACCTCTCCAGCCTGTCCAGGTCCCTCTGAGTAGCATCCCTTCCCTCTAGCACATCAACAGCACCGCTCAGCTTGGTGTCATCTGCAAACTTGCTGAGGCTGCATTTGATTCCACTCTCCATGTTGCCTACAAAAATGTTAAATAACACTGGTCCCAACACCACCCTCCACCTGGACACTGAGCTATTGACTGCAGCTCTCTGAGTGTGACCATCCAGACAGTTCCCTATCCTGCAACTGGTCCATCCATCAAAACCATTTTTCTCCAGTTTGGTGACCAGGATGTCATGCAGGACGGGATCAAATGCTCTGCACAAGTCCAAGTAGATGATGTCAGTTGCTCTCCCATTATCCACTGATGCTGTTACTCCATCATGAAAGGCCACCAAGTTTGTCAGACATGGCTTGACCTTGATGAAGCCATATTGGTTACCACCAATTACCTCATCTTTATTTTCCAAACTATGCCAAGGAGAACTAGACAGAACTCTACAGTGTTGTGTCACTACAAACCTGTCTGAACCATTGGCTTCTCTGCATGCTCATCACTAGTCTCTCCTTAGCTTGTGTGCCTACAAACAATGTATGGGGAATGTCAGCCACAAATCTTACCTAGGGGACATCTTTGCTTCAAAATCCTTTGAACATCACACAATCCCTTTTAACTCTCCAGGTCTGCATTTAGTTATGTCAGAATCAGGCCATATTTCTGGGCTGCTATATCCCTTTCCTTCTGAAGGGCCTGGATACAACTTGGATTAACCTCAGGAGAAGAGTTCCTGCATAGAATCATAGATTTACCCAGGTTGGAAAAGACATTGAAGATCATCAAGTCCAACCGCAGCCTAACCAGTACCCTAACTCTAAAAACCCTACACTAAATCATATCCCTGAGTACCACATCCAAAAGGCTCTTAAACACAACCAGGGATGGTGATTCAACCACCTTTCTGGGGAGCCTATTCCAGTACCTAAAATCTCTAGTATCTAAATCTCTCTAAAAGAGCACAGGTATTAATCTGACCAGAAAGGTTCCTGTTTGTTCATAAAATGAGCCTTTTCCGCTCCATCTTGCATAGGTCACTGGGCACAGGGTAGCTGGGAGACCACAGAAAAAGTGGTTCTGTGAGCAATAGGGAAACTACTGCCTAATCCAACTCCTCCAATCTCTGCGCTCTGCCAGCATGTCTAAATAGGGTGGCAGATACACACAGGAGATAAATATTTCCACTTCCCTCAGCCAACACTGCTCTGAATTTCTATGGGACACACAGTTAGATGAAAAGGCATTTGACAAAGAAGGAAATGAAAGAGTTTAATCTGCTGTGTCATTCTCTCGGTAGCCAGAATAACTAACCCTCGCCAGTGTTAGTTCAAAGAATAGGCAGATTTTATCTCCTGACATGAGCAGTAATTCAAAGAAGCTGGTATATGATCCAGTATCCTGCATATTCACTGCAGGCAGGAAAAGACATTATGAGATAAGGGAGATCTACACATCACTTGTTATGAACACCTCATAAAGATAAAACCACACACAAGAGGAGAGTTTAGGAAGAGGACCACTCTTGGACTACTTTCCAAGAGGCATCAATTAGTAACTCTCTTCGCTCATTTTTCACACTACTCCACAGTGTCCTCCTGAGCCCCCTTACTCCTGTTGCCAACTGCTGATGCAGGGAATCCTGAGGAACCAAGGATTCATAGTTGTTCCATCAGTAGTCCTTGGTCAGCTCTCCCTCCCTGCCCCTTCTGTTTTGATCCCACTAACCAAATTTTAGTTAGTCTGAAAAGAGGATGGAAACCTCCGCAGCAATTAGTTTCTAAATATCTTGCAATGGGCAGCTTGTAGGAGCCCCATCTCAATGCCCACAGCACAGGAGGCAGGACTGCTTAGCCCATGCACTAGTGCATTTACCAGCACAGATGTAAGCCCAGATCTATGCACACCAAATACAGGCTCTCAGTTTGCACAAGGAGGCATCCATGGAGCTGAAGTATTAGGCAGATATTGTGGTGGGGCAGCAGTTATTGAGACGCCAGACAGAAAGGACACAGATAACGTGGCTGGCAACTCAGCTTTACCATTATGACTGATGATGGAACATCTAATTTCACTGCTCAAAAGAGAACTTCCATATAACTGGAAAGAATGAAATTCACAGGGGAAACCACACACAGACACACACAAAAGCAATACAAAGGAGATGAAGGATGGTTCACATACTAGTGATTCACTCTGAGACGCAAGCAAATGAAAGAGTATCCCCAACCATTTGCCTCCTGAAATGCTAAGTATATAAACTCATTGCTGTGATAACTCTGCCAGACGTGAGTCATACACTGTAAAACCTTATGGGGTCAATCAGTTTAACTTCATAAATTCATTACACCAACAAAAACAGACCATCGTGTCCAGGCTGGTTCATTTCAGCTCTTCAAAGCTGTTGGTAAAACTGCCTGAGAGCTGAAATGCTTACCAGCAAAAGCTAAAAACTGTAAATCAAATGTAATAGGCTGGCTTTGTCTACTGTATAGAAATGATGCCTGAAAAAAAGAAAATAAAAAAGAACGTAAACCAGAACAAATGGAATGGCTACATAAAACAGCCAGTACTGAAACAGCAACCCAACCTGGTTGCAGAATGAGAGAGAAAATGAGAGTTCACCAAAGTCATGGGACAGGACACATGTTCATGTTCATGCTAACACTGAACCCAAGTGGCCACATGAGGACAGCATCTAGTAGGAAATCAGAAAAAAGCATCCTTTCATACGTCCCTTGGGAAGGTGGCATCTACCAGGGCACAGCAGACCCGTGTGTTCAGTAACAAGTCTGATGCTTCAGAGCCCAATGATGAGCTACAAACTGGGGTTTAACCAATGCAACACATGGAGGGAAAATCTGTCTTGAGCATAAAGAAGAAAGAGAAAGGTATCCAAAAGGACTAACCAAGAAATGCCCAAACTGCCCATGAAGCATTTCTTCCCGTGGTGCAAAATACCACAAGAGGATTTATTTGCTCTTTCAGTTAAACATAAAATGAACCTTTAGGGTAGCTGATGTCTTGTCTTAGGCTGCTCAGCATGTGGATGTTCCCTGATCTTCATATTCACACTTGTGAATAATGAGACTTCTCTTATTTCCCTGGGAAGTAATGCCCACTTTTTTACTTTGACAGAGCTCCTTCCCATCCTAGAAGGGAAAATATCAAGTCAGATCTCCATTAGTCCTTCCATCTCTGCACTCAGCAAAGGGAGCCTTCAGATCTATGCTTAATTCACCCACTCCCCTAGAATTAATGGAACTGTGCTTACTGGAACATATGCTGAAGCTTAAGCACAGTGCAGTGTTTTCAACATGAAGGAATGGCTATAGAACATGCATAAATTCTGGCTGACCTATGACAGCTTAAAGCACTGCGGAGGACTGTTAACAAGCCTGTTTGGACATCACCTTGAATAAATGACGTTATCCCCAAGTAAGGGAAGGAACAGCTGAGCACCGGGGAGGTACACAAAGTGCCAGAGCAAATTCTCACACTGTCAGGTGCAAAGAAAACTGAGATTTCACCCCAAAAACCCAGTTCACAACAAGGCTACAAAATCCCGGCTGAGAATTTCTGTGTTAGACTTGAAGCTCAAGACTGTACTGTAGTTCAACCAACAATATTTTGTGCAGCATGACCTAAAAAGTTCACAATAAAACCAAAACAAACTTCAATTTCAACTTGATAAATGAACTCAGGACATAATAACAAAGAGTGCTGATCTGGGCAAATAAAAGAGCATAAAGAAAAGAGAGCAGTGAAAAAGCTATCAAGGAAAAGCTCAGACTCGCATCCCTTGGAAGTGAAATTAAAGGCTCTCATTCATTTCCAGAGAAGTCAGAAAGGAAAATACCATTACATGCCATACCTTGAACCACTTGACGTCCATGTTGGGCCTGGACAGCTCACACTCAAATGTGACCTTGTCCTTCTCAATGACGCTACTGTCTGCCAATGGTTTGCTGATTTTCACAGGCAATTCTGAGAAGGAGAAAGAAGAATGTGGATTTAGTTGGGAACTTAGTTTTGTTCATAACCAGGTCCATGGGTGCTGTTAAATGGATCCTTCCAGATGGAAAAAACATTTCAGGTGGCCTCCTAGATTTTACCCCTTTTTGTGTTGCACGCAAGACTGAAAAAAAAAATTACTTCTGCAAAGTTCTTCTTGTCATAAGGAAACAAATATTTGGGGAATGGCAGAACCAGGTACAATTTTCCTTCACGTCAAGAAAGTATAAATTTCACTCTCATGCTCTTGGTGTGGTTTCTGCTATGATTATTTGGACTAATTAAGCTTCTCCCTGATGAAAGCCTAGAAGTATATCACAAGAAGGACCAACTTACCCGTGACCTTTTATTTGTCTTACTCAAGCATCTCCTCCTGACCAAAACTGACAATAAAAGATTCAGCCAGACTACAGGTTTGAGCAGCTGAGTTGTTTCTAGGATCTCCTGCAATCTCAAGCTTGGAACACACACTTGTCTTTTGACTAAGTGTCTCTTATAGTGCAGTAAAACAACAGGTTTTCACACAGCGATTCCTCATTTACCTTGATCTGAAATCATTCTCAAACCATGTGGGATCAGTCCAGGGAGAAGGGGAGGAGAGGGGAAGGGAAAGGGGAAGTCCACAGTCCTCTAAAATCAGGCTTCTTAGCCTAAAGCTCAACAGCAAATAGCAGTCCACTTCCCCACATTGCTAGACTCCGAGCATTTAAAGAACATCAGCTGACCTCATTATGAGCTCTAACATAGCCAAAGGAATTCATATATTCAAATATTCTCTTGAGTGATGAGAAATATGGAGCATAACTTCAGACTTCTGCTGTTAAACTCTCACTTCTATCATAAACCAGAGTAAGAGTTCAATGCTGTTTTAGATGGAGGACTCATATTTTAAATAACTCATCTCATTAAGGCTTGGATTCCCTACTACAATTAGTTAAATTCCAGTTTGGATCATGCTTGGATCCACCTTGGATCACTTAGGGCTTCAGCCACTTATTGGAACTAACTCAATTTGTCTACAGAGAAGCTGTTTTCTATAGCAACAATAAGCTGTGATTGCAACTGGATGTCGGGAGAGCACAAATCCCGCAGTTATCCTGTACCAACATCCTCTCCTTCCATCAGAACAGCAAGTTTTTAAACCAGACTCATGCAAGCTTGCATGACACACCTTGTGTAAAACTGTTGGCAGCCATCAGGACAGCCAGTTGCTTCCTGTATAGACACTGTTCCATCAGTTTTGGTTTTTTGTCTCGCTAGAACAACAGCCAGTGTCTGAAAACTCCCACAACTGAAGCAACCACGCTGATATACCGCAGTCACTGGAGGTGCTCAAGAGCCACGGGTATGTGGCACTGGGGACGTGGTTAGTAAGTCCAGTGAGGGTGGGCTGGGTTGGACTCAGCTATCTCAGTGGTCTTTTCCAGCCTTGGGTGCAACTTGTAAGAGGGAATGAAGCAGCAAACTGCCCAGCACTGAGCTGCATTCTTCTGACACATGGTATCAGTGAACTGCTGTATTTCCCTATCTTCTCTGGAGCTATTGATCTAACCTAACTGAAAAAGTAAGCCTGAACCTAGATATAAATCAGGATCATAGTCACCCATGGTTGCTTATATATTCAGAAAGACACTCCAGAGGGTAATTCAGCGCATCTAGAAATTAAAGTAGAAGTTCCTTAGTCAAAAATATTCCACAGCCAGATTTTCACCTCGCTACCACTACATTAAAAAGGAGAATCCAACTTGTGGTGTGGGTCATTGATGTTGTTCCGGGGGGAATTGTGGCTGTTCCATGCCCACAGGGTAGAAGACAGCCAGTCTTCCTCTAAGCCACATAAAAAGCTGCTTAGTGCTCCCAAAGCGAATGCTCACCAGTTGTTTCCAACTTGAAGGTCATCTTCTGGCCAGCAGCCTCGCAGATGTATTCTCCAGCATCTTTCTTCTCCAGCTGCTCCACAACCAGACGCCGTGTTTTGCCCACAGATTCCATTCTGAACTTTCTGGAGGAGGCAAGCAGTCTTCCATCCTTGTACCATTTTACTTCGGTTGGATCCTGTGCTACTTCACAGCTGAGGGAGGCACTTGCTGCCAGGGCAGCACTCACCTCTTTCTGCACCTGCTCCTGGTTTATAAACACAGGTTTTGGCTCTGAGGGAAGAAAAGAAAAAGTATTGACTGAGGGACCGAAATGAGACCAACTTGCAGGTTTGTATGTACAGGTTGGAACAGGTTTAGGTTACCACTTGTGCCCAAACTAATAGCCTTCACTAGAGAATATCAGCTCTTCTGTTGAAACAAAGTGTCAAATCTAGGCAAGAAAGAACCTAGGAACTGAAGGAACCAAGAGGGTCCTTGAACACCAGTCCCATGGTTGCAAGTCACTATGCAAACATATTGAACCCAAAAGAACATCTGTCCTGCAGGCAACCAAAACCTGAGTTCCTTTTACTTAAGACCCACTGTGAAACATCAAAACACATAAACATGTGATAGTCAAACCACTGGCTGCCTTTTCATGACCCAGAACAGTACTCCTGGCTTCCTGAACAGACTCCTCATGGCCTCTACCATTGCCACAACTGTGACTGTCAAAGGCACAAAGGAAATATGCTCACCAACGCAGCCCTTTGTTCTTTGTGTGTGATTTGCAGATATCTATCTTACTTTGAGCTCTGGCAATAGTCAGCTCTACCAGGTCTCTTACTGTGAGTAGCAGACTCACCTATCCAGATGCAGCCTCCAACATAAAGGCATAGTAAAAAGGCAGTGTACTACTAGGAGAAGTTCCTGCTTCTCCTGCCATGAAAGGCTGCACGTAGAACATGCACTCCAGCCTCACTGCACATACTTATCTTAGTCAAATGTTTAGGTGAACAAGAATTACAGTTTGGGATCTCAGGCACAGGAGAGATTTGAATAATATCTTGAATATTGCTTCCACTGTACATATATTACTAATTATTGCTCTACAGACAGACTGAAACAGGTCTTTGTGTCATACTGAAACCTAATACTTTCTACAAACCCAGGCAATCAAGTCTAGGGAAAAAACCTCAGCACAGACTACAGTGATCCAGGTGCAGTATAATAGAAACTAGATTTTACTTTACTGTTCTCTGCTGTATTTCATACAACACCTGTCTTACCTGTGACATGAATCTTGAAGGTGAGTTTCTGGCCAGCAGCCTCGCAGCTGTACTCCCCTGCATCTTTCTTCTCCACCTGGCTCACCACCAGCCGACGCTGTTTGCCCTCTGACTCTACCTTGAACTTCTTGCTCGAGGTGATCAGTTTCCCCTCCTTTTATCACTTGACCTCTGTGATAAAATGTTTGCTCATTAAGACCGGGATGTGGTAGCATTGTGGTGGAGTGCTTGTTCATTAGGACCGGGATATAATGGTGGAATATGGAGGCCACAAAGGTTGCGGAACACTCTAATTTTATGGGTAGATTGTGTACTCTGCGTAGTTACAGGCAAAGCGCGCCCCGATGGATACAAAGTTCCACGGAAGGACCAACCAAGGAACGACACACCAAGTCGCACGATCACAACCGACCAATTAAAGGACAATACGCTCGGGATGGACAATACAAAAGAAGTTGCAAGGGACGGGACGGCGCGGCAGTTGGAGGAACAATAATCCCCCTGTCGCCCAGCGCTGAATTGCCTTTTAGTTTTACCCGCTACAATTAATAAAAGTTTATAATTGGAACATTATTGGCTCATTGCTTATAAATTGATGACAACCTCCATCTTCTCCTGGGCCACCTCGCAGCTCAGCGTGGCATTTTTCTGTTGTTGCAGCCTTCACCACCTTCTGTACCTTCTCCTTGTTTGTAAATACAAATTCTGGCTCTGAAAAGAGAGAGATACATTAGTTTGGCCTCTTGAAAGAAGAGCAGGTTTTGGGGAAGGAGTCAGAAAAATGAATCAGTTCTCCCAGTCTGATGCCCCAAGAGAATGATGTGGAGAGAAGTTGTGCAATTTATGGATGCCCCATCCCTGAAAACATTCAAGTCTAGGCTGGATGGGTGTTAGAGCAACCTAGTCTCAAAGAATGTGTTCCTTTCCAGGACAGAGATTGGAACTGGATGATCCTCCAGGTCCCTTCCAACAAAAGGCATTCTGTGATGCTTCTTGTATGACTCTCATGACTCTTTCGTCCCCTAGCTGCCATTTACTTATGTCTTCAAAACATCAACTTATACAAAACATTCCTGTAGTATTCTCTCCCATGCTAAATGAGCCCTTCCAAGACAAAAACATGTTAGATAGAGCACACCCCCTAGTGCTTGACACAAAGCCCCTGTTCTGAAACTTCCTGAGACGCAGCTGCATTGCAGAGTTGTTCTAGTGGTACAGGCACGTGGGAATGGAGAAGTGCAATCAGAACTTTCTTGTCTATGGCCTCATTCCCACAGCAAAAGGAAATTCCTGAAGATTTTAAAAGATGGAGCTGCCTCACAACTGTATTTAGAATAATTTGTTCAATTTCCTCATCAGAAATTAACCACCCCAAGGTTCAGCTCCAAAAATTTTAAGCATAGCAGGGAAAACTTACAAACTAATGACCGTTTTCTAAAACATTCTAGAATGAAAGGCCAAAATGTGTTCTCTCTCACCTGTGACATGAATCTTGAAGGTGAGTTTCTGGCCAGCAGCCTCGCAGCTGTACTCCCCTGCATCTTTCTTCTCTACCTGGATCACCACCAGCCGACACTGTTTGCCCTCTGACTCCACCTTGAACTTCTTGCTCGAGGTGATCAGTTTCCCCTCCTTGTACCACTTCACCTCCATCTTCTCCTGGGCCACCTCGCAGCTCAGCGTGGCATTTTGAGTCAGTGCAGCCTTCACCTCCTTTTGTACCTTGTCCTTGTTTGTAAACACGTCTTCTTTCTCTGCAGGGACATCACAACAGTCACACCATTTTGCTGTAGTCTGCTGCAGTTCCCCATTTTCATTATACTTGCCCTTCACAGGGACCATCATGATGCCTCATTAAGACAGGAAAATACTTTCCCCTCTATTTTGCCTTGGGAAATGAATAGGCATATCATTTCATATCATAAATCTAAACATTTCGCAGTCTGATAGCAGATTTGGACATGAGATTTAGAACACCTGCATGCACTGTTGAACCTCCTCCCTTCTCTTTGTTTCTTCTGATGTCTCTCTACATTTCCAGTAAATCAGAAGGGAATGGCCCTCTAGAACAGGTTGCCCAAGGAGACTGTGGATGCTCCATCCCTGCAGGCATTCAAGGCCAGGCTGGATGTGGTTCTGGGCAGCCTGGGCTGCTGGTTGGCAACCCTGCACATAGGAAGAAGGGGGTTGGAACTGGATGAGCACTGTGGGCCTTTGCAACCCAGGCCATTTATGAGTCTGATTAGTGGCATTTTCCACCTCATTGTGTCATTCAAATTTTGTAACCAGATCTCATCAAACACCTCCCCTTTTCTCACTCCTTGCATGCCTGGTGTGCTCTTGCACTGTAACCCTGCAGACACCAGCTGACTACAAGAGCTGCACAAGTTACCCTCCTTGCCTATTGTTTGTTGCAGTAATTCATTCCTGGATGGAAAAGCACATGTAGAAAAGTGTTGCTATGACACTAGATGACAAAGAAAGTCCTATAGCCAAAATGTTTTGCACCAGAGAGGCTGTAAGTTGATCCTCCAAATGCAAGACACACAAAATGAAGTGTTCCTTTATCTCTGGGATTCCAAGCATTTTCTCACCTCTGACTTTCACTTGGAATGTTGCTTTGTCATCTTTTGTTTCACAGCTGTAGCTCCCTTGGTCTTTCAGGGTCACATTTTTGACCATGAGCTTGCGGTGCGTCCCCTGGGAGATGATGGTTGTCCTCTGGTCCTGCTTCACCTCTATTTGATCTTTCTTCTATACGACAGCTCCGCTTGCAGCTGACACCTCACACACCAGCTCCAGGTCTTCAGAAGGACTGACTGATATTTCTGGAGTCGTTTTGGACTTGCTGACAAAATTAATGGCTTCATCTGAAGAAAAAAAGAGAAAGTGGTTTACATCCTGACTCAGGCTTATTCAGCACAGCATTAAGATACAGTTAGAACTGATTGTAATGTCTCTGCTCATTACATCTGGGGGATCAAGTTTCACCTCTGGAGGTACTCACATACAAACGTGTGCTTGATTCTCCTGTGTAAGGAAAGAGTAAGTTCTATGCAGACAGTTCTTATTTCTTCTAATCAATTCTGTATTCTGCACATGTTCTTCTGAAGCTAAAATGAAGGCAGCTAAGTAACCTGTTTGCAATACATGAACAAACCAATTCAACACCTTGCCTCTAAGCTAACAAGCAGCGTTTGATGAGCACATCAGTATTTCATGCCCTTCATTCCATCCAGACTGTATTGGCAATAACTATGCTGGTATTAACAAGGATAGCAATTACAAGCAAAATGGTAGAAATACAGAAGATATAAGGAAAAGGGAACTCACCAGAGCTGAGGCGATCCTCCCTGGTGAGCGATCTCCAAGAGATGCTGCCTCAGTGAGGGTCAGCCCTTAAATGAGGTCTCAGAGGAGGTGGAGTCGAACTCCACCCCTCCAGGGAGCACAGCTACATAACTTTCACCTGTGCTCCCACAGCTGACCCCACACTTGCCTCAGCTGATCAATCAGTGGTTCACATTGTGATCTCCCATACACTCCACCCCTTCACAACGTGAACCAATGATTAGGTGAGTTCCCCTTATTACAGAGACCCAATCACGACGCTGATACAATCTCCCATCGCATTAGATGTTGATATTATTCAAATGATGATGATTGGATGGGTGTTTATGATCTTCCATGGGCCAGTGCTTGATAGATGTTACCGGAGACAAATCATCTTGAAGTGCAGGTCCGTCTGCGTTTCATCAGTCCAGAGTAATGGTCCTAGAGGCTTAGAATCAATCTTAAGGGGAGTAATATAGATGTTTCAAGGGTACTAGGAGGGGAAGATCCGCCCTCCAGGGCAAGATACAGGCCGTATTCTTATCTTGGGTCAATACTTCTGCTTGTACTGGATTATGTCCCGGCCTCCGATACCATACCCTCTGGCCAGATATCTGTGGCTGTATAACTATATCTGGCACCAGAGGAGGAGTCTTGATCTGCCATAGGGACATAATAGGTGTTCCTTTAGCAATAAAGGCCGGAGTATTGACCACGATGTCAGTAGGCCATGTACCTATCACCGAGGGGGTGACTGAACCTCCCACCTCCAATAATCTCCCCCAAGGTGCAAGTAGGCCACACCATTTGGGTCCTACCTGCACCTTCCAAGGCCAATTTATCTTATGGATTCCCGGTTCTAAATTCTCAGGGGCAGGGAGCAGAAGATTATTTTCAGTACCAACCTGCGGTTTTACCTTATTATCGGTGCCTGTAATTTGGATCCTAAGAGGGGAGGCCCATATAGTTTGTAACATTTTCAGGGCACTGGGTCTGCCATCCCGAGGTCTTTCATTCAGGTCCCGCACGGTTTCATATAATCTTTTTGTCCACCCCTGCAGGGACTGAGAGTCTGTTTTCAGGGCAGCCTTAAGGATACCATTATAACGTTCAATAAGGCCTGCCCCTGTTGGGTTATATGGCAGGTGGAATCGCCATTCAATGTTGTTTTCTTCTGCCCAGCGCTGTATCATCGCTCCAGTGAAGTGAGTCCCTTGGTCACTCTCGATAACTTGAGGTGTCCCGTATGCAGACATCAGTTTAGTAAGTGCCTTAATTGTGTATGCTTGATTTGCCTTTGGTACAGGATAGGCTTGCAGCAGTCCACTTACAGTGTCAACGCAGGTCAGGGCATATCTCGCCCCCTCAGACCGAGGGAGGGGCCCAATGTAGTCGACCTGCCATCTCTGAAGAGGACTATATCCTCTAGCAATGTGGGATGTTGTTTCAGGCAACGGTCTCGGTCTCATCTTTGAGCAAGCATCGCAATCCTGACATGCTTGAACGATATCAGATAGTTGTACAGGCAGCCCCCATGCTTTAGCAGCTGCCCACATTATCTTCTGTCCAGCATGCCGTAGCTTCTGATGTAACCAACAGGCAATATTTTCAGATTGTGAATTCTCAATCCATCGGATTCGGGCCAGTGTGTCAGCTTCATCATTTCCTGGTGACTGCAAGGGTTGATGACCAGAGACATGGTAGACACATACTGTCCTGTGTTTGACCGTATTCCAAATGTCTACCCACATGTCTTTACCCCAAATCGGTCGGGCGTGGATAGTCCATTCCTGGGTAGCCCATTGCGTAATCCACAGAGTGAGCCCCCGGTACACAGCCCAACTATCTGTACAGATGTTCAGGACGCCGTCACCAGGTTCTTTAGTTATAACCATCCACACGGCTCGCAATTCTGCCCATTGGCTGCTTTGACCATCCCCCTCATCAAACCAGATGGTCTCAGTAGAGGGATGGTATGCTATTGCTCGCCACTTGCTCGGGTTGCCTCTGCTGGACCCATCCGTATACCAGGCATCTTCAGGAATAGGATATCTTCCTTCCTGAACGGGACTCTTCTCTGGTGGAGCAACCATCGGTTCTTTTGATGTATCACTGTGATACGTCACTGGGCCTAGGATCTTCTGTAGTTCTTCTTTAAGTGGAGATGAAGACAGACTGCTTCTCTGGCTTAGATAGGCGACCCATCGTGCCACCGTTTGTGCTTGGGCCACCCCCGTCTTAGGAAGGTGAGTCAAATCTCTCACCCACCCCTGGATTGGTAATGAAGTCTTAACTATGACCTCTGCTGTTTGCGTTATCGGCTCTACTGCTTGTAATGCCGAATAGGCAGCCAATAACTGTTTCTCAATCATGCTATATCGTTCTTCTGCTCCGTGCCAAACCTGAGACCAGAATCCAATGGGGGTTCGAACAGAACTCTGGCGTTGCCACAGGCCCCAGCCAAAACCATCTTGAGTAACATGAACATCTAGTTCAGCTGGGAGGGTCGGATCAAATATACCCAACGCCTGAGCTTGTTTAACTGCCAGTTTTGCCTGTTGGAAAGCATCCTGTTCTATCTTTCCCCAATTCCATGATTGACCCTTCTTTGTAAGCTTGTATAATGGCCTTAATAGCTGAGCTAAATGAGGTATAAAGGAGCGCCAATACCCCAATATACCCAAACATTCTTGCAATTGTTTTGATGTTGTAGGGACTGGAAACGCTTGGACTTTATCTACTACCGCACTGGGTAGTACTTTGGTTTTCCCGGACCAAATTACTCCCAGGAATTTTACAGATAGCCCCGGACCTTGCACCTTCTGTGGGTTTATAGCCCACCCTCTTTTCTGCAGGTAAGCTATCAACAAATCTGCTGCTTGTCTCACCGCCTCTAACGAATCGGATGTTAACAGGAGGTCATCAATATAATGATATAAATTGACATTATTTGGCTTTTCCCACTTAGCCAGATCACGTGCCACTAAATTATGACAAAAAGTGGGCGAATGTACGTACCCTTGGGGTAGGACCTGGAAAGTCCATTGCCTCCCTTCCCATGTAAATGCAAACTGATCTTGCGATTCTTCACTGATTGGAATACTGAAGAATGCATTCGCCAAATCCAAGACACAGTGATATGTTTTGATTTCCCTGCTTAGTGTGTCCATTAGGGAGGCAATATTGGGTACAGCCACATGAACAGGTGGCGTGACCTTATTTAATTCCCTATAGTCTACTGTCATCCTCCATGTTCCATCCGGTTTTCGCACTGGCCATATTGGGGAGTTATATGGGCTATGTGCAGGCCTTATAATACCCACTCTTTCTAATTCCTGCACCGTCTTTGTTATTTCATCCTGCCCACCCGGGAGTCTGTACTGTTTCACATTAGTAATCCGGCGTGGCTTCGGCAAACAAATAGGCTCATGTTTTGCATGGCCTCTCAATATTGTCTGGATTGCCCGGATACTAATGCATCTCTGCCGCAATCGGAACTCTCCCACTGTTGTATGGAGAGCCAGACCCCACAGGATATCAATTCCTAATATATACTCTGGAATTGGGGCAATGGATACCTTGTACTCCCGTGGTGGAAGACGCCCGACCCCCAGTTTTACCCAGGTTTGGGTGACCGGAATGGTTTGTCCCCCAAAACCTCCAATCATCACTCTATTACCTTTAAATTTAGTTGGGTCTCCATATATTATAGATGTCTCTGCCCCGGTATCAACTAGGGCCATAACCTTCTGTATATTCTTTCGGGACCAGTATATCGTCAGTTCCACATAGGGCCTCCGGTCCCGTCTAGAGGCCCTAGGAGGACTGACATCCCTCGTCAAGCCATGAACTGAGCCAGATTCAAGTCTTTTACCTCCGATACCTCCGGTGTCATAACCCGAGGCACCTGAGGTGGCTTCTTTTTCCTATTTGGAACTATAAAATCTTCTAAATTCCATGTTGTTGTTGGTCGCCGCTCTATAAATCTTATCCCTGGCCTTTTGGGTTTATTCTGAAATTTTTGTTCATCCTTCAGTTGCTTCCACAACTGAAGGAGAACCTGATTGGGCTGCCCATCAATTTTTGAAAACTGAACGCCTGCCCGGAGCAGATCATTAAACATTTGTTTCCGGGATACCCTAACAGGTCCTGCCCGAGAAGTTCGCGGGGCCGATCTTCTGGCTCGCACTATTGGAAAAGCCTCGGCATCCTCAATCACCCTGATATTGCGCTTAGCTCGTAAACGCTCAGTTTCTCCGAGGTCTGCTACCAATTGGGCGGCTTGTTGGACTACTGCCTCTGCGGATACTACTGGATTAAGTATGGAAACCAAGGTTCCATACATATGAGAGGGTGCTTACTGTAAAATTAGGTCCCTCATTCCCGCAGAAAATTTAACCATATCAGGGCTATCGAATGTGTCTTCGTAGATAGCCTCTCTCATACCTAATTCGCGTATATAATTTTGAAGGTCTTCCATAGAAGACCACATCCCTGTGTTTACTGGCATGTCAGTTTTATTTGTCCACACCATGCGGCAAGCAGCCATTATCCATTCTACAATTGAATGGTTTTCTTCAGGGAACTGAGTCCCAGCATACAGTCTCTGCCGAAGGGCAGGATGTACTGTTATTGTGGCCAACTTAGATACTTCGGGGCCACTAACCAGTACACTATCTGCCCCTGAATCCCATAACCGTAATAACCAAGCCGGAACACTTTCCCTTGGCCTTTGCCTAAATCGTTGCACTAGGTCCATGAGTTCAGTAGGCGTATATGGACGGGCTGTTACATGTAAAACAGATTCGGCAGGGGGCCATTGATCAGGAGGCACTCCTGCTGGTCGATCTTGAATTTTCTTTGTTTTTTGAGTTATTACTGGACGGACTTCTAGTGAGTCCGTCTCAGATGGTTTTTCTAGATCAGATTTAGTGATCTTATTTTGATTCATTTCTTCAGGATCTTGATCGTCATTAAATGAAATGTATCTAATTTGAGGGTTGGAGGAAGAAAATGACGGTTTTTTTCCTGTCAATAGATTGATCTCACCCTCCAATTTTTCAATACGGGCCTTTAACAATTCATTTTCATGTGCAATGTTGTTTGATTTTATCTCTGCCCGATTTAAAGCATTTAATAATGGCCAGGCTGCCATAGATGCAGCCATTCGCTTTTCTTTTGTAATTAAGATATCTTTTTGTAGTCCTAGAAAGTAATCAGTTAGACAATAGGCGTCCATGTTATTTGGTACTCTTAAAGGGCCCCATTGTTCAATAATTGTTGCTAATTGGTAATATGGGGACGCCTCAAAACCTGGAATTTGTCCAGGAAGGCATGTCCCTAAGGGGGTGGTCTTCTCCCCCTTGTACCAATTAAAGATTTTCCACACAAAGGACATTTTTTTTTTTCCTTATATTTCTAGATGCCAAGTCAGTGGCTCCTGCCTGGCTTGCCAAATGTATTGGCAATAACTATGCTGCTATTAACAAGGATAGCAATTACAAGCAAAATGGTAGAAATACAGAAGATATAAGGAAAAGGGAACTCACCAGAGCTGAGGTGATCCTCCCTGGTGAGCAATCTCCAAGAGATGCTGCCTCAGTGAGGGTCAGCCCTTAAATGAGGTCTCAGAGGAGGTGGAGTCGAACTCCACCCCTCCAGGGAGCACAGCTACATAACTTTCACCTGTGCTCCCACAGCTGACCCCACACTTGCCTCAGCTGATCAATCAGTGGTTCACATTGTGATCTCCCATACACAGACAGAACCTGCCTGAGGAGCAAGCTGATGGCTGTCAGCTACAGGCAGACCTAGCTTTGTACTGCATTTCTTAGAGCAACAACTGTTGCTTTCAGTCACTGAATATACCAAGGCCAATTACTATGCCAGGAACATTTATGGCATCAGTGAACAAAAAATGCGTTAAAAATTGTAATAGACAGGAGCCATTTATTCTTTTATAACTAGGTGACCAAAGAACAACAGTCCTTCTAGAGTCAAGCTGTTAAGAACTAATAGCATCAATCAGTATCACATAGATAGATTACTTCCCTGCCCTAAGACCATCTTGCGACCATTTGGTGCTCCTAATTAAGCCCTCTTGATGGCATTTTGTCTGAGCCATGCGACATTTTGTGATAGGAGTTACTGCTAGTGTTCCCTTAACCCTACACCAAAGTAGGATTAAGGTATCCATTCTCAGGGAATCATGCAGGCTTCCTCTGTATTTGATGCTCAGAGACAGCCCCAGAACTTTTTAAATCTTAGCTTAGCTCTCATCCAATAATGTTCATCAAACAGTGCAACTTGTCCTTTGGGGATGCCTTTGTTCTGCATCAACCAGTTCCAACGGAGTCTTCTTGGCTTGTTTTAGATCAGTTTTTCAACAGATAAAGCCAGGGTCTTTGAATTACAAAGTGAAATTGCAGAATGCATGATTCTCAACCAAACAGAACAGCAGGTGGGATGCAGGGTGAATACCTGAACCAACACCACCTGCAAGCAATCCTTCAATATCTTAGGAATCTCTAGCCACCCCAAATCCAGTGTTGTGCTTGATCTATCATCTCTGCTGAGTTTTTAGCTAAGCTGATGGTGAGCATCACGGTGGTGATGGGTGAGCAGTCAGACTAGAGGGTCTTAATCAACCGTAAGGATCCTGTGATCAGAGGAACGTGAATGTGCTGTTAAAGGTCACAAGCGCTGCACTGCAGCATGAGCATACACAGCGAAAGGCTTTCAGTAGAGCTTCAGTTCATAAATGAGGACTGGGTTATGGAAAATAGGCTCAAGATATAAAACAGAAAACAGATCTTAACGCCAGGTTCTGTGAATGCAACCAGCTGAATTTCACAGATATTGAATTTCAATGACAATTTCTTGTGTTATTTTACCCTCCAGCTCCACCCTGAACAGGAACATGTCAGTGACAAGCATTACTCCTCCAGGCTTGACCTAACAGTGCTTTACTTGCACTATGAGCTAATGGCTGTGCTTACAGCACCTCAGGGAGACACCTCAGAGATCACAATGTCCTTCGGGTACAGCAGGAGACACTCAACTCTCCAAATGTGGAGTTTAATTTGTCCAAAGAGGAGACAGGATTCCCATGCTAATAACTTAGGACCATTTCAGTCATAGGTTTAAAGATGATGTAAGTGCTGAGGCAATACATGAACTAGATGAATGAAGCCCAGATGTCAGGGCTCAAGTCGTGACTCCAGCCCCAGCTGGAGCTAAGGCTGTCTTGAATTCATCACAACACAGTTACATTATTTGCTCATACTGTGGATTTGCATAGGGACAACAGGAAGGTCAGAATTGCTTCAATAGAGCTATGCAATCTTTGTCCTAAATACTGGAAACCCACAGCGTTGGACAAATAAAATGAATTAAGTCTGAAGTGCTTTACATGGATTGTGATCCTATGTTTGCCTCACAAACTTACCTGAGACTTTCCAATCAAAAATCAGAGTGTCATCTCCAATTGTGTAGATGTATGTTCCCTCGTCTTCTTTCGTTACAGCTGAAGCCACAAGCTTATGCAGTTTCCCTTTATCTTCCATTGTGAATTTCTTACTGGTCTTGATTTCTTTGCCATTTTTGTACCACTTCACCATGACATTGGCTTCAGAGGTCTCAGAAACAAATTCAGCTTGTTTTCCAGCAACGGCCCTGATTACTCCTCCACTTGTCTCTTTGATTACGAAGTTTGCCAGTGCTGAAACAAAATATGAAGACACAAAATACATATGATGGTAAAGAACTGCAGGGACATTGGTGACCATGAGGCATTCATTTATCATAAGATCAAACGTGCACGTTTAATCCTAGTTCTAATTGCTAGATTCTAATTCAGAAGCTGGCAAATTGGCAGCTTTTATAAACCACGTACCAGATTACCTTATCTCCACAAGTTGAAGGACGTACACTGTACAGGGGACAGAGCCAAAGGAAGAAGCCCAAGGCTTCAAGAAAATGTCTAAAATAGGAAAACTGAGGAAAGAATTGGAACAAGCAAACTAGAAGGAAATCAATGGAGGGGGTATCTATTACTGCACTGTAACCCCCTGGCAAACAAATCAAGCCTAAAAGATAGAGATATCACTTAGGACTGAAAAGAAAAAAGAAAAAAAAGAATTCCTTTATGGAAATTAATTGGAGTGCAAAAGTTAGATGATAAAACTGGCCCTTATTAACACACAGTGGAATAATTGACTTCAAAGATTCAAAATCTCACCACTGTCTTAGCCAAAAGTTCAAGCCTAAGTCCACGGTCCTATTTTACTGAGGGTAATTGAGCTTGTTTTCCAACTTCTTGTTAACATATCATTTCAAAACAGCGCACACAACTGAGTTGGGTCTGTTGAGACAGCGCAGTCAGAGCTGCTAAAATCAAAGTCTGGATTATGCATGCATTTGTTCTGCAGTTCCAAGAACACGCACGTATAATACAAATTCAACAACGTTCTACAGAATGCCTGTATTTAGGAGCTCGAGAGCCAGCTGATGGACACTGGGATGACTGAGATCCTGTCAATACATTTAACTCCATCCTATCATACAGTCAAATTTCATTCATTTTTTCAGGAACTGTCTCTTATCATTGTAGTCCCGTCACCACTGCTGGATGTGAGCCCAACCACACAAAAGCAGCTGCTGGTTTTCACTGCAGATACTGCAGTAAGGAGAAACAGCCTCCAGACTGGACCAGCTGAGCGTGGCCCTACCAGGATTTGCTCCAAAGGTCTTATTACCAGTAGTGCTTCCCGATGAAATACATGGGGGTCCTCCTTTGATTCCAACCCCAACCCACCCCACCATGCCCCCTGATAACATCCATCAGGGCCACATCTCGACAGCTCCTGAACACCTCCAGGGATCCCACCACCTACCTGGGCAGCCTGTGCCAGTTAATTCTATGGGCAGACCTGCCAGTATGAAATATTATGCTAACATGACAAAGAGAGAGAAGAAAAGCAAAATTAAGACTAGCTGACAAGCCTTGGCAGGAAGTTCTGCTCTCCATCAATTTAGTCCCTGTGACTCTTCACAGGTGTTTTCTACATTTGGGATCACTGCTACAAAAAGAGATGTTGACATCATCTCTTGTGGCCACCCTGACAGAAGAGCAGGAAGGCTGGGATGCTCTTTTTCCTGTCTTTCCCTTGATTTCCTCTATATCTTAGGGACGAATCACAGGACAGAACACAGAAATCAAATGGCTCTACAAAGCAGATTGGCCAGTTCAAGTCAAAACAGCCACTGAAAACACCCCAGATGCTGTCTGACAACAGCTGGACTGTCGGGGAGTCAGGTGAATGCAGTCTGCTGGCCCTGGGCAGGAAGAGGACAGCCCAGACTGTCACATACCTTTCACTGAAAGCTGATAGAGCATTTTATCCCCCTCACAGATGCACTGATAACTTGCAGCATCATCCATTGAGTCGTTGTGAATTTTCAGGGTGTGTTTCTTCCCCACAATTTGCAGTTCATAATTTTCACTGGCCTTGAGCTCCTTCCCATCCTTCATCCACTCCACAGTAGCGCCTGTGTCTGAAAGCTCAGCCTGCAGTTTGGCTTCCTCACGCAGCCAAGCGCAGATCTTTTCTACATCTTTGCTCTTCTTGGTAAATCTCACTGCAGCACCTGTCAGGAGCAAAGGCCGCGTTATTTCAATTTATATCAGGCTAACGTGGTCAATGTTTGCTGCAACATCTCTGAAAAAGTATCACCTTCTGTTCCTGCACTCATCATTGTGTCAGTGCTGAGCAATTCACGATATTTCATTTGGTCTTCTTGCTGGATTTACTAAGTAAAAATCAACCAAACATCTCCTTCTACTGATTAATAATGCTCTAAACATGCTTCTGCAGAGGTTTCCACCCAATGACAAACAGGTCCTCCCATCATGAATGTTTATTTGTTCTACTTTGTCATGCAAAGCTGATTGATAGAGATATTATTGGAATGATTGCTCCCCTACTTCTAAACTATTCCAGTGCAATCAGAAAGGCTGTCTGAACCTGCAGCTGAAAGTACTGCTCTATGGTCATGCAGTGGTAAACCTGGTGACTGAATGCACTGGCCAATAGCTGTGAACTGCAGACATTCATCAGCTGGCATGCTTGCACGTTGTTGTAAGGTCAATAGTAAACATGGCATCCCCTCCAGGTACAGCTTCACCAGTTGTTAGGGGGGATTTCACAGCCAGGACTGGGTCTGAGGAAGAACATGTATGTCTTAATGCTCTTTAGATGCAAGTCTGGTATCTCATTTAGAGATGGAAGATTAAATCATAGGTACATTTCTACTTCTCCCTTTGCATGAGTGCTAGAAGAAGCACTTCTGTGCTTAAGATCTGTTACAGAAAGTTCTGCCTCTTGCACATGTGAGATATCAAAAGATAAGGATATTCATGTCTCTGTCACAGAAACAACTCGTATCACTTTAGTGGTAGCTGGAGGTTGATAGGAGATAGGAGAACTAGGAATAAAGGAAAGCCTTTGGTGTGTTAATGCACTGCTAACCTTAAAGTCAAAGGAAGCATCTTTAGGGAACCAACACAGCTGCTCAGCACACACTGACCCATTTCCATTGGGGTTTTTGTGCTTACCAAGGTGCACGCTCCCTGGGAATTCCAGAGACGGGCTCTGTCCATGCGCATTGACTGCAGACACTCGGAACTGATCATCAGCCTCTTCAGACAGATTGCTCACCGTGAACTCTGGGACGGGGACATGAGACTCGTGGCACCTCACCCAGGTGAAGCCAGTTAGTTTCTTGCATTCCACAATGTAGCCATCGACTGGAATGGGGCGGTGCATCTTCGGAGGGGACCATGCCAGCGTCACTGAGGTTTCTGTTTTATTTTTCACCATGGGGTCAGTTGGGGGCTGGGTGGGAGGTTTTCTGGGAGCTGAACAGAAATAAATTTCAGAAATATTAGCATAAGGTCATGTAGGCTGGAAAAGACCTTCAAAAGACCTTCAAAATCAGCAGACTCAACTTTCAGCATGACCTACTGAGTCCCACCATTAACTACTGTGCTACCTGAGGACATACATGACAAGCTTATTCCTACAGGTATTTACATAGTGAATATATTCACCCTCTGGTTGCTTTGGAACATTTTAGAGGTTAAAATCCCATCAGACTTTTTCACTGTGTGCAGCCACTGATACAGGCAGGAGGCTGGGAATTACCTGATGGGCTCTAGTTACAGACTACTGACACAGTAAAGGATTGATTTCATTTAATTTTGGCCATCAGAAAGTTTGGTGTCTGGTTTCAGTCACCCATCTGGACTCCAATTATAATCATATGGAGAACAGCACATTCAGGAGAACTCATCTCAATAAACCTGAATGAAATCACAGAATCATAGGATCATGGGAGGGCTTGGGTTGGAAGAAACCTTCAAGATCATTAAGTGCTAGATGCCAAAGGTCCCACTAACACAGTATTAAGCCAAAAGCTAGATGCTGGAATCAGATCTCCTGACCTTACCATCAGAAACTGAGATGTCATATTTTGCTCAGAGGTGCCTGCTTGTAGGAGGGACAGCTTCCGAGCTTTTTCTGCTCCAGGAACCAGCTCGAGCTTCAGAATTTAAACAGCAGTCAGAAATTAAACTGAGCTTTGTCACCTCCATCAAATAGAAGGAGTGGTTGGGTGGTACAGCTTTCCAAATCGCTTAGAAACTGTCACAACAATCAGATGCCTACCTTTTCTTTTTTAACTTGTTAATACATAGAGCTTAATAGCATCAGAATGCCCCAAGCACTTCAGACAACAGGACAGCTGTAAACCCTTCTTTAAGGATTCCTTTGTTTAACCACTGAGTAACTGTAATTCAGTGGTGCTGGTAGGAGAAGGGAAGTCCTAATCTTCCCAGATGGTGAACAGAGTTGATGTTCACATGCAGACTGGTGCTGCAGCAGAGCCAGAAACCACTCATTTGGGAAACACAGCACCAAGAAAATAATGGGAATAGCTTCATAAAATCAGGAGCTTCACTCAAATTTCATGTCAGATCTATAATTCTTCCTATTTTCAGGAAGAAATGATTTCCCTTTTTCTTGTAGTTTTATTTTCTTTTCCTTTCCAGCAAGCAGCTTTGTAGCTTACAAATTGTTTTCTAATCACCTCCTGGTGTGGACAAATCACACAGGTCTGACTCCATGTTTTACATAGTTAGCATATTATATTTGTTCCACTATGGAACTGTACAGTCATAGAATGGCCTGGGTTGAAAAGGATCCCAAAGATCATCCAGTTCCAACCCCCTGCTATGTGCAGGGACGCCATCCACCAGACCAGGCTGCCCAGAGCCACATCCAGCCTGGCCTTGAATGCCTGCAGGGATGGGGCATCCACAGCCTCCTTGGGCAACCTGTTCCAGTGCGTCACCACCCTCTGAGTGAAAAACATCTTCCTAAGATCCAACCTGATCCACAACCCCTACACACCCTCAGAGCCCCCTAGAGCCCCTAGTCCTCCTATTGCCCACCACAGCCCCATATGCCCACTAGAGTCCCCCTCAACTCTCTTTACAGGCCCTGCACAGCTCTATATAACAGTCTTATAGAACTACCTCTAGTAGAAGCAATCTCCACACAGAGATCCTTTCCCAGCACACTGCGCCACGGGGGGAGCAAAACGGGGGGGGGGCACATACACACACAGCGCCGGGGGGGCCCGTAACCGACCCCCACCCATCCTTTAAAGGGGTGGGGGGTCCGTTTTAATGGGGGGGGGGGCGAGATCACCTTCACCCCCCACCCCCCCATCCCCACCCCATCCTTTAAAAGGGGGGTGTCCATTTTGGTGTTGGGGGGCAGTGACAATCCGCCCCCCCACCCCATCGTTTAAAGGAGGGGGGGTCCGAGACCACCCCCCCCACCCCATCTTTTAAGGGGGGGGGTCAGGGGCTCATGGGGGGCAGCACATCGTGCACAACATTGGGGGGGGGGGGGCTTTAAAAGGGGGGGGTTACAAAAAGCATAGCTCTCAACTATAGATGGGATTGGGGGGGGCTCAATCGATGGGGGGGGGCCCTTCATGCAGGGGGGGCACAGCGTAAGTCAGCGGCTTTGAGGGGGGGTGTTGGGGCTGTTTGGCCTTTGGGGGGGTCATTGTGTGCCCCACCCCCAACACCCCCACACACAATGGGGTGTTAATGTGGGGGGGGGGGGCTTAGATTAGTTGCGTTCCCTATAGCACTGCCCCCCCCCGTCATTAACCCCCCCGCTTTATCCTTACGGCTGAGCCCCCCCCCGACAGCGCCCCATTCATCTTGATGGGGTGGGGGGTTTGTCACACGACCCCGGCGCGGCTTACGGCACATCGTCGACCCCACCCCACCCCCCATAATCCCACCCGGGGGGGGAGGGGGCGATGTGGTGAGTGGGGGGGGGGTTCCGGAGGTGGGGGTGAGCAAAGCGCAATATGGGGGGGGGGTCCTATAACTGGAGGGCAGCGGCTGCACAAAGAGCCCGCGGGGGTCGGAGAGCAGCACTTTGGCTGGGGGGGGTCCACGGGGTCCGGGGGTAATGCTGCCCCACCCCCTCCCCCACCCCCCACTGTCGACCTCCCCCCCCCGCGTTGCCCCCCCGCCCCAACGTCAGCTCCTGCGGCAGCTCCTCGTCGCTCTCCTCCTCCTCTTCCTCGTCTGGGGGGTCAATATGTGGGGGGGGGGGTCCCATCGGGCAGCGGCAGCTCCGCCGGCTCCGATTGGCTGAGCCGCAGTGCGCGGGAGCGGCTGTTGTGTGCCGGTCGGTGGAGGGGAGGCTCTTCATGGAGCTGCCCCGCAGCCAACAACAGCCTGAATGAGATCCTGGAGTCCCAGACGCTGGAGGATGAGCTGGGAAAGAGCAGAGGCTCCCCACAGAAGGGCAAATCACGTCTGATAACGTGAGTGTGGAGCACAGCCAGCCCCTTCCTCACATGTGTGGGGCTTCCATGTTCCTCTGTGCCCATTGCAATGTGCCACCCCAATCCTGCTGCCCAGCCAGGAGTGGATGGGATGAGCAGGTTGGGATGCACAGAGCAGTGCTCAGACATTGCTGGGACATTTGTGCACTGCTGTTGAGCTTCCCTTTGTGCAGCAGGGGAGAGGATGGAGGTTTACAGGTGGATGGTTGTTATTTCTATGGCATTGCACAGGTGGTAGAACCATGTCCATTCCCAAACTTATTCCAGGGCATGCGGGAATTTGTGCAGTTGTAGTTCCTGAATTGTGCTATTTAAAACCCTCCTGTAAATGGGGATGTTTTGTAATGCCTGCTGGGGCTTCAGGCAGCATTGCCTTCCTCCTTAGGGGGCAGGTTTAATCACAAGCCTCCCTATTTCCTATCACAAACGTCCTACAAACCATGTCTGGGCATTGCTGTCTCGGCCTGGATCTCAGCTCCTGAGACTGTCAGATGTGAAGCAGCAGCAGCTGGGACAGGGCTGGCTCTGTGTGCCCTCTCTGGGTCTGTGGGCACAGAGTGGGGCAGAGGGATGACTGTGAGAGGGAGGAATTGCCCAGCCACAAGAAAGAGGAAATCAGCTGAAAAGGGGAGATTTGAGAAGCACTGAGGCTGTGGCTGCTTTGACAGTAAGAAGAAACCAAGCTGTCACTGTGCAGATGGGAACTCCAGTAGGAGAGCTGTGGTGGCTTTACAGATGGCAGACAGCAGCTGGAGTGTAGAGCCAAGGGTAGGGGAGGGATCTTCCTCTTAGCAATGCCATGCAAAGAATGATGCAGACTCCTGCAGGGTCGGCTTTGCTGTGTGACCCTGGGTGGAAGCAGCTGGAAGGTCTCAGCCCTTCTGCATTATCCCAGGAACTGGGGCAGTGCTCGGTCTCATCCCACCTCTGCTAATAGCAAATGCAGAATCCCTTATCTGAGTGCCCTTTTCTCTCATGTAGAGTCACCAACCCTGGGAAGTTCACAAAAAGTTTGGGTGTTGTGTTGAGGGATGTGATTTAACTGGGAAGTATTGGTGATGGTTGGACTGGATGATCATAAGATCATCCAGATCATAAGATCTGAGATCATAAGATCATAAGATCATCCAGGTCTTTTCCAACCTTGAAAATTCTATGGAGTTGTAGCAGATTGTGGGGGTGTAGGTGTGGTATATATATGTACACAGATGGGAATATCCGTATGGAAAAGATAGATCCATGTGTGTTCTGGGCTGCACTGAAAAAGGGGTGGCCAGCAGGAGAGGGAGGTGATTGTCCACTCCTGCTCAGCTCTTGTGAGGCCATATTTGCAGCACTGTGTCCAGGCCTGGGAAGGATGTGGAGCTGTTGGGGGGGGGTCCAGAGGAGGGCCACTGTGATGATCAGAGGGCTGGAGCAGCTCTCCTATGAGGAAAGGTGGAGGGATCTGGGCTTGTTTAGCCTGGAGAATGGAAGGCTGTGGGGAGACCTCATTGTGGCCTTTGAGTACTTGAAGGGAGCGTATAAACAGGAGGGGGAATGGCTGTTTATGAGGGTGGATAATGATAGGACAAGGGGGGATGGTTTAAAACTGAGACTGGGGAGGTATAGGTTGGATCTTAGGTAGATGTTTTTTGCTCAGAGGGTGGTGACACACTGGAACAGGTTGCCCAAGGAGGCTGTGGATGCCCCATTCAAGGCCTGCAGGCATTCAAGGCCAGGTTGGATGGGCTCTGTCCATGAGCATTGACTGCAGACACTTGGAACTGATCATCACCCTCTGCAGACAGATTTACAGCCCCTGCACAGCTCTATATAACAGTCTTATAGAACTACCTCTAGTAGAAGCAATCTCCACACAGAGATCTTTTCCCAGCGCCCCTTTGTGACATCATAATGCCCCTTTGTGACATCATAACACCCTTTGTGACATCATAATGCACCTTTCTGATGTCATAATGCCCCTTTCTGACGTCATAATGACCCATTGTGATGTCTTAATGCCCCTTTGTGACGTCATAATGCCCTTTGTGATGTCATAATGCCATTTGAGACGTCATAAGGCTCCTTTGTTTTCATAATGCCTCTTTGTGACGTGATAATGCCTCTTTGTGACGTCATAATGCCCTTTGTGACGTCTTAATTCCCCTTTGTGATGTCTTAATGCTCTTTTGTGATGTCACAATACCCCTTTGTGATGTCATAACACCCCTTTGTGACATCATAATGCCCCTTTCAGACGTCATAATGACCCTTTTTGACGTCATAATTCCCCTTTGTGATGTCATAATGCTTCTTTGTGGTGTCATAACGCCCTTTGTGACGTCATAATGCCCTTTGAGACGTCATAATGCTCCTTTGTGATGTCATAATGCTCCTTTGTGATTCATAATGCCCTTTGTGATGTCATAATGCCCTTTCTGACGTCATAATGCCCCTTTGTGGTGTCATAATGCTTCTTTGTGAGGTATCTGTGGTGCCATTGATAATGAAGTGTGATGAACTGGAAGGCTTTCAGTAGAATTGCAGCCCTAACATAAACAATGACTTGAACTCTGGAATTCTGTGTAAAATCATTAGCTAGCTTGTGGTCCGGGTCTTCAAACCAAAGGCTGTGAGGTGCTGCTCTTGTTGACGCAGGCTGTGAAAGATGACTTGAGCTCTAAGAGTAATTTCCCTTCTGCTCTTTATATGAACGTCAAATCCACAATTAGAATATTAAGAAGATAATATAAAATTTTGTGCTGCTGGACTGAGGACTTCCATTAGCTGTTAGCCATAGTTTGGAACTTGCAAAGCAATCATATTGGAGCCTTGCTGGGCAACCTGCTCCAGTGTCTCACCACACCCACAGTAAAGCATTTCTTCCTAATATCCAATCCTAATCTACCTTCTTCCCATGTAAAGCCATTTCCCCTCATTCTGTTGCTACCTGCCCTTATGAAAAGTCCCTCCCCAGCCTTCCCTGTAGGCCCTCTTCAGATACTGGAAGGCCACTCTAAGGTCTCCTTGGAGTCTTCTCCAGGCTGAAGAGCCCCATCTCTCTCAGCCTGTGCACATAGTAGAGGTGCTTTCAGCCCTCTCTGATCACCTTCATGGCCCTCCTCTGGACCTGCCTGAACATCTCCAAGTCCTTCTTGTGTTGAGGGCTCCAGAACTGCGTGCAGTGCTCCAGATGGGGTTTCAATGAGAGGAGTGTGGAGGGGCAGCACCACCTCCCTCGACCTGCTGGTCATGCTTCTGTGCTTTAAGCTTATGCTTTAAGGTCCTATATGCTTTAAGGTTTAGATAGTGCAGTCGCCTCACCTCTTCAGGTTTATCTGTGAAGGTCCCTTCCAAGTGAACCGTGCTGATCCAGACAGTTCGGATTGCTCATTAAAGTGTTTTAGTAAGTTGGGCTGGTCCTACGAAGCAGTATGACTGCAGTAAGCAGTGTACATGGTGCGCTGTGAGTACTGCACACATTCCTCTTGGCAGCTTGTGGAACAGAAACTGTGCATTGTTTGGATTGTGTAAGTATTCCTGTTGGTCTCTTGTGATGCTTACCTTCTTAGAGCACCTTTCCTCGTTTGGCTCTACATATTTTGGTACCTTACTTGTTCTGTTTGGCTTAGCAGGGAAGGTCTTCTTCTGAAGCATCCTCAGTCTTGGTCTGGGCAGCATACTTAGAAATGACATGGACGTTACATGAGTGGGTGGTCAAAGGGGGGAAGAACTCACCTTTCTGATCTGTTTCCTTTTAGAACACAGTCCTGGAGAGGATTTGCTTTCCTTGTTTCCTGGAGACTTGGATTCTTAGATGGTTTTGACTGCAGCTATTTCTGATGTTAATTCCTTTTTCTGTACTTTAGTAGCCAAGTGCAAGTGGAGTGCTTTGGGAATTGTCTGAAGTTGCCAGGTTGCGTGTGATCACATATGTAACGTGGAGTTATGTGTGGTGCCAGTGATAATTAAGTGTGATGAACTTGAAGGCTTTCAGTACAATTTCAGCCCTAATGTAAACAGTGACTTGAACTCTGGAATTCTGTGTAAAATCATTAGCTAGCTTGTGGTCCAGGTCTTGAAACCAAAGGCTATGAGGTGCTGCTCTTGTTGACGCAGGCTGTGAAAGATGACTTGAGCTCTAAGAGTAATTTCCCTTCTGCTCTTTATATGAACGTCATATCAACAATTAGAATATTAAGAACATAATATAAAAGTTGTTGCTGCTGGCCTGTGGACTTCCATTAGCTGTTAGCCATAGTTTGGAACTTGCAAACCAATCTTATTTAGACTTTAGTGGTGAAATCTTCTGATGAAATCTTCCTTCTAATTCTGCAAAAGAATCTCGGTGGAACATTTCTGTCTGAAAAGGCTCTGGCATATGAAGATGTGCCAGACTGCAGCCATGTGCCAGATGCGTTTGGATCCATGGAATTTTCTGATGTAGCTTCAGTGTTTGAAGAATCTCCACTCGATCTAAATACTCAGAAAACAAAGCAGGTGTGTGAAGATGTACAGCTAGTTTCTTACAGAAAAAATACAGCTCTTAATCTAGAAATCTGCTTCTCATTGTATCTAGTGCTTACTCCATATTTAAGTATCTAGTGGACCTTGACCAAAGGAAGATAAAGATAGAGCAAAGAAGTATGTTAAGCATAAATTTTGTTGCCTTCTACCTGTAGGCCATGGTTGGTTTGACGTGATCCCTAACTCCAGTGTTTGGTTTGCACAGAAACAGCAAGCAAGGGAACAAGTAAAGGAGTCAGTGAGGATTTTAAAACACAATGGGAAGCGATAAGGCACAGTTAATAAGATTCTGGAGTTAGGCTGGAGGTAGGCAGAGGTTGAAAGGTACCGAAAGAAATTCAATCTTACTGTGTTGGACAACAAAATCCACTGTGATATTATTCAAATTTTTAACTAAACCAAGTGATAATTCATATTTATGTTTAGATAAGCTGGTGAGGGTTAATCCTCAATGGAGAATTGAGATGAACAAATAAAAAAATGGTGTTTGACAGTCTATAAGAAACGAACTTATTCTAGGAGAGAATCAGAGTTTTCAACTGTTTTGTTCAATAGCCAAATAATGTATGATATTTTTATAAGCATTGTGTCTGACCTTCTCAGCTGTTAGAATTTCTTTGACAGTAACTTCTCCGGCTGTGATCAGAAAACCTTTTGTTCCGTCTCTGGCACCATTCGAGGCATGATACTCAACTGGGTGATATGGAATTCACACTGTCAACTCCAGTGACAAGAAAAGTGGCATCTAAGAAGCGTGCAAACACAGAGAATGTTGATGCAGAGTCAGTGTTAAGAAATGAGCTGCCCTTTGCATTTCCTGCTCCAAAGGCCTTCTTTTCGAAGAGCCAGACAGAGAAGCAAGTAGAAGGCATATCTTTTTAGGCGCCTACTTCCAAAGGTATGTTGTATCTAACAAATGGAAACCTAGAACATGTGTAGCTTAGGAATTTTTTACTTTTAATATGAATGCAGTACTTGTAGGTCCTAAAATTCTGAAAGGTTTCAGTGTGGGGTTTATTTGGTCACAGCACATACAGCTGCCATCCTGTACATCTGACAGTGCACTGCAAGCGGTTTAACCATATATCAGGGCATGGTACACGTCTGTTAATGATAGAAGTTCTCACAGTTTCACAAGGAGCATGCCTTGAGATGCATTCAGATAATGAGATAAGTGCTGTGTTCCTAAAACTAGCATGTGTCTCCACTCTCCATCGAGATTTAGTAGATAATTTCTTTAACAATTATGATGAGAGTTTTGTTTTGTTTTTATTTTTTTCTGGGCTATTATTTTGAGTGAAAGAAAAGGGTATGCTTTTATTTAAGCGAGCTTTTGATTGCATCATGCTTCTAAATTAAATGTAACCTACTGAATTCCTCATGATAGCATACGAGTACTTGCGTGTATCTGTTCTCCCTAATAGAGGGAGAAGAGACTCAGTGAACCTGGACAGTGTTACCCAGGGTTGTGAGAACAGCTAAATGATTGTTGAGAACTGGTCAACTCGTGAGCCTGAGACCTGGGATCCTCCATCCTAGGGTGGAACTTTACTGGAGCACGTGGGTGCCACAGCAACAAAAGGACTGTGTACAATAGACTGAGAGTTTGCTGAGTTTCTTGGTTTACAGAAAGCACAACTAACTCAGCAGCAAGTGACGTATTTGGGATAGGAGATGACAGCTGGACTTTGAACCTTAAGGACTGCCAAGAAAGAAGCCATCTGCTCAACCCCTGAGCTGCAAACTGCCAAGGAACTCCATACGTTGCCAGGAATGACAGGAGGGTGCCGACCATGGATACACAGCTACGGACTGATGGTAAACTTGAAACAGCTTGAAGTGAGTAAGGGATATCCAGGGTGCACTGGTGCTCAATATTCAAGAAGCCCATCAATCTACACTGGGCCAAAGGATACCAGTTTTAATATCTCATGCAGTGTTTACTGTATTGGAGGCAAAAGGGGGACATTGGCTTTCACCCCACAGAATCACAGAATCACAGAATTACCCGGGTTGGAAGGGACCTCAAGGATCATGTAGTTCCAACCCCCCTGCCTAGCAGGGCCACCAAACATACGCCTTTACTAGATCAGGTTGCCCAGGGCCCCGTCCAACCTGGTCTTGAACACCTCCAAGGACGGGGCATCCACAACCTCACTGGGCAGCCTGTTCCAGGACCTAACCACCCTTCTAGTAAAGAACTTTCCCCTAACATCCAACCTAAATCTTCCCTCCTTCAACTTAAAACCATTTCCCCTAGTCCTGCTATTATCAGCCCTTTCGAAGAGTTTACTCCCCTCCTGGGAGTAAGTTCCCTTCAGGTACTGAAAGGCTGCAATGAGGTCACCCCGCAACCTTCTCTTCTCCAGGCTGAACAAACCCAACTCCCTCAGCCTGTCCTCATAGGGGAGGTGCTCCAGCCCCCTGATCATCTTCCTGTCCCTCCTCTGGACCCTTTCCAAAATCTCCATATCTTTTTTGTACTGAGGGCTCCGCACCTGGACACAGTACTCCAGATGGGGCCTCACAAGAGCAGAGTAGAGAGGGACGATCACCTCCCTATCCCTGCTGACCACCCCTCTCCTGATGGAGCCCAGGATCCCATTTGCTTTCCGGGCTGCCAGAGCGCACTGCTGGCTCATGTTAAGTTTCTCATCTATCAGGACCCCTAGGTCTTTTTCAGCCGAGCTGCTCTCAAGGACAACTCCTCCCAGCCTGTACAGGTGCCTGGGGTTCTTCCGGCCCAAGTGCAAAACCTTGCACTTTGCTGTGTTGAACCTCATTAGGTTCACCCGAGCCCAGCTTTCCAGCCTGTCAAGGTCCCTCTGAATGGCATCTGTTCACCCCAAAGATTCCCGAAATACCAGGCCATCCTGGTAGAGCAGGGTGATATAGAAATAATTGTAACTACTATTGCCAACCCAGTATCTTTCCTTAGCGGAACTCCCCTGGTGGAGAACCAGGATGACATCACTGCTTAGAAACAACTGATGCTGCACATTACATCCAGTCGGTTGGAGCTGAAGGACGAACCCTTAGAAGATGCAGAAGACGCCTGATTTACCAGCAGCTGCAGTTTTTTGAGACAAGGAGGCTTTAAGGCAGGACATGCAGTAACTGCTACTGAGCAGGGAATGGAAGCACAACCATCAGCCATGGGGACTACCCCTCAGAAGGCTGAAATAACTGCCTTGACGAGAGCCTTAATGATATGGACAGATGCTAAATATGTGTTTGGGGTGTCACACGCTCATAGTACCATCTGAAAAGAGCAAGGATTGCTCACACACAAGGAAAAGAGCGTGATGTAAATGTACCTATGTTGTAGGGCACAGTTCTCTATCCAGGCCCAAGTCTGTGTGGGTGTCTCCTCTATCCACAAAGCTGCTCACACTGCAGGAGGCACAGGCTGAGAGGAGAGGCCAGAGCAGTTCTCCCACTGTGACACGGAGCAGCAGGATACAAGTAAAGGAAGGCCCCACAGCTGTACTGGGAAGATTCCACACAGTCATCAATTTTTCATCTGAAAGGTAAAGAGGAATTCCCTTTTCTGCCCCTATCATCATTGGTCGGGTGAGTAGCAATGATGCCCGGTGTGCTTCCATCAATGGAACAGAATAGGCGGAAGGCTGGGGTGCAGGCTGACCTCTGCTGAGGTGAGTGGGGGCTCAGGGTGTTGCTCAGTGGTAGATTTGTTCACACTGAGTTCTAACAGGAAACTTGCTCAACATCGAAGGCCTTGCAAAAGTCTGGCTGAGTGATGTCAGTTGCTTTTCCTTTCCCTACTGATGCTGTCACTCCACTGTAGAAGGCCACCAAAGCGACCAGGCTGCATGTCTCCGTTTCCGCTGTTTCTCCATTTCCTTCTTGTTGCTCCCTGTAACCAGCAGGTTCAGCCATGCTGCTTTCCTGCCTCCTCTACTGTGTTTCGTGTGGTCGGGATGGAGCTCAGAGCTCCAGCTCTGAGTAAGGTTTTCTGAGAAAGTTACCATCTCTTTTCCATTCCTTTACCCCTAAAAACAGTTTTCCAGTGTCTCTCATGCAAGAATTCTTTGAACAGCCTGCAGCTGACTCTCCTGAAGCTCAGGATCCTGACTTTGCTTTTTGCCAGGCCTGCATTCCTTGAGATGAGGAACTCTAGGAGGGCATGGTCACTACAGCCCTGACCACCTCCAGTCTTAACCCCTGCTGTGCACCATGTCCAGTAATGCTTCCCTTCTGCTTGGAGTGCTTAATACTTGACCCACAAAGTTATTGTCAGTGCACTCCAGCAGGCTCTCAGACAGTTTGCAGCAACTGGGATTGGTGCTGGGTGGTTGCTGGGAGGTGTCTCAGCAGAAAAGCTGGGCTGGGGTGGGCGTGCTATGTCAGTCCTCATCGCAGCTGGCAGAGAGAGTTAGAGGAGGGTGATGGGTGCTGCCTGCTCTCAGTGCTACTGCACTGAATTTGGGGCACAGCAGCACACTGGTGAGTGAGCTGGGAGGGAGACGGACTGCTGCTGTGCATGACTAGGCCAGAGCTGGAGGATTGTCAAACGTGAGTCATGCTGGTGCAGCCATTGCAGCTGCAGCAGGAGTAGAAGACAAAGAGGTTTTGTAGAGGACAGAGGGTGGTGATTCATGGTTTGATGTCCAGGTGGAGGCCGATAACAAGTGGTGTCATCCAGGAGTCTGTCTTGGGACCAGTGCTTTTTTACATGGTTATCAGAGACACCAATGATGCAATGGAGTGCACCCTCTGCTGTTTGCTGAGTGGTGCGGCTGACGCAGTGGAAGGAAGGGATGCCATTCAGAGGGAGCTCAACCGAGAGGTTGGCCTACGTGAATCTAATGAGGTTGAACACAGCAAAGTGCAAGGTTTTGCACTTGGGCTGGAGGAATCCCAGGCATTTCTACAGACTGGGAGGAGCAGTCCTTAAGAGAAGCCCCGCAGAGAAGGACCTGGGGGTCCTGGTGGATGAAAAACAGAACGTGAGCCATCAGCGTGCTCTTGCAGCTCAGAGAGCAAATGGTCCCCTGGGCTCCATCAGAAGAGGGGATGGCCAGCAGGGACAGGGAGGTGATTGATCTTCATGATCCTTGAGGTCCCTTCCAACCCGGGCCATTCTTTGATTCTGTGATTACACTCGCTGTCAGAAATAACAGCAGCTGTACAGAAGCTGGATATATTTTGGGACAGTTCTTGTAACCAGCTGATTTTAAGACCTTGCCCGAATTGGGGGTCTAAATTGCATGTTAGGAGAAAGCTGGTAAAGTGGCTATTGCTCATTCTTTTTCATTTGCTGATTCTTTCATTCGGGTTCCTTTTCCAAAGGAGATTCTGGTGATGGAAGCAATTGAAGAAAGAACAAAAGCAGCTCTTGCCAAGAATGCTTGAAGTCCCTGTGGAGAGAAGCAAAGAACTTGGGCTTCCTCTGGGATGCTCCCCACCATGTCTCAGGAAGGAGACAACTGCTGTTCCACTTTCTGCTCTTTGTGTAGAAAGGTACGTCTGGGTTTTCTTCTACCTGTTTTTCTTTTTCTGGCTTTGAAGGAGAAGGGGTGCAGCAAGAGGAGACCCACTGGTCATTTGTTACCTCAAGAACAGGATGGATTCTGCATTCACTGTGAGAAACTTGGGCTAGTAGCATGGGCATGTTTCAGGCTGGACTCTTCTTTTGCTACTTGGTTTCCTTTGGGCTACAGGGAGACAGCTGTCTAAAGGTGTGTTTTCAGACCCACTCTCCAAAACCATGTTTCATTGTTGCAGGTGGTTCAATGTGCTCTTGCAGGGTAGATGCTGTAGTTTGCTGTAGAATCTAAATGGTTTCTGTTCCTAGGGGAGGACTGAGAGGAGGTAGTGAGAAGAGAATTCAATGCCTTAGGTGTATCTTAGTGAGAAATGTTGGCATGAGGTGCTGAAAGTCTTGAGTTGTCAAAGGCCAGTGATGCTCAGACTCCTTAACCTGATGGAGCAGGGTGGAAGCAAGGAGTGGGCACTGCCGTCACACAAGCTGCACTTGGTTCTGGTCTGCCAGGTCTGTGCTGGCCTGGATTTCTTCTGAGAAGTTTGTTGGAGCTGCTTGGAGTAGTGAAGGGTGGGGAAGAAGTGCTGCTCCAGAGCTATGAGACGTGCAGCTCCTTCTGAAGTGCTTCTGATAAGGACGGAGCTCATTTGCTGCAGCTTTCTCTGCAGATGTGCTCCTCACCTTGAAATCCTCCTGGTTTGTCCTCAGCTCCTGACCACGGCCTGTTCTCTGTTTTGCAGGCTGATAACATGCAGAAGCCGCAGCTGGTGCGTGCTATGTCATCTTTAAACGTACCAGCATTTGCGGCAGCCCATGTTATTAAGAGCCACGTCACCCAGGGGCCAGATGAGCTCTCTCTGGAGGTAAGCAGTTCCAGGCATTCCGTGTTGTCGTGCATAGAAGAGGGCAGTCCTTTCTGCTTTGTTTTCCTACCAGATTTGCTGAATCTGGGATTGATGTTTCAATCTCTTTCAGGTCAGAGATCTGGTGAGCATTGTTGATATGAGGACATATCAACAGGCTGAGCCCCTGGTGGAGAGGCAAGCGTGGCTTTGAGGTAGGCACACGTTTTTGACTAGAGAGCACAACTTCAGTAGAGTTGGGAATCTCAGCTTGGAGCTGCTCTGCCTGCAACGGATGGCTGCTGGATGCAAACAGTTGCCCTGTGTCACTGTCAGTGGACCTTCCCTTTGGCTCTGGGCTCGGGCTAATGCTCACCTGTCTTTTTGTTCTAATTACAGGTTGGGCTTTTCCCTGGTGAGTGCATGGAACTCATCAGCGGAAAAGTTCCCGATTCCCTCCTCAATTCATTGCCAAAGCCAGGTGCGTAATTTACATTTGACAACGCGAGTTAGTCAAATAGAGTCAGAACGTTACTTTCAGGGGGTTTGTTTATGCCCAAGTTCAGCAAGCTTAGAAAGAGAACTACAGTAATCTCCTTGGGCACCTCCAGGGATGGGGAAAATCCATTCTTGCGTGTCCTTGTTGGGAATGTTCTTCCCGTTGTTACATGCTCTGTCGAATGCATTGCGCTCAGCTTCGTCCAAGCGAGCCAGGCCTGAAATGAACTGGTTTCTTTGTTTTGTTGCGCAGAGCCAAAGAAATGGGGCAAGCTCATCAACGGCCTTTGTTCCCTGGTGAAGGCCAGCCCCGGGAGAGCAAAGCAGCCTCAGCCTCCGACATTCTCATGATCCATGTCCTTGCTTGACATCGTTGAGAGGTATTTAGCCTTCAGGACTTGAGGGCTGAGCTGTAGGAATGGAAGCATCCTCTGCTGTTTGAAACAGAGGGCGTTTCTAAGCTGTGTTTCAGCAGAAAGCAGGCAGTGCCCAGAACAGGCAACTTTTGGCCAGGGCTCGGTGCAGCTCTTCCATCACCCTGCACCACGTCTGACAGCATGCTCTGTTTTCTCTGCAGAATGAGTTCTCCCAGGAAGAGGGCAGAGTCAGCAGCTGGCAGTTGGTGTTCCTGCTTCTGCCTGGGCAAACCATCCCCTGTGGCCAAACGCCAACTGCAGAGCAGTGCCAGGGAGCCCTCTGAAGCAGAAGTCTTGGTCCTGGCAGGTAAGGGTGCAAGTCCAGCTTACAAAACACTGCTTGTCAGCAACACAGGTAGAATTCATGCTTTCAGTGGGCTTGTACCTCCTTCTGGCGTTCAAGCCCGTGCCTGGCATCTTCAGTTGATCCCTGTCTTTCCCAAATGAGTCTCTTGTCAACACAAGAGCTGGACCTGCACGTGGATCACTTTCAAGACAGTGACACTGTTGCTAGAAGCCTATTTGCTTCTGCCCACCACCACTACATAGCCAAATGTCAAGAATCTCCATGGTTCATCTTGCGAACGTTCGACACTAACTGCTGTACATCTGCTCCTTCCTAGGTGACCCGAGCCCTTGTATATCCCCAAGACGCAGGGCATGTTACGATGACGCATCTTCCATCAATGAAGAGTTGTTACTAAGCACAGAATGCTGCAGTTCAGATGAAAGCCTTCCGTATAACATCAGCTATCAAGAGAAGAAGGTCATCATCGTTGAAGCCTTCATTCATCCCATCCCTACTGAAGCTGCTGACCTGAGCCCACCAGACACCTCAGGCACCAGCCTGGACTCAATGTCTCTGCAGTGCAGCCCAGCCCAAGCACAGCCTGAGTGCCCCGACAGCAGCACCACCATGCAGGCTCAGGTCAGCATCACCGAGGAGAAGCTGAGCATCTCGCAGGGGGGCACAGAATCAGGACACGAGTCCCAGGCTCCGGGCAACAGCACGGTCTCTGAGCAGCTCTCATGATTACAAGAGAGGATGAGTCCCATCTTTCCTCCAGACCTCACACCCCCTCCTTTCTCCTATTGAATAAAGGCACGCTCGTGCTCAATCAATGCCTTGACTGAATTCCGAGTTTTCATTCGCAGAGATTGGGATGAGTGCAAGAAACTGCAAGGCAGCTCAGCTTACAACACTCTGGCTGTGGGGTTTGTGCGGCCGAGCTCTGGGTGTGTTCCCATTTTGCCTGACTTTGGGATGCCTGCAGCGAGAGCTCTGCTGCCGTTGTGTATGGCAGCAAATAGTCTCTAGCATCCTGGATGCTGCTCATGAAAACCCCAAGCTTCCTGGCTTTGGCTGTGATGCTTTTCAGGGCCTTTTGATGCTCTTTGATGCCGTGGCTGCTCCCTAACACCTCTGTCCTCCCGCCGTGTCCATTCCTGGCTTCCACCTGTGAGCTGTCCCTGCAGATCATCTCTAGCCCTGCCATCATCGCGCTGCAGCAGGAGGAGCTCGCCCTGACCAACATCAGGCAGTGCTGCCTGCCTCTCTCACTCTCTAGACCAAGTGTAACTACGCTGTCATGGAGACAAATGCTTTCTGTCACATCCTCCATCCCTGCAGACATTTACCGGTAGGTGGCTCTTGCAGAAGAAGATTCAAGCAGCAGAACCTTTTGCTCAGCTACAGCACACAAATGCTACAAAAGCAGGAATAACCCGCAAGCTCTGGGTCTGTTTGTCTTGCACAGGCATGCACTAACTGCATTTGATGGTACCCCCCATCCTTGATTTCCTTCCCTGCTTCTTGTCTGATGACGCTGCTGAGCCAGGAACAAGCTGCCCAGTGTGGCAGAGCATGGTGCAGGGCTGTGCTGGGACCTCCTCCCCTTCAACTGCTGCAGATCAGTGCCACACACGTGCCATCGAGATGCTCTGGCACAGGATGTGCCTCCAACCCAAAGCTCCTTCCCACCTCCCAAGGAAAAGCAAAGCAACCCAAGCATCTCCAGCAAAGCTGCCCAGCAGACAGCAGGGAATGCAAACAGCTTCTGGCTGCTCCCCTGCACTCCTGTCCTAAGTAATAGACCCCATGAGGACTGGCTGGGAAATCAGTGCATGACACATGTGAGTGTGCACAGGATTGTGCAAAGCAGTGGGGTTCCATGAGTTTGTGTGTGTGTGTATCTCGGCTGTTATGAAAGCATGGGAAGACTGCCTTACTGAGTCCCAGATAATTACTTATCCTCAAATGATTTTTCCTGGCCAAATTTAAAGCCTCTTACAGGTAATCGAGACCAACAGGCTGTTGTTGCACAATCAACAGGCACAAACTAGATGAATAGCTGAGGAAAATAAAGCATCATGCCAAGGGTACTAGATAAGTGAGCAGCTTGAGATCTGCACATTTATGTTATACTCATGGTCTTAGACAATATTTGCTTAGTGAGGTCACATAGAATGAAAGTAAAATAGAAGAAGTGCAATTGGTCTCAGTTCACACAGCTGGCTGGTTTGTCTCAGGCTAATCCTGAACTGCCTCAAGCGACTGCTTTGGTGCTCTACAGAACAGCAACTTCAGAGATCTCTTTCTATTACTAAGTTTTTGAAAGAGCAATTTGCTCTGTTAATTATCCATCATTTTTGTGCAGTCTGTTTTGTCAGACTTGTCTTTAGCTTCCAAGTTGTATGTGAAGAATTGTTTCCGTTGTAATGCACAATGTACTAAAAATTGAGAGATGAAAATGTGAAGAGTTTTTCCAGCTTTGATTTCATGTCTGGAATTTTTCAACCCACTACTTGCAGTTGTTAATCTGTCCAAACTGGTCTGGTTTGGAATGCCCTCATCCTTCTTGAATCGCTGTTAAAGGCGGAGCAATTCCTACAAGTGCCATGGCCCCACTGTTGTTCTAATTCTTGTTTCTTTGTTTTCCACACGCTGCTTTTCAAGCCTCCTTTTTCTTTACAGTCAAAGTGAGAACTGCACTGTGTCTGAACCTTGTTGTGCCTCTACATAAATAGAACAGCAGCAAAGCCAGACAGGTGACTGTGCTGACAGCTCTCGTAGCCAGTAACACGTAACTGTGCTAAATCCCTTGTGACGGCTTTGATTTCATTTTTGCCAGTGAAATCCTTGTAAAAGGAACTGCAGCAGTGTGATGAGCTAAGGTGAAGATGCTGGTTTTAGTAGTGTTCTAAGCTGAGTGAAAGGGCAATTGAATGAGGGTTATATGCTTTCTCTGGGACGATAAGGCTCTTTTTCCTGAGGGAAAGAGCCAGCTTTTCATGGGCTATATGTGGGCTTTGGCAAGGGCAGACAATCCAGTCTGTCAGGAAGCCATTTGAGGTGCTTCAGGTTTGTAAGCTTGTCTTTTTGTTTTTCAGGCGGATATTTGGAGCATGGGTGTAGTGCTGTATGCTCTGCTGTGTGGGTTTTCCCTTTGGATGATGACAATATGATGGCACTCTACAGGAGGATACCAGTGGGTATCAGTGGTGCTAGAATACACTGAGAAGGGAAATAGCTGAGCTTGACAAGAGGCCTTGCTTTTCGGATGGCAGAACATGCTGAGCTGTGAGTAGAAAGGCCTGTCTGCTGAATATTGTCCCTGTTTTTGCTGCTTTGTCTACCAGTATTTAGTGGAATTGGTTCTACGCTTGGTTGGCCTATGTGGCACTGTAGCCTAATTCTGTACCATGATAGCATACAGAATTTAAGGAGAAGTATTTTCTTGCCAATGGTCTGGATTTTTTGTATCTGGTTCTTCAACTGGCTGCTCCCTATACTATCTGTAGTAAAAATACAGACACATCATTTGATTTCCCTGAAATGAATGTTCCTAAATGCCAGCTCTTCTCATGTCTACAAAGATCAAAGTTCTGCATTTGCTATTAGAATTTCCTCTTCCAGAATCAGGAGGTAATGTAGGACCCCACAGATTGCCTTCAGAATCCAGCAGTTAGTTCTGTTTCCTTTCGGAGTGCATAACAACCTGAGCAAATGAATTGAATGACGTGGCTTATTAGTCTGGTACAAACTCTGCTGTACACTGAAACTTGGTCCATTTGTAAGCAGGACTTTTTCCATCTCTGCAGGACAGCAGAAAACCCTTTGTGCTAATCATGATGCCAAGAAGCAGAATGCGGCAAATGGCAGATGATCCAACTGCTTCAGGTGTTCATTTCCTTAAAACTGAATAGTTTTGGACTGAGAGTTTGTAAGCAGAACGGAGCTCTTAAAGCTGTCAGAGACTATTTCTGCACTGTTCAATTCTATCTGCACAACATACACAGGATCTTAGAACTGCGTTGCTTGAATTGGTGGAACTTGTTGAAGTGAACTGGGATGAGCAAGTTTTAGAACTTAGTCAGAATGCAGTAAAAAATGGATAATCTCATGAGTATTAAGGTACAGGCTTGCTATTTCTGCACTGAATTTGTTTTTATTTTACATGGCTGTGATCTGAAAGTTGCTTGAAACGCAGGCACCTAGGCACTGTTGTGTAACTGAATTTCACACGATAGGTCCTGAAATATCCTGGAATCAAAAACTCTGACTTGTTTTAAGTCTGCTGCTTGAGTCTAATCAGGGTCATAGTGTCTGTGTGCAGTGTTTCTTTCCCTGTAATGCTCCACATCATTTCATTTTGGGAATATTGAAGGAAATGGACTATGTGCCATAACTGTTGTTAGAACAAAGTATGTCTGGTGTGATCTTATGCATAGGTTCTGTAACTGCTCTTCACAGCTCAGGTGTTTGACCTTCCTTTTGGTGAAGTGATGAAATACTGCTGGTTTCTATTTGTGCTTCTAGGCACCTTGAAGCTCTTAGGAATAGAACAATTGTCTCCAGTTCTTTTCAATGATATCAGTAACAGCTCGAGTGTTGCTGCCCACTAGGTAGACCCAAAGAAGCAGATTACAGTGAAACAACACACGAGCTGGACCTGAATGAGGATCACTTTCAAGACAGTGGCTATGCTGCTTCAAGCCTACTTGCTTCTTCCTGCCGCCACTCTATTACCAAGTATCAACAACCTTTCATGATTCAACTTGCAAATGTTTGAAACTAACCCTTGTGTTTCTATGCCTTCCTAGGTGATTCGAGCCCTTGTCAACCCCAAAGATCCAAACCAAGCAGTGTCTTTCCATCAATGGAGAGTTCTTATTAAGCATGAATCGCTGCAATTCGGATGACAGCCTTCCACATGGTAACAGTGATGGACACAAGGGGCTCATCCACGTTCATGCTCTCATATCTCCTGGCTCTGCTGAAGCTCGTGACCTGAGCCTGCCAGACACAGCAGTCACCTGCCTGGATTGTGACCCAGCGCCTTTGCAGTGCTGCCCATCCCAAGCACAGCCCGAGTGTCCCAGCAGCAGCACCACCATGCAGGAGCAGGGCAGCATCAGTGAGGTGAAGCTGAGCATCTTAGATGGGGACTTAGAGTCAGGCTGCCAGTCCCAGGCACCAGGCAGCAGCACCAGCTCTGAGCCACTCTCATCTTGACAAGAGGAGTCCCATCTTCACCCTTGACCTCTCAAGCCCTCCTGTCTTTTATTGAATAAAGTCACTCTCATGCTCAGTCATCGCCTCGACTGCATTCTGAGTCTTCAATCACAGGGATTGGGATGAATGCAACAAACAGCAAGGCAGCTCAGCTTGCAATGCTATGGCTGTGGGGTTCGTGCAGGCAGAGCTCTGGGTTCCCATTTTGCCTGGCTTTGGGATGTCTGCAGCAAGATCTCTACCATTTTGTATGGGAGCAAATAATCTCTAGCATCCAGGTTGCTGCTCATGATATATCCCAGTCTTCCTGGCTGTCACTTTGTGATACTTTTCAAAGCCTTCTGATACTCTTTGATGCCTTGGCTGCTCCCTAACACCTCTGTCCTCCTGCCATGTTGACTCACGTCTCCCACTTTTAAGCTGGCTTTGCAGATCATCTCCAGCCCTGTCATCATCACGCTGCAGCAGGAGGTGCTCACCTGGCCCAATGTCTGGCAGTACTGCTTGTTCTGCAGATGAGCAGCTGCCTCCTCATCTCTTCAGCTACAGTAGTTTTTCTCAGGGCAGTTAGATGCAGTCATGCTCCTCTGGATTTGGTGTGTTAAATCCATGCTGCATGGCAGCAGTCAGTGCAATACAAAGGTGTTCTGTGTGCCATAGCATTTCTCCAGGGGCTGCCAAAGGTAGAAGCACAACACAGCACCATCCTTCTGACAGTAATGTCTGTGAGTGTTAGACATGTGAGCACTGCATCATCCCCAGCGTGTCAGTGCTTTTCCACACCAACCTGACTCTCACACTCTGCACTGAATGTAACTCTGCTCTTGTGGAGACAAATGCTTTCTGTCACATCCTCCATCCCTGCAACCATTTGCCGGTAGGCAGCTCTTGCAGAAGAATCAAGCAGCAGAACCTTGTGCTCACCCTACAGCATGCAAATGCTATGAAAGCAGAAATAACCTGGCATGCTCTGGGTCTGCAAGGCTGCACAGATGGGAGAGGTAGATTGTGTTTTTGCAGTGGAAGTTTCCAGTATTTTCAGTACATAGTGTAGGCCCTAACTGAATGTATAACCCTCTTGTAAAACAGCTGTATAAGAAGTTTTTCCACCAAGAAAGTTGCTGAACAGAATTAAGTTCAGACTGGGGGCATTCTGACATGGGGAGAATTGAGACAAGCACAAGATAAATACAGGGTGGGTAGAGCCCAGCACAGGACAGAATGAATGTACTGACTTTTGGAAACATTGCCCTTCTCTGTCCGCAGAAAAGTACAAGGCAGACCTAAAAACAAGAGGTTGGTAATTGACCTTCTATGGAAATGAATCCTAGCCACAGTCTCGAGGAGTCTGTGAGCCTGAGATGCTCAACCAATGAGAGCCATGAGAGCATCACCTGCAGTGGGTTTAGGGCACAGAACAGAATTGATTTCACTGACTGGTGTGCAGTTTCTCCCTTGCCAATAGGGGATGTGCGCGCAGTATTGCAATAATGAATAAGCACTGCTGCTATCGCTGCCATCTTTGCCTAACTAGAAATCTTTGACTTTGAGAGTTTCTCACACAAGGGGAGAGGGTAAGAAAGTAAAGAGGCACAGAAAACTAAGGGAAACTGCTCTTCTTTATCTTATCTATAAAAATTGATACGATGCTGTTGTGCATTTTTTTTAATTTTATTTTTAATTTTTTTGCTAATGTCAGTTAGATTGTTTTAAAATATCCACACACCAAAATCTGACTACCAAGCAAATGTAATGAAAATGAAATGAAGGTGAGTTAGTGGAAAGCACAAGGCCATATTATATTAGGCTCCAGCAAATTTACAGGCAGTCACTGCACGAAGAGGTAGATCTGAGTTGCACATTATATGATTCCCACAAAGATTAAGGAAATCTGAAGCTTTCAATATATTTTTTTAATTCTTTTTTCATTTCATTTTTTAAACACCTGACCCAGACCCCAACCCTCACAGGAGCTGTAAAGATAACAGCATTAACCTGCAATGTAACTCTAATCCTAACCCTTACCCTGATTCTACAGGGGACTGTCTGAAACGGACATCAATTCAATTACTCATTTATTTATTGACAGACATTCAAGTTTGCTACGTTTGGAGAAGTTTTTATTTGTTTGCTGTGGTTTGGTTTTTTCTTTTTTTCTTTTTTTTTTCCCCCTTCCCTCCTCTTCCATCTTTGTGTTCTTCCCCTATAATCAAAAGAGAACGGATCCCCAGGGTCTGTCCCGCAGACGTTCTTTCCGTGGTCTCTGCTGCCACCTGCTGGCCAATACACGGAACTGCCACTGTTGGGCGTTTGGTGCCACAGGAAGCACAACGCAGATCTGAGTTCTGACCGGTCTACGCAGCAAATCCGCCAATCTTTATTGTGATAAGCCCTCCACATGGCATTGCGCATGCACTCGAACACGCAACAGGCATAGATTTCTCTTAACTCCTTGAGGAGCAGGCAAGCAGAACAACTGAGCGCACCACTGCTTGTGATTGGGCCACCCCCATCATAGAGATGTGTGTTAGATCTTTTACCCACCCCTGGACTGGCCTTGTTGTTTAACGATAACCTCTGAAATCTGAGCTACTGGTTCTACCACCTGTAGTGTAGAATAGGTAGCCAATAAATGCTTTTCAACTGTGATGTATCTTTATTCTGCTCCATGCCAAACCTGTGGCCAAAACCTCATAGGGGTTCACAAAGAACTCTGGCTCTGCCAGAGCCCCCATCCAGACCCTTCTTGAGTTACATTCACATCTAGTTTGGCTGAAAAGGTTGGACTATAAATACTCAGTGCTTGGGCCTGTTTAACAGATATTTTTTCCTGATTATGCTGTCCATCGATCTTTTTAAACTGAACTCCTGCTCTAATCTGGTCTTTAAACATTTGTTGTCTCAAGACCCTAATGGGTCCAGACTGGATTACCTTAGGGGCTGGACGCCTAAGTCATGGCAGCAGATGGTTCTCTGCCTTTCTCAGACCTTTCCACCACCATTCAGAGCCTGCATCTGGCCGTAGGCACTCTTGTCTCCCCATCAATTGGGCAGCCTGTTGTATTACAGCACCTGAGGGCCACTGGGGGGTTCAGTATGGATAACATAGACCCATACTGATGTAAAGGTGATGGCTGTAGGATGAGATCCCTCGTTCCTGATGAAAAATTTATTGACTGGGCACTCAAAATCATCTTCATAGATTGCCTCTTTCATGCCTAATTCTCTAATATAATTTTGTTAGTCCTCCATAGAGGACCACAGGCTGATATTTAATGGTATGTCATTCTTATTTGGCCATGTTATATGACACACAGCCATAAATCATTCACTGATCAAATGGCTATCCTCATTATGTTGGACAGAGCATACAGTCTTTGCCTGAGGGCAGGGTGAGTAGTAATGGATGTCAGTTTTGAAATTTCCAGTCCATTCACCACAGCGCTTTCTGCCTCCATGTCCCATAACCAGAGCAGCTATGCTGGCATGCTCTCTTGGTTTCTGTCTAAACCACTGTACTATATCCATCAGTTCAGCTGCTGTATTATGGGCAGCAGGGTTTGGGGGGTTGGATACTGGTCAGGGCACTCCCACCAGCCTATCCTGCATTTTTTTTTTTTTTTTTTTTCATTTTTGGGTTACAATCAGTCAGATCTCAAATAGATCTAGTCCAAATGGAACCTCAAAATCTGACCTTTTAGTGCCTTCATTTACAGAGTCCATTTTATACAGATTCCCTTGTACAGGGTCCCCATGGTCTTCCAGAGAGATGATCCTGATCTTCCATAGGAGAATGATTGAATTAGGTTTTTTCCCCATCAAAACTGCCACCTGTCTTTCCAGTTTTTCAACACTATCATTCAATAGCTGATTTGCATCAGCCTGAGCCTCTTCAGTTATGTTCAGACAGTTCAAGGCCATTAAAAGTGGCCATGCCACCATGAACACAGCTAACTGTCATTCTCAAGTTGTAAGTATGTCTTTGCTAAGACCATGGAAATACTCAGTCAGGTGGGCCAGGGACTCATGGACCCTCCCTCCGTCCCACACAGGGCCCCATTTTTCAGTGACAGAAGCAGTGCTGCATTTTGAGGATCCTAGGAATCCCAGGACATGCCCTGACAAAAGGTCATTCAAAGGGGTAGTCTTTCCCCATCCAAACAACTCCATGATATTCACAGAATCACAGAATTGTAGGGGTTGGAAGGGACCTCCAGAGACCACTGAGTCCAGTCCCCCTGCCAAAGCAGGTTCCCTACACCACGTTGCACAGCTCAGCATCCAGGCAGGTCTTGAATATCTCCAGAGAAGGAGATTCCACAACCACCCTAGGCAGCCTGTTCCAGTGCTCTGTCACTCTCACCATAAAGAAGTTATTGCTCACATTAGTGCAGAATTTCCTATGGTGCAGTTTCTGTCTGTTTCCCCTTGTCCCTCCTCCACACACTGCTGAAAAGAGTCTGGCCTCACCTCTTTGCCCCCCACACCTCAAATATTTATAGACCTGGATCCTGTCCCCTCTCAGCCTTCTTTTCTCAAGGCTAAACAGACCCAGTTCCCTAAGTCTCTCCTCATAGGGGAGATGCTCCAGGCCCTTCACCATCTTTGTGGTCCTCCACTGGACTCTTTCCAAGAGATCCCTGTCTTTTTTGTACTGGGGAGCCCAGAACTGGACACAATATTCCAGATGAGGCCTCACCAGGGCAGAGTAGAGGGGGAGGATCACCTCCTTCGACCTGCTGGACACGCTCTTTTTAATGCACCCCAGGATGCCATTGGCTTTTTTGGCTACAAGGGCACACTGCTGGCTCATGGTCAATCTGTCGTCCACCAGGACGCCCAGATCCCTCTCAGCAGAGCTCCTCTCCAGCAGCTCTTCCCCCAGCCTGTACTGGTGCATGCAATTATTTCTACCCAGGTGCAAGACTCTACACTTGCTTTTGTTAAACCTCATCCGGTGTCTTACTGCCCAGCTCTCCAGCCTGTCCAGGTCTCGCTGAATGGCAGCACAGCCTTCAGGCGTGTCAGCCAATCCTCCCAACTTCGTGTCATCAGCAAACTTGCTGAGGGTGGTCACTATCCCCTCATCAAGGTCGCTGATGAAGATGTTGAACAAGACCGGACCCAGCACAGACCCCTGGGGGACGCCGCTAGTTACAGCCCTGCAGCCAGACACTGCACCGCCAACGACAACCCTCTGCACTCTGCCAGTCAGCCAGTTCTCGACCCACTTCACTGTCCAATCACCTATCCCATACTTCCTCAGCTTTGGTATAAGTATGTCATGGGAGACTGTATCAGTTATAGAGGTTATTGAGTTCAATTCCTGTAGTCAATTTGGCGGCCCAGGTGGGACCAGCTCTGTTCGCTGCAGGACCAGCTGAGAGGGAGACACTTTTGGCGCACCCTGAGATTTCTCTGAAGGACTCCCTTCCTCACCTGATCACTGCAGGGACAGACAAGGACCACCCATAGGTGGACCAGGTATGTGTATGGTAAGTGGAGCCCATATGTCTTGAGGAGACATCCTACACAGTTTACAGCCATACGTGCTGCTCCCAGGGAGGTGAGCTCATGGCTTTGGTTGCCAGCTGGGTAGGAAGACTCCTTGGGTGAGTTCCTATGAAAGGGAACTGTATGTCATATGAATGGAAACAAGAACAAATACTCTCTCCCAGGTAGTTGACAATAGGAGGGACCTAGGTTGGTCTCTCCTACGGGTATGGGATATAGTGGATAGCCTGTCAAATGGTAGCCTGGGTTCTCCAAGTTGTAATCACGGGGGTTATAGGTTGTATGTTCAATATTATCATCTGCTTTAAGTGTTTGGTACCGTGTGTCAAGCCGACTCTGGGAAAAATATTAACGTTTGCAACTGGTCGACCAGAGTATGAGTGTTATTAAGATTCCAACTAGAAAACGTTGTCAGCATTGTGTAGTATGAATAAACCATGGTTTTTGATCTAAATGTCAGAGTGAGTGTGGTGTGAGTGAGACACAGAACAGCTGCAGGGTGAGTGCCGAGTCCCGATCCATGTTTCCTTCCTCCTGTGAGGGAAATGGCCAGACACGGACAAAGTGAAAGACTGTGTTGTCTGTCCACTCATATGTACTTTCTGCTTGTATGTAAGAAGACGGGAGTTTGTACTCTGTAGATTAGTAAGATTGTCCTGAGGAGAGGTGTACATTCCACCCGACCAATGAGTGTCAACCCATTTATGTAATACTATGTACTGCTTGCGAGGAAGTGTGTGAGGGAGGTGGTTCAATCAGTGCTGGTTCTGTGGCACAGTGTTTATAACTGAAGAATACAGACTGTATTAAGGGAGTTTATGTGAACTGTAGAACTGTACTGTTTGACAAACAGTTTTGATGGTATAAGAAAGTTTAATTGTTAATGATATATGGAAGTGTACTTGAGGGAATGTGGAAGTGTATCTGAGCATACAAACAGAGGAAGCATTTACAGAAGAAAAAAGGTTAAAGTGAGTTTACCTGCACTGACATGAGAGCAACACCCTGAACCTCTGCCCTGTGAGCTGAGCAGAGCAGAGCAGAGACACAGTCCTCATGTATCAGGTAGTGTTATTCTGCTTACCAAATGAATGAGTTCACTACAGAAGAGGCAAATCTTCCCCTCTGCTCCATTTGTGGCATACTCTGGAGTTCAAGACATTGCAAAGCTATGGCACATCTACTTTCTTTCAATGATGACGCCTTAGTATGCTCTGGGCTGTCATTTCAATTGCATCTAAAGAAGTCTAGGGTCATGCCAGCTGACAGGAAGCTGGCAAATGTTGTCTCATTGTAAGGAAGAGCAAGAAAGATGACATGGGCAATTATGGACCTGTCAGTCCAGAGCCTGGTAAAATTATGGAGAAAATGATGGTGGGAGTTATGGAAAAACAGCTGAAGGACAATTCTGTCATTGGTTGCAGCCAACACAAGTTTGTGAGGCGAAGGTCCTGTTTAATTTAAGCTCATTCTGTGACACAGTTATCCGTTTAGTTGACCAAGGGAAGCCAGTTGATGTAATCCTTGAGGATTTCAGTGGAGATTTTGATACTGTTTCTCACAACAACCTTCTGGACAGAATGTTCTGCATATGGCTAGACAGAAACACAATGTGGTGGGTGAGCAGTTGGCCAGTAGGTCAGTCCCAAAGGATTATAGTCAGTTTTTTCCATCAGGCTGGTAGATGGTCACTGTCGGGGTCCCCAGGGTTCCATTTTGGGGCCACTTTCCTTTCATGTTTATGCAGATGACTTGCATGCAGGACTAGAAGACGTTCTGAGCAAGTTTGTTGATGAGACCAGATGAGGAGGTGCTGTTGCCTCCACTGAGGGTGGAGAGGACTTGCAGAGAGATGTGGACAAGTCAGAGAAGTGGGTACCAGTTGGTACTAAGCACCAAGTGCATAACGTATAACAAGAACAAGTGCCTGATTGTGCACCGCAGAACATAAAGGACTTCAAACTCTGGGAGAATGTGCAAACGAGGGCACTGGAACTGAGAGATCTGAAGTTCAGAGTTTCACAGGGATTGACTGCTTGTTCAGACTGGGCCCTTCTCACATCCCTTCTCACATCCTGCAATGAAACATAGGTCTCATATGGGACATGAACCTCACAGCGTCCTTGCACCACATGTAGAGCCTGGGATCTTCTGTCCCCATGTCTTTCATTTAACATCATACGGACCTCCAACCCATTGCCCCAGGAAATGCCAGGAGCCAACATGAGAGACAGGATCTCTCTACCACTGGTCTTGCAATCAGGGCTTGACCTGTCTGCTTCGTAAGGCAAAGGAGAGGTTTCTTAGCATGCCAGTGCCTTTGCCTGCCTGTAGTCATGGCTTCCAGTTATCTTCTCTAACAAGTCCCTTGGGAAGCTTCCTTGGTAATGGCCCTCAGCGGGCCCATTAATACTCCAAGAAACTTCACTGTTACTTCTGACTTTGTCTTGTTGAGCACTTTGTGCAAACTTCTCTCTGCACTAGAGGCTGATGAACTCAGCATCAAATGCACCCTGGGACCATTATAACCTAAAGAATCTCCTGTGCCTTATGCCATCTTGTTATCTTCTTCAGGTTATCAGAACTTGTTCAGCAAAAAGGAGGGATATCTGGAGAGAGCTTAAAGAATCCAGTATAAATTTATTGTCTATTTATTTATAGTTGGGTTTAAAGAAGACATTAAAGCAGCACTGTGCAACTGATACCAATCCAGGATGTCCCAATGAGTTCTGTACTGTTACTGTGTTGACAAAGGTCCTTCTCAACCTCCCCACCCAATTTCTGCTCACAATGGACCTATGGGACTTGCATCACTTTTCTTCACATCACTCTTCTCCTCTGCATTCATCCGCTCAGTGTTAAAACTGCTTTGCACCAACTCCCACTGGCTTTCCTCAGAGAACCAGCTACACATGGAAAAGGAAAGATTTCTCTTTTTTATCTGGCCAGCAAATGGAAAGAAAGGTGATGCAATTGAATGAACAGTAAAACACAGTGATCAACTGCATGCCATGTTCAAGCGGCATCTATTGAAGTTTGTCTTTCATATGGAATATTTTTAAAAGAAATGATTTATTCTGAGGTAGGATAGGATAGATTGAATCACAGTGAAGTAGTTGACAACAGAGGCCATCAGACTCTGAGAGATGGAGCAAATTCCAGTAATCTTCCTGGGATAGATCAGCCAGGTAGTTGAGAGGTATCAACTTAAAACTGATCAGGACTTGTGAGTATTTCACACATTGAGACGGGTTAACACATTCTCACTGATTCTCAGACTTTGGGGAGATGGAACAAATTCCAGTAATCCCCCTGAAAGTCAGAAATCAGACAGATAATTGGGAGGTATCTGACTGAACAAAGAGCAAGGGATGGAGAAATCTGGAGGGCAGTGGGAGTAGTTTGTGCCCAAATGGCCTGCTGAAAACATGCCCTTAACCATGGCCATTTATTTAGGAGAGCTGAAAAAACTTGGAGGATGAGACACATCAAATAGGCAGCAGGGAAGAGTAGTGCTGGGCACCGGGCTATAGTCACAGGGCATTGGCACTGGCACCACTGTCTGTGTCTCTGAATCTGAAGACATTTGTGTCCAGCGAACACAGTTCTGGAAAACATTGTAGTTTCAGTAAAAGAAAAAAAAAGACATCAAATCACCTCAAAGATTCATATTTACAACTTAAAATGGAACAAGACTCATGAGAATTTTTCATGTTGAGAAGGGTTAACACAATTTCAATGATTTCCATCTTTGTCTTCAATTATTTGTTTCAGTTTTATTGACATTTATGATCAACTATTAAGCTTACAGCCTCAAAATAAATAAAAAGAGATACATTTGCATCTTGCACGTGGCCTGATGCCCCTTTCACCTTCGCAGTTCCCACAAGTCCTTCCATGCCGGAGAGTATGAGATCCAGCAGAGCACCTCTCCTCTTTGGTTCCTCCACTGCTTGGTCAAGAAGCTGCCATCTGTGCTCTCCAGGGATCTGCTGGATGCCACATGCCCTGCTGTGCTGTCCCTGCTGCAGATAATGGAGTGACAAAGGCCACCAAATGGGACAAGGGACAGACAACATCAGATTCCCATCTGTCTGCAGAGGGCACCTTCCATTTACTCTCCCTGATCAGGAAGACAGGAAAAGACACTGATGGTCTCCTCTGTTTGCCATTTCCATTAGCTCTGACCTGTCTGCTCTTCCATCCCCAGGCAGAGCTCAGTGCACTCTCACAGAGGGCATTCACCCTTCTTTATCTCCTCGCCCATCCATCCTAAAGACTCGGTATCCCCCTTGTGCTACAGTGCAGTTGTGGAAGCCATTAAACTGTGTCCCCATGGTCCAAACAGGAGCTCAGGCCTGCAGCTCTATCAAGATTTCTAGCTTCTTGTGTGTTGGTGTTTGCATTAGTGCAAAACCACAGAAGTAAACATCCTAATTGGAAAGCATCACTGGACATAGCCTGACTGGATAGCTAATCTATGGTATCAGTGTGCAGAAGGTGGCACACAAACATTAGACTGATCGTGGGCCTTGGAGTTGACACAGCAACATGGTCACACCATGGGCATGGCTTTCCTGAAGGCCCTGTGCTGCTCTTGCAGCTGTGAGTGAATTCACCAGACAGCCAGTGCTATCCCCTCTCTGGCCCTCGGCTGATGCCCAGGAAGGAGCTGTCTATCTCAGGGATTTCCCACATGGTTTACAAGCACTGGCACACATCAGGAGCAGCCCAGGCACCTTGGGCATCACCCAGTGTCTGTGTGTGAGCAGCTGCCTCCCAGCTGAAGGACCGAGGACTCAGAGCAGGAGCTCACATGCAGGCAACTCCTTGTGCTCTTCTGAACTGAACCAGAGGAATCCCAGCTCCTGTGGGTGTGTAGGGAGCTGAATCCCATTTCAGCTCCAGGATTTCTGTCAAGGGATGAGACTCCTGCACTGCCTCAGCTGGATCACTGCCCTGCACAGGGAAAGTCCAAACCTTGCCTTCCTTGTCTGGTTGCCCTTATTGTTTCATCAAACGATCTCTGGGAGCACTCCCCATATGTCTCCAATCAGTCACTGACCACTGGACATGTGGTGGTTAATTGAGCGAATTTCAAAGCACAGTCATGATGCTGTTGTCTTTCAGGAGCTGTTGGCCATGAGGACCCAGGGACATGTCAGGGGAGACAAGTTGGAAAGATAAAAATGACATAATCTGCTGCTTGCCTGTCCAGGCTCCTGGGACACAGGGAGCTCATAAAAGTGTGCAGGGCTGCAGAGAGACAGCTGTGCCCAGGAGCAGCTCTTGTGCACAGCACAGCCTGCAGGTGACAGAAGGAGAGGAGAGAAACTGAAGAGAGCTTGCAGGATGTGTGTGGTGTGAGCGGGCTGTGAGCTCACTGCAGGAGCATTGCTCACAGACCATGACAGGGTAAGTCTCACTGCAGACCATGAGCTGCTTTTCATAGAGGGTCAACTTAATTTGGGACATCCCATAGGAGATCTGGATGCAGGCACTGCATGTTTCTTTACTGTGGAAAAAGCCTTCTGCTCCAGCTGAGGGCTTCCATACTGCAGTATGAAATCACAGCCCTGAGGGCTGCATGTCCCAGCACGGCTGCAGGCTGTTCAGCCGGGGCTGCAGGCGGGTGCCCAGGGCTGTCCTGCAGAGCAGGGTCCCTGCTGTGCCCCAGGGGCTGTGTGCCGGGTATGGGACTCTGCCGCCTGCCAGGCTCAGCACTCAGCCTGCCCGGGGAGCTGCCCAGGGTGCTGCAGGGAGACGGGTGGGGGGAAGGAGCCCCCCGGCAGGGCTTGTGCTGCCACAGCTGCTGGCTGGGGCAGGGGATCACAACTCCACTGCACAACGGAATGTTTCTGAGGGCACTTTGCAAGAGGAGAGCCAAGGCAGGGGGTTTCCATTTCCTGTTCTGAGGCAAAGAGGTTTGGAGTCAGAAATCTAAAAGGGGCAATAAGAGTTCTGAGAATTTTTCATCAATCAATTGCTTGTTTTGTGAACACTCACACATGATGTGCTTTCAGTCTCCCCTTTCTCGAAGGATGGAATTATCATCATTTTCTGTAGGCATGAATAATTCACTTATCCTACAAACAGGCAGCATTTTCTAACTGAAACTGAATGCCACAGAAGCTCGGGTAGGGGGCTCTAAGAGCACTTGGGGTAAAGATATGAGACATGAAACAGATGAAAATATCCAGGGAGAAGGCATAAGAAAATAAAAGGAAGGTTAGAGCTCCATATGCTGCTTCTGCTTAAGGAATGCTGAAATACATGAAATTAAATGCAAGTAATGGTGCTAAATGTACACTGTTGTAAGAGAATAAAAACATTTCATATTATAGCAGGAGGAGTGTGTCTGAGAATGGTCTGGACTTGTCATTATCTTCTGCACTCTGAGCAGGACTCCAAGCCCAACAACAGCAGATGTCCAACAGCAGCTCCATCAGCGAGTTCCTCCTGCTGCCGTTGGCAGACACGCGGCAGCTGCAGCTCCTGCACTTCTGGCTCTTCCTGGGCATCTACCTGGCTGCCCTCCTGGGCAACGGCCTCATCAGCACAGCCGTAGCCTGCGACCGCCGCCTGCACACCCCCATGTACTTCTTCCTCCTCAACCTGGCCCTCCTCGACCTGGGCTGCATCTCCACCACTCTCCCCAAAGCCATGGCCAACGCCCTCTGGGACACCAGGGCCATCTCCTACACAGGATGTGCTGCACAGCTCTTTTTCTTTTCCTTCTTCCTCTCAGCAGAGTATTCCCTTCTCACCATCATGTCCTATGAACGCTACGTTGCGATCTGCAAGCCCCTGCACTACGGGACCTTGATGGACAGCAGAGCTTGTGCCACCATGGCAGCAGCTGCCTGGGGCACTGGGGTTCTCTATTCCCTGCTGCACACTGCCAGTACGTTTTCACTGCCTCTCTGCCAAGGCAATGTTGTCAACCAGTTTTTCTGTGAAATCCCACAGATCCTCAAGCTCTCCTGCTCTGGCTCCTACCTCATGGAATTTGTATTTCTCTTTTTTGGTGTCAGTTTAGGCTTTGGTTGCTTTGTTTTCATAGTTGTGTCCTATGTGCACATCTTCATGGCTGTGCTGAGGATGCCCTCTGAGCAGGGACGGCACAAAGCCTTCTCCATGTGCCTCCCTCACCTGGCTGTGGTCTCCCTGTTTCTCAGCACTGGTGCTTTTGCCTACCTGAAGCCCCCGTCCATTTCCTCCCCACTCCTGGATCTGACAGTGGCACTTCTGTATGCAGTGGTTCCTCCAACACTAAACCCTATTATCTACAGCATGAGGAACAGGGAGATCAAGCACGCTTTCAGGAAGGTGTTGCAATAAGCACTATTCCAGCTACAATAAAATGCACAACTTCCTCAATAGGATTCCCAGTGGTGGTTCTTTATGTTTTATGCATCTTTGTCTGTTTGATTATGTGAGATATAGGAATGTGCAAAAAAAAAATGTTATTGAACTTATAAATAAAAATGTATTTAAATTCTTTCCTACCTAATTTCCATTTTCTCACTCCAAGAACTCATGTAAACATGGAACCAGATTCCCTGAATATGTTATAAGATACCTAAAAAGCTTTCAAAATAGACTTACTTAGATTTTCTTTCTTCCTACTTTGCCTGGATTTGGGGAGGTACAGCCACAGACAGCAGCTCAACGTGCTCTTTTCATTCATGTGCTCTTACCAGTGCTGCAGTGCTCTTGAGTCCTCTCATTTGTGCAGTCCTGAAGGTCTTGTGTGTCTCACAACAGTCCTGTTGCCTCTACAGCAGCAATCCAGGGCTGCAGTCAGTAGCCGGCAATATGAACAGGTCTGTCAGAGCTGGTCTCCTTGCTGGCACTGCCATAACAAGAGGGCCCCTTTAGAGCAGGACCAGAGAACTGGAGGGAGGCCTCTTCCAAAGCTGGTGTAAGGAATATACCTCAGGAGCTGCTCCCTGAGAAAACCTTGAGATCTTCAGGTGCTCTTCACTGTGTGACCAGATCAGATTGAATAGTCCCAAGGAGATCCGTAAGCATCTCAAGGCAGTGCTGTGGTTTAAGGTTTATGGGTTGAGACAAAGAGAAAAAGAAAAGGATAATAATTATGACAAATGTATTTATACATATATAATATATTTAGTGTATTTTCACACATATACAACATATGCAGTTGCAAACATATATGAACTAATCCCTATGCGCATCTGTCTGCAAGTCCAGGATTAGTTGCAGGGGTTTTAACAGCCACAGGGTTCACTGTAGGAGCTGAAGTGGCTGTTGGGCTGTTGCAGGAGTTGAAGTGACCTCAGAGTTCATTGCCAGAGCTGGAACCACCACAGGACCTGTGACTATGTTGGAGCAGCCACTGGGCTCATTGGAGGGGTTGGAGCCACCGCAGGGCTGTACTTCCTCCCTTGGGAGGAATTTGTACCATTTTCTTATTACCATACTTGGAACAGCTACAGGACCCGTAGCAGGAGTAACTGCAGAGCTCATTATGAGGGGTGGAGTGACAGAGGGATCTGCCCAGAGCTTGGAGCAACTGCAGGACGTGTAGCAAAACCTTGGAGCTGCTGCATGGTCTGTGCCAGGAGTTGCAGAGGCTGCAGCACTGTCAGCAGATCCAGCTCTCTGGATCTGGCACACTGCAGTCATTTGTGCCTCTTGGGGGTTACCAGTGCCACAGCAGACCTGCCCCCAATATTCTACCAGTCTATCAGGATCCTGCAGTTGCTCGGAGATGAAGTTCCAAAGCCCTGGGGGTGCCCACCACTCCAGGCAGCTGCCCAGACCGTCCCACACCCTCTGCCATGCAGAGCCTTCTCACCTTGGGGCAGATCTCTCACTGATATTCCTGAATAATTGTTTAACCTCAATCATAGATTCATAGAATCACCAAGGTTGGAAAAGGCCTAAAAGATCATCCAGTCCAACCGTTCACCTATTACCTATAGCTCCCACTAAACCATGTCCCTCAACACAATATCCAGTACACCCCCGGACTCACAGAGGCGACAATGTAAATTGTGTAATTCCTAATCATATGGACAATATTACTTCCAAAACCCAAAGATGACCGCAGAGCTGAATGTGCACAAAACTTCACTTTGTCAGCTGCCAATTTTATCGTGGTACAAACTGAGGTCAAACAGCATAGCAAAATAAATACCCTAATGCAGCATCCAAGCACCAAGTAAGGAGCTGTGCAGTGAAGCTTCATGAGAAGACTCAACAAGCTCCACACATAGGGAGCACATCCACACATATCAGCACCATGGCCTGCACTTCTCCAGCTCCCACAAAGCCCTGTCCGCACTGGACAGATGTGCTGCTATCTCAACCCTTGGAGCCTCACATCAGGCACCAAAATGACAGTGGTTGTTGAACCCAACATGTGGCTCAGCAGCACACAGTGCTTTGTGCACTGCCCAATTCCCAGTGGGATGGGGATGAGAACTGGGAAAAAGAGTACAACTTCTGGGATGTAACAAAGCAGTTTACTAAGAGAGATAAAAGAAGTGGAGTAATAGTTATCACTATATATCCGTTGATATGGAATTGTATGTAACAACTGATGCACAAGCACTTGCTCAGCACCACCAGACTGATGCTCAGCTGGACCCTGGGCAGTGAAGAGACTGAGATGAACTCCCACCCCTTTCAATACAATTTCTGCTTGCTGTCAGCTGATAGAGAACGTCCCTTTGGCCACTATCAGTCAGCTGTCCTCACTCTGTTCCCTCCCAGCTCCATGTGCCCTCCACTGACCATGGCCTTGGCTCTGTACAACACTGCTTAGCAGCAGCTGTAATCATCAGAGTGTTATCAATGGTTTTCTCCTAGAAACAAAACACTGCACCACAGCAGACAGTCTGAAGAAAACAATTCCATCCCAGCTGTAACTCAGATTCCTGCCTGTCCCCTCTTCTTGTTCTTCCTGATCGGGAAGCAAGGAACAGAATCTGCCGCTCTCTTCTCTGAGCCCTTTCCATCAGTTCTCAGCTGGCTCCTCTGCCATCCCCAGGCAGAGCTCAGTGCCCTCTCATGGATGGCAGCAGCCTTTTCTCTTCTTCCTTGCCCATCCGTCATGCAGAATCTGTACCCCATTTGCTACAGTACAGAGCTGAGAATCAACCCACCATGTCTCTGTGAACCAAACAAGACCCTAGGCCTGCAAAGGCACAGAGATTTGGAGTTCGCTGAGTGAATGTTTGTGGTCCTCTCATTAGTGTAACGACTCTTCAGAAAGGATCCCCTTCCAGAAGCATGTTTTGATTTTGCCTGGCTGGGCCTTGCATCTACACCGTGCTACTGGTGTTCAGAAGATGGCACACAGGTACGAGACCCATTGTGGGGCTCACAGTTGTCCAGTGAACATTGTCACTACCCAGGGCATGTCTTTCCTAAAGGTCCTCAGTGGCATTTGCCAGCTGGCTGGGGGTGTGCTGGAGACCCCAGGGAACTGCCATTCTGTTGTAATACAAGAAGAATTTTACAGAGCAGCAGCCATGGATCAAGATAAGCACTTTACAGAGCAGCAGCTGCAGAGCAGGATAAACAGCATGAGAACCAAGGACACCTCTAGCAAAAGAGTGAAAGGCTCGTGGCTTTGAAGCGGGGTTTTAGGGTTCTTATTGCAGAAGCTTTCTTCCAGTTAGTACGTGTGATTTTTGAACACCCTTGTTTGTTTGCTATAAAAGTACGGCTCTTCAGGCAATAGATGGACACAGCTATATTTAACTATATTGGTGTGTGGTTGTTTGTCCTAGAACGCTGACTTTTGCCTTCAGGTTCGCCAACACATGGGGGCCCGCAATGTCATGGGATTTAACTCTTGAACACCTGTGGGATCCCGAGAAACTAAGCCAGTATTTGAGTCAGGGATGGCGCAGCCTAAATAGATCTAAGGGGGTATGACTTATTTGGGGCTTGGCTTGTGCTTACCGTGCTCTATATAACACTGTTCCGAAAAGAGAGAATTTCCGAGCTGAGGTTCTAGCCAAAAAGGGAAATCCCCAAGTCAATTTTGATCAGTCACAGGAGGCACCAGTAACAATATCAGTTGCCCTTGTGGAAGGCAAGAAATGGAAATGGGTGTCCTCACGTCTAGAACGGAAAAAAGAAGTGGAGGAGGAGGCAACAGAAGATCCAGGTGACAGGTCTGGATAAGTACCGAGAAAGGAAAAAGGAAAAGTGTCATGAAGAAGAGAGTGATGAGGAGGAAATCTCTGTTACTGTTTGTCGATCCCTGAAGATGACTGAAATCGAAGGCGTAAGAAAGGAGTTCACACGGCACCAGAATGAATCTCTTGTTACCTGGTTGCTTCGCTGTTGGGACAGCTGGGACGGTAGCTTGTTGTGATGTGACAGGCCCTTCCCCATATTCTGGAAGAATCTTAGTGTAATACAGTGGGTGTAGACAAAAAGGCGTAGGTTATATAAGGATGTGTCTGTTTCAATAAATCGCCATTTTGCCACTTCATCTCCTTGGTGTCACTTGGTAATTGGCCTAGCTGCTGCTTCAGTTGAAGGCGAGAGATCGTAAAGAAATTAACGACCATAAAGCCTTCATGTGTATCATTAAAATTCTCAGCTATTAGACACAAGCGCTTTCCAGATTGAGCAAGGAACAACAGTAAATTGCACTGTGTGTTTCCTTGTGGTGTTACCTACGTGACCACAGAGAAGACACGAGGAAGTGGCATGACCAGCCTACTCCTGTACTATGAGCACGGGTGAGGGAACTACAAAACAGTCCAACCACCAGTACGGCTGCTCCAGTTATCACAGGTAACCAATAGAGGGGCCCTGCCCTCATTCAAGGGAGTGGAAGGGATAATAGAGTTTATTGGACTGTGTGGATTTGATGGCCTAGCACATCAGAACCACAGAAATATAAGGCACTGGTGGATACTGGTGCACAGTGCACCCTAATGCCCTCCAGTCATGAAGGGACAGAATCAATCCATATTTCTGGATATCTCTCAAGAATTGACTGTGTTGGAGGCTGAAATAAGCCTCACTGGTAAAGACTGGAAAAAACATCCTATGTGAGTGGTCCAGGGTTTCCGTTCATACTTGGTATTGAGGATACCTCAGAAGAGGGCATTTCAAGGATACTAAGGGGTATCACTGGGCCTTTGGAATCGCTGCTGTAGATATGGACAACATTAAGCAGCTGTCTGTTTTGCCTGGCCTGTCAGAGGACCCGTCTGTTGTGAGGCTGCTACGAGTAAAAATAAAAGAGCAGCAGGTACCGATTGCTACAAAGACAGTGCACAGACGGCAGTATCGCACCAACAGGGATTCCTTGCTCCCCATTCATGATTTGATTCGCCAGTTGGAGAATCAGGGAGTGATCAGTAAAACTCACTCACCTTTTAACAGCTCCATATGGCCAGTGCGTAAAGCCAGTGGAGAATGGAGGCTGACAGTAGACTACCGTGGCCTGAATGAGGTCACACCCCCACTGAGTGCTGCTGTGCTGGAGAGCAAATAATTCAAATTCTTCTATGAGCCAGTTTTGCTATTAAGTGAAGCAAAGTAAAAGGGCCTGCCCAGGAAATTCAGTTCTTAGGTATAAAGTGGCAGGATGGATGTCATCACATCCCAACAGTGATTGACAAAATCACTGCCATGTCTCCACCAACTAGCAAGAAAGAGACACAATCTTTCCTGGGTGCAGTGGGCTTTTGGAGGATGCACATTCCAAACTACAGCCTCATTGTAAGCCCCCTTTATCAGGTGATGCAGAAGAAGAATGATTTTGCATAGGGCCCAGAGCAGCAGCAGGCTTTTGAACAGATTGAACAGGAGATAGCCTGTGCCATGGACCTGGGGCCAGTACGGACTGGACAGGATGTAAAGAACATCCTCTATACTGCTGCTGGAGAGAAAGGTCCCACTTGGAGTTTGTGGCAAAGAGCCTCAGGAGGGACCCAAGGCCGACCCCTGGGATTCTGGAGCTGAGAGTACAAGGGGTCTGAAGAGTGCTACACTCCAACTGAGAAGGAGATCTTAGCCGCGTATGAGGGGGCTCGGGCTGCTTCCGAAGTAGCTGGTACTGAAATGCAGCTCTTTCTGGCACCTCGACTGTCAATGATGAACCGGATGTTGAAAGGGGAGGTTCTCTCCACCCATCATGCTACCGATGCCACCTGGAGCAAGTGGATTGCACTGATTAGACAACAAGCGCGGATGGGGAACCTCAATCGTCCAGGAATTTTAGAAGTGATCATGAACTGGACTGAAGATAAAAAGTTTGGAACATCACCAGGAGAAGAGGTGTCATGTGCTAAAGCGGCCCCACCATACATCGAACTACCAGAAAATGAAAAGAAATATGCTCTTTTCACTGATGGATCATTTCATATTGTAGGGAAGCATCGGAGATGGAAAGCTGCTGTTTGGAGCCCCACACGACAGGTCGCAGAGGCCACTGAAGGTAAAGGAGAATCAAGTCAGTTTGCAGAGGTAAAAGCTGTCCAGCTGACCTTAGATGTGGCTGAACGGGAGAGGTGGCCAATGCTTTATCTTTATACTGACTCATGGATGGTGGCAAATGCCTTATGGGGGTTGTTACAGCAGTGGGAACAAAATAACTGGCAACGGAGGTGTAAACCTATTTGGGCTGCTGAACTGTAGAAAAACATAACTGCTCAAAAAAAAGATATGATTGTAAAGGTGTGTCACGTGGATGCACACTTGCCCAAGAGTCGGGCTATTGCAGAACAACAAAACAACCATCAGGTAGGTCGAGCTGCCAGAATTGAGGTGGCTCAAATAGACTTGGACTGGCAGAACAAGAGTGAATTATTTCAAGCTTGATGGTTCCATGAGACCTCAGGCCATCAAGGAATGGACATAACATATAATTGGGCTAGAGACTGAGGGGTGGACTTAACTATGGATGCTATTGCACTGGTTATTCATGACTGTGAATCATGTGCCATAATTAAACAAGCCAAGAATATGAAGCCTCTCTGGGGGGAAGGCCAAGGCAAAAGTATAAATATGGGGAGGAGTGACAGGTGAATGATGTCACCTTGCCAGGATCTCATAATGATAAGCGTTTTGTGCTTACCATGGTGGAAGCAACCACTGGGTGGCTTGAAACATACGCAGTACCCCATGCTACTGCCAGAAACACAATATTGGGTTGTTAGAAACAAGTCCTATAGAGACATGACACCTCAGAAAGAACTGAGTCTCATAATGGGACACATTTCAAAAATTCCCTTAATAAATACTTGGGCCAAAGTTCATGGCATTGAGTGGATTTATCATATCCCCTACCATGCACCAGCTTCTGGTAAAATTAAAAGATACAATGGGGTGTTGAAAACTATGTTGAAAGCAATGGGTGGTGGAACACTGAAGCACTGGGAAAAGCATTTGCATGTGGTGCAAGGATGCTGTTAAAGTTCATATCCCACATGTGCCCTGTGTCTCATCACAGGATGTGGGGTGTGAGAAGGGCCCAGTCTGAACAAGCAGTCAATCCCAGTGAAACTCTGAACTTCAGATCTCTCAGTTCCAGTGCCCTCCTGTGCACACTCTCCCATAGTTTGATGTTCTTTATGTTCTGCATTGCCCAGAAGTGCACCCAGTGCTCCAGGTGAGGCAGTAGCAATGCAGAGCAAAGAGGGACAAACCTTTCTCCCACCCAGCTGGCAATAAATTGCTTGATGCACTTTAGGGGACTGTTGGCCTTCTTGGCTGGCTGGGCACACTGCTGACTCACTTAAAATTTTATGTTGAGCAGGACCCCCAATCCTTTTCAGTCAGACGTCTCTCATGTGTCCAATATACAGACAGTGTTTATGTCCAGGGTTGCCCATACCCAGGTGCACAATCAGGCACTTGTTCTTGTTATACTTTATGCACTTGGTGCTTAGTACCAACTGGTACCCACTTCTCTGACTTGTCCACATCTCTCTGCAAGTCCTCTCCACCCTCAGTGGAGGCAACAACACCTCCTCATCTGGTCTCATCAGCAAACTTGCTCAGAACATCTTCTAGTCCTGCATGCAAGTCATCTGCATAAACATGAAAGGAAAGTGGCCCTAAAATGGAACCCTGGGGAGCTCTGACAGTGACCATCTACCAGCCCAATGGAACCCACGGACTATAATCCTTTGGGACAGAACTACTGGCCAACTGCTCACCCACCACTGCTGGTGAACCTGAAAGGCAAAATGTCAGCGTGCTGGGTCAAACAGAGAAACACCAATATAGTTACATATAGCTGCATCAATTTATTGCCCGAAAGCCAGACTTTTATAGGAGACAGACAAGGGTGTCCAAAAATCACACACGCTAGTTGGAGGAAAGCTACTGCAATAACAACCCTATAACCCCCCTTCAAAGCCACGAGCCATTCATTCTTTTCCTAGAGATGTCCTTTGTTCTCATGCTGTTTATCCTGCTCCGCAGCTGCTGCTCTGTGAACTCCTTATCTCAATCCATGGCTGCTGCTCTGTAAAATTCTTCTTGTATTACAACACACCACGTTCTGTTTCTGTCTAGCTGTATGCAGGAATTTCTGTCCAGAAGGGTGCTGGAGAAATAGTATCAAAAGCTCTACTGAAATCCTCAAGGATTACATCAACTGCCTTCCCTTGTTCAGCTCAATGGATAAAGGTGTCATAAAAAGACCTGAAATTAAATAGGACCTTCCCCTCTGTATCTTGTGTTGTCTGTGACCTGTCCTTCAGTTGTTTTTCCATAACTCCCACCATCATTTTCTCCATAATTTTACCAAGCACTGTAGTGAGACTGACAGGTCCATAGTTGCCCGTGTCATCTTTCTTGCTCTTCCTTACAATGAGACAACATTTGCCAGCTTCCTGTCAACAGGTATGACCCTAGATTTATTAGATGCCATTGAAATGCGAGCCCAGAGCATGCTAAAGTGTCATCAGTGCAAGAACGTAGATGTGCCATAGCTTTGCAATGCCTTGAAATCCAGACTATGCCACAGATGGAGCAGAGAGGAAGATCTGCCTCTTCTGTTCTGAGCTCATCCTTTTGATAAGCTGAATATCACTACATACTCCATGGGGTCAGGTGCAAAAGACACAATGGGTGCCCTAAGCACGTGGCTGAGGTGGTATTTAGGATGGCCAAGAATACCTCCCTTCTGGCCCTCAGCTGATGCTCCAGAAGGAGGTGTCTATCTCATAGATTTTCCGTCACAGTTTACAAGCACTAGCACAAAACTAGGATCACCCAAGGCATCTTGGGCATCACTGAGGGACTGTGTATGAGTAGTGCAGTCCCTGTGGAATAAAAACCAAGGATTCAGATGAGGGACTCACACACAGACACCTCACTGTGCACATCTGAACTCAGCTAGGTGAACTTGTAGCTCCTGTGGTTCTTTGAAAAACTGATCCCAATTCAGCCCCAGGGTTTCCATCTGAGGATGAGATGCCTAACGCTAGAATAAGGATGGGATGGTCTGTTGATAACAGGACAAATGGAAACGGATTTAAATTAAAAAGGGGAGACATAGGTTAGATGTGAGGAACCTATAGTTTTACACAGCAACACTGGAAAAAGTTGCCCTCAGAGGCTGTGCATGCCCAATGGATGGGATCCTGGGTTTACTCTGGGTTTACCCTCACGTCAGTCCATGTTTCTACTCATACTTTTGTCTAGGTGAACTCTCACTTTACTCAAGGTTTTACTCACAGTTTACCATCAGGGAGTGTGATCGGGAGATGGGCTGGTGGAGTGACTTGCTGGCATCCCCGAGGGAAGGCTGCCAGGCAGATACCCCCAGAAAAGTGGTTGACTCCCTGCCCTGTCACAGTCAGACAGACCTGACTGATGAGAAGGGTTGGAAGAGAGTCCCAACTCAACATCACAGGAGCCCCCCCATGCCTGCCTAGCCCTCGACCCCTGATCCATCTAAGCAACAGGTTTGACACTCTGAAATCTGAAGGAGATAAGAATGGGGAGGCAATGGAGGATCTGCCTAGGAGGAAACCTAATGCAAGGCAGTCACTACCAAGCCTTGTGACTTCCTCTGCCATGAAAGAAAGAAGGGTGGCCGTGGTGGGTGACTCCCTTCTCAGAGGAATAGAGGGCCCCATTTGCAGACTGGACCCCAGTTGTCAGTAAGTCTGCTGCCTTCTTGGTTTCAGGTCAGGGACATAATGAGGAAACTCCCAATGCTGGTTAGGTCCACTGATTATTTTCCACTACTCATAGTTTAGGTGGGCAGTGATGAAATTTCTTAGATAAGACTACAAACTATAAAAAGAGATTTCAGGAATTTAGGCCATTTAGTTCACAAAGTGGGAGATCAAGTGATTTTTTGTTCTATACCTTCAGTGGCAGTGAGGGACACAGAGCAGGCTTGGAAAGCAAAGCAATGAACAATTGTCTCAGAGGTTGGTACTGAGCCAGAAACTTTGAGTTCTTTGATCACAGGACAGTTTACTTGGCCCATGGTCTGTTATCCATGAATGGAACCCAACTGTCTCAAAGGGGGAAGTGAATCCTAGCATAGACGGTAGCGGGGCTTATCGAAAGAGCTTTAAACTAACTACGATGGGGGAGGGGACAAAACAGGGCTTACCAGAGATAAGCCTAGGGAAATGCTGTTTGAGCTGGGAGAGAGGCAGATGCCTCAGCTGAAGTGCGTCTACACCAACGCACGCAGCTTGGTCAACAAGCAAGAGGAGCTGGAAGCAACTGTGCATCTGACAAACCATGACCTAGTTGCTATTACCGACCCATGGTGGGACCACTGCCATGACTGGAGTGCTGTGATGGATGGTTACAAGCTCTTCAGAAGGGATAGAGGAGGAAGGAAGGGTGGTGGTGTGGCCCTTTATATTAAAGAGAGTTTTGATGTTGAAGAGCTTGGGCTTCAGAATGAAGTGCATGTTTGTAAGGATCGGGGGAAAGGCCTGTAAGTGTGACATCTTGCTAAAGGTTTCTTATAGACCGCCTAATTGATGGGTGAGGCATTCTATGAGCAGCTTACTGAAGTCGCAAGATTGCCAGCACTCATTTTCTTGGGAGACTACAACTTCTCTGATATATGCTGGGAATATAATAAATAGCAGAGGAATCAGTCCAAGAGGTTTATAGATTGCATGCAAGACAGCTTCCTTACACAGCTGGTATGAAGTCCTACCAGGGGTGGTTCCTTGCTAGACCTGCTCTTCACTAACAGTGAAGGTCTGGTAGGAGTTGAGAAGGTTGGGGACTGTCTTGGGCAGAGTGGCCATGAAATGGTAGAATTCTCTATTCTTGGAGATGTCAGAAGGGTGACTAGCAAAACTACTATCCTGAACTTCTAGAGGGCGGACTTTGACCTGTTCAGGACACTTGTAGCACAGGTCCCTTGGGAGTCGCTCCTTATGGGTAAAGGGGTCCAGGAAGCCTGGACACTCCTCAAGATGGAAATCTTAAAGGCACGAGATCAGGCTGTCCCTGAATGCCATAAGGTGAGCCATAGGGGAAGAAGACCAGTGCAGATGAACTGGGAAAAACTATTGAGACTCAGGAAGAAAAAGAGAATCTCCGTCCTCTGGAAGAAGGGGCTGGGTACTTGGGGAGATTACAAGGAAGTTGCTAAGGCATGCAGGGAGGAAGTTAGGAAGGCACATTAATTCCCTGTCCCTTAATCCATGCCCAGAGCTTCTCAGCCATGTCACTGCCAACTGTAAGCTCCATGCAGAGTTCAAGTGGGACACAGAGGGCACAGCCTTCTGCTGGGTGGATGCAAGTGTTGGTGGAACCAGATGGGACAAAGCCCTCCCACCATGCCCTCCTGGGAAAATGGCCACCCCAAGAATGGCAGTCTGCCTCCTCCATGACCCCATCTGAAATGCTCCTGCACTGATTGATTATAGGGCTTTAAACCAGGTCCAAATGGGGAAGGGTGGGGAATTGGATGTGACAGAGAAGGGCTGAGGGATATTGTTGCTGTTGGAGATTGAATGGAAAGCCTCTGAGTTGTTCTATAGGATTGTGTGAGGATTCCTCAGAGAAAGTCTTGTTGCCAATACCCCGTCCTAAATCTTACTGTGTACCCTCTGGTGGTAACCCCAACCTACTGCTGCCCTAAAGTGCCTGTAGACCAGTGCGGGTAGCATGGGAAATAAACGGGACAAATCAAGAGAAAACCACAGAGCTTTTCCTTTCATGCAGGCTGCTGATTCTGAGCAAGGCCCTGAACATCAGTACCACAGTGTAGATGCAAGACCCAGACAGGCTAAATCAAAGCATGCTTCTGGAAGGGGATGCTTTCTGAAGAATCCTTACACTAATGAGAGGACCACAAACATTCACTCAGCGAACTCCAAATCTCTGTGCCTTTGCAGGCCTAGGGTCTTGTTTGGTTCACAGAGACACGGTGGGTTGATTCTCAGCTCTGTACTGTAGCAAATGGGGTACAGATTCTGCATGACGGATGGGCAAGGAAGAAGAGAAAAGGCTGCTGCCATCCATGAGAGGGCACTGAGCTCTGCCTGGGGATGGCAGAGGAGCCAGCTGAGAACTGATGGAAAGGGCTCAGAGAGGAGAGCGGCAGATTCTGTTCCTTGCTTCCTGATCAGGAAGAACAAGAAGAGGGGACAGGCAGGAATCTGAGTTACAGCTGGGATGGAATTGTTTTCTTCAGACTGTCTGCTGTGGTGCAGTGTTTTGGTTCTAGGAGAAAACCATTGATAACACTCTGATGTTTACAGCTGCTGCTAAGCAGTGTTGTACAGAGCCAAGGCCATGGTCAGTGGAGGGCACATGGAGCTGGGAGGGAACAGAGTGAGGACAGCTGACTGATAGTGGCCAAAGGGACGTTCTCTATCAGCTGACAGCAAGCAGAAATTGTATTGAAAGGGGTGGGAGTTCATCTCAGTCTCTTCACTGCTCAGGGCCCAGCTGAGCATCAGTCTGGTGGTGCTGAGCAAGTGCTTGTGCATCAGTTGTTACATACGATTCTATATCAACGGATATATAGTGATTACTATTACTCCTCTCCTTTTATCTCTCTTAGTAAACTGCTTTGTTACAACCCAGAAGTTGTACTCTTTTTCCCAGTTCTCATCCCCATCCCACTGGGAATGGGGCAGTGCACAAAGCACTGTGAGCTGCTGAGCCACATGTTGGGTTCAACAACCACAGTCATTTTGGTGCCTGATGTGAGGCTCCAAGGGTTGTGGTAACAGCACATCTGTCCAGAGTGGACAGGGCTTTGTGGGAGTTGGAGATGTGCAGGCCATGGTGCTGATAGTTTCCCTATTTGTGAAGCTTGCTGAGTCTTCTCATGAAGCTGCATTTCACAGCTCCTTGCTTGCTGCTTGTTTTCCCTGCTGCATCATTTGTCAACTCTGGATGCTGGATTAGGGTATTTATTTTGCTATGCTGTTTGACCTTGGTTTGTACCACGATAAAATTGGCAAAGTGAAGTTTTGTGCACATTCAGCTCTTTGGACATCTTTGGGTTTTGGAAGTAATATTGTTGGTATGATTAGGAATTACACATTTTACACTGTCGTCTCTGGGAGACCAGGGGTATTCAAGGAGAGACTGGATATTGTGTTGAGGGACATGGTTAAGTGGGAGCTATTGGTAATAGGTGAACGGTTGGATTGGATGATCTTTCAGGCCTTTTCCAGCCTTGGTGATTCTATGATTCTAGGATTGAGGTTAAACAATTATTCAGGAATATCAGTGAGAGATCTGCCCCAAGGTGAGAAGGCTCTGCATGGCAGGGGGTGTGGGACAGTCTGGGCAGCTGCCTGGAGTGGTGGGCACCCCCAGGGCTTTGGAACTTCATCTCTGAGCAACTGCAGGATCCTGAGAAACTGGTAGAATATTGGAGACAGGTCTGCTGTGGCACTGGTAATCCTAAAAAGGCCCAAATGACTGCAGTGTGCCAGGGCCTGGCCCACACCTACTGAGCTGTGTTCAACACTATTCAGCATCTTCAAGGGGAAGAGAGCTGGATCTGCTGACATTGCTGCAGCCTCTGCAACTCCTGGCACAGTCCCTGCAATAGCTCCAAGTTTTTGCTACACATCCTGCAGTTGCTCCAAGCTCTGGACAGATCCCACTGTCACTCCACCCCTCATAAGGAGCTCTGCGGTCACTTATGCTACAGGTCCTGTAGCTGTTCCAAGTATTGAGATAAGAAAATTAAGCAAACCACTGAGTGCTGCTGTAGAGACGACGGGACTGCTGTGAGACACACAAGACCTTCAGGCCTGTAGAAATGAGAGGACTCGAATCCTCTGTGCACTGTATCAGTGTAAAGAGAGGAGGAATGAAAAGAACTAGTTGTGCTTCTATCTGTGGCTGTACCTTCCCCAAATCCAGACAAAGTTGGATAAGAGAAGAGCTAAGGAAAAGCGTATTTTGAATGCTATTTATTTATCTCTTAACCTATTCGGGGAATCTGGTTCCATGTTTACATGAGCTCTTGGAGTGAGAAAATGGATAGTAGGTGTGAAAGAAGTGAAACAAATTTTTATTTATAAGTTCAATAACATTTTTTTGCACGTTGCTATATCTCACATAATCAATCAATCAAAGATGCATAAAAGATGAAGAACCATCACTGGGAATCATGCGATGAAGATGTGCACTTTATTGAAGCGGGAATAGTGAGTATTGCAACACCTTCCTGAGAGCGTGCTTGATCTCCCTGTTCCTCATGCTGTAGATAATAGGGTTCAGTGTTGGAGGAACCACTGAGTACAGAAGTGCCACTGTCAGATCCAGGAGTGGGGAGGGAATGGAGGGGGGCTTCAGGTAGGCAAAAGCACCAGTGCTGAGAAACAGGGAGACCACGGCCAGGTGAGGGAGGCACGTGGAGAAGGCTTTGCGCCGTCCCTGCTAAGAGGGCATCCTCAGCACAGCCACGAAGATCTGCACATAGGACACAACTATGAAAACATAGCAGCCTACGTCTAAACTGATAGTAAAAATGAGAAACACAACTTCCCTGAGATTTGATTCTGAGCAGGAGAGCTTGAGGATCTGGGGAATTTCACAGAAAAACTGGTTGACAACATTGCCTTGGCAGAGAGGCAGTGAAAACGTACTGGCAGTGTGCAGCAGGGAATTGAGAACCCCAGTGCCCCAGGCAGCTGCTGCCATGGTGGCACAAGCTCTGCTGTCCATCAAGGTCCCGTAGTGCAGGGGCTTGCAGATGGCAACATAGCGGTCATAGGACATGATGGTGAGAAGGAAATACTCTGCTGACATGAAGAAGGTAAAGAAAAAGAGCTGTGCAGCACATCCTGTGTAGGAGATGGCCCTGGTGTCCCAGAGGGCGTTGGGCATGGCTTTGGGGAGAGTGGTGGAGATGCTGCCCAGGTTGAGGAGGGCCAGGTTGAGGAGGAAGAAGTACATGGGGGTGTGCAGGCGGCGGTCGCAGGCTACGGCTGTGCTGATGAGGCCGTTGCCCAGGAGGGCAGCCAGGTAGATGCCCAGGAAGAGCCAGAAGTGCAGGAGCTGCAGCTGCCGCGTGTCTGCCAACGGCAGCAGGAGGAACTCACTGATGGAGCTGCTGTTGGGCATCTGCTGTTGTTGGGCTTGGAGTCCTGCTCAGAGTGCAGAAGATAATGACAAGTCCAGACCATTCTCAGAGGCACTACTCCTGCTATACTATGAAATGTTTTAATTCTCCTACAACAGTGTACATTTAGCACCATTACTTGCATTTAATTTCATGTATTTCAGCATTCCTTAAGCAGAAGCAGCATATGGAGCTCTAACCTTCCTTTTATTTTCTTATGCCTTCTCCCTGGATATTTTCATCTGTTTCATGTCTCATATCTTTACCCCAAGTGCTCTTAGAGCCCCCTACCCGAGCTTCTGTGGCATTCAGTTTCAGTTAGAAAATGCTGCCTGTTTGTAGGATAAGTGAATTATTCATGCCTACAGAAAATGATGATAATTCCATCCTTCGAGAAAGGGGAGACTGAAAGCACATCATGTGTGAGTGTTCACAAAACAAGCAATTGATTGATGAAAAATTCTCAGAACTCTTATTGCCCCTTTTAGATTTCTGACTCCAAACCTCTTTGCCTCAGAACAGGAAATGGAAACCCCCTGCCTTGGCTCTCCTCTTGCAAAGTGCCCTCAGAAACATTCAGTTGTGCAGTGGAGCTGTGATCCCCTGCCCCAGGCAGCAGCTGTGGCAGCACAAACCCTGCCGGGGGCTCCTTACCCCATACGTCTCCCCGCAGCGCCCTGGGCAGCTCCCCGGGCAGGCTGAGTGCTGAGCCTGGCAGGCGGCAGAGTCCCATACCCGGCACACAGCCCCTGGGGCACAGCAGGGACCCTGCTCTGCAGGACAGCCCTGGGCACCCGTCTCAGCTGGAGCAGAAAGCTTTTTCCACAGTAAAGAAACATGCAGTGCCTGCAGTCAGATCTCCTATGGGATGTCCCAGTTATAGTTACCCCTTAATTAAAAGCAGCTCATGGTCAGCTGTGAGACTTACCTTGTCATGGTCTGTGAGCAATGCTCCTGCAGTGAGTTCACAGCCCGCTCACACCACACACATCCTGCAAGCTCTCTCCAATTTCTCTCCTCTCCTTCTGTCACCTGCAGGCTGTGCTGTGCACGAGATCTGCTCCTGGGCACAGCTGTCTCTCTGCAGCTCTGCCCACTTTTATGAGCTCCCTGTGTCCCAGGAACCTGGACAAGCAAGCAGCAGATTATGTCATTTTTATCCTTCCCACTCATTTCCCCTGACATGTCCCTGGGTCCTCATGGCCAACAGCTCCTGAAAGACAACAGCATCATGACTGTGCTTTGAAATCCACTCAATTAACCACCACATGTCCAGTGGTCAGTGACTGATTGGAGACATATGGGGAGTGCTCCCAGAGATCGTTTGATGAAACTATAAGGGCAACCAGACAAGGAAGGCGAGGTTTGGACTTTCCCTGTGCAGGGCAGTGATCCAGCTGAGGCAGCGCAGGAGTCTCATCCCTTGACAGAAATCCTGGAGCTGAAATGGGATTCGGCTCCCCACAGAACCACAGGAGCTGGGATTTCTCTGGTTCAGTTCAGAAGTGCACAAGGAGTTGCCTGCATGTGAGCTCCTGCTCTGAGTCCTCGGTCCTTCAGCTGGGAGGCAGCAGCTCACACACAGACACTGGGTGATGCCCAAGGTGCCTGGGCTGCTCCTGATGTTTGCAAGTGCTTGTAAACCGTGTGGGAAATCCCTGAGATAGACACCTCCTTCCTGGGCATCAGCTGAGGGCCAGAGAGGGGATAGCACCGGCTGTCCGGTGAATTCACTCACAGCTACAAGAGCAGCACAGGGCCTTCAGGAAAGCCATGCCCATGGTGTGTCCGTGCTGCTACGTCACCTCCAAGACCCACGATCGGTCTAATGTTTGTGTGCCACCTTCTGCACACTGATTCTATAGATGAGCTATCCAGTCAGGCAATGTCCAGTGATGCTTTTCAATTAGGATATTTACTTCTGTGCTTTTGCACTAATGCAAACACCAACACACAAGAAGCTAGAAATCTTGGTAGAGCTGCAGGCCTGAGCTCCTGTTTGGACCATGGGGACACAGTTTAATGGTTTCCACAACTGCACTGTAGCACAAGGGGGATACCGAGTCTTTAGGATGGATGGGCGAGGAGATAAAGAAGGGTGAATGCCCTCTGTGAGAGTGCACTGAGCTCTGCCTGGGGATGGAAGAGCAGACAGGTCAGAGCTAATGGAAATGGCAAACAGAGGAGACCGTCAGTGTCTTTTCCTGTCTTCCTGATCAGGGAGAGTAAATGGAAGGTGCCCTCTGCAGACAGATGGGAATCTGATGTTGTCTGTCCCTTGTCCCATTTGGTGGCCTTTGTCACTCCATTATCTGTGGCAGGGACAGCACAGCAGGGCATGTGGCATCCAGCAGATCCATGGAGAGCACAGATGGCAGCTTCTTGACCAAGCAGTGGAGGAACCAAAGAGGAGAGGTGCTCTGCTGGATCTCATACTCTCCGGCATGGAAGGACTTGTGGGAACTGTGAAGGTGAAAGGGGCATCAGGCCATGTGCAAGATGCAAATGTATCTCTTTTAATTTATTTATTTATTTTGAGGCTGTAAGCTTAATAGTTGATCATAAATGTCAATAAAACTGAAACAAATAATTGAAGACAAAGATGGAAATCAATGAAAATGTGTTAACCCTTCTCAACATGAAAAATTCTCATGAGTCTTGTTCCATTTTAAGTTGTAAATATGAATCTTTGAGGTGATTTGATGTCTTTTTTTTTCTTTTACTGAAACTACAATGTTTTCCAGAACTGTGTTCGCTGGACACAAATGCCTTCAGATTCAGAGACACAGACAGTGGTGCCAGTGCCAATGCCCTGTGACTATAGCCCGGTGCCCAGCACTACTCTTCCCTGCTGCCTATTTGATGTGCCTCATCCTCCAAGTTTTTTCAGCTCTCCTAAAGAAATGGCCATGGTTAAGGGCATGTTTTCAGCAGGCCATTTTGGCACACACTACTCCCACTGCCCTCCAGATTTCTCCATCCCTTGCTCTTTGTTCAGTCAGATACCTCCCAATTATCTGTCTGATTTCTGACTTTCAGGGGGATTACTGGAATTTGTTCCATCTCCCCAAAGTCTGATGGAATGTGTTGTCAACTCCTTCACTGTGATTTGATCTATCCCTTCCTATCTATTCTTTTTCTTTTTCTTCTTATACTTTTTCTTTTTCTCAATCACTGTCTCTTTTTTATTAAGGCACGAAGTCTGAAAGATGTTCATTAATGTCAGTAAAAGTGAAAAACAGAGTTGGAGACAAAGATATAAATCAATGAGAATGTGTTAACCCATCTCAATGTGTGAAATACTCACAAGTCCTGATCAGTTTTAAGTTGATACCTCTCAACTACCTGGCTGATCTATCCCAGGAAGATTACTGGAATTTGCTCCATCTCTCAGAGTCTGATGGCCTCTGTTGTCAACTACTTCACTGTGATTCAATCTATCCTATCCTACCTCAGAATAAATCATTTCTTTTAAAAATATTCCATATGAAAGACAAACTTCAATAGATGCCGCTTGAACATGGCATGCAGTTGATCACTGTGTTTTACTGTTCATTCAATTGCATCACCTTTCTTTCCATTTGCTGGCCAGATAAAAAAGAGAAATCTTTCCTTTTCCATGTGTAGCTGGTTCTCTGAGGAAAGCCAGTGGGAGTTGGTGCAAAGCAGTTTTAACACTGAGCGGATGAATGCAGAGGAGAAGAGTGATGTGAAGAAAAGTGATGCAAGTCCCATAGGTCCATTGTGAGCAGAAATTGGGTGGGGAGGTTGAGAAGGACCTTTGTCAACACAGTAACAGTACAGAACTCATTGGGTCATCCTGGATTGGTATCAGTTGCACAGTGCTGCTTTAATGTCTTCTTTAAACCCAACTATAAATAAATAGACAATAAATTTATACTGGATTCTTTAAGCTCTCTCCAGATATCCCTCCTTTTTGCTGAACAAGTTCTGATAACCTGAAGAAGATAACAAGATGGCATAAGGCACAGGAGATTCTTTAGGTTATAATGGTCCCAGGGTGCATTTGATGCTGAGTTCATCAGCCTCTAGTGCAGAGAGAAGTTTGCACAAAGTGCTCAACAAGACAAAGTCAGAAGTAACAGTGAAGTTTCTTGGAGTATTAATGGGCCCACTGAGGGCCATTACCAAGTAAGCTTCCCAAGGGACTTGTTAGAGAAGATAACTGGAAGCCATGACTACAGGCAGGCAAAGGCACTGGCATGCTAAGAAACCTCTCCTTTGCCTTACGAAGCAGACAGGTCAAGCCCTGATTGCAAGACCAGTGGTAGAGAGATCCTGTCTCTCATGTTGGCTCCTGGCATTTCCTGGGGCAATGGGTTGGAGGTCCGTATGATGTTAAATGAAAGACATGGGGACAGAAGATCCCAGGCTCTACATGTGGTGCAAGGACGCTGTGAGGTTCATGTCCCATATGAGACCTATGTTTCATTGCAGGATGTGAGAAGGGATGTGAGAAGGGCCCAGTCTGAACAAACAGTCAATCCCTGTGAAACTCTGAACTTCAGATCTCTCAGTTCCAGTGCCCTCGTTTGCACATTCTCCCAGAGTTTGAAGTCCTTTATGTTCTGCGGTGCACAATCAGGCACTTGTTCTTGTTATACGTTATGCACTTGGTGCTTAGTACCAACTGGTACCCACTTCTCTGACTTGTCCACATCTCTCTGCAAGTCCTCTCCACCCTCAGTGGAGGCAACAGCACCTCCTCATCTGGTCTCATCAGCAAACTTGCTCAGAACGTCTTCTAGTCCTGCATGCAAGTCATCTGCATAAACATGAAAGGAAAGTGGCCCCAAAATGGAACCCTGGGGACCCCGACAGTGACCATCTACCAGCCTGATGGAAAAAACTGACTATAATCCTTTGGGACTGACCTACTGGCCAACTGCTCACCCACCACATTGTGTTTCTGTCTAGCCATATGCAGAACATTCTGTCCAGAAGGTTGTTGTGAGAAACAGTATCAAAATCTCCACTGAAATCCTCAAGGATTACATCAACTGGCTTCCCTTGGTCAACTAAACGGATAACTGTGTCACAGAATGAGCTTAAATTAAACAGGACCTTCGCCTCACAAACTTGTGTTGGCTGCAACCAATGACAGAATTGTCCTTCAGCTGTTTTTCCATAACTCCCACCATCATTTTCTCCATAATTTTACCAGGCTCTGGACTGACAGGTCCATAATTGCCCATGTCATCTTTCTTGCTCTTCCTTACAATGAGACAACATTTGCCAGCTTCCTGTCAGCTGGCATGACCCTAGACTTCTTTAGATGCAATTGAAATGAGAGCCCAGAGCACACTAAGTTTTCATCATTGAAAGAAAGTAGATGTGCCATAGCTTTGCAATGCCTTGAACTCCAGAGTATGCCACAAATGGAGCAGAGGGGAAGATTTGCCTCTTCTTTAGTGAACTCATTCATTTGGTAAGCAGAATAACACTACCTGATACATGAGGACTGTGTCTCTGCTCTGCTCTGCTCAGCTCACAGGGCAGAGGTTCAGGGTGTTGCTCTCATGTCAGTGCAGGTAAACTCACTTTAACCTTTTTTCTTCTGTAAATGCTTCCTCTGTTTGTATGCTCAGATACACTTCCACATTCCCTCAAGTACACTTCCATATATCATTAACAATTAAATTTCTTATACCATCAAAACTGTTTGTCAAACAGTACAGTTCTACAGTTCACATAAACTCCCTTAATACAGTCTGTATTCTTCAGTTATAAACACTGTGCCACAGAACCAGCACTGATTGAACCACCTCCCTCACACACTTCCTCGCAAGCAGTACATAGTATTACATAAATGGGTTGACACTCATTGGTCGGGTGGAATGTACACCTCTCCTCAGGACAATCTTACTAATCTACAGAGTACAAACTCCCGTCTTCTTACATACAAGCAGAAAGTACATATGAGTGGACAGACAACACAGTCTTTCACTTTGTCCGTGTCTGGCCATTTCCCTCACAGGAGGAAGGAAACATGGATCGGGACTCGGCACTCACCCTGCAGCTGTTCTGTGTCTCACTCACACCACACTCACTCTGACATTTAGATCAAAAACCATGGTTTATTCATACTACACAATGCTGACAACGTTTTCTAGCTGGAATCTTAATAACACTCATACTCTGGTCGACCAGTTGCAAACGTTAATGTTTTTCCCAGAGTCGGCTTGACACACGGTACCAAACACTTAAAGCAGATGATAATATTGAACATACAACCTATAACCCCCGTGATTACAACTTGGAGAACCCAGGCTACCATTTGACAGGCTATCCACTATATCCCATACCCGTAGGAGAGACCAACCTAGGTCCCTCCTATTGTCACCCACCTGGGAGAGAGTACTTGTTCTTGTTTCCATTCATATGACATACAGTTCCCTTTCATAGGAACACACCCAAGGAGTCTTCCTACCCCAGCTGGCAACCAAAGCCATGAGCTCACCTCCCTGGGAGCAGCACGTATGGCTGTAAACTGTGTAGGATGTCTCCTCAAGACATATGGGCTCCACTTACCATACACATACCTGGTCCACCTATGGGTGGTCCTTGTCTGTCCCTGCAGTGATCAGGTGAGGAAGGGAGTCCTTCAGAGAAATCTCAGGGTGCGCCAAAAGTGTCTCCCTCTCAGCTGGTCCTGCAGCGAACAGAGCTGGTCCCACCTGGGCCGCCAAATTGACTACAGGAATTGAACTCTATAATCTCTATAACTGATACAGTCTCCCATGACATCCTTATAACAAAGCTGAGGAAGTATGGGATAGGTGATTGGACAGTGAAGTGGGTCGAGAATTGGCTGACTGGCAGAGTGCAGAGTGTTGTCGTTGGCGGTGCAGTGTCTGGCTGAGGGCCTGTAACGAGCGGCATCCCCCAGGGGTCTGTGCTCAGTCCGGTCTTGTTCAACATCTTCATCAATGACCACCCTCAGCAAGTTTGCTGATGACACGAAGTTGGGAGGATTGGCTGACACACCTGAAGGCTGTGCTGCCATTCAGCGAGACCTGGACAGGCTGGAGAGCCGGGCAGTAAGAAACCGGATGAGGTTTAACAAAAGCAAGTGTAGAGTCTTGCACCTAGGGAGAAATAATTGCATGCACCGGTACAGGCTGGGGGAAGAGCTGCTGGGGAGGATCTCTGTTGAGAGAGACCTGGGCGTCCTGGTGGACGACAGATTAACCATGAGCCAGCAGTGTGCCCTTGTAGCCAAAAAAGCCAATGGCATCCTGGGGTGCATTAAAAAGAGCGTGTCCAGCAGGTCGAAGGAGGTGATCCTCCCCCTCTACTCTGCCCTGGTGAGGCCTCATCTGGAATATTGTGTCCAGTTCTGGGCTCCCCAGTAAAAAAAAGACAGGGATTTCTTAGAAAGAGTCCAGCAGAGGGCCACTAAGATGGTGAAGGGCCTGGAGCATCTCCCCAATGAGGAGAGACTGAGGGAACTGGGTCTGTTTAGCCTTGAGAAAAGAAGGCTGAGAGGGGACAGGATCCAGGTTCTATAAATATTTGAGGTGTGGGGGGCAAAGTGTTGAGGCCAGACTCTTTTCAGCAGTGTGTGGAGACGGGACAAGGGGAAACAGACAGAAACTGCACCATAGGAAGTTCTGCACTAATGTGTGCAATAACTTCTTTACGGTGAGAGTGACAGAGCACTGGAACAGGCTGCCTAGGGTGGTTGTGGAATCTCCTTCTCTGGAGATATTCAAGACCTGCCTGGATGCTGAGCTGTGCAACGTGGTGTAGGGAACCTGCTTTGGCAGGGGGCTGGACTCAGTGGTCTCTGGAGGTCCCTTCCAACCCCTACAATTCTGTGATTCTGTGAATATCATGGAGTTGTTTGGATGGGGAAAGACTACCCCTTTGAATGACCTTTTGTCAGGGCATGTCCTGGGATTCCTAGGATCCTCAAAATGCAGCACTGCTTCTGTCACTGAAAAATGGGGCCCTGTGTGGGACGGAGGGAGGGTCCATGAGTCCCTGGCCCACCTGACTGAGTATTTCCATGGTCTTAGCAAAGACATACTTACAACTTGAGAATGACAGTTAGCTGTGTTCATGGTGGCATGGCCACTTTTAATGGCCTTGAACTGTCTGAACATAACTGAAGAGGCTCAGGCTGATGCAAATCAGCTATTGAATGATAGTGTTGAAAAACTGGAAAGACAGGTGGCAGTTTTGATGGGGAAAAAAAATAATTCAATCATTCTCCTATGGAAGATCAGGAACATCTCTCTGGAAGACCATGGGGACCCTGTACAAGGGAATCTGTATAAAATGGACTCTGTAAATGAAGGCACTAAAAGGTCAGATTTTGAGGTTCCATTTGGTCTAGATCTATTTGAGATCTGACTGATTGTAACCCAAAAATGAAAAAAAAAAAAAAAAAAAATGCAGGATAGGCTGGTGGGAGTGCCCTGACCAGTATCCAACCCCCCAAACCCTGCTGCCCATAATACAGCAGCTGAACTGATGGATATAGTACAGTGGTTTAGACAGAAACCAAGAGAGCATGCCAGCATAGCTGCTCTGGTTATGGGACATGGAGGCAGAAAGCGCTGTGGTGAATGGACTGGAAATTTCAAAACTGACATCCATTACTACTCACCCTGCCCTCAGGCAAAGACTGTATGCTCTGTCCAACATAATGAGGATAGCCATTTGATCAGTGAATGATTTATGGCTGTGTGTCATATAACATGGCCAAATAAGAATGACATACCATTAAATATCAGCCTGTGGTCCTCTATGGAGGACTAACAAAATTATATTAGAGAATTAGGCATGAAAGAGGCAATCTATGAAGATGATTTTGAGAGCCCAGTCAATAAATTTTTCATCAGGAACGAGGGATCTCATCCTACAGCCATCACCTTTACATCAGTATGGGTCTATGTTATCCATACTGAACCCCCCAGTGGCCCTCAGGTGCTGTAATACAACAGGCTGCCCAATTGATGGGGAGACAAGAGTGCCTACGGCCAGATGCAGGCTCTGAATGGTGGTGGAAAGGTCTGAGAAAGGCAGAGAACCATCTGCTGCCATGACTTAGGCGTCCAGCCCCTAAGGTAATCCAGTCTGGACCCATTAGGGTCTTGAGACAACAAATGTTTAAAGACCAGATTAGAGCAGGAGTTCAGTTTAAAAAGATCGATGGACAGCATAATCAGGAAAAAATATCTGTTAAACAGGCCCAAGCACTGAGTATTTATAGTCCAACCTTTTCAGCCAAACTAGATGTGAATGTAACTCAAGAAGGGTCTGGATGGGGGCTCTGGCAGAGCCAGAGTTCTTTGTGAACCCCTATGAGGTTTTGGCCACAGGTTTGGCATGGAGCAGAATAAAGATACATCACAGTTGAAAAGCATTTATTGGCTACCTATTCTACACTACAGGTGGTAGAACCAGTAGCTCAGATTTCAGAGGTTATCGTTAAACAACAAGGCCAGTCCAGGGGTGGGTAAAAGATCTAACACACATCTCTATGATGGGGGTGGCCCAATCACAAGCAGTGGTGCGCTCAGTTGTTCTGCTTGCCTGCTCCTCAAGGAGTTAAGAGAAATCTATGCCTGTTGCGTGTTCGAGTGCATGCGCAATGCCATGTGGAGGGCTTATCACAATAAAGATTGGCGGATTTGCTGCGTAGACCGGTCAGAACTCAGATCTGCGTTGTGCTTCCTGTGGCACCAAACGCCCAACAGTGGCAGTTCCGTGTATTGGCCAGCAGGTGGCAGCAGAGACCACGGAAAGAACGTCTGCGGGACAGACCCTGGGGATCCGTTCTCTTTTGATTATAGGGGAAGAACACAAAGATGGAAGAGGAGGGAAGGGGGAAAAAAAAAAGAAAAAAAGAAAAAACCAAACCACAGCAAACAAATAAAAACTTCTCCAAACGTAGCAAACTTGAATGTCTGTCAATAAATAAATGAGTAATTGAATTGATGTCCGTTTCAGACAGTCCCCTGTAGAATCAGGGTAAGGGTTAGGATTAGAGTTACATTGCAGGTTAATGCTGTTATCTTTACAGCTCCTGTGAGGGTTGGGGTCTGGGTCAGGTGTTTAAAAAATGAAATGAAAAAAGAATTAAAAAAATATATTGAAAGCTTCAGATTTCCTTAATCTTTGTGGGAATCATATAATGTGCAACTCAGATCTACCTCTTCGTACCTCTTTTGTGGTGTAGGGAACCTGCTTTGGCAGGGGGACTGGACTCAGTGGTCTCTGGAGGTCCCTTCCAACCCCTACAATTCTGTGATTCTGTGAATATCATGGAGTTGTTTGGATGGGGAAAGACTACCCCTTTGAATGACCTTTTGTCAGGGCATGTCCTGGGATTCCTAGGATCCTCAAAATGCAGCACTGCTTCTGTCACTGAAAAATGGGGCCGTGTGTGGGACGGAGGGAGGGACCATGAGTCCCTGGCCCACCTGACTGAGTATTTCCATGGTCTTAGCAAAGACATACTTACAACTTGAGAATGACAGTTAGCTGTGTTCATGGTGGCATGGCCACTTTTAATGGCCTTGAACTGTCTGAACATAACTGAAGAGGCTCAGGCTGATGCAAATCAGCTATTGAATGATAGTGTTGAAAAATTGGAAAGACAGGTGGCAGTTTTGATGGGAAAAAACCTAATTCAATCATTCTCCTATGGAAGATCAGTAACAACTGTCTGGAGGACCATGGGGGCCCTGTACAAGGGAATCTGTATAAAATGGACTCTGTAAATGAAGGCACTAAAAGGTCAGATTTTGAGGTTCCATTTGGACTAGATCTATTTGAGATCTGACTGATTGTAACCCAAAAATGAAAAAAAAAAAAAAAAAAATGCAGGATAGGCTGGTGGGAGTGCCCTGACCAGTGTCCACCCCCCAAACCCTGCTGCCCATAATACAGCAGCTGAACTGATGGATATAGTACAGTGGTTTAGACAGAAACCAAGAGAGCATGCCAGCATAGCTGCTCTGGTTATGGGACATGGAGGCAGAAAGTGCTATGGTGAATGGACTGGAAATTTCAAAACTGACATCCATTACTACTAACCCTGCCCTCAGGCAAAGACTTTATGCTCTTGTCTGGAGGGCTTATCGCAATAAAGATTGGCGGATTTGCTGCGTAGACCGGTCAGAACTCAGATCTGCGTTGTGCTTCCTGCGGCACCAAACGCCCAACAGTGGCAGTTCCGCTTATTGGCCAGCAGGTGGCAGCAGAGACCACGGAAAGAACGTCTGCGGGACAGACCCTGGGGATCCGTTCTTTTGATTATAGGGGAAGAACACAAAGATGGAAGAGGAGGGAAGGGGGAAAAAAAAAGAAAAAAAAAAAATCAAACCACAGCAAACAAATAAAAACTTCTCCAAACGTAGCAAACGTGAATGTCTGTCAATAAATTAATGAGTAATAAAATTGATATCCCTTTCCCGCCGCCCCCCCCCCCCCCCCAACTTCTGAGATGAAAAAAAAACACTTCTTTTAGAAGAAAACAGAGTAGTAACAACTTCTGTACCTACATTCACCACTCTGAGATCCTGTCTGGGTCTCCCAAGGCTTGTAAATAACCACTGGGTTGGTTCTGATGTCGCGTGATTTGTTGTCAGTTCTCTCATGGTTCTCCGGTCAGTTCTCCGGTGCCAGGATCTGCCACAGGGCATTCTGACCACGGGCATCATGTTTCTACGCTGCCGCCTGCATTTAACAGGCAATGGGACTGCCCAGCATGTGCAAGGCAGCACCTCTTTCACACCACCAGAATGTTTAAGGCTGTTGGGATTGTTGTTAGCGTCCCATTAACACTGAGGCTAGAGATACCCTTAGGATTGACATTACTATTAGCATTACTTTGATGGTGCCCTATCTGGGTCATTTCCAGGGGATGTCAGGAGTAAGGCACAGTGTCAGGAGAAAAAGAACAGACTCTGTTACTTTATAAACGTGATAATAGAGAGAGTTCATTGGAAAAAATACAACTCTTAAATAATGCAAAGCATGCTTCTGATTGGATGCAGGCATCATCTGGGCTCTGATTAATATTACTCTTAAGGTAAAGATTATTGTTACCATAATGATTTTTTTTTTGGATTATGATCAGGGTTAAGGTTCCTTTTGCTACAAACTTCTAGCATCATTTTTGTTGTTGCATTTGGAGTTAGGGACGATTTTAGAATCAGGGTAAGGGTTAGGATTAGAGTTACATTGCTGGTTAATGCTGTTATCTTTACAGCTCCTGTGAGGGTTGGGGTCTGGGTCAGGTGTTTAAAAATGAAATGAAAAAAGAATTAAAAAAATATATTGAAAGCTTCAGATTTCCTTAATCTTTGTGGGAATCATATAATGTGCAACTCAGATCTACCTCTTCGTGCAGTGACTGCCTGTAAATTTGCTGGAGCCTAATATAATATGGCCTTGTGCTTTCCACTAACTCACCTTCATTTCATTTTCATTACATTTGCTTGGTAGTCAGATTTTGGTGTGTGGATATTTTAAAACAATCTAACTGACATTAGCAAAAAATTAAAAATAAAATTAAAAAAAATGCACAACAGCATCGTATCAATTTTTATAGATAAGATAAAGAAGAGCAGTTTCCCTTAGTTTTCTGTGCCTCTTTACTTTCTTACCCTCTCCCCTTGTGTGAGAAACTCTCAAAGTCAAAGATTTCTAGTTAGGCAAAGATGGCAGCGATAGCAGCAGTGCTTATTCATTATTGCAATACTGCGCGCACATCCCCTATTGGCAAGGGAGAAACTGCACACCAGTCAGTGAAATCAATTCTGTTCTGTGCCCTAAACCCACTGCAGGTGATGCTCTCATGGCTCTCATTGGTTGAGCATCTCAGGCTCACAGACTCCTCGAGACTGTGGCTAGGATTCATTTCCATAGAAGGTCAATTACCAACCTCTTGTTTTTAGGTCTGCCTTGTACTTTTCTGCGGACAGAGAAGGGCAATGTTTCCAAAAGTCAGTACATTCATTCTGTCCTGTGCTGGGCTCTACCCACCCTGTATTTATCTTGTGCTTGTCTCAATTCTCCCCATGTCAGAATGCCCCCAGTCTGAACTTAATTCTGTTCAGCAACTTTCTTGGTGGAAAAACTACTTATACAGCTGTTTTACAAGAGGGTTATACATTCAGTTAGGGCCTACACTATGTACTGAAAATACTGGAAACTTCCACTGCAAAAACACAATCTACCTCTCCCATCTGTGCAGCCTTGCAGACCCAGAGCATGCCAGGTTATTTCTGCTTTCATAGCATTTGCATGCTGTAGGGTGAGCACAAGGTTCTGCTGCTTGATTCTTCTGCAAGAGCTGCCTACCGGTAAATGGTTGCAGGGATGGAGGATGTGACAGAAAGCATTTGTCTCCACAAGAGCAGAGTTACATTCAGTGCAGAGTGTGAGAGTCAGGTTGGTGTGGAAAAGCACTGACACGCTGGGGATGATGCAGTGCTCACATGTCTAACACTCACAGACATTACTGTCAGAAGGATGGTGCTGTGTTGTGCTTCTACCTTTGGCAGCCCCTGGAGAAATGCTATGGCACACAGAACACCTTTGTATTGCACTGACTGCTGCCATGCAGCATGGATTTAACACACCAAATCCAGAGGAGCATGACTGCATCTAACTGCCCTGAGAAAAACTACTGTAGCTGAAGAGATGAGGAGGCAGCTGCTCATCTGCAGAACAAGCAGTACTGCCAGACATTGGGCCAGGTGAGCACCTCCTGCTGCAGCGTGATGATGACAGGGCTGGAGATGATCTGCAAAGCCAGCTTAAAAGTGGGAGACGTGAGTCAACATGGCAGGAGGGCAGAGGTGTTAGGGAGCAGCCAAGGCATCAAAGAGTATCAGAAGGCTTTGAAAAGTATCACAAAGTGACAGCCAGGAAGACTGGGATATATCATGAGCAGCAACCTGGATGCTAGAGATTATTTGCTCCCATACAAAATGGTAGAGATCTTGCTGCAGACATCCCAAAGCCAGGCAAAATGGGAACCCAGAGCTCTGCCTGCACGAACCCCACAGCCATAGCATTGCAAGCTGAGCTGCCTTGCTGTTTGTTGCATTCATCCCAATCCCTGTGATTGAAGACTCAGAATGCAGTCGAGGCGATGACTGAGCATGAGAGTGACTTTATTCAATAAAAGACAGGAGGGCTTGAGAGGTCAAGGGTGAAGATGGGACTCCTCTTGTCAAGATGAGAGTGGCTCAGAGCTGGTGCTGCTGCCTGGTGCCTGGGACTGGCAGCCTGACTCTAAGTCCCCATCTAAGATGCTCAGCTTTACCTCACTGATGCTGCCCTGCTCCTGCATGGTGGTGCTGCTGCTGGGACACTCGGGCTGTGCTTGGGATGGGCAGCACTGCAAAGGCGCTGGGTCACAATCCAGGCAGGTGACTGCTGTGTCTGGCAGGCTCAGGTCACGAGCTTCAGCAGAGCCAGGAGATATGAGAGCATGAACGTGGATGAGCCCCTTGTGTCCATCACTGTTACCATGTGGAAGGCTGTCATCCGAATTGCAGCGATTCATGCTTAATAAGAACTCTCCATTGATGGAAAGACACTGCTTGGTTTGGATCTTTGGGGTTGACAAGGGCTCGAATCACCTAGGAAGGCATAGAAACACAAGGGTTAGTTTCAAACATTTGCAAGTTGAATCATGAAAGGTTGTTGATACTTGGTAATAGAGTGGCGGCAGGAAGAAGCAAGTAGGCTTGAAGCAGCATAGCCACTGTCTTGAAAGTGATCCTCATTCAGGTCCAGCTCGTGTGTTGTTTCACTGTAATCTGCTTCTTTGGGTCTACCTAGTGGGCAGCAACACTCGAGCTGTTACTGATATCATTGAAAAGAACTGGAGACAATTGTTCTATTCCTAAGAGCTTCAAGGTGCCTAGAAGCACAAATAGAAACCAGCAGTATTTCATCACTTCACCAAAAGGAAGGTCAAACACCTGAGCTGTGAAGAGCAGTTACAGAACCTATGCATAAGATCACACCAGACATACTTTGTTCTAACAACAGTTATGGCACATAGTCCATTTCCTTCAATATTCCCAAAATGAAATGATGTGGAGCATTACAGGGAAAGAAACACTGCACACAGACACTATGACCCTGATTAGACTCAAGCAGCAGACTTAAAACAAGTCAGAGTTTTTGATTCCAGGATATTTCAGGACCTATCGTGTGAAATTCAGTTACACAACAGTGCCTAGGTGCCTGCGTTTCAAGCAACTTTCAGATCACAGCCATGTAAAATAAAAACAAATTCAGTGCAGAAATAGCAAGCCTGTACCTTAATACTCATGAGATTATCCATTTTTTACTGCATTCTGACTAAGTTCTAAAACTTGCTCATCCCAGTTCACTTCAACAAGTTCCACCAGTTCAAGCAATGCAGTTCTGAGATCCGGTGTATGTTAGGCAGATAGAATTGAACAGTGCAGAAATAATCTCTGACAGCTTTAAGAGCTCTGTTCTGCTTACAAACTCTCAGTCCAAAACTATTCTCAGTTTTAAGGAAATGAACACCTGAAGCAGTTGGATCATCTGCCGCATTCTGCTTCTTGGCATCATGATTAGCACAAAGGGTTTTCTGCTGTCCTGCAGAGATGGAAAAAGTCCTGCTTACAAATGGACCAAGTTTCAGTGTACAGCAGAGTTTGTACCAGACTAAAAAGCCATGCCATTCAATTCATGTGCTCAGGTTGTTATGCACTCCGAAAGGAAACAGAACTAACTGTTGGATTCTGAAGGCAATCTGTGGGGTCCTACATTACCTCCTGATTCTGGAAGAGGAAATTCTAATAGCAAATGCAGAACTTTGATCTTTGTAGACATGAGAAGAGCTGGCATTTAGGAACATTCATTTCAGGGAAATCAAATGATGTGTCTGTATTTTTTACTACAGATAGTATAGGGAGCAGCCAGTTGAAGAACCAGATACAAAAAATCCAGCCCATTGGCAAGAAAATACTTCTCCTTAAATTCTGTATGCTATCATGGTACAGAATTAGGCTACAGTGCCACATAGGCCAACCAAGTGTAGAACCAAATCCACAAAATACTGGTAGACAAAGCAGCAAAAACAGGGACAATATTCAGCAGACAGGCCTTTCTACCCACAGCTCAGCATGTTCTGCCATCCGAAAAGCAAGGCCTCTTGTCAAGCTCAGCTATTTCCCTTCTCAGTGTATTCTAGCACCACTGATACCCACTGGTATCCTCCTGTAGAGTGCCATCATATTGTCATCATCCAAAGGGAAAACCCACACAGCAGAGCATACAGCACTACACCCATGCTCCAAATATCCGCCTGAAAAACAAAAAGACAAGCTTACAAACCTGAAGCACCTCAAATGGCTTCCTGACAGACTGGATTGTCTGCCCTTGCCAAAGCCCACATATAGCCCATGAAAAGCTGGCTCTTTCCCTCAGGAAATAAAACCTTATCGTCCCAGAGAAAGCATATAACCCTCATTCAATTGCCCTTCCACTCAGCTTAGAGCACTACTAAAACCAGCATCTTCACCTTAGCTCATCACACTGCTGCACTTCCTTTTACAAGGATTTCACTGGCAAAAATGAAATCAAAGCCGTCACAAGGGATTTAGCACAGTTACATGTTACTGGCTACGAGAGCTGTCAGCACAGTCACCTGTCTGGCTTTGCTGCTGTTCGGTTCTCTTTATGTAGAGGCACAACAAGGTTCAGACACAGTGCAGTTCTCACTTTGACTGTAAAGAAAAAGGAGGCTTGAAAAGCAGCGTGTGGAAAACAAAGAAACAAGAATTAGAACAACAGTGGGGCCATGGCACTTGTAGGAATTGCTCCGCCTTTAACAGCGATTCAAGAAGGATGAGGGCATCCCAAACCAGACCAGTTTGGACAGATTAACAACTGCAAGTAGTGGGTTCCAAAATTCCAGACATGAAATCAAAGCTGGAAAAACTCTTCACATTTTCATCTCTCAATTTTTAGTTCATTGTGCATTACAACGGAAACAATTCTTCACATACAACTTGGAAGCTAAAGACAAGTCTGACAAAACAGACTGTACAGAAATGATGGATAATTAACAGAGCAAATTGCTCTTTCAAACACTTAGTAATAGAAAGAGATCTCTGAAGTTGCTGTTCTGTAGAGCCCCAAAGCAGTCGCTTGAGGCAGTTCAGGATTAGCCAGAGACAAACCAGCCAGCTGTGTGAACTGAGACCAATTGCACTTTTCTAGTCTGTGGCCACTGACAGCTTCTGAGAGCTACCAAGCGATGCAACCTAGCAGAATTCAGAAGGGAAACCAAGAGAGCCTACCTGAGCTCCACTGCCTTTAAATGCTCTGTGGAGAGGGAAGGGAAAGAGGGGAAAACAAACACCGCTCTACATCCCTCTGAGCCAATAGACACTTTGCCCTGGATTAGCTCTGGTGCTGCATAAGCTGGGCTTCCACAGCATGTGTTCAGGCGGTAATCAAGGCCTGCCTGGAATAACACAAAAAATAGAGAGAAACGTTTGCTTTAACAGAGTTTATGTCTTCTGGTCATAACACTTGAGAAGCCTCAGAGGCTTCTTCTCCTGTGCATATTTTCATTCATCTTAGAGTTTGCTTTCATTCAATGTGACCTCTCTAGGCAAATATTGTCTAAGACCATGAGCATCACATAAATGTGCAGATCTCAAGCTGCTCACTTATCTAGTACCCTTCGCATGATGCTTTATTTTCCTCAGCTGATCATCTAGATTGTGTCTGTTGATTGTGCAACAACAGCCTGTTGATCTCGATTACCTGTGAGAGGCTCTAACTTTGGCCAGGAAAAATCATTTGAGGATCAGTAATTATCTGGGACTCAGTAAGGCAGTCTTCCCATGCTTTCATAACAGCAGAGATACACACACACACAAACTCGTGGAACCCCACTGCTTTGCACAATCCTGTGCACACTCACGTGTGTCATGCACTGATTTCCCAGCCAGTCCTCATAGGGTCTCTTACTTAGGACGGGAGTGTAGGGGAGCAGCCAGAAGCTGTTTGCATTCCCTGCTGTCTGCTGGGCAGCTTTGCTGGAGATGCTTGGGTTGCTTTGTTTTTCCTTGGGAGGTGGGAAGGAGCTTTGGGTTGGAGGCACATCCCGTGCCAGAGCATCCCAATGGCACGTGTGGGGCACTGATCTGCAGCAGATGAAGGGGAGGAGGTCCCAGCACAGCTCTGCACCATGCTCTGCCATACTGGGCAGCTTGTTCCTGGCTCAGCAGCGTCATCAGACAAGAAGCAGGGAAGGAAATCAAGGATGGGGGGTACCATCAAACGCAGTTAGTGCATGCCTGTGCAAGACAAACAGACCCAGAGCTTGCAGGTTGTTCCTGCTTTTGTAGCATTTGTGTGCTGTAGCTGAGCAAAAGGTTCTGCTGCTTGAATCTTCTTCTGCAAGAGCCACCTACCGGTAAATGTCTGCGGGGATGTAGTCGGTGTGCACGTCTGAAGCCATTTGAGAACCTAGTCGTTCTTGCTGCAGGACCCCTGTCTTCTGTTAAAAGCTGAACGGTCCCCAGAGCACCTGTTTCCATCAGCTACCACCATCCAAAGCAGCCAGCCTTCTTACAGTCACCTGGCCCAAACATCCCTTTTGCTCTACACTTGATTCCTGCAAGAGATGGGAGCTCGGCACGCACACCATCCTTCCAACACCCCATCCCTGCAGCAAGGGATCACAGCGCTGGCACAGCTGAAACAAAAAGGGTGTGCGAGTTTCCTGTTAGCACTCAGTGTGAACCAATCTACCACTGAGCAACACCGTGAGTCCCCACTCACCTCAGCACAGGTCAACCTGTAACCCCAACCTTCCCCTATCCATGTGCACACGCACACCCATTCACCACCCTGCCTGCTTTGCACACCCCCATGCACACTCTGCATCGTGTGCCCTCCTTTGCATTCACAGACGTGTGCAAACCATCCCTGGGAACACCTACGTGCCTACACCTTCCACAAACACCCCTTTGTGTGCACCTGTGTGCAACCCAACTCCTCAGCACACGCACGCGTTTGTGCCACCCTGTCCATGCACTCACCACGTGCCCTCCAGCAACCAAGGATTGCAGAGATGCTCCAGACTGTGCCAGAGATGGAATCTCAGAGTGCTGGGACATTATTGATCACTAAGGAAAACACTTGGAAGCATATTCAATCTGCAGAAGCTGTAATTACTGGGCACAGTTAGCTTTCCTATGGCTCAGCTGGAGGAGGCGGGTGCTCTCATACATCTGAGACACTCGCACAATGTTGGGATCATTCTGATGGAAACTATGTCTTCAGATATCATGGTTAAAACCATCCAAGATGATCATGCAGAGCCTTAGCTCTTGAGCAGCACTTCCTCCCCACCCTTCACTACTCCAAGCAGCTCCAACAAACTTCTCAGAAGAAATCCAGGCCAGCACAGACCTGGCAGACCAGAACCAAGCGCAGCTTGTGGGACGGCAGTGCCCACTCCTTGCTTCCACCCTGCTCCAGCAGGTTAAGGAGTCTGAGCCTCACTGGCCTTTGACAACTCAAGACTTTCAGCACCTCATGCCAACATTTCTCACTAAGATACACCTAAGGCATTGAATTCTCTTCTCACTACCTCCTCCCAGTCCTCCCCTAGGAACAGAAACAATTCAGATTCTACAGCAAACTACAGCATCTGCACTGCAAGAGCACACTGAACCACCTGCAACAATGAAACATGGTTTTGGAGAGTGGGTATGAAAACACACCTTTAGACAGCTGTCTCCCTGTAGCCAAAAGGAAACCAAGAAGGAAAAGTCCAGCCTGAAACATGCCCATGCTACTAGCCCAGGTTTTTCACAGTCAATGCAGAATCCATCCTGTTCTTGAGGTAACAAACGACCAGTGAGTCTCCCGTTGCTCCACCCCTTCTCCTTCAAAGCCTGAAAAAGAAAGAATAAACAAGCAGAAGAAACCCAGACGTACCTTTCCACACACAGAGCAGAAAGTGGAACAGCAGTTGTCTCCTTCCTGAGACATGGTGGGGAGCATCCCAGAGGAAGCCCAAGTTCTTTGCTTCTCTCCACAGGGACTTCAAGCACTCTTGGCAAGAGCTGCTTTGGTTCTTTCTTCAATTGCTTCCATCACCAGAATCTCCTTTGGAAAAGGAACCCGAATGAAAGAATCAGCAAATGAAAAAGAATGAGCAATAGCCACTTTACCAGCTTTCTTCTGACACTCAATTTAGACTCTTGACTCGGGCAAGGTCTTAAAATCAACTGGTTACAAGAACTGTCCCAAAATATATCCAGCTTCTGTACAGCTGCCATTCTTTCTGACAGCGAGTGTAATCACAGAATCATAGAATGGCCCGGGTTGGAAGGGACCTCAAGGATCATGAAGATCAATCACCTCCCTGTCCCTGCTGGCCATCCCCTCTTCTGATGGAGCCCAGGGGACCATTTGCTCTCTGAGCTGCAAGAGCACGCTGATGGCTCACGTTCTGTTTTTCATCCACCAGGACCCCCAGGTCCTTCTCTGCGGGGCTTCTCTTAAGGACTGCTCCTCCCAGTCTGTAGAAATGCCTGGGATTCCTCCAGCCCAAGTGCAAAACCTTGCACTTTGCTGTGTTCAACCTCATTAGATTCACGTAGGCCAACCTCTCGGTTGAGCTCCCTCTGAATGGCATCCCTTCCTTCCACTGCGTCAGCCGCACCACTCAGCAAACAGCAGAAGGTGCACTCCATTGCATCATTGGTGTCTCTGATAACCATGTAAAAAAGCACTGGTCCCAAGACAGACTCCTGGATGACACCACTTGTTATCGGCCTCCACCTGGACATAGAACCATGAATCACCACCCTCTGTCTGTGGCCTTTCAACCAATCCCTTATCCACCAGGTGGTCCACCTGTCAAATCCACATCCCTCCAGTTTAGAGATAAGGATGTGGTGGAGGGCAATGTCAAAGATCTTGCTCAAGTCCAGGTCAATGACATCTGTTACCTTCCTTTTGTCCACAAATGCCGTCACTGCATCATAGAAGGCCACCAGACTGGTTAGGCATGGCCTTCCCCTGCTAAAGCCACGCTGCCTGTCTTGGATCACATGCTCATTTCTTATGTGATCAAGCATGTCTTTGAGGCAGATCTGTTCTTCACCATCTACATCAGTTACACATTTGAATCAAATAATTGGTGTTCCTGTCACCAAGAAAACCTCTTTGTCTTCTACTCCTGCTGCACTTCTGTGCTTTCATCAGAAGCAAAGGAAGAGACCACCTCCTAGATCCAAATTTTAAGAAACCAACACCCAATAGGTGTCATCTGAAGTAAAATAGCAGAGAAATTAAGATGACTCTTCTGCATCCAGCTTGGATCACTCCCTCACTCAGGCACACCACCATCAGATCAAGGAGATGCTGCCTTCAGCTTAGAGACTGTATGGGAAATCACAGCTTGAACCTCTGATTAATCAGCTGAGGCAAGTATTGGGTCAGCTGCGGGAGCACAGGTGAGAGTAATCTAGCTGTGCTCCCAGAAGGGGTGGACCTCGACTCAACCTCCTCTGAGACCTCATTTAAAGGCTGACCACCACTGAGACAGCATGTCTTAGAGATTGCTCCCTAGTTGAGGCTGCCTCAGCTTTCTAGTCAAGGTATCGATATTGGTGAGTTTCCCTTTGCTAATAACCTTAGGCTATTTACCACCATCTTGGTTAATATCTTTTTATTAACCACCCTTACAGAGACCATAAGGGTTTGGGCTTCCAAACTCTCAGCAAGCATTTGGATCAGCCAGCTTCCTGCCGAGGAGCCCCCTGCATCACTGCTGCCTATTCTGGTACCGGACCCGCAGATGCTTCAGAGCTCATTAGCATGGACTTCCTTCCTCCCCTCAGCAGCTGCTCCTGCACTCACCTTCATTCCTACTCAGATACCGGCCGCTTCCAGCACCAGCTGACCTGCAAGACACAGAAAGGAAAGGTGGGAGTCATGCAAACGCACAAGCCCAAGGCTGTGTCACCACCACACATGGCAGCCTCGGGAAGTCAGCTGAAACTACAGCCTTTGTCAGAATGGAAACAGGCACCGTCAATTAAGTGTGACCTCTGAACTCATTGCCACCATCAGAAATAGGCACTGAAATCGCTCACTTCACTGCAGCTGGTTAACTCCAAATTCTTTTGCTTTTGGGAAAATGCGGACACGGAATTGAAGGACACCAGAAAAACGACATCTACTTCATTGTAGGTGGTTAAGCTTGGAAGCAGGACTTGAGCAAGAAATGCTTCTCAGCTCCTTGAAAGGCACTAATCCTGACCTCTGCCACAGGTGGCTGAGTGACACAAAAGTTGAGCTGCCCATTCAGAAGCACATGGAGCAGGCCATGGAGCGGTTACATACCAACACATGAACAGGCACTTTCCCATTGGAAGGGAAATCCCTTCTCCCTGCCATGCCATGCCCACACTGCTCCTCAGGGCTGCACTGACAGCACAGACAGAATTGAAACATCTTTTGTCATCATTGTGGTTTTTCACAGACCCAGACAATGAGATACTGGGTTGCTGTGTGGGTTCCTAGGCGGCACTGCCATTTCCAAGCCATTGCTTCCTAGGGGCACAGAAAGGAAAACGCCTGAACAAAATTTCACCCAGAGATTGCTATTTTACCATTCTTCCATGCAAAACAGGAGGACAGTACAGCGGATTTGTGCAGCTGCATCAACACCCTGGGTGCTAAAGGAATGCAAAGACAGAAATATCAAAACTACAAGGAGGGAAGCTATGTTTAGTAATATCTTTTCTCATTTACAACAGGCAGTTGGCACTACTAAAGGAAAATCCCAGGCCTCAGGTTCTGACAGTGCGACAATCTGGCACGGACTCAGATGTGAGTGATCCAAATGGTTTATTCCAGGTTCTAATACCACTTCTGTGAATTCACACGTTTTCTCTCTTAACTTTCCCACAGCCTTCACATGTCCACAGAACATCCCACAAACTCTCCTTTACGGCGCACGTAGGCACTCATCCCACCAGAGCCATCAGTCATTCCTAGCCATGTGCTTCTCCTCCAGTCACGGACAGTATCACACGGCCATCATGCATCTTAAATGACTTAGTTTTTCTGTTCTTTCTGGAGGTGTCCTTGGTTCCTAGCCTTACCTTCTCATGCCGTTCATCTTCCTCTGCAGCTCCTGCTCTGAAGAGTCTTCTTATGTTCCCACATGACAGGAAGAAAATGAAGACACAACCCCTGCCACCAAGGTCAGCTCTGCAGCACACGTTACCTGAGGAGCACCTGGCTACTCATGCAAACTGCACAGTGCCAGGAAGATTGTTACATGTTGCACTTCTTCTTCTCCTGGCTCAGAAATTAAATTTTCTACCTAGAAAATGGAAAACAAACAAACAAGCAAACAAAAAACAACAACAACAAAAAACACCTCACCTGACATAAAGGAGACATGATTGTTACTATGGAATTCCGGAGGGCAAGGTATTTGCCCTCTCTATGAAGAAGCTGACTGCAAAGGACTAAGAACAGCCACGATCACGTTGAGAACTTGCGGGTAAAATTCGGGACTGAACCAATAATGGGCTTCTGGAGGTGAGGGTCTGCTCCAGGCCGCCTGGTCAAGGGAGCCTGTTGATGGGCCCTGCTTACTGCAGCTACCAGAAGCACCGCGCTCACTGACTCTCAACTTGATGGGGGATTCCAGTCAGGCTGGGAAATCAGCATGGCTGGCTGCAAGCTGTCTGAGAGACTGCTGGACTGCACTGGGAATAACTTTGTGGGCCAAGCATTAAGCACACCAAGCAGAAGGGAAGGTATTGGACAGACCGACCAGAGGTCAAGCGTTGCTGGACCTGCTGCTCACCAACGCTGAGGAGATCATCAAAGGCGTCAAGGTTGGAGGCTGCCTGGGCTCCAGCGATCATGCCCTGGTTGAGTTTGTGATCTCAAGCGATGTGGGCCTGGCAAAGAGCAGGACCAGGATGCTCAACTTTAGAAGAGCAGACTTCAAGCTACTCAATGGAATGCTGGCCAAGATCCCCTGGCGCGCTGCCCTCAAATATAAGGACGTTGAGGAGAGCTGGCTACTGTTCAAGGATGCCCTCCTGGCAGCACAAGAGGTCTCCATTCCCCTGATTAAGAAAGTGGGCAGGAGAGGTAGAAAACCGGCATGGCTCAGCAAGGACCTGCTAAGAGAACTGAGGGTGAAGAAAGGGGTGTACAAGCTCTGGAAACAAGGCTGTGTCACCCGGGAAGAATACAGGGATGCCGTCCGAACTTGCAGATGTGGGATCAGGAAAGCCAAGGCTCAGGCAGAACTGAACTTGGCGAGGGATGTGAAAAACAACAAGAAAACCTTCTACAGGTACATTGGCCAGAAGAGACAGGCCAAAATGGGCGTGCCTACTCTGGTAAATTTAAAAGGAGAAATGGCTTCAACAGATGAAGAGAAAGCTGAGGTGCTGAATGAGTTCTTCACCTCGGTCTTCACTGGTGGCCAGGATTCTAGTCTTTTTCACGTCCCTAAGTCTTGCACCCCCATACCTCCATGTGGGGACCAAGGAGGTAAATCCCTCCCCACTGTAAGGGTAGAGCAAGTCCGAGAGTGCCTCCTTAGACTGAATGAGTATAAGTCTATGGGGCCAGATGGCGTGCATCCCAGGGTCCTGAAGGAGCTGGCTGAGGTGGTTGCTGAGCCGCTCTCCATCATATTTGAGAAGTCGTGGCTGTCAGGTGAGGTCCCGGATGATTGGAGGAAGGGTCACGTCACTCCCATTTACAAGAAGGGGAGCAGGGACGACCCGGGTAACTACAGGCCGGTGAGTCTCACCTCTGTGCCTGGGAAGATTATGGAACAGATCCTCCTGGACAACATGCTTGATCGCATAAAGAACAAGCATGTGATCCGAGACAGCCAGCATGGCTTCACCAGGGGAAGGTCATGCTTAACTAATCTTGTGGCCTTCTATGATGGAGTGACGGCGTTGGTGGATGAAGGGAAGGCGACCGATGTCATTTACCTGGACCTGAGCAAGGCCTTTGACATGGTCCCCCATCACATCCTCATCTCCAAATTGGAGGGAGGTGGATTTGATGGGTGGACAACTAGATGGATAAGCAATTGGTTGAAAGGCCGCAGACAGAGGGTGGTGGTCAATGGCTCTATGTCCAGGTGGAGGCCGGTAACGAGCGGCGTCCCTCAAGGGTCTGTCTTGGGACCGGTGCTCTTTAACATCTTTATTAATGACATCGATGAGGGAATGGAGTGCACCCTCAGCAAGTTTGCTGATGACACCAAGCTGAGTGGTGCAGTCGATACGGTGGAGGGAACAGATGCCATTCAGAGGGACCTTGACAGGCTGGAAAGCTGGGCTCGGGTGAACCTAATGAGGTTCAACACAGCAAAGTGCAAGGTTTTGCACTTGGGCCGGAAGAACCCCAGGCACCTGTACAGGCTGGGAGAAGTTGTCCTTGAGAGCAGCTCGGCTGAAAAAGACCTAGGGGTCCTGATAGATGAGAAACTTAACATGAGCAAGCAGTGCGCTCTGGCAGCCCGGAAAGCAAATGGGATCCTGGGCTCCATCAGGAGAGGGGTGGTCAGCAGGGATAGGGAGGTGATCGTCCCTCTCTACTCTGCTCTTGTGAGGCCCCATCTGGAGTACTGTGTCCAGGTGTGGAGCCCTCAGTACAAAAAAGATATGGAAATTTTGGAAAGGGTCCAGAGGAGGGCCACAAAGATGATCAGGGGGCTGGAGCACCTCCCCTATGAGGACAGGCTGAGGGAGTTGGGTTTGTTCAGCCTGGAGAAGAGAAGGTTGCGAGGTGACCTCATTGCAGCCTTTCAATACCTGAAGGGAACTTACTCCCAGGAGGGGAGTAAACTCTTCGAAAGGGCTGATAATAGCAGGACTAGGGGAAATGGTTTTAAGTTGAAGGAGGGAAGATTTAGGTTGGATGTTAGGGGAAAGTTCTTTACTAGAAGGGTGGTTAGGTCCTGGAACAGGCTGCCCAGTGAGGTTGTGGATGCCCCGTCCTTGGAGGTGTTCAAGACCAGGTTGGACAGGGCCCTGGGCAACCTGATCTAGTAAATGTGTATGTTTGGTGGCCCTGCTAGGCAGGGGGGTTGGAACTACATGATCCTTGAGGTCCCTTCCAACCCGGGTAATTCTGTGATTCTGTGATTCTGTGAAGGGAAGCATTACTGGACATGCTGCACAGCAGGGGTTAAGACTGGAGGTGGTCAGGGCTGTAGTGACCATGCCCTCCTAGAGTTCCTCATCTCAAGGAATGCGGGCCTGGCAAAAAGCAAAGTCAGGACCCTGAGCTTCAGGAGAGTCAGCTGCAGCCTGTTCAAAGAATTCTTGGACGAGAGACACTGGAAAACTGTTCTTAGGAGCAAAGGGTTCAAACATCCCTTTGTGTGCACCTGTGTGCAGCCCAACTCCTCAGCACAGCCCTGTGCAAGCACACATTTGTGCCACCGCATCCACGCACTATCTATGTGCTCACACACACTCACACAACCACATCCCTTAGTGCAGCCCTGTGCGCACACACACTCACACATGTGTAACCGCTTCCTTTCACTCCCAAAGTGCACGCACACACCAGTACCACAATGTCCTTGTGCAGCTCCAACACTCTGCACACCCCTGTGCACGTACATATATGTGCATGCTCGTCCTTGCACACATACCCACAGACCTACACACACCTGAGCAACACCACTGGTTTGTACACTCATGGACACAAATGTGTGTACAACACCATCCATGCACAAATACACACACACACACACGGATCCCCACTGCTTTGCACAATGCTGTGCACACTCACGTGTGTCATGCACTGATTTCCCATCCAGTCCTCAAGGGGTCACTTACTTAGGACAGGAGTGCAGGGGAGCAGCCAGAAGCTGTTTGCATTCCCTGCTGTCTGCTGGGCAGCTTTGCTGGAGATGCTTGAGTTGCTTTGCTTTTCCTTGGGAGGTGGGAAGGAGCTTTGAATTTGAGGCACATCCCGTGCCAGAGCATCCCGATGGCACAAGGGGGATCAGGGCCCCTCTATTGGTTACCTCGGTGGCTTGCAGCAACTGGAACTTTTTGCCTATTGAGAAAGCTAAAAAGTGTGAGTTCCTCCTGACCCATATCAACAAAAATCTCAACCATAAAAAAGAGACGTCTTCGTATTCAAGCAAATGACAACAGTAAGACCATGCATGTTGTTTTGTTGTATTTCCTCTGTAATCATGGGGAGGATATGAAGAAGTGGTATAATTCATCCACTTCTGCACTTCAGGCACAAGTTCCTTAGAATTGGAAGAGACCCTTAAAGGCCATCTAGCCCAGCTCCCCTGCAATAAAAAGGGACATTCACAGCTAGATCAGGTTGCTCACAGCCTGGTCATTAGTCATCCCAGAGGCAAAACACACACTGAATGATCTCTCCTTCAGTCATAAATCCTTGGAGACAACAGCATTGACACTGCATGTTACTGAAGCAGTAAAAGAAATTGCTCCTGTAACTCTCCTTGTGTTAAGTAAAATGATGATAAAAAGCAATGGAATGCTTTGGCAGGACACCAAAACCATCCTCCTTCCTTGATATCTGCTGCAATGGAACCTTCCACTGGAAGAAAGCCTCTGATGACTTGTCACCCCAGAGAGGTCAGCTTTAGAAGCAGGACTGCTGCACAATAGAATGAACTGGAGCTCCTTAGCATCTCTTACATCCAGGAGGGGTGTGATCAGACCCACCTATCACCTTCAGGTGCGCTTTCTGACACCTTGTCTGACTTCACTGTCACTGTGCCAGCATCCTCAGGCTTAACCTGCTTCATTGTCAGTGTGCAGCAATTGCCAACGTTCTTGATGTCATTGTAATTGTTGGTGTAAAGGAGGTTGCCATTCAGGAACCATTCCACGTCCTCGTCATTATGGGACAGCTCGCAGGAGAAGACAGCAGAGCTCTCTTCTTCAATTTCTACATCCTGCAGGTGCTTCGTTACTTCTACATTGCGGGCTGTGGGGAAACAAGGTGAACTGTTACCACTGTTACTATAAATCATACTGGGATGTGGTAGAATGGTTGGACTAGATGATCTTTGTGTAATCATCTATGTGAAGATAATACATGTATAAAGTTAGCAGGAGAGAACGGCAGAAGTCAACCTCAAGAAGAGAAATCTGAGGTGAAATAGGACATGGAAGAGGCCACCCTCCCTGCTCATACCTTCAGCTGTCAGCGTGGCCTCAGTCTCTGCAATTCCTGCCTTGCACTTGTACACACCAGCATCATCGGGCTTCAGCTTCAGAATTCTGAGCTCTACTGAATGCTTATCCCTCTTGATCTTGTACTTCTCAGAGGGCTCGATGGGTGTGCGGCCCTTGAACCATTTCACAACCTTTGGAGAAGGCCTGAAGTCACAGGACAGGATGACAGAATGACGTTCCAAAGCTGTCTTGTCCTCCAACTTCCTGGTGATTTCTATATGGTAATCTGCAAAGCAGGGGTGGAAGAGAAGAAAGGATGAGGACAATTGGAAGAAGAGGAAAGTCTCTTGCGTGTATTCCATTCCAATTAATGTCAAGTTCACAATGGTTCTTTGAACGACTCTAAAGATAAAACAAACGATTGTCTATAGGGAATGCCATTGACTACATTTCTATGAAGTAATACTGTACAGTATCTACCAAATGCAAGGTCCAGCTCTTGTTCTGTGCTTATTAAATTGCTCCCAATTGTTGAGGCTTTTATTCAAATAAGAGTGAGTTGAAAATATAACAAGTACTTTAGGATGTGAATGGATAATCTTACGCTGGGGACAACAGCAGATAAAAAGCCTGCAAGTTTCTTTCAGATGAAATCAATGACAAACCGCACCAAATTTAGGTGCTACCAAACTTAAACTTGTCTAGTTCAGAAATACAATTAATTTCACCTGATTTGACTTCTTTGCTATAGCCAAGGACAAAACCTCAGCTCTGTAAATCTGAATAGTAAGCACATCACAGCTATTCAAACACATCTTTTACTGAGATGCAGCTGTCTCATTTAGTGTCCAACGACTTTGAACTGGAAATGGAGCAGACCAAAGCAGAATCTAAACATGGCTTCTACAAGGACTGATCAAATGCGGCCACCGTCAAATTCAAAGTATCTGATACAGAAGGATCACACTCACTGTCAGACAAAACCTCTTTGGAGAGGTGAACTGACTGCCCTGTTCACCCCCACTTTGGAAATAACTGCACTCATTTCCTACCTGCTCCCAGCAGTGTGGGATGGTGGGATAGCATCACACTTCCCACACTAAGCATCCCACCATGTCACTTGTTCCACCTAAACCTCAGTCCCAAAACAAAAGGGGAACTCGCTTCTGAACCCTCTTCACTTCATTTCAGATGTCTTATATGCTTGATCTCCAACCCACCCCCCACTCAGGAGAAAGACCCCCCGCTTACACCCTACCATCTTGTTGCATTCTGATGTTGTCAACAGCCTTCAGCTTGTTGTCCTCTTTGTACCACTGGGTCTGAACCTCATTGTGTGAAATCTCACAGACAAAAGATGCACTCCCATATTCATTCACTTCCACATCTTCCAGTGCTTTAACAATCTTGATATCTCCAGCTGTGAAACAGTAGAGATATATTTGTCAGGGTATTTCCAGAACTGAGTGCAGCATCTTTTCCTTACACATATTTGCATAGAAAATAAGTAGGATTATGTTTTATTCTAAACCATCACCCATTCCTGAGTCATTTCTCTCTTCAACACAGTCAATGCATTATTGCCCTTGAACTTAAAGACAGACCTACTAGCTACAATGGAGCTCCCTGCAAACAGTTTTCATGGAAACCAGAATCTCATTTATTCTAAAACCTTTCAAGCAAAATTAAGGGTAGAAAAACAATAGAACTGACTGAATCTTTAAGGTCATTTAGTTCCAGTCCCCCTGCTATAGGCAGGGACACCTCCCTCCACACCAACTCTTCTCCTCAGGGTCAAGGCTTCTCTCAAATCATTCTCCTCTAAGCCTGTGCCTGTGCTTGGGATTGCCCTGACCCAGGTGCAGGGCCTTGTACTTGGCCACACTCAAGTTCATGAGGCTGCCAAGGGCCCACCTCTCCAGCCTGTCCAGGTCCCTCTGAGTAGCATCCCTTCCCTCTAGCACATCAACAGCACCGCTCAGCTTGGTGTCATCTGCAAACTTGCTGAGGCTGCATTTGATTCCACTCTCCATGTTGCCTACAAAAATGTTAAATAACACTGGTCCCAACACCACCCTCCACCTGGACACTGAGCTATTGACTGCAGCTCTCTGAGTGTGACCATCCAGACAGTTCCCTATCCTGCAACTGGTCCATCCATCAAAACCATTTTTCTCCAGTTTGGTGACCAGGATGTCATGCAGGACGGGATCAAATGCTCTGCACAAGTCCAAGTAGATGATGTCAGTTGCTCTCCCATTATCCACTGATGCTGTTACTCCATCATGAAAGGCCACCAAGTTTGTCAGACATGGCTTGACCTTGATGAAGCCATATTGGTTACCACCAATTACCTCATCTTTATTTTCCAAACTATGCCAAGGAGAACTAGACAGAACTCTACAGTGTTGTGTCACTACAAACCTGTCTGAACCATTGGCTTCTCTGCATGCTCATCACTAGTCTCTCCTTAGCTTGTGTGCCTACAAACAATGTATGGGGAATGTCAGCCACAAATCTTACCTAGGGGACATCTTTGCTTCAAAATCCTTTGAACATCACACAATCCCTTTTAACTCTCCAGGTCTGCATTTAGTTATGTCAGAATCAGGCCATATTTCTGTGCTGCTATATCCCTTTCCTTCTGAAGGGCCTGGATACAACTTGGATTAACCTCAGGAGAAGAGTTCCTGCATAGAATCATAGATTTACCCAGGTTGGAAAAGACATTGAAGATCATCAAGTCCAACCGCAGCCTAACCAGTACCCTAACTCTAAAAACCCTACACTAAATCATATCCCTGAGTACCACATCCAAAAGGCTCTTAAACACAACCAGGGATGGTGATTCAACCACCTTTCTGGGGAGCCTATTCCAGTACCTAAAATCTCTAGTATCTAAATCTCTCTAAAAGAGCACAGGTATTAATCTGACCAGAAAGGTTCCTGTTTGTTCATAAAATGAGCCTTTTCCGCTCCATCTTGCATAGGTCACTGGGCACAGGGTAGCTGGGAGACCACAGAAAAAGTGGTTCTGTGAGCAATAGGGAAACTACTGCCTAATCCAACTCCTCCAATCTCTGCGCTCTGCCAGCATGTCTAAATAGGGTGGCAGATACACACAGGAGATAAATATTTCCACTTCCCTCAGCCAACACTGCTCTGAATTTCTATGGGACACACAGTTAGATGAAAAGGCATTTGACAAAGAAGGAAATGAAAGAGTTTAATCTGCTGTGTCATTCTCTCGGTAGCCAGAATAACTAACCCTCGCCAGTGTTAGTTCAAAGAATAGGCAGATTTTATCTCCTGACATGAGCAGTAATTCAAAGAAGCTGGTATATGATCCAGTATCCTGCATATTCACTGCAGGCAGGAAAAGACATTATGAGATAAGGGAGATCTACACATCACTTGTTATGAACACCTCATAAAGATAAAACCACACACAAGAGGAGAGTTTAGGAAGAGGACCACTCTTGGACTACTTTCCAAGAGGCATCAATTAGTAACTCTCTTCGCTCATTTTTCACACTACTCCACAGTGTCCTCCTGAGCCCCCTTACTCCTGTTGCCAACTGCTGATGCAGGGAATCCTGAGGAACCAAGGATTCATAGTTGTTCCATCAGTAGTCCTTGGTCAGCTCTCCCTCCCTGCCCCTTCTGTTTTGATCCCACTAACCAAATTTTAGTTAGTCTGAAAAGAGGATGGAAACCTCCGCAGCAATTAGTTTCTAAATATCTTGCAATGGGCAGCTTGTAGGAGCCCCATCTCAATGCCCACAGCACAGGAGGCAGGACTGCTTAGCCCATGCACTAGTGCATTTACCAGCACAGATGTAAGCCCAGATCTATGCACACCAAATACAGGCTCTCAGTTTGCACAAGGAGGCATCCATGGAGCTGAAGTATTAGGCAGATATTGTGGTGGGGCAGCAGTTATTGAGACGCCAGACAGAAAGGACACAGATAACGTGGCAACTCAGCTTTACCATTATGACTGATGATGGAACATCTAATTTCACTGCTCAAAAGAGAACTTCCATATAACTGGAAAGAATGAAATTCACAGGGGAAACCACACACAGACACACACAAAAGCAATACAAAGGAGATGAAGGATGGTTCACATACTAGTGATTCACTCTGAGACGCAAGCAAATGAAAGAGTATCCCCAACCATTTGCCTCCTGAAATGCTAAGTATATAAACTCATTGCTGTGATAACTCTGCCAGACGTGAGTCATACACTGTAAAACCTTATGGGGTCAATCAGTTTAACTTCATAAATTCATTACACCAACAAAAACAGACCATCGTGTCCAGGCTGGTTCATTTCAGCTCTTCAAAGCTGTTGGTAAAACTGCCTGAGAGCTGAAATGCTTACCAGCAAAAGCTAAAAACTGTAAATCAAATGTAATAGGCTGGCTTTGTCTACTGTATAGAAATGATGCCTGAAAAAAAGAAAATAAAAAAGAACGTAAACCAGAACAAATGGAATGGCTACATAAAACAGCCAGTACTGAAACAGCAACCCAACCTGGTTGCAGAATGAGAGAGAAAATGAGAGTTCACCAAAGTCATGGGACAGGACACATGTTCATGTTCATGCTAACACTGAACCCAAGTGGCCACATGAGGACAGCATCTAGTAGGAAATCAGAAAAAAGCATCCTTTCATACGTCCCTTGGGAAGGTGGCATCTACCAGGGCACAGCAGACCCGTGTGTTCAGTAACAAGTCTGATGCTTCAGAGCCCAATGATGAGCTACAAACTGGGGTTTAACCAATGCAACACATGGAGGGAAAATCTGTCTTGAGCATAAAGAAGAAAGAGAAAGGTATCCAAAAGGACTAACCAAGAAATGCCCAAACTGCCCATGAAGCATTTCTTCCCGTGGTGCAAAATACCACAAGAGGATTTATTTGCTCTTTCAGTTAAACATAAAATGAACCTTTAGGGTAGCTGATGTCTTGTCTTAGGCTGCTCAGCATGTGGATGTTCCCTGATCTTCATATTCACACTTGTGAATAATGAGACTTCTCTTATTTCCCTGGGAAGTAATGCCCACTTTTTTACTTTGACAGAGCTCCTTCCCATCCTAGAAGGGAAAATATCAAGTCAGATCTCCATTAGTCCTTCCATCTCTGCACTCAGCAAAGGGAGCCTTCAGATCTATGCTTAATTCACCCACTCCCCTAGAATTAATGGAACTGTGCTTACTGGAACATATGCTGAAGCTTAAGCACAGTGCAGTGTTTTCAACATGAAGGAATGGCTATAGAACATGCATAAATTCTGGCTGACCTATGACAGCTTAAAGCACTGCGGAGGACTGTTAACAAGCCTGTTTGGACATCACCTTGAATAAATGACGTTATCCCCAAGTAAGGGAAGGAACAGCTGAGCACCGGGGAGGTACACAAAGTGCCAGAGCAAATTCTCACACTGTCAGGTGCAAAGAAAACTGAGATTTCACCCCAAAAACCCAGTTCACAACAAGGCTACAAAATCCCGGCTGAGAATTTCTGTGTTAGACTTGAAGCTCAAGACTGTACTGTAGTTCAACCAACAATATTTTGTGCAGCATGACCTAAAAAGTTCACAATAAAACCAAAACAAACTTCAATTTCAACTTGATAAATGAACTCAGGACATAATAACAAAGAGTGCTGATCTGGGCAAATAAAAGAGCATAAAGAAAAGAGAGCAGTGAAAAAGCTATCAAGGAAAAGCTCAGACTCGCATCCCTTGGAAGTGAAATTAAAGGCTCTCATTCATTTCCAGAGAAGTCAGAAAGGAAAATACCATTACATGCCATACCTTGAACCACTTGACGTCCATGTTGGGCCTGGACAGCTCACACTCAAATGTGACCTTGTCCTTCTCAATGACGCTACTGTCTGCCAATGGTTTGCTGATTTTCACAGGCAATTCTGAGAAGGAGAAAGAAGAATGTGGATTTAGTTGGGAACTTAGTTTTGTTCATAACCAGGTCCATGGGTGCTGTTAAATGGATCCTTCCAGATGGAAAAAACATTTCAGGTGGCCTCCTAGATTTTACCCCTTTTTGTGTTGCACGCAAGACTGAAAAAAAAAATTACTTCTGCAAAGTTCTTCTTGTCATAAGGAAACAAATATTTGGGGAATGGCAGAACCAGGTAAAATTTTCCTTCACGTCAAGAAAGTATAAATTTCACTCTCATGCTCTTGGTGTGGTTTCTGCTATGATTATTTGGACTAATTAAGCTTCTCCCTGATGAAAGCCTAGAAGTATATCACAAGAAGGACCAACTTACCCGTGACCTTTTATTTGTCTTACTCAAGCATCTCCTCCTGACCAAAACTGACAATAAAAGATTCAGCCAGACTACAGGTTTGAGCAGCTGAGTTGTTTCTAGGATCTCCTGCAATCTCAAGCTTGGAACACACACTTGTCTTTTGACTAAGTGTCTCTTATAGTGCAGTAAAACAACAGGTTTTCACACGGCGATTCCTCATTTACCTTGATCTGAAATCATTCTCAAACCATGTGGGATCAGTCCAGGGAGAAGGGGAGGAGAGGGGAAGGGAAAGGGGAAGTCCACAGTCCTCTAAAATCAGGCTCCTTAGCCTAAAGCTCAACAGCAAATAGCAGTCCACTTCCCCACATTGCTAGACTCCGAGCATTTAAAGAACATCAGCTGACCTCATTATGAGCTCTAACATAGCCAAAGGAATTCATATATTCAAATATTCTCTTGAGTGATGAGAAATATGGAGCATAACTTCAGACTTCTGCTGTTAAACTCTCACTTCTATCATAAACCAGAGTAAGAGTTCAATGCTGTTTTAGATGGAGGACTCATATTTTAAATAACTCATCTCATTAAGGCTTGGATTCCCTACTACAATTAGTTAAATTCCAGTTTGGATCATGCTTCACCTTGGATCACTTAGGGCTTCAGCCACTTATTGGAACTAACTCAATTTGTCTACAGAGAAGCTGTTTTCTATAGCAACAATAAGCTGTGATTGCAACTGGATGTCGGGAGAGCACAAATCCCGCAGTTATCCTGTACCAACATCCTCTCCTTCCATCAGAACAGCAAGTTTTTAAACCAGACTCATGCAAGCTTGCATGACACACCTTGTGTAAAACTGTTGGCAGCCATCAGGACAGCCAGTTGCTTCCTGTATAGACACTGTTCCATCAGTTTTGGTTTTTTGTCTCGCTAGAACAACAGCCAGTGTCTGAAAACTCCCACAACTGAAGCAACCACGCTGATATACCGCAGTCACTGGAGGTGCTCAAGAGCCACGGGTATGTGGCACTGGGGACGTGGTTAGTAAGTCCAGTGAGGGTGGGCTGGGTTGGACTCAGCTATCTCAGTGGTCTTTTCCAGCCTTGGGTGCAACTTGTAAGAGGGAATGAAGCAGCAAACTGCCCAGCACTGAGCTGCATTCTTCTGACACATGGTATCAGTGAACTGCTGTATTTCCCTATCTTCTCTGGAGCTATTGATCTAACCTAACTGAAAAAGTAAGCCTGAACCTAGATATAAATCAGGATCATAGTCACCCATGGTTGCTTATATATTCAGAAAGACACTCCAGAGGGTAATTCAGCGCATCTAGAAATTAAAGTAGAAGTTCCTTAGTCAAAAATATTCCACAGCCAGATTTTCACCTCGCTACCACTACATTAAAAAGGAGAATCCAACTTGTGGTGTGGGTCATTGATGTTGTTCCGGGGGGAATTGTGGCTGTTCCATGCCCACAGGGTAGAAGACAGCCAGTCTTCCTCTAAGCCACATAAAAAGCTGCTTAGTGCTCCCAAAGCGAATGCTCACCAGTTGTTTCCAACTTGAAGGTCATCTTCTGGCCAGCAGCCTCGCAGATGTATTCTCCAGCATCGTTCTTCTCCAGCTGCTCCACAACCAGACGCCGTGTTTTGCCCACAGATTCCATTCTGAACTTTCTGGAGGAGGCAAGCAGTCTTCCATCCTTGTACCATTTTACTTCGGTTGGATCCTGTGCTACTTCACAGCTGAGGGAGGCACTTGCTGCCAGGGCAGCACTCACCTCTTTCTGCACCTGCTCCTGGTTTATAAACACAGGTTTTGGCTCTGAGGGAAGAAAAGAAAAAGTATTGACTGAGGGACCGAAATGAGACCAACTTGCAGGTTTGTATGTACAGGTTGGAACAGGTTTAGGTTACCACTTGTGCCCAAACTAATAGCCTTCACTAGAGAATATCAGCTCTTCTGTTGAAACAAAGTGTCAAATCTAGGCAAGAAAGAACCTAGGAACTGAAGGAACCAAGAGGGTCCTTGAACACCAGTCCCATGGTTGCAAGTCACTATGCAAACATATTGAACCCAAAAGAACATCTGTCCTGCAGGCAACCAAAACCTGAGTTCCTTTTACTTAAGACCCACTGTGAAACATCAAAACACATAAACATGTGATAGTCAAACCACTGGCTGCCTTTTCATGACCCAGAACAGTACTCCTGGCTTCCTGAACAGACTCCTCATGGCCTCTACCATTGCCACAACTGTGACTGTCAAAGGCACAAAGGAAATATGCTCACCAACGCAGCCCTTTGTTCTTTGTGTGTGATTTGCAGATATCTATCTTACTTTGAGCTCTGGCAATAGTCAGCTCTACCAGGTCTCTTACTGTGAGTAGCAGACTCACCTATCCAGATGCAGCCTCCAACATAAAGGCATAGTAAAAAGGCAGTGTACTACTAGGAGAAGTTCCTGCTTCTCCTGCCATGAAAGGCTGCACGTAGAACATGCACTCCAGCCTCACTGCACATACTTATCTTAGTCAAATGTTTAGGTGAACAAGAATTACAGTTTGGGATCTCAGGCACAGGAGAGATTTGAATAATATCTTGAATATTGCTTCCACTGTACATATATTACTAATTATTGCTCTACAGACAGACTGAAACAGGTCTTTGTGTCATACTGAAACCAAATACTTTCTACAAACCCAGGCAATCAAGTCTAGGGAAAAAACCTCAGCACAGACTACAGTGATCCAGGTGCAGTATAATAGAAACTAGATTTTACTTTACTGTTCTCTGCTGTATTTCATACAACACCTGTCTTACCTGTGACATGAATCTTGAAGGTGAGTTTCTGGCCAGCAGCCTCGCAGCTGTACTCCCCTGCATCTTTCTTCTCCACCTGGCTCACCACCAGCCGACGCTGTTTGCCCTCTGACTCTACCTTGAACTTCTTGCTCGAGGTGATCAGTTTCCCCTCCTTTTATCACTTGACCTCTGTGATAAAATGTTTGCTCATTAAGACCGGGATGTGGTAGCATTGTGGTGGAGTGCTTGTTCATTAGGACCGGGATATAATGGTGGAATATGGAGGCCACAAAGGTTGCAGAACACTCTAATTTTATGGGTAGATTGTGTACTCTGCGTAGTTACAGGCAAAGCGCGCCCCGATGGATACAAAGTTCCACGGAAGGACCAACCAAGGAACGACACACCAAGTCGCACGATCACAACCGACCAATTAAAGGACAATACGCTCGGGATGGACAATACAAAAGAAGTTGCAAGGGACGGGACGGCGCGGCAGTTGGAGGAACAATAATCCCCCTGTCGCCCAGCGCTGAATTGCCTTTTAGTTTTACCCGCTACAATTAATAAAAGTTTATAATTGGAACATTATTGGCTCGTTGCTTATAAATTGATGACAACCTCCATCTTCTCCTGGGCCACCTCGCAGCTCAGCGTGGCATTTTTCTGTTGTTGCAGCCTTCACCACCTTCTGTACCTTCTCCTTGTTTGTAAATACAAATTCTGGCTCTGAAAAGAGAGAGATACATTAGTTTGGCCTCTTGAAAGAAGAGCAGGTTTTGGGGAAGGAGTCAGAAAAATGAATCAGTTCTCCCAGTCTGATGCCCCAAGAGAATGATGTGGAGAGAAGTTGTGCAATTTATGGATGCCCCATCCCTGAAAACATTCAAGTCTAGGCTGGATGGGTGTTAGAGCAACCTAGTCTCAAAGAATGTGTTCCTTTCCAGGACAGAGATTGGAACTGGATGATCCTCCAGGTCCCTTCCAACAAAAGGCATTCTGTGATGCTTCTTGTATGACTCTCATGACTCTTTCGTCCCCTAGCTGCCATTTACTTATGTCTTCAAAACATCAACTTATACAAAACATTCCTGTAGTATTCTCTCCCATGCTAAATGAGCCCTTCCAAGACAAAAACATGTTACATAGAGCACACCCCCTAGTGCTTGACACAAAGCCCCTGTTCTGAAACTTCCTGAGACGCAGCTGCATTGCAGAGTTGTTCTAGTGGTACAGGCACGTGGGAATGGAGAAGTGCAATCAGAACTTTCTTGTCTATGGCCTCATTCCCACAGCAAAAGGAAATTCCTGAAGATTTTAAAAGATGGAGCTGCCTCACAACTGTATTTAGAATAATTTGTTCAATTTCCTCATCAGAAATTAACCACCCCAAGGTTCAGCTCCAAAAATTTTAAGCATAGCAGGGAAAACTTACAAACTAATGACCGTTTTCTAAAACATTCTAGAATGAAAGGCCAAAATGTGTTCTCTCTCACCTGTGACATGAATCTTGAAGGTGAGTTTCTGGCCAGCAGCCTCGCAGCTGTACTCCCCTGCATCTTTCTTCTCTACCTGGATCACCACCAGCCGACGCTGTTTGCCCTCTGACTCCACCTTGAACTTCTTGCTCGAGGTGATCAGTTTCCCCTCCTTGTACCACTTCACCTCCATCTTCTCCTGGGCCACCTCGCAGCTCAGCGTGGCATTTTGAGTCAGTGCAGCCTTCACCTCCTTTTGTACCTTGTCCTTGTTTGTAAACACGTCTTCTTTCTCTGCAGGGACATCACAACAGTCACACCATTTTGCTGTAGTCTGCTGCAGAGCTTACTCCAGTTCCCCATTTTCATTATACTTGCCCTTCACAGGGACCATCATGATGCCTCATTAAGACAGGAAAATACTTTCCCCTCTATTTTGCCTTGGGAAATGAATAGGCATATCATTTCATATCATATCATAAATCTAAACATTTCGCAGTCTGATAGCAGATTTGGACATGAGATTTAGAACACCTGCATGCACTGCTGAACCTCCTCCCTTCTCTTTGTTTCTTCTGATGTCTCTCTACATTTCCAGTAAATCAGAAGGGAATGGCCCTCTAGAACAGGTTGCCCAAGGAGACTGTGGATGCTCCATCCCTGCAGGCATTCAAGGCCAGGCTGGATGTGGTTCTGGGCAGCCTGGGCTGCTGGTTGGCAACCCTGCACATAGGAAGAAGGGGGTTGGAACTGGATGAGCACTGTGGGCCTTTGCAACCCAGGCCATTTATGAGTCTGATTAGTGGCACTTTCCACCTCATTGTGTCATTCAAATTTTGTAACCAGATCTCATCAAACACCTCCCCTTTTCTCACTCCTTGCATGCCTGGTGTGCTCTTGCACTGTAACCCTGCAGACACCAGCTGACTACAAGAGCTGCACAAGTTACCCTCCTTGCCTATTGTTTGTTGCAGTAATTCATTCCTGGATGGAAAAGCACATGTAGAAAAGTGTTGCTATGACACTAGATGACAAAGAAAGTCCTATAGCCAAAATGTTTTGCACCAGAGAGGCTGTAAGTTGATCCTCCAAATGCAAGACACACAAAATGAAGTGTTCCTTTATCTCTGGGATTCCAAGCATTTTCTCACCTCTGACTTTCACTTGGAATGTTGCTTTGTCATCTTTTGTTTCACAGCTGTAGCTCCCTTGGTCTTTCAGGGTCACATTTTTGACCATGAGCTTGCGGTGCGTCCCCTGGGAGATGATGGTTGTCCTCTGGTCCTGCTTCACCTCTATTTGATCTTTCTTCTATACGACAACTCCGCTTGCAGCTGACACCTCACACACCAGCTCCAGGTCTTCAGAAGGACTGACTGATATTTCTGTGTTGGAAGTAACCGCGGGAGACAAGTCTCATGCTATCATGGTCAACAAGCCTCGTTTATTAGGTGTTACAGCATCTCATTTATACAATCAGTAATAAGTTCATGCATATTGCAAAAGTTAAGCTCAGGATTGGTGAATTAGACATTACTTCATCTGACCTTTGTGGTTAGTCTTATAGATACTTTTTCTTTGCAGCTTTGTCTACACCTTGCTACACATCTTGCTTTTCCCTTAGGCCGTCCTTGCTTCTAGATACATATTTCATCTTTAGCTACATACCCTGTCTTTTCACATACTGATTTCCCCACAGCTGCTTAGCTCGTGACCGTCCCTAGGATAAACCGTCTTTGTCTTTAATCACATTCATTCTTTTACAATTTAACTAGAGGAATCTCTTCATGTCCTTTCTCATGAAGCCATTCTGCATAAACACTCTCCACATTTCCCCCGTTTTCTTTTTGGACGACCAAGGATACATTGTATTTTGAGTCAACCATTCTCATTAGTGCATTTTGCAAGCATTTAAAGAGGCAAGGAACTATTAATATGATAGCTATCAGTACCAGACCGATTGTAATCAAATGCTGTAGTAGAGAAGTAAGCCAGGGGCCTAAACCTAAACTTCTAAGCCAGTCATCAAGACCAAAACCAGATTGCACCTGCAAACGGTTAGTTAATGCGTGCAGCGTTTGTATCTGTTTATGTATAGACACGGAGTGGTCTGATAAGTTCATACAACACATGCCTTCGAACTCCTCACATCCGTGCCCCTGTGCTAGTAATAGAAAATCAATTGCTGCTCTATTCTGGAGTGTAGCATGCCTTACTGAATCCACATCCATCAGTAGTTGAGATAATGCCTCTGAGGTGGCATTCGTTTGTTTTGCTAGCCAGCAGCCTAAACCATTTAGCATGGCTAATGCTTTAGCAGCGGCAACATTAGCTGACAAAATAGAGGCAAATATTCTTCCTGTTGTAGACCAAAATTGTACCTTATCCTTACAGTCTGGGGTAAAGGCATGAGTCACCCTTTTCACTCTAGAATGCTGTCTGTGAATTTGGAGGATCATAGAAGTATTTGGAGTAAGCAGTGTTAAACGACCTAATGTGCATGGTCCTCCTATTATCTTAGAGGGGACTCCTGCCCAAGCCCGATCCCCACATATCAGAAACACTCCATAGGGCAATGTTATAGGGTTGTTAGATGAAACAGATATACTGGTGCTTGTATAGTTACACCATGCTGATTGATTTCTATATACAAGCAGGCTAGAATTTACACTTCTTGGTTTGATTTTTGATCTGTCAGGCCCAATTCGATAACTGCCGGTCCAATTAAAATATATGCACCAATCGGCTTTTACTGATCCCAAAATTTCTAATTCTTGTGGTTCTAGAGGGGCTACAGGAAAGTGTGGTATATATGCATCCCAATGGTCTGCGTAGCCCTTTGTACCTTTTGATTGGCAAGGCAGAACACCTTCTGGACATGGAGGAGTGTCCAAAGGTATGCCTACCAAGCAGGTAGAAAAAGGATTGCCAGGAGATGATAATGCTAAACATATGGCATCTTGACCCGTCTTGTTGGCTAACGTAACCCAGACGTTTTCCTTAGGCTGCGGAGGGGCCCAAAATGCACCACAGCATTGCAGCCAGACCAGAACTCCTAGGGCTGTTAGGCCCCAAGAGCTCTGACTGTACCGCCGCATTGATAGCTTATGATGCGAGACCTCCTAGCAGCTCGAGCTCTCTGAGCGAATCTCTTAAGCACCCAGCAAAGACGGGTCACTGATAAAATATCCTCCGGTTCTGAATCTAGCGGTTGGTCTTCTGCACACCAGGTTTTATCACACTCTCTGCACCACAGATAGTGTTGGTTAATGTAAAAGACTGATTGGTGGTACCAACCCAATTTTCCACAACCACCACAAAGAAGCAACGCTTGAGCCTGATGCTCACGCACACCACATCCCCAACACCTGTAATATCTATTAGATGGAATCAGTCCTCGTATGTTAACCAACGCATGTATCAGTTCCATATATGGACCATAGAAATTTTGAGTCACTGTTGACTGAACATGCCGAATGAAGGTCTGGAGTGGCTCCTCAATCAGCTGGAGACACTCTTCCAACTTTTCTGCAGTCACCGATCTGTAGTCAGTCATCCAGGTTCACTGTGCTCTCCGGGATGCGATGGCGTCACCGGCTTGGTCCAACGAGCAGGAATCCACTCAGAACCTGTAGGGGTTGAAACACAAAGGTAGCCTCGCCCTAAATAAAGCACTCTTGCAGGGCCTTTCCATTCCCCAGTTTTCAAGCATCTATACCTAACCCACATTTCTTCTTCAAGATGCTTCTCTGATTCTGGGCTCTGTAACTTATGTTTTTCGGCTGCAGGACAATCTGAGGATCCTATTATGCATAAATGATTCAATACAAACAGTGCCTTAGCAAGCCTTTCCTGCATGTCCTGAATTTCTGAGAATTTCTTGAGATAAGTTTTCAAGGTGCTATTTGCTCGTTCAACTATTGCCTGCCCTTGTGGATTGTGTGGAATGCCAGTAATATGTTTAACACCCCATTGTTGTAGAAAACGTTGAACCTTTTGACCTATGTAGGCAGGACCATTATCTGTTTTTAACTGTTTGCATACTCCCATGACTGCAAAACATGCTGTGAGGTGTCGGGTTACATGGATGCCCCTTTCCCCAGCCTGAGCTGTTGCCCAGATAAAATTGCTGTAGGTGTCAATGGTGACATGCACATATTTTAACCTTCCCAGACTGGGTTCATGGGTAACATCCATTTGCCATATTTCATTGACTGATAAACCTCTAGGATTAACTCCAATTCCCAGACCCATTCCATTGTTGTGATTTGCACAGACTGGGCAGCTTCTGACAATGGCAGAAGCATCTGTTTGAGAGATCTGAAATTGCCTCTGCAGTCCTCTGGCATTCTGATGGAAGGTAGCATGAGCTTCCCTTGCCAGAGTAAATTGTGACATTGGTACTGCAACTGATACCAGCCGATCTGCCCTCTGATTGCCTTCTCCTAAACCCGTGCTTAATTTATGACTCCTGATATGGATAATGGAGTAAGGCTCTGTTCTGTTCCTGAGGGCTCGCTTGAGTTGTAAAAATAACTCATATAATCGCTTGTTCTGAACCTCCTTAACAATTGCATCCTCAATTCTTGAGGCCACCCCTACTACATAGAGAGAATCTGAAACCACATTCAAAGGCTCAGTGATATTAGAAACAGCCCACACTACAGCAAGAAGTTCTAGTGTTTGTAAACTGTCTTCAGGGACCGCCTCCAGTGTGTGTTGCTGCCAAATTCCCTTCTTTTGCCAAACAATAGCTGCTTTGCGTGTCTTTTTCCCAGCGTCAGTGTAAACAGTTACAGCTTCCGAGATGGGTTTGTCCCTTCGCAAAGGCACGCCAATCCAGCTCCATTCACCGATCCATTGCAATGCTCGTGGAACAAGTGGACCTGTTTCTATTTTAGCTCCCAAGGCTAAAAGCGCTTCAGCTAGATCTGGCGAATTCAGCAAATACCAGTCTAGCGTTGCTTTTTCCATGGGAAGATAAACTGTCTGTGGTTCCAGACCGCTAATTTCCAATATACGCATGCGGCCTTTTTTGACCACTGCTGCCAGATTTTCAATTTTTGTGGTTATTGTTTTCCGTTTTTGAAGAGGTGGCGAAATCCACTCCAGGACCCTTTCCCCCGTTTTCTTTTTATGCTGAGTAACTGCACCAAGGAGATGCATATCGCTGCTCCAAATGGTAAGAGTCAATGGTACTGTAGGGTCCATGCGGGAAACGAACCCTTTGGTAATACAGTCTGAAATTTTTTGTAGCACCTCCTTTTGTTCTGGTATAAGAGTCACTGGGGTGCAAGGGTCCGTGCCTTTCAGCAGGGGCAGCAGTTTTTCTAGCAGCACATTTGGGAGACCTACTATTGGTTTTAGCCATTGTAAGTCTCCAAGGAGTTTTTGTGCATCATTAAGGGTAGAAATGTCTGTAGCAATGGTTAATTTTTGCGGTTTCACCTGCTTATTGGTGATTTGCCATCCCAGATATTTCCAGGGCGTGGATTTCTGTACCTTTTCAGGAGCTATAACTAAAGAGGAGGTTGCCAGCACTGCTTTGATATGTTCAATCTGAGAGTCTGTGAATGGATCCTTTTGAGCCAGAAGAATATCATCCATATAGTGATAAATAATAGTGTCCGGCATTTCTCGGCGTAACGGTTGCAGTGCTGCGTCGACATACAGCTGGCAAATGGTTGGGGAGTTACGCATTCCTTGTGGTAACACTGTCCATTCAAATCGCTTGTCGGGTTCTCCCCTATTTATCGCTGGCAGAGTAAAAGCAAAACGTTTTGTATCCTGGGGGTGTAAGGCAATTGTAAAGAAACAGTCTTTCAGGTCGATGATGAGGATGGGCCAATTCTCGGGAATCATAGAAGGGTTGGGTAATCCGGGTTGTAGCGCCCCCATGGGCTCCATCTGGTCGTTGACAGCCCTTAGGTCGTGCAATAGACGATATTTTCCAGATTTCTTTTTGATTACGAATATCGGAGTATTCCAAGGGCTAGTAGACAGTTTCAAATGCCCCTGGGCAAACTGCTCCTGCACAAGTTGATGTGCTTGCTGAAGACTTTCCCTTTTTAGTGGCCACTGCTTAACCATGACTGGAGTTTCTGTAGTCCATGTAAGTGGTAGTGGGAAAGTCCAAGCAATGGCCATTATACTAAAGGGTGTTCATTGGTAAGAACAAGACCCAGTTGAGCCAGCACGTCCCTGCCGATAAGGCAGGATACCGTAGGTGGAAGTAGTGTAAGTGAAAAAATTGCTGTGGCTCTCCTGCCATCTATTTCCACTGTGAGCATGGGGGTTCGGCTTGCCAGTGTCATTCCTCCGACCCCTGACACTGTGGTAGTTGAAGATTGAAGCGGCCAGTCAGACGGCCACTCCCCTGGGGTGATAATTGATGTATCCGCTCCTGTATCCAAAAGTCCTGTCAGAGTAATACTCTGATCACGGTAGTGCAAAGTGCACGATTTTTTCGGGCGCGTTGATAAATCAAGAGTAAGCAAAGTTAATTTCCCAGTTGAGCCAAATGCTCCCTGTTTTCTTGGCTCTTGTTTAAGGGGAGTCAGTCCTTTTGCTAACTGCGGCAGCGGCACTAATTGAGCTAGACGCTGCCCTTTAAGTATTTTTACAGGCGGGTAAGGGGTGTGTACCATGATCATAATTTCCCCTTGATAGTCCGCATCTATTACTCCAGGTAAAACAAACAGTCCCATCATGCTGACAGACGATCTTCCCAATAACAGTCCTCCTACTGCTTGTCCATTAATCATGACAGGGCCAAATAGTCCAGTAGGAATCCGATAGGGCTGATTAGTCAAAATAGTAACATTTACTGAGGCTGCCAAGTCCAAGCCGAGGCTCCCGCTGGTGGCAGGTTGGGGTTGTTGCTGTTGGGGGTTGCCGATACTGCAGCTGCTACTTGTGTCCGAGCGCGGCTGCTGCTCGCGCTGCTTTTCGAGTTTCCCGACCTGCAGGCAGCAGCGTTGTGAGTGTTGGATCGACATTTGCTGCACCAAATCCCAGTGGCTTGGCAATCGCGACGAAAATGTCCAGTTTTTCCACAACGGAAACATTTCATACGGAGGCTGTTCTGCGAGCGTGGGTTTGTAGCGACTGCAGCTTGGAGGGGTGCAAGGGCTGCTAGAACCTGAGTATGTGAGGATTTTGATTGCTCCTGAAATGCTTTTGCCTGCTCCTGCAACCCCTCACTAATTTTCTGCAAAGCACTCACTAAGAATGCCTGGGTTCCAGTTGGAACCGAAGCAGCCTTTTCTAACAACTCAGGGATCGACCAATCTCCGGGCAATGTATTGACCAGGGATCGGGTTGAGGAATTACCATTTTGAAGCACACATTGTTTAATCAAAGCCCCTTGCATATATTCCGGAACACTAGCCTTCTTAATGGCATCCACAACTTTATCTATGAAATTACCTAGCGGCTCCTCACGTCCCTGTTTTATTCCCATGTAAATGGGCGTTCCTCCCGGAGCTTTTATACTATCCATAGCTTTCCTGGCTAAATTCATAGTTTCTCGCAAAACTTCAGGGTCAGAAATCGCCTGAGCCTCTATTCGAGTCCATGCCCCAAGACCCAACAATTGTTCCATTGTTACACCTGCTAAGGGGTCTCCTGGTCCTCTCTGAACTGCTGCAGACGCCACAGCTAACTGATGCCAATGAGCATTAAACAATATTAACTGATGAGGAGTATAAATCAATTTCGTGATACTTCTAATATCTGCTGGGAGAAGGATATGTGCACTAAAAAGATAATCTAGCATTTGCCTGGCCGGTTCACTAGTCACTCCATATGACCCTACAGTAGCTCGCAACTGTGATAACATCTTCCAGTCTAGAGATTGAATCTCAGCCTGAACTCCTCCCTGCGGCAAGGGAGCATAAACAACAGGAAATGCAAGATTCTCAGTCGCTGCCTGTACTAATTCATTATCACCATCCTCTATTCCGCGCCTTGCCAGCATAGACCACAACTTGCGCCTTTCCCTTGCAACAGTCCCCACAAAATCAGACCCAGCTCCAGAGATCGGACCCGACCCGCGCAGAACTGACAGCTCCGGAGCTACCGAAAGCTCAGAGCAGCCGGACGGCTGCGGCTGCGGCACAGACGGTGCCGAGACAGGGAGCGGCGCCGAGTCGGCTCCGGACGGCGGAGCTCCGGACAGCGAAGAGGGGGGGCTAGAGGAGACCTCTGCGGGCTCCGTTGCTAGGTCGGCCTGCACTTCGCGAGGGGGTGCAGAGGGCACTGCGGCTGCAGACGGCAGAGTAACGGAAGAAAAAACAGGGGGGTTTGGAACGCTAGTGCCCCATGGCAGCCCATAATCTTGATTCTGTTTTTGCGCAGCTTGAGCTTCCTGAGCTGCCCTTTTTTCCGCCTGACTCATCAACAACTCATTATGCACTGCTTTCCACAACTTACTTATCTTTTTTGCCGACTTATCATCATCTAAAACTAACTCCCACAACTTATCCCCGTACCGCCGCCACTCCTCTAATGTATGCACTAAGTGGGGGTTTGCAAAAAAGCCATATGAGACCGCGTGGCTCAATAAAGCAGGGAGATCCTTTTCTAAGTCTATACCCTTAAACTGTCTCCGCCTAAGAAAAGCGGAAAATAAATCATATGCTGCTTGCCTGTCCATTTTTACTCACGTCGGTACCGTTGCAGCCCTCCAGGCTTCGGCAGCACGTGTCGGTCGAGCCCACCTGTGTGGTCACTCGAGACGCGGAGCTCCAATTTTAGCTCTTTCGTCGTCCGTCGGGCTGTGAAATCCGGACCCGAACCCAACGCAGTTCTTCACCCGTGGCGCCCTTTTTTCCTTATCACGTCGGGGTCACCATTTGTTGGAAGTAACCGCGGGAGACAAGTCTCATGCTATCATGGTCAACAAGCCTCGTTTATTAGGTGTTACAGCATCTCATTTATACAATCAGTAATAAGTTCATGCATATTGCAAAAGTTAAGCTCAGGATTGGTGAATTAGACATTACTTCATCTGACCTTTGTGGTTAGTCTTATAGATACTTTTTCTTTGCAGCTTTGTCTACACCTTGCTACACATCTTGCTTTTCCCTTAGGCCGTCCTTGCTTCTAGATACATATTTCATCTTTAGCTACATACCCTGTCTTTTCACATACTGATTTCCCCACAGCTGCTTAGCTCGTGACCGTCCCTAGGATAAACCGTCTTTGTCTTTAATCACATTCATTCTTTTACAATTTAACTAGAGGAATCTCTTCATGTCCTTTCTCATGAAGCCATTCTGCATAAACACTCATCACATTTCTGGAGTCGTTTTGGACTTGCTGACAAAATTAATGGCTTCATCTGAAGAAAAAAAGAGAAAGTGGTTTACATCCTGACTCAGGCTTATTCAGCACAGCATTAAGATACAGTTAGAACTGATTGTAATGTCTCTGCTCATTACATCTGGGGGATCAAGTTTCACCTCTGGAGGTACTCACATACAAACGTGTGCTTGATTCTCCTGTGTAAGGAAAGAGTAAGTTCTATGCAGACAGTTCTTATTTCTTCTAATCAATTCTGTATTCTGCACATGTTCTTCTGAAGCTAAAATGAAGGCAGCTAAGTAACCTGTTTGCAATACATGAACAAACCAATTCAACACCTTGTCTCTAAGCTAACAAGCAGCGTTTGATGAGCACATCAGTATTTCATGCCCTTCATTCCATCCAGACTGTATTGGCAATAACTATGCTGGTATTAACAAGGATAGCAATTACAAGCAAAATGGTAGAAATACAGAAAATATAAGGAAAAGGGAACTCACCAGAGCTGAGGCGATCCTCCCTGGTGAGCGATCTCCAAGAGATGCTGCCTCAGTGAGGGTCAGCCCTTAAATGAGGTCTCAGAGGAGGTGGAGTCGAACTCCACCCCTCCAGGGAGCACAGCTACATAACTTTCACCTGTGCTCCCACAGCTGACCCCACACTTGCCTCAGCTGATCAATCAGTGGTTCACATTGTGATCTCCCATACACTCCACCCCTTCACAACGTGAACCAATGATTAGGTGAGTTCCCCTTATTACAGAGACCCAATCACGACGCTGATACAATCTCCCATCGCATTAGATGTTGATATTATTCAAATGATGATGATTGGATGGGTGTTTATGATCTTCCATGGGCCAGTGCTTGATAGATGTTACCGGAGACAAATCATCTTGAAGTGCAGGTCCGTCTGCGTTTCATCAGTCCAGAGTAATGGTCCTAGAGGCTTAGAATCAATCTTAAGGGGAGTAATATAGATGTTTCAAGGGTACTAGGAGGGGAAGATCCGCCCTCCAGGGCAAGATACAGGCCGTATTCTTATCTTGGGTCAATACTTCTGCTTGTACTGGATTATGTCCCGGCCTCCGATACCATACCCTCTGGCCAGATATCTGTGGCTGTATAACTATATCTGGCACCAGAGGAGGAGTCTTGATCTGCCATAGGGACATAATAGGTGTTCCTTTAGCAATAAAGGCCGGAGTATTGACCACGATGTCAGTAGGCCATGTACCTATCACCGAGGGGGTGACTGAACCTCCCACCTCCAATAATCTCCCCCAAGGTGCAAGTAGGCCACACCATTTGGGTCCTACCTGCACCTTCCAAGGCCAATTTATCTTATGGATTCCCGGTTCTAAATTCTCAGGGGCAGGGAGCAGAAGATTATTTTCAGTACCAACCTGCGGTTTTACCTTATTATCGGTGCCTGTAATTTGGATCCTAAGAGGGGAGGCCCATATAGTTTGTAACATTTTCAGGGCACTGGGTCTGCCATCCCGAGGTCTTTCATTCAGGTCCCGCACGGTTTCATATAATCTTTTTGTCCACCCCTGCAGGGACTGAGAGTCTGTTTTCAGGGCAGCCTTAAGGATACCATTATAACGTTCAATAAGGCCTGCCCCTGTTGGGTTATATGGCAGGTGGAATCGCCATTCAATGTTGTTTTCTTCTGCCCAGCGCTGTATCATCGCTCCAGTGAAGTGAGTCCCTTGGTCACTCTCGATAACTTGAGGTGTCCCGTATGCAGACATCAGTTTAGTAAGTGCCTTAATTGTGTATGCTTGATTTGCCTTTGGTACAGGATAGGCTTGCAGCAGTCCACTTACAGTGTCAACGCAGGTCAGGGCATATCTCGCCCCCTCAGACCGAGGGAGGGGCCCAATGTAGTCGACCTGCCATCTCTGAAGAGGACTATATCCTCTAGCAATGTGGGATGTTGTTTCAGGCAACGGTCTCGGTCTCATCTTTGAGCAAGCATCGCAATCCTGACATGCTTGAACGATATCAGATAGTTGTACAGGCAGCCCCCATGCTTTAGCAGCTGCCCACATTATCTTCTGTCCAGCATGCCGTAGCTTCTGATGTAACCAACGGGCAATATTTTCAGATTGTGAATTCTCAATCCATCGGATTCGGGCCAGTGTGTCAGCTTCATCATTTCCTGGTGACTGCAAGGGTTGATGACCAGAGACATGGTAGACACATACTGTCCTGTGTTTGACTGTATTCCAAATGTCTACCCACATGTCTTTACCCCAAATCGGTCGGGCGTGGATAGTCCATTCCTGGGTAGCCCATTGCGTAATCCACAGAGTGAGCCCCCGGTACACAGCCCAACTATCTGTACAGATGTTCAGGACGCCGTCACCAGGTTCTTTAGTTATAACCATCCACACGGCTCGCAATTCTGCCCATTGGCTGCTTTGACCATCCCCCTCATCAAACCAGATGGTCTCAGTAGAGGGATGGTATGCTATTGCTCGCCACTTGCTCGGGTTGCCTCTGCTGGACCCATCCGTATACCAGGCATCTTCAGGAATAGGATATCTTCCTTCCTGAACGGGACTCTTCTCTGGTGGAGCAACCATCGGTTCTTTTGATGTATCACTGTGATACGTCACTGGGCCTAGGATCTTCTGTAGTTCTTCTTTAAGTGGAGATGAAGACAGACTGCTTCTCTGGCTTAGATAGGCGACCCATCGTGCCACCGTTTGTGCTTGGGCCACCCCCGTCTTAGGAAGGTGAGTCAAATCTCTCACCCACCCCTGGATTGGTAATGAAGTCTTAACTATGACCTCTGCTGTTTGCGTTATCGGCTCTACTGCTTGTAATGCCGAATAGGCAGCCAATAACTGTTTCTCAATCATGCTATATCGTTCTTCTGCTCCGTGCCAAACTTGAGACCAGAATCCAATGGGGGTTCGAACAGAACTCTGGCATTGCCACAGGCCCCAGCCAAAACCATCTTGAGTAACATGAACATCTAGTTCAGCTGGGAGGGTCGGATCAAATATACCCAACGCCTGAGCTTGTTTAACTGCCAGTTTTGCCTGTTGGAAAGCATCCTGTTCTATCTTTCCCCAATTCCATGATTGACCCTTCTTTGTAAGCTTGTATAATGGCCTTAATAGCTGAGCTAAATGAGGTATAAAGGAGCGCCAATACCCCAATATACCCAAACATTCTTGCAATTGTTTTGATGTTGTAGGGACTGGAAACGCTTGGACTTTATCTACTACCGCACTGGGTAGTACTTTGGTTTTCCCGGACCAAATTACTCCCAGGAATTTTACAGATAGCCCCGGACCTTGCACCTTCTGTGGGTTTATAGCCCACCCTCTTTTCTGCAGGTAAGCTATCAACAAATCTGCTGCTTGTCTCACCGCCTCTAACGAATCGGATGTTAACAGGAGGTCATCAATATAATGATATAAATTGACATTATTTGGCTTTTCCCACTTAGCCAGATCACGTGCCACTAAATTATGACAAAAAGTGGGCGAATGTACGTACCCTTGGGGTAGGACCTGGAAAGTCCATTGCCTCCCTTCCCATGTAAATGCAAACTGATCTTGCGATTCTTCACTGATTGGAATACTGAAGAATGCATTCGCCAAATCCAAGACACAGTGATATGTTTTGATTTCCCTGCTTAGTGTGTCCATTAGGGAGGCAATATTGGGTACAGCCGCATGAACAGGTGGCGTGACCTTATTTAATTCCCTATAGTCTACTGTCATCCTCCATGTTCCATCCGGTTTTCGCACTGGCCATATTGGGGAGTTATATGGGCTATGTGCAGGCCTTATAATACCCACTCTTTCTAATTCCTGCACCGTCTTTGTTATTTCATCCTGCCCACCCGGGAGTCTGTACTGTTTCACATTAGTAATCCGGCGTGGCTTCGGCAAACAAATAGGCTCATGTTTTGCATGGCCTCTCAATATTGTCTGGATTGCCCGGATACTAATGCATCTCTGCCGCAATCGGAACTCTCCCACTGTTGTATGGAGAGCCAGACCCCACAGGATATCAATTCCTAATATATACTCTGGAATTGGGGCAATGGATACCTTGTACTCCCGTGGTGGAAGACGCCCGACCCCCAGTTTTACCCAGGTTTGGGTGACCGGAATGGTTTGTCCCCCAAAACCTCCAATCATCACTCTATTACCTTTAAATTTAGTTGGGTCTCCATATATTATAGATGTCTCTGCCCCGGTATCAACTAGGGCCATAACCTTCTGTATATTCTTTCGGGACCAGTATATCGTCAGTTCCACATAGGGCCTCCGGTCCCGTCTAGAGGCCCTAGGAGGACTGACATCCCTCGTCGAGCCATGAACTGAGCCAGATTCAAGTCTTTTACCTCCGATACCTCCGGTGTCATAACCCGAGGCACCTGAGGTGGCTTCTTTTTCCTATTTGGAACTATAAAATCTTCTAAATTCCATGTTGTTGTTGGTCGCCGCTCTATAAATCTTATCCCTGGCCTTTTGGGTTTATTCTGAAATTTTTGTTCATCCTTCAGTTGCTTCCACAACTGAAGGAGAACCTGATTGGGCTGCCCATCAATTTTTGAAAACTGAACGCCTGCCCGGAGCAGATCATTAAACATTTGTTTCCGGGATACCCTAACAGGTCCTGCCCGAGAAGTTCGCGGGGCCGATCTTCTGGCTCGCACTATTGGAAAAGCCTCGGCATCCTCAATCACCCTGATATTGCGCTTAGCTCGTAAACGCTCAGTTTCTCCGAGGTCTGCTACCAATTGGGCGGCTTGTTGGACTACTGCCTCTGCGGATACTACTGGATTAAGTATGGAAACCAAGGTTCCATACATATGAGAGGGTGCTTACTGTAAAATTAGGTCCCTCATTCCCGCAGAAAATTTAACCATATCAGGGCTATCGAATGTGCCTTCGTAGATAGCCTCTCTCATACCTAATTCGCGTATATAATTTTGAAGGTCTTCCATAGAAGACCACATCCCTGTGTTTACTGGCATGTCAGTTTTATTTGTCCACACCATGCGGCAAGCAGCCATTATCCATTCTACAATTGAATGGTTTTCTTCAGGGAACTGAGTCCCAGCATACAGTCTCTGCCGAAGGGCAGGATGTACTGTTATTGTGGCCAACTTAGATACTTCGGGGCCACTAACCAGTACACTATCTGCCCCTGAATCCCATAACCGTAATAACCAAGCCGGAACACTTTCCCTTGGCCTTTGCCTAAATCGTTGCACTAGGTCCATGAGTTCAGTAGGCGTATATGGACGGGCTGTTACATGTAAAACAGATTCGGCAGGGGGCCATTGATCAGGAGGCACTCCTGCTGGTCGATCTTGAATTTTCTTTGTTTTTTGAGTTATTACTGGACGGACTTCTAGTGAGTCCGTCTCAGATGGTTTTTCTAGATCAGATTTAGTGATCTTATTTTGATTCATTTCTTCAGGATCTTGATCGTCATTAAATGAAATGTATCTAATTTGAGGGTTGGAGGAAGAAAATGACGGTTTTTTTCCTGTCAATAGATTGATCTCACCCTCCAATTTTTCAATACGGGCCTTTAACAATTCATTTTCATGTGCAATGTTGTTTGATTTTATCTCTGCCCAATTTAAAGCATTTAATAATGGCCAGGCTGCCATAGATGCAGCCATTCGCTTTTCTTTTGTAATTAAGATATCTTTTTGTAGTCCTAGAAAGTAATCAGTTAGACAATAGGCGTCCATGTAATTTGGTACTCTTAAAGGGCCCCATTGTTCAATAATTGTTGCTAATTGGTAATATGGGGACGCCTCAAAACCTGGAATTTGTCCAGGAAGGCATGTCCCTAAGGGGGTGGTCTTCTCCCCCTTGTACCAATTAAAGATTTTCCACACAAAGGACATTTTTTTTTTTCCTTATATTTCTAGATGCCAAGTCAGTGGCTCCTGCCTGGCTTGCCAAATGTATTGGCAATAACTATGCTGGTATTAACAAGGATAGCAATTACAAGTAAAATGGTAGAAATACAGAAGATATAAGGAAAAGGGAACTCACCAGAGCTGAGGTGATCCTCCCTGGTGAGCAATCTCCAAGAGATGCTGCCTCAGTGAGGGTCAGCCCTTAAATGAGGTCTCAGAGGAGGTGGAGTCGAACTCCACCCCTCCAGGGAGCACAGCTACATAACTTTCACCTGTGCTCCCACAGCTGACCCCACACTTGCCTCAGCTGATCAATCAGTGGTTCACATTGTGATCTCCCATACACAGACAGAACCTGCCTGAGGAGCAAGCTGATGGCTGTCAGCTACAGGCAGACCTAGCTTTGTACTGCATTTCTTAGAGCAACAACTGTTGCTTTCAGTCACTGAATATACCAAGGCCAATTACTATGCCAGGAACATTTATGGCATCAGTGAACAAAAAATGCGTTAAAAATTGTAATAGACAGGAGCCATTTATTCTTTTATAACTAGGTGACCAAAGAACAACAGTCCTTCTAGAGTCAAGCTGTTAAGAACTAATAGCATCAATCAATATCACATAGATAGATTACTTCCCTGCCCTAAGACCATCTTGCGACCATTTGGTGCTCCTAATTAAGCCCTCTTGATGGCATTTTGTCTGAGCCATGCGACATTTTGTGATAGGAGTTACTGCTAGTGTTCCCATAACCCTACACCAAAGTAGGATTAAGGTATCCATTCTCAGGGAATCATGCAGGCTTCCTCTGTATTTGATGCTCAGAGACAGCCCCAGAACTTTTTAAATCTTAGCTTAGCTCTCATCCAATAATGTTCATCAAACAGTGCAACTTGTCCTTTGGGGATGCCTTTGTTCTGCATCAACCAGTTCCAACGGAGTCTTCTTGGCTTGTTTTAGATCAGTTTTTCAACAGATAAAGCCAGGGTCTTTGAATTACAAAGTGAAATTGCAGAATGCATGATTCTCAACCAAACAGAACAGCAGGTGGGATGCAGGGTGAATACCTGAACCAACACCACCTGCAAGCAATCCTTCAATATCTTAGGAATCTCTAGCCACCCCAAATCCAGTGTTGTGCTTGATCTATCATCTCTGCTGAGTTTTTAGCTAAGCTGATGGTGAGCATCACGGTGGTGATGGGTGAGCAGTCAGACTAGAGGGTCTTAATCAACCGTAAGGATCCTGTGATCAGAGGAACGTGAATGTGCTGTTAAAGGTCACAAGCGCTGCACTGCAGCGTGAGCATACACAGCGAAAGGCTTTCAGTAGAGCTTCAGTTCATAAATGAGGACTGGGTTATGGAAAATAGGCTCAAGATATAAAACAGAAAACAGATCTTAACGCCAGGTTCTGTGAATGCAACCAGCTGAATTTCACAGATATTGAATTTCAATGACAATTTCTTGTGTTATTTTACCCTCCAGCTCCACCCTGAACAGGAACATGTCAGTGACAAGCATTACTCCTCCAGGCTTGACCTAACAGTGCTTTACTTGCACTATGAGCTAATGGCTGTGCTTACAGCACCTCAGGGAGACACCTCAGAGATCACAATGTCCTTCGGGTACAGCAGGAGACACTCAACTCTCCAAATGTGGAGTTTAATTTGTCCAAAGAGGAGACAGGATTCCCATGCTAATAACTTAGGACCATTTCAGTCATAGGTTTAAAGATGATGTAAGTGCTGAGGCAATACATGAACTAGATGAATGAAGCCCAGATGTCAGGGCTCAAGTCGTGACTCCAGCCCCAGCTGGAGCTAAGGCTGTCTTGAATTCATCACAACACAGTTACATTATTTGCTCATACTGTGGATTTGCATAGGGACAACAGGAAGGTCAGAATTGCTTCAATAGAGCTATGCAATCTTTGTCCTAAATACTGGAAACCCACAGCGTTGGACAAATAAAATGAATTAAGTCTGAAGTGCTTTACATGGATTGTGATCCTATGTTTGCCTCACAAACTTACCTGAGACTTTCCAATCAAAAATCAGAGTGTCATCTCCAATTGTGTAGATGTATGTTCCCTCGTCTTCTTTCGTTACAGCTGAAGCCACAAGCTTATGCAGTTTCCCTTTATCTTCCATTGTGAATTTCTTACTGGTCTTGATTTCTTTGCCATTTTTGTACCACTTCACCATGACATTGGCTTCAGAGGTCTCAGAAACAAATTCAGCTTGTTTTCCAGCAACGGCCCTGATTACTCCTCCACTTGTCTCTTTGATTACGAAGTTTGCCAGTGCTGAAACAAAATATGAAGATACAAAATACATATGATGGTAAAGAACTGCAGGGACATTGGTGACCATGAGGCATTCATTTATCATAAGATCAAACGTGCACGTTTAATCCTAGTTCTAATTGCTAGATTCTAATTCAGAAGCTGGCAAATTGGCAGCTTTTATAAACCACGTACCAGATTACCTTATCTCCACAAGTTGAAGGACGTACACTGTACAGGGGACAGAGCCAAAGGAAGAAGCCCAAGGCTTCAAGAAAATGTCTAAAATAGGAAAACTGAGGAAAGAATTGGAACAAGCAAACTAGAAGGAAATCAATGGAGGGGGTATCTATTACTGCACTGTAACCCCCTGGCAAACAAATCAAGCCTAAAAGATAGAGATATCACTTAGGACTGAAAAGAAAAAAGAAAAAAAAGAATTCCTTTATGGAAATTAATTGGAGTGCAAAAGTTAGATGATAAAACTGGCCCTTATTAACACACAGTGGAATAATTGACTTCAAAGATTCAAAATCTCACCACTGTCTTAGCCAAAAGTTCAAGCCTAAGTCCACGGTCCTATTTTACTGAGGGTAATTGAGCTTGTTTTCCAACTTCTTGTTAACATATCATTTCAAAACAGCGCACACAACTGAGTTGGGTCTGTTGAGACAGCGCAGTCAGAGCTGCTAAAATCAAAGTCTGGATTATGCATGCATTTGTTCTGCAGTTCCAAGAACACGCATGTATAATACAAATTCAACAACGTTCTACAGAATGCCTGTATTTAGGAGCTCGAGAGCCAGCTGATGGACACTGGGATGACTGAGATCCTGTCAATACATTTAACTCCATCCTATCATACAGTCAAATTTCATTCATTTTTTCAGGAACTGTCTCTTATCATTGTAGTCCCGTCACCACTGCTGGATGTGAGCCCAACCACACAAAAGCAGCTGCTGGTTTTCACTGCAGATACTGCAGTAAGGAGAAACAGCCTCCAGACTGGACCAGCTGAGCGTGGCCCTACCAGGATTTGCTCCAAAGGTCTTATTACCAGTAGTGCTTCCCGATGAAATACATGGGGGTCCTCCTTTGATTCCAACCCCAACCCACCCCACCATGCCCCCTGATAACATCCATCAGGGCCACATCTCGACAGCTCCTGAACACCTCCAGGGATCCCACCACCTACCTGGGCAGCCTGTGCCAGTTAATTCTATGGGCAGACCTGCCAGTATGAAATATTATGCTAACATGACAAAGAGAGAGAAGAAAAGCAAAATTAAGACTAGCTGACAAGCCTTGGCAGGAAGTTCTGCTCTCCATCAATTTAGTCCCTGTGACTCTTCACAGGTGTTTTCTACATTTGGGATCACTGCTACAAAAAGAGATGTTGACATCATCTCTTGTGGCCACCCTGACAGAAGAGCAGGAAGGCTGGGATGCTCTTTTTCCTGTCTTTCCCTTGATTTCCTCTATATCTTAGGGACGAATCACAGGACAGAACACAGAAATCAAATGGCTCTACAAAGCAGATTGGCCAGTTCAAGTCAAAACAGCCACTGAAAACACCCCAGATGCTGTCTGACAACAGCTGGACTGTCGGGGAGTCAGGTGAATGCAGTCTGCTGGCCCTGGGCAGGAAGAGGACAGCCCAGACTGTCACATACCTTTCACTGAAAGCTGATAGAGCATTTTATCCCCCTCACAGATGCACTGATAACTTGCAGCATCATCCATTGAGTCGTTGTGAATTTTCAGGGTGTGTTTCTTCCCCACAATTTGCAGTTCATAATTTTCACTGGCCTTGAGCTCCTTCCCATCCTTCATCCACTCCACAGTAGCGCCTGTGTCTGAAAGCTCAGCCTGCAGTTTGGCTTCTTCACGCAGCCAAGCGCAGATCTTTTCTACATCTTTGCTCTTCTTGGTAAATCTCACTGCAGCACCTGTCAGGAGCAAAGGCCTCGTTATTTCAATTTATATCAGGCTAACGTGGTCAATGTTTGCTGCAACATCTCTGAAAAAGTATCACCTTCTGTTCCTGCACTCATCATTGTGTCAGTGCTGAGCAATTCACGATATTTCATTTGGTCTTCTTGCTGGATTTACTAAGTAAAAATCAACCAAACATCTCCTTCTACTGATTAATAATGCTCTAAACATGCTTCTGCAGAGGTTTCCACCCAATGACAAACAGGTCCTCCCATCATGAATGTTTATTTGTTCTACTTTGTCATGCAAAGCTGATTGATAGAGATATTATTGGAATGATTGCTCCCCTACTTCTAAACTATTCCAGTGCAATCAGAAAGGCTGTCTGAACCTGCAGCTGAAAGTACTTCTCTATGGTCATGCAGTGGTAAACCTGGTGACTGAATGCACTGGCCAATAGCTGTGAACTGCAGACATTCATCAGCTGGCATGCTTGCACGTTGTTGTAAGGTCAATAGTAAACATGGCATCCCCTCCAGGTACAGCTTCACCAGTTGTTAGGGGGGATTTCACAGCCAGGACTGGGTCTGAGGAAGAACATGTATGTCTTAATGCTCTTTAGATGCAAGTCTGGTATCTCATTTAGAGATGGAAGATTAAATCATAGGTACATTTCTACTTCTCCCTTTGCATGAGTGCTAGAAGAAGCACTTCTGTGCTTAAGATCTGTTACAGAAAGTTCTGCCTCTTGCACATGTGAGATATCAAAAGATAAGGATATTCATGTCTCTGTCACAGAAACAACTCGTATCACTTTAGTGGTAGCTGGAGGTTGATAGGAGATAGGAGAACTAGGAATAAAGGAAAGCCTTTGGTGTGTTAATGCACTGCTAACCTTAAAGTCAAAGGAAGCATCTTTAGGGAACCAACACAGCTGCTCAGCACACACTGACCCATTTCCATTGGGGTTTTTGTGCTTACCAAGGTGCACGCTCCCTGGGAATTCCAGAGACGGGCTCTGTCCATGCGCATTGACTGCAGACACTCGGAACTGATCATCAGCCTCTTCAGACAGATTGCTCACCGTGAACTCTGGGACGGGGACATGAGACTCGTGGCACCTCACCCAGGTGAAGCCAGTTAGTTTCTTGCATTCCACAATGTAGCCATCGACTGGAATGGGGCGGTGCATCTTCGGAGGGGACCATGCCAGCGTCACTGAGGTTTCTGTTTTATTTTTCACCACGGGGTCAGTTGGGGGCTGGGTGGGAGGTTTTCTGGGAGCTGAACAGAAATAAATTTCAGAAATATTAGCATAAGGTCATGTAGGCTGGAAAAGACCTTCAAAAGACCTTCAAAATCAGCAGACTCAACTTTCAGCATGACCTACTGAGTCCCACCATTAACTACTGTGGTACCTGAGGACATACATGACAAGCTTATTCCTGCAGGTATTTACATAGTGAATATATTCACCCTCTGGTTGCTTTGGAACATTTTAGAGGTTAAAATCCCATCAGACTTTTTCACTGTGTGCAGCCACTGATACAGGCAGGAGGCTGGGAATTACCTGATGGGCTCTAGTTACAGACTACTGACACAGTAAAGGATTGATTTCATTTAATTTTGGCCATCAGAAAGTTTGGTGTCTGGTTTCAGTCACCCATCTGGACTCCAATTATAATCATATGGAGAACAGCACATTCAGGAGAACTCATCTCAATAAACCTGAATGAAATCACAGAATCATAGGATCATGGGAGGGCTTGGGTTGGAAGAAACCTTCAAGATCATTAAGTGCTAGATGCCAAAGGTCCCACTAACACAGTATTAAGCCAAAAGCTAGATGCTGGAATCAGATCTCCTGACCTTACCATCAGAAACTGAGATGTCATATTTTGCTCAGAGGTGCCTGCTTGTAGGAGGGACAGCTTCCGAGCTTTTTCTGCTCCAGGAACCAGCTCGAGCTTCAGAATTTAAACAGCAGTCAGAAATTAAACTGAGCTTTGTCACCTCCATCAAATAGAAGGAGTGGTTGGGTGGTACAGCTTTCCAAATTGCTTAGAAACTGTCACAACAATCAGATGCCTACCTTTTCTTTTTTAACTTGTTAATACATAGAGCTTAATAGCATCAGAATGCCCCAAGCACTTCAGACAACAGGACAGCTGTAAACCCTTCTTTAAGGATTCCTTTGTTTAACCACTGAGTAACTGTAATTCAGTGGTGCTGGTAGGAGAAGGGAAGTCCTAATCTTCCCAGATGGTGAACAGAGTTGATGTTCACATGCAGACTGGTGCTGCAGCAGAGCCAGAAACCACTCATTTGGGAAACACAGCACCAAGAAAATAATGGGAATAGCTTCATAAAATCAGGAGCTTCACTCAAATTTCATGTCAGATCTATAATTCTTCCTATTTTCAGGAAGAAATGATTTCCCTTTTTCTTGTAGTTTTATTTTCTTTTCCTTTCCAGCAAGCAGCTTTGTAGCTTACAAATTGTTTTCTAATCACCTCCTGGTGTGGACAAATCACACAGGTCTGACTCCATGTTTTACATAGTTAGCATATTATATTTGTTCCACTATGGAACTGTACAGTCATAGAATGGCCTGGGTTGAAAAGGATCCCAAAAATCATCCAGTTCCAACCCCCTGCTATGTGCAGGGACGCCATCCACCAGACCAGGCTGCCCAGAGCCACATCCAGCCTGGCCTTGAATGCCTGCAGGGATGGGGCATCCACAGCCTCCTTGGGCAACCTGTTCCAGTGCGTCACCACCCTCTGAGTGAAAAACATCTTCCTAAGATCCAACCTGATCCACAACCCCTACACACCCTCAGAGCCCCCTAGAGCCCCTAGTCCTCCTATTGCCCACCACAGCCCCATATGCCCACTAGAGTCCCCCTCAACTCTCTTTACAGGCCCTGCACAGCTCTATATAACAGTCTTATAGAACTACCTCTAGTAGAAGCAATCTCCACACAGAGATCCTTTCCCAGCACACTGCGCCACGGGGGGAGCAAAACGGGGGGGGGGCACATACACACACAGCGCCGGGGGGGCCCGTAACCGACCCCCACCCATCCTTTAAAGGGGTGGGGGGTCCGTTTTAATGGGGGGGGGGGCGAGATCACCTTCACCCCCCACCCCCCCATCCCCACCCCATCCTTTAAAAGGGGGGTGTCCATTTTGGTGTTGGGGGGCAGTGACAATCCGCCCCCCCACCCCATCGTTTAAAGGAGGGGGGGTCCGAGACCACCCCCCCCACCCCATCTTTTAAGGGGGGGGGGTCAGGGGCTCATGGGGGGCAGCACATCGTGCACAACATTGTGGGGGGGGGGGCTTTAAAAAGGGGGGGGTTACAAAAAGCATAGCTCTCAACTATAGATGGGATTGGGGGGGGCTCAATCGATGGGGGGGGGCCCTTCATGCAGGGGGGGCACAGCGTAAGTCAGCGGCTTTGAGGGGGGGTGTTGGGGCTGTTTGGCCTTTGGGGGGGTTATTGTGTGCCCCACCCCCACCACCCCCACACACAATGGGGTGTTAATGTGTGTGGGGGGGGCTTAGATTAGTTGCGTTCCCTATAGCACTGCCCCCCCCCGTCATTAACCCCCCCGCTTTATCCTTACGGCTGAGCCCCCCCCCGACAGCGCCCCATTCATCTTGATGGGGGGGGGGTTTGTCACACGACCCCGGCGCGGCTTACGGCACATCGTCGACCCCACCCCACCCCCCATAACCCCACCCGGGGGGGGAGGGGGCGATGTGGTGAGTGGGGGGGGGGGTTCCGGAGGTGGGGGTGAGCAAAGCGCAATATGGGGGGGGGGGTCCTATAACTGGAGGGCAGCGGCTGCACAAAGAGCCCGCGGGGGTCGGAGAGCAGCACTTTGGCTGGGGGGGGTCCACGGGGTCCGGGGGTAATGCTGCCCCACCCCCCACTGCCGACCCCCCCCCCGCGTTGCCCCCCCACCCCAACGTCAGCTCCTGCGGCAGCTCCTCGTCGCTCTCCTCCTCCTCTTCCTCGTCTGGGGGGTCAATATGTGGGGGGGGGGGGTCCCATCGGGCAGCGGCAGCTCCGCCGGCTCCGATTGGCTGAGCCGCAGTGCGCGGGAGCGGCTGTTGTGTGCCGGTCGGTGGAGGGGAGGCTCTTCATGGAGCTGCCCCGCAGCCAACAACAGCCTGAATGAGATCCTGGAGTCCCAGACGCTGGAGGATGAGCTGGGAAAGAGCAGAGGCTCCCCACAGAAGGGCAAATCACGTCTGATAACGTGAGTGTGGAGCACAGCCAGCCCCTTCCTCACATGTGTGGGGCTTCCATGTTCCTCTGTGCCCATTGCAATGTGCCACCCCAATCCTGCTGCCCAGCCAGGAGTGGATGGGATGAGCAGGTTGGGATGCACAGAGCAGTGCTCAGACATTGCTGGGACATTTGTGCACTGCTGTTGAGCTTCCCTTTGTGCAGCAGGGGAGAGGATGGAGGTTTACAGGTGGATGGTTGTTATTTCTATGGCATTGCACAGGTGGTAGAACCATGTCCATTCCCAAACTTATTCCAGGGCATGCGGGAATTTGTGCAGTTGTAGTTCCTGAATTGTGCTATTTAAAACCCTCCTGTAAATGGGGATGTTTTGTAATGCCTGCTGGGGCTGCAGGCAGCATTGCCTTCCTCCTTAGGGGGCAGGTTTAATCACAAGCCTCCCTATTTCCTATCACAAACGTCCTACAAACCATGTCTGGGCATTGCTGTCTCGGCCTGGATCTCAGCTCCTGAGACTGTCAGATGTGAAGCAGCAGCAGCTGGGACAGGGCTGGCTCTGTGTGCCCTCTCTGGGTCTGTGGGCACAGAGTGGGGCAGAGGGATGACTGTGAGAGGGAGGAATTGCCCAGCCACAAGAAAGAGGAAATCAGCTGAAAAGGGGAGATTTGAGAAGCACTGAGGCTGTGGCTGCTTTGACAGTAAGAAGAAACCAAGCTGTCACTGTGCAGATGGGAACTCCAGTAGGAGAGCTGTGGTGGCTTTACAGATGGCAGACAGCAGCTGGAGTGTAGAGCCAAGGGTAGGGGGGGGATCTTCCTCTTAGCAATGCCATGCAAAGAATGATGCAGACTCCTGCAGGGTCGGCTTTGCTGTGTGACCCTGGGTGGAAGCAGCTGGAAGGTCTCAGCCCTTCTGCATTATCCCAGGAGCTGGGGCAGTGCTCGGTCTCATCCCACCTCTGCTAATAGCAAATGCAGAATCCCTTATCTGAGTGCCCTTTTCTCTCATGTAGAGTCACCAACCCTGGGAAGTTCACAAAAAGTTTGGGTGTTGTGTTGAGGGATGTGATTTAACTGGGAAGTATTGGTGATGGTTGGACTGGATGATCATAAGATCATCCAGATCATAAGATCTGAGATCATAAGATCATAAGATCATCCAGGTCTTTTCCAACCTTGAAAATTCTATGGAGTTGTAGCAGATTGTGGGGGTGTAGGTGTGGTATATATATGTACACAGATGGGAATATCCGTATGGAAAAGATAGATCCATGTGTGTTCTGGGCTGCACTGAAAAAGGGGTGGCCAGCAGGAGAGGGAGGTGATTGTCCACTCCTGCTCAGCTCTTGTGAGGCCATATTTGCAGCACTGTGTCCAGGCCTGGGAAGGATGTGGAGCTGTTGGGGGGGGTCCAGAGGAGGGCCACTGTGATGATCAGAGGGCTGGAGCAGCTCTCCTATGAGGAAAGGTAGAGGGATCTGGGCTTGTTTAGCCTGGAGAATGGAAGGCTGTGGGGAGACCTCATTGTGGCCTTTGAGTACTTGAAGGGAGCGTATAAACAGGAGGGGGAATGGCTGTTTATGAGGGTGGATAATGATAGGACAAGGGGGGATGGTTTAAAACTGAGACTGGGGAGGTATAGGTTGGATCTTAGGTAGATGTTTTTTGCTCAGAGGGTGGTGACACACTGGAACAGGTTGCCCAAGGAGGCTGTGGATGCCCCATTCAAGGCCTGCAGGCATTCAAGGCCAGGTTGGATGGGCTCTGTCCATGAGCATTGACTGCAGACACTTGGAACTGATCATCACCCTCTGCAGACAGATTTACAGCCCCTGCACAGCTCTATATAACAGTCTTATAGAACTACCTCTAGTAGAAGCAATCTCCACACAGAGATCTTTTCCCAGCGCCCCTTTGTGACATCATAATGCCCCTTTGTGACATCATAACACCCTTTGTGACATCATAATGCACCTTTCTGATGTCATAATGCCCCTTTCTGACGTCATAATGACCCATTGTGATGTCTTAATGCCCCTTTGTGACGTCATAATGCCCTTTGTGATGTCATAATGCCATTTGAGACGTCATAAGGCTCCTTTGTTTTCATAATGCCTCTTTGTGACGTGATAATGCCTCTTTGTGACGTCATAATGCCCTTTGTGACGTCTTAATTCCCCTTTGTGATGTCTTAATGCTCTTTTGTGATGTCACAATACCCCTTTGTGATGTCATAACACCCCTTTGTGACATCATAATGCCCCTTTCAGACGTCATAATGACCCTTTTTGACGTCATAATTCCCCTTTGTGATGTCATAATGCTTCTTTGTGGTGTCATAACGCCCTTTGTGACGTCATAATGCCCTTTGAGACGTCATAATGCTCCTTTGTGATGTCATAATGCTCCTTTGTGATTCATAATGCCCTTTGTGATGTCATAATGCCCTTTCTGACGTCATAATGCCCCTTTGTGGTGTCATAATGCTTCTTTGTGAGGTATCTGTGGTGCCATTGATAATGAAGTGTGATGAACTGGAAGGCTTTCAGTAGAATTGCAGCCCTAACATAAACAATGACTTGAACTCTGGAATTCTGTGTAAAATCATTAGCTAGCTTGTGGTCCGGGTCTTCAAACCAAAGGCTGTGAGGTGCTGCTCTTGTTGACGCAGGCTGTGAAAGATGACTTGAGCTCTAAGAGTAATTTCCCTTCTGCTCTTTATATGAACGTCAAATCCACAATTAGAATATTAAGAAGATAATATAAAATTTTGTGCTGCTGGACTGAGGACTTCCATTAGCTGTTAGCCATAGTTTGGAACTTGCAAAGCAATCATATTGGAGCCTTGCTGGGCAACCTGCTCCAGTGTCTCACCACACCCACAGTAAAGCATTTCTTCCTAATATCCAATCCTAATCTACCTTCTTCCCATGTAAAGCCATTTCCCCTCATTCTGTTGCTACCTGCCCTTATGAAAAGTCCCTCCCCAGCCTTCCCTGTAGGCCCTCTTCAGATACTGGAAGGCCACTCTAAGGTCTCCTTGGAGTCTTCTCCAGGCTGAAGAGCCCCATCTCTCTCAGCCTGTGCACATAGTAGAGGTGCTTTCAGCCCTCTCTGATCACCTTCATGGCCCTCCTCTGGACCTGCCTGAACATCTCCAAGTCCTTCTTGTGTTGAGGGCTCCAGAACTGCGTGCAGTGCTCCAGATGGGGTTTCAATGAGAGGAGTGTGGAGGGGCAGCACCACCTCCCTCGACCTGCTGGTCATGCTTCTGTGCTTTAAGCTTATGCTTTAAGGTCCTATATGCTTTAAGGTTTAGATAGTGCAGTCGCCTCACCTCTTCAGGTTTATCTGTGAAGGTCCCTTCCAAGTGAACCGTGCTGATCCAGACAGTTCGGATTGCTCATTAAAGTGTTTTAGTAAGTTGGGCTGGTCCTACGAAGCAGTATGACTGCAGTAAGCAGTGTACATGGTGCGCTGTGAGTACTGCACACATTCCTCTTGGCAGCTTGTGGAACAGAAACTGTGCATTGTTTGGATTGTGTAAGTATTCCTGTTGGTCTCTTGTGATGCTTACCTTCTTAGAGCACCTTTCCTCGTTTGGCTCTACATATTTTGGTACCTTACTTGTTCTGTTTGGCTTAGCAGGGAAGGTCTTCTTCTGAAGCATCCTCAGTCTTGGTCTGGGCAGCATACTTAGAAATGACATGGACGTTACATGAGTGGGTGGTCAAAGGGGGAAGAACTCACCTTTCTGATCTGTTTCCTTTTAGAACACAGTCCTGGAGAGGATTTGCTTTCCTTGTTTCCTGGAGACTTGGATTCTTAGATGGTTTTGACTGCAGCTATTTCTGATGTTAATTCCTTTTTCTGTACTTTAGTAGCCAAGTGCAAGTGGAGTGCTTTGGGAATTGTCTGAAGTTGCCAGGTTGCGTGTGATCACATATGTAACGTGGAGTTATGTGTGGTGCCAGTGATAATTAAGTGTGATGAACTTGAAGGCTTTCAGTACAATTTCAGCCCTAATGTAAACAGTGACTTGAACTCTGGAATTCTGTGTAAAATCATTAGCTAGCTTGTGGTCCAGGTCTTGAAACCAAAGGCTATGAGGTGCTGCTCTTGTTGACGCAGGCTGTGAAAGATGACTTGAGCTCTAAGAGTAATTTCCCTTCTGCTCTTTATATGAACGTCATATCAACAATTAGAATATTAAGAACATAATATAAAAGTTGTTGCTGCTGGCCTGTGGACTTCCATTAGCTGTTAGCCATAGTTTGGAACTTGCAAACCAATCTTATTTAGACTTTAGTGGTGAAATCTTCTGATGAAATCTTCCTTCTAATTCTGCAAAAGAATCTCGGTGGAACATTTCTGTCTGAAAAGGCTCTGGCATATGAAGATGTGCCAGACTGCAGCCATGTGCCAGATGCGTTTGGATCCATGGAATTTTCTGATGTAGCTTCAGTGTTTGAAGAATCTCCACTCGATCTAAATACTCAGAAAACAAAGCAGGTGTGTGAAGATGTACAGCTAGTTTCTTACAGAAAAAATACAGCTCTTAATCTAGAAATCTGCTTCTCATTGTATCTAGTGCTTACTCCATATTTAAGTATCTAGTGGACCTTGACCAAAGGAAGATAAAGATAGAGCAAAGAAGTATGTTAAGCATAAATTTTGTTGCCTTCTACCTGTAGGCCATGGTTGGTTTGACGTGATCCCTAACTCCAGTGTTTGGTTTGCACAGAAACAGCAAGCAAGGGAACAAGTAAAGGAGTCAGTGAGGATTTTAAAACACAATGGGAAGCGATAAGGCACAGTTAATAAGATTCTGGAGTTAGGCTGGAGGTAGGCAGAGGTTGAAAGGTACCGAAAGAAATTCAATCTTACTGTGTTGGACAACAAAATCCACTGTGATATTATTCAAATTTTTAACTAAACCAAGTGATAATTCATATTTATGTTTAGATAAGCTGGTGAGGGTTAATCCTCAATGGAGAATTGAGATGAACAAATAAAAAAATGGTGTTTGACAGTCTATAAGAAACGAACTTATTCTAGGAGAGAATCAGAGTTTTCAACTGTTTTGTTCAATAGCCAAATAATGTATGATATTTTTATAAGCATTGTGTCTGACCTTCTCAGCTGTTAGAATTTCTTTGACAGTAACTTCTCCGGCTGTGATCAGAAAACCTTTTGTTCCGTCTCTGGCACCATTCGAGGCATGATACTCAACTGGGTGATATGGAATTCACACTGTCAACTCCAGTGACAAGAAAAGTGGCATCTAAGAAGCGTGCAAACACAGAGAATGTTGATGCAGAGTCAGTGTTAAGAAATGAGCTGCCCTTTGCATTTCCTGCTCCAAAGGCCTTCTTTTCGAAGAGCCAGACAGAGAAGCAAGTAGAAGGCATATCTTTTTAGGCGCCTACTTCCAAAGGTATGTTGTATCTAACAAATGGAAACCTAGAACATGTGTAGCTTAGGAATTTTTTACTTTTAATATGAATGCAGTACTTGTAGGTCCTAAAATTCTGAAAGGTTTCAGTGTGGGGTTTATTTGGTCACAGCACATACAGCTGCCATCCTGTACATCTGACAGTGCACTGCAAGCGGTTTAACCATATATCAGGGCATGGTACACGTCTGTTAATGATAGAAGTTCTCACAGTTTCACAAGGAGCATGCCTTGAGATGCATTCAGATAATGAGATAAGTGCTGTGTTCCTAAAACTAGCATGTGTCTCCACTCTCCATCGAGATTTAGTAGATAATTTCTTTAACAATTATGATGAGAGTTTTGTTTTGTTTTTATTTTTTTCTGGGCTATTATTTTGAGTGAAAGAAAAGGGTATGCTTTTATTTAAGCGAGCTTTTGATTGCATCATGCTTCTAAATTAAATGTAACCTACTGAATTCCTCATGATAGCATACGAATACTTGCGTGTATCTGTTCTCCCTAATAGAGGGAGAAGAGACTCAGTGAACCTGGACAGTGTTACCCAGGGTTGTGAGAACAGCTAAATGATTGTTGAGAACTGGTCAACTCGTGAGCCTGAGACCTGGGATCCTCCATCCTAGGGTGGAACTTTACTGGAGCACGTGGGTGCCACAGCAAAAAAAGGACTGTGTACAATAGACTGAGAGTTTGCTGAGTTTCTTGGTTTACAGAAAGCACAAATAACTCAGCAGCAAGTGACGTATTTGGGATAGGAGATGACAGCTGGACTTTGAACCTTAAGGACTGCCAAGAAAGAAGCCATCTGCTCAACCCCTGAGCTGCAAACTGCCAAGGAACTCCATACGTTGCCAGGAATGACAGGAGGGTGCCAACCATGGATACACAGCTACGGACTGATGGTAAACTTGAAACAGCTTGAAGTGAGTAAGGGATATCCAGGGTGCACTGGTGCTCAATATTCAAGAAGCCCATCAATCTACACTGGGCCAAAGGATACCAGTTTTAATATCTCATGCAGTGTTTACTGTATTGGAGGCAAAAGGGGGACATTGGCTTTCACCCCACAGAATCACAGAATCACAGAATTACCCGGGTTGGAAGGGACCTCAAGGATCATGTAGTTCCAACCCCCCTGCCTAGCAGGGCCACCAAACATACGCCTTTACTAGATCAGGTTGCCCAGGGCCCCGTCCAACCTGGTCTTGAACACCTCCAAGGACGGGGCATCCACAACCTCACTGGGCAGCCTGTTCCAGGACCTAACCACCCTTCTAGTAAAGAACTTTCCCCTAACATCCAACCTAAATCTTCCCTCCTTCAACTTAAAACCATTTCCCCTAGTCCTGCTATTATCAGCCCTTTCGAAGAGTTTACTCCCCTCCTGGGAGTAAGTTCCCTTCATGTACTGAAAGGCTGCAATGAGGTCACCCCGCAACCTTCTCTTCTCCAGGCTGAACAAACCCAACTCCCTCAGCCTGTCCTCATAGGTGAGGTGCTCCAGCCCCCTGATCATCTTCCCGTCCCTCCTCTGGACCCTTTCCAAAATCTCCATATCTTTTTTGTACTGAGGGCTCCGCACCTGGACACAGTACTCCAGATGGGGCCTCACAAGAGCAGAGTAGAGAGGGACGATCACCTCCCTATCCCTGCTGACCACCCCTCTCCTGATGGAGCCCAGGATCCCATTTGCTTTCCGGGCTGCCAGAGCGCACTGCTGGCTCATGTTAAGTTTCTCATCTATCAGGACCCCTAGGTCTTTTTCAGCCGAGCTGCTCTCAAGGACAACTCCTCCCAGCCTGTACAGGTGCCTGGGGTTCTTCCGGCCCAAGTGCAAAACCTTGCACTTTGCTGTGTTGAACCTCATTAGGTTCACCCGAGCCCAGCTTTCCAGCCTGTCAAGGTCCCTCTGAATGGCATCTGTTCACCCCAAAGATTCCCGAAATACCAGGCCATCCTGGTAGAGCAGGGTGATATAGAAATAATTGTAACTACTATTGCCAACCCAGTATCTTTCCTTAGCGGAACTCCCCTGGTGGAGAACCAGGATGACATCACTGCTTTGAAACAACTGATGCTGCACATTACATCCAGTCGGTTGGAGCTGAAGGACGAACCCTTAGAAGATGCAGAAGACGCCTGATTTACCAGCAGCTGCAGTTTTGTGAGACAAGGAGGCTTTAAGGCAGGACATGCAGTAACTGCTACTGAGCAGGGAATGGAAGCACAACCATCAGCCATGGGGACTACCCCTCAGAAGGCTGAAATAACTGCCTTGACGAGAGCCTTAATGATATGGACAGATGCTAAATATGTGTTTGGGGTGTCACACGCTCATAGTACCATCTGAAAAGAGCAAGGATTGCTCACACACAAGGAAAAGAGCGTGATGTAAATGTACCTATGTGATGTATTAGGCGGCACGAACTCACGGGATGTAACGCGATAGGCCTCCCCGTGCTCGGTAATGTATATGTATGAGGCTGAAATTGGAGCCCTATATAAGGGTCTCACACGGTTCATTAAACGCCATTTTACAGCTCACCATATTGGTGTGATCAGCGTGTAACTTGGTCATGGGGCCGTCAGATGCACATTCTCAATGATGGACGTAGTTCTTTAGGTTACCTTACACAAGGCAACAATTGGTGCCCCGTGTGAGGATGTCCTGAGAGTGAGTGTGCGACGGCTAACCGCGAGACGGACGCGAATCCTACGGTTAGATCCCGTGGAAGCGCCGGAGGGGCGATATATTGGCTGCAGCTACTGATTATCCTGCGGTAAGACCGTGGAAGACCGTGGGACTTTGGGCCCGGGTATATATACAAAGGGTGCGAGGACGTACGGTGTCGAGCACCAGAAAAAACATGGATTCCGTCACAAAGGTACTATTACGGGTTTGTAAAACCCACTGCGGTAGGAATGCTCCTTCTAAGAAGGAGATTGTTGCCGTTATTACTTTTTTGCAGGAAGCGGAGCTTTCACCCTCCCCTTGTAATTTGCTCGATTCGGAGCGGTGGGAATCTTTCACCGCTGCCCTGCTCCTAAGAGCAACAAACGATTATAAGGCGGAGGAGTTAAAAACCTGGGTTTTGGTCCTGGGTGCGCTTAAAGCGGCTAAGGAGGAGAAAAAGATCCAGGCAGTCGCGAATGGGGTTTTTGGGGTGGGTTCCGGGACGTCTGGGGTCCTGGAGGGTGCGGAGGAACCGCTCCCTTGCGGCGACTCCGTACCCAAGATGGCGCCGACCACGCCGGCCGTTTTCACAATGGCTATGGCGGCGCCCGAAACAACTCCGGAAGGGATGGCGGAAGTTGCCTCATCTGGGGAGGCGCCGCCATATTATCCCCGCCTATACCCCTGTTTGCAGAGCTTTCGTTCACCTGAGGGGGGTGGGTCCTGTCCGAGGGAGGGAGAGTCATGGGGGGAGGCGCGCCGTGGAGGCGTTAAGCCACCCCTAGACCCGCCCCCGGAGGAGGGACCTCATCCCGTGAAAGGGGAGGAACGAAAGGTACTGCCTGCCCCTACCCCTTTGGTTTCGCCTCCCGAGGAGGGGGAGGAGAAAGGGGAGGAACAAAAGGTACTGTCTGCCTTCACCCCGTCGGTTTCGTCTCCCGCGAAGGGGGAGGAGAAAGGGGAGGAACGGAAGGAATTGCCTGTCCCCACCCAGTCGGTCGTGGTTCCCCGGAGGAGGGGGGAGAAGTGGGAGGAGCGAGAGATATCGCGTAAGCCCACTGATTGGACTGACATTTGCGATACAATGCGAGAGGTGGGGCTCAAGGAGCGGGACTGGGCGGTGTTCCCAATTGTAGTCAAACAGGAGGGACCGGTTTGGGTACCTTTGGAAGCAAAAGCAGTTGCTCGGTTTATAGAGGCGATTGACAAAAAGGGATTGAGATCCCCGATGACAATGAGTGCCTTTGAGGCTCTCGTAGCCCCAGGTCCCCTACTCCCATATGATATTGAAAGCCTTATGAGAGTAGCCCTCGAACCAGTACAGTTTACTGTGTGGAAGGAGGAGTGGATAATACAACTCAAAGCTGTTTTAGCACAGGCTGCGCGCGATCCACAGCATCCAGCAAATGGGAAGGAGGGAGATCCAAAAACTGATTTAATGAGGCTTTCAGGTTCATCTGCGGATTCGGCTGGATCTGCAGAGAGGCAGCTTAGGGACCTCCGCCCAGGAGAGCTGCTTGCCACCACGGGGGCAGCTACCTCTGCTTTTATACACTTTATAAGAAAAGCAGAGCCTGTAGCCCCGTGGTCAGAGATTATGCAGGGTCCCTCAGAGTCATTCTCTGAGTTTGCCAATCGATTGATATGGGCAGTAGAAGGATCGGAACTGCCTAAGGAAGCGCTGACTTCTGTTATAAAGGATTGCCTGAAGCAAAAGGCTCATAAAAGTGACTCTTCAGAAAAAGGAAAAAGAACAGATAAAGAACTGCTGCTAGTACCAACGAGAAGGACATCTGTTGTATCACTTGCTGTGTGTCTTTGTGTAATTGCATTCATTACCGGGGGAGAGGGTACTCACTTAACATCACAACCAGAAAATATTTGGGTTACATGGTCTAATCGAACTGGGCAGAAAGATTTCTGCCTTAGCCTGCAGTCAGCCACATCACCGTTTAGAACATGCCTTATAGGTGTACCCAGGTGGGACCCAAAGGAGTTTAACGGATATGTGCATAAGAACAACTGCAAGAGAGATGCAGTGGACAAAGTTTTCTTTATGAAAGCATTTGAGTCTAAATTCACTGACTGGGCCAGAATGTCTGCATGTTTTATTAGATCCTTGAACACCTCCTTGCCCTGGGATCCACCAGAGTTGCAGCTTCTTGGATCCCAATCGGTTGGTAACGTAACATGGAATAAGAACTCTCAAAAGTGGGAACGCCCGGTTAGATGTTTGTATTTTTCGGGTTTTAGGACACCGGGTCAACTGTCCAATTGCAGGGTATGGGAAGGCCTACTCGGGAATGGGGCACCATTCTCGGGAACAACTGGGTCGGAACCCTTTACTTTACTTAACCCCATTCAATTTGACACATATAGCTTGTCAGGGGCATATTGTGGTTTCTCAGCTGAAAGGGTGGAGGGATTCTCCCATCCCTGCTCCGGGGATGGCTCCAAGAATGGAATTGCAGACCAATGCATAAAGCAGGGTGGGAGGTGGCTCTCTTACAATCAGAAGTATGTGGTACGTCATCCTAACGGGTCCACCTATAATCTCTCATGCTACTGGGGCCCTGACGATCTGGCATGTTCTGGTTGTTGTTCTCGAAAGGAACCTTTAGCTGGGGAAGGAATAAACTGCAATGGTACAGCCAAGGCCCTTCCTAAGGACATATTTTTGATATGTGGGGATAGAGCTTGGCAAGGGATACCAAAGAATCCAGTTGGGGGGCCGTGTTATTTGGGAAAGCTGACATTGTTGGCTCCCAATCACACTGCAATGATAAGTGTTATGAAAAAGATCGATCGAGCTCGACGCCAGAAAAGGTCAATAAAAACATTGGACCAGGATTGTAGTGATGAGGTTCAGCTGTGGGGTCCCACAGCTAGAATCTTTGCATCCGTCTTAGCTCCGGGAGTAGCTTCAGCCCAGGCCCTAAGAGAAATTGAGAGATTGGCATGCTGGTCCGTGAAGCAAGCTAATGTCACCACAGCAGTCCTGTCGGAACTCCTGATGGACGTTAACAACATCAGACACGCTGTTCTTCAAAATAGAGCTGCAATTGACTTTCTGCTGCTTGCTCAAGGGCACGGGTGCAAGGACTTTGAAGGGATGTGTTGTTTCAATCTGAGCGACCACAGCGATTCGATACATAGGAAGTTGGAATGGATGCAAGAACACACGAAGAAGATCGCAATAGATGATGCATTCGGAAGCTGGTTGGAGGGACTGTTTGGTAATCTGGGCCCATGGCTTAAGCAGTTTCTCAAAGTATTAATCATAGGTATTTTATTCTTTTTAGCTTTAATGATTTGCTTACCTTGTTTGTTTCAGTGTGTCCAGGGTTGTTTACAGCGTATGATAGAAAGAATGTTTAACGAAAAAATGGAGTACCAACGGGTATATGATAAACTTTGAGAAGAAGAAGGAACTGTATAAACCCAAGATGCCTTGGATATAATCATTAGAAAACTACTGATGTTATTAGATATTGCACTACCTACCTCTGTAGCTTGTCTACCTCACTTTTTAGATAACTTATTAAGTTTAAATTATAGAGACTAACATTTTTATATTAGGATTAAGGATTAGCGTTCGGGATGTAACGGGGCATACTTTATCGAGCATGGAGAGGGGGAAATGATGTATTAGGCGGCACGAACTCACGGGATGTAACGCGATAGGCCTCCCCGTGCTCGGTAATGTATATGTATGAGGCTGAAATTGGAGCCCTATATAAGGGTCTCACACGGTTCATTAAACGCCATTTTACAGCTCACCATATTGGTGTGATCAGCGTGTAACTTGGTCATGGGGCCGTCAGATGCACATTCTCAATGATGGACGTAGTTCTTTAGGTTACCTTACACAAGGCAACACCTATGTTGTAGGGCACAGTTCTCTATCCAGGCCCAAGTCTGTGTGGGTGTCTCCTCTATCCACAAAGCTGCTCACACTGCAGGAGGCACAGGCTGAGAGGAGAGGCCAGAGCAGCTCTCCCACTGTGACACGGAGCAGCAGGATACAAGTAAAGGAAGGCCCCACAGCTGTACTGGGAAGATTCCACACAGTCATCAATTTTTCATCTGAAAGGTAAAGAGGAATTCCCTTTTCTGCCCCTATCATCATTGGTCGGGTGAGTAGCAATGATGCCCGGTGTGCTTCCATCAATGGAGCAGAATAGGCGGAAGGCTGGGGTGCAGGCTGACCTCTGCTGAGGTGAGTGGGGGCTCAGGGTGTTGCTCAGTGGTAGATTTGTTCACACTGAGTTCTAACAGGAAACTTGCTCAACATCGAAGGCCTTGCAAAAGTCTGGCTGAGTGATGTCAGTTGCTTTTCCTTTCCCTACTGATGCTGTCACTCCACTGTAGAAGGCCACCAAAGCGACCAGGCTGCATGTCTCCGTTTCCGCTGTTTCTCCATTTCCTTCTTGTTGCTCCCTGTAACCAGCAGGTTCAGCCATGCTGCTTTCCTGCCTCCTCTACTGTGTTTCGTGTGGTCGGGATGGAGCTCAGAGCTCCAGCTCTGAGTAAGGTTTTCTGAGAAAGTTACCATCTCTTTTCCATTCCTTTACCCCTAAAAACAGTTTTCCAGTGTCTCTCATGCAAGAATTCTTTGAACAGCCTGCAGCTGACTCTCCTGAAGCTCAGGATCCTGACTTTGCTTTTTGCCAGGCCTGCATTCCTTGAGATGAGGAACTCTAGGAGGGCATGGTCACTACAGCCCTGACCACCTCCAGTCTTAACCCCTGCTGTGCACCATGTCCAGTAATGCTTCCCTTCTGCTTGGTGTGCTTAATACTTGACCCACAAAGTTATTGTCAGTGCACTCCAGCAGGCTCTCAGACAGCTTGCAGCAACTGGGATTGGTGCTGGGTGGTTGCTGGGAGGTGTCTCAGCAGAAAAGCTGGGCTGGGGTGGGCGTGCTATGTCAGTCCTCATCGCAGCTGGCAGAGAGAGTTAGAGGAGGGTGATGGGTGCTGCCTGCTCTCAGTGCTACTGCACTGAATTTGGGGCACAGCAGCACACTGGTGAGTGAGCTGGGAGGGAGACGGACTGCTGCTGTGCATGGCTAGGCCAGAGCTGGAGGATTGTCAAACGTGAGTCATGCTGGTGCAGCCATTGCAGCTGCAGCAGGAGTAGAAGACAAAGAGGTTTTGTAGAGGACAGAGGGTGGTGATTCATGGTTTGATGTCCAGGTGGAGGCCGATAACAAGTGGTGTCATCCAGGAGTCTGTCTTGGGACCAGTGCTTTTTTACATGGTTATCAGAGACACCAATGATGCAATGGAGTGCACCCTCTGCTGTTTGCTGAGTGGTGCGGCTGACGCAGTGGAAGGAAGGGATGCCATTCAGAGGGAGCTCAACCGAGAGGTTGGCCTACGTGAATCTAATGAGGTTGAACACAGCAAAGTGCAAGGTTTTGCACTTGGGCTGGAGGAATCCCAGGCATTTCTACAGACTGGGAGGAGCAGTCCTTAAGAGAAGCCCCGCAGAGAAGGACCTGGGGGTCCTGGTGGATGAAAAACAGAACGTGAGCCATCAGCGTGCTCTTGCAGCTCAGAGAGCAAATGGTCCCCTGGGCTCCATCAGAAGAGGGGATGGCCAGCAGGGACAGGGAGGTGATTGATCTTCATGATCCTTGAGGTCCCTTCCAACCCGGGCCATTCTATGATTCTGTGATTACACTCGCTGTCAGAAATAACAGCAGCTGTACAGAAGCTGGATATATTTTGGGACAGTTCTTGTAACCAGCTGATTTTAAGACCTTGCACGAATTGGGGGTCTAAATTGCATGTTAGGAGAAAGCTGGTAAAGTGGCTATTGCTCATTCTTTTTCATTTGCTGATTCTTTCATTCGGGTTCCTTTTCCAAAGGAGATTCTGGTGATGGAAGCAATTGAAGAAAGAACAAAAGCAGCTCTTGCCAAGAATGCTTGAAGTCCCTGTGGAGAGAAGCAAAGAACTTGGGCTTCCTCTGGGATGCTCCCCACCATGTCTCAGGAAGGAGACAACTGCTGTTCCACTTTCTGCTCTTTGTGTGGAAAGGTACGTCTGGGTTTTCTTCTACCTGTTTTTCTTTTTCTGGCTTTGAAGGAGAAGGGGTGGAGCAAGAGGAGACCCACTGGTCATTTGTTACCTCAAGAACAGGATGGATTCTGCATTCACTGTGAGAAACTTGGGCTAGTAGCATGGGCATGTTTCAGGCTGGACTCTTCTTTTGCTACTTGGTTTCCTTTTGGCTACAGGGAGACAGCTGTCTAAAGGTGTGTTTTCAGACCCACTCTCCAAAACCATGTTTCATTGTTGCAGGTGGTTCAATGTGCTCTTGCAGGGTAGATGCTGTAGTTTGCTGTAGAATCTAAATGGTTTCTGTTCCTAGGGGAGGACTGAGAGGAGGTAGTGAGAAGAGAATTCAATGCCTGAGGTGTATCTTAGTGAGAAATGTTGGCATGAGGTGCTGAAAGTCTTGAGTTGTCAAAGGCCAGTGATGCTCAGACTCCTTAACCTGCTGGAGCAGGGTGGAAGCAAGGAGTGGGCACTGCCGTCACACAAGCTGCACTTGGTTCTGGTCTGCCAGGTCTGTGCTGGCCTGGATTTCTTCTGAGAAGTTTATTGGAGCTGCTTGGAGTAGTGAAGGGTGGGGAAGAAGTGCTGCTCCAGAGCTATGAGACGTGCAGCTCCTTCTGAAGTGCTCCTGATAAGGACGGAGCGCATTTGCTGCAGCTTTCTCTGCAGATGTGCTCCTCACCTTGAAATCCTCCTGGTTTGTCCTCAGCTCCTGACCACGGCCTGTTCTCTGTTTTGCAGGCTGATAACATGCAGAAGCCGCAGCTGGTGCGTGCTATGTCATCTTTAAACGTACCAGCATTTGCGGCAGCCCATGTTATTAAGAGCCACGTCACCCAGGGGCCAGATGAGCTCTCTCTGGAGGTAAGCAGTTCCAGGCATTCCGTGTTGTCGTGCATAGAAGAGGGCAGTCCTTTCTGCTTTGTTTTCCTACCAGATTTGCTGAATCTGGGATTGATGTTTCAATCTCTTTCAGGTCAGAGATCTGGTGAGCATTGTTGATATGAGGACATATCAACAGGCTGAGCCCCTGGTGGAGAGGCAAGCGTGGCTTTGAGGTAGGCACACGTTTTTGACTAGAGAGCACAACTTCAGTAGAGTTGGGAATCTCAGCTTGGAGCTGCTCTGCCTGCAACGGATGGCTGCTGGATGCAAACAGTTGCCCTGTGTCACTGTCAGTGGACCTTCCCTTTGGCTCTGGGCTCGGGCTAATGCTCACCTGTCTTTTTGTTCTAATTACAGGTTGGGCTTTTCCCTGGTGAGTGCATGGAACTCATCAGCGGAAAAGTTCCCGATTCCCTCCTCAATTCATTGCCAAAGCCAGGTGCGTAATTTACATTTGACAACGCGAGTTAGTCAAATAGAGTCAGAACGTTACTTTCAGGGGGTTTGTTTATGCCCAAGTTCAGCAAGCTTAGAAAGAGAACTACAGTAATCTCCTTGGGCACCTCCAGGGATGGGGAAAATCCATTCTTGCGTGTCCTTGTTGGGAATGTTCTTCCCGTTGTTACATGCTCTGTCGAATGCATTGCGCTCAGCTTCGTCCAACCGAGCCAGGCCTGAAATGAACTGGTTTCTTTGTTTTGTTGAGCAGAGCCAAAGAAATGGGGCAAGCTCATCAACGGCCTTTGTTCCCTGGTGAAGGCCAGCCCCGGGAGAGCAAAGCAGCCTGAGCCTCCGACATTCTCCGGATCCATGTCCTTGCTTGACATCGTTGAGAGGTATTTAGCCTTCAGGACTTGAGGGCTGAGCTGTAGGAATGGAAGCATCCTCTGCTGTTTGAAACAGAGGGCGTTTCTAAGCTGTGTTTCAGCAGAAAGCAGGCAGTGCCCAGAACAGGCAACTTTTGGCCAGGGCTCGGTGCAGCTCTTCCATCACCCTGCACCACGTCTGACAGCATGCTCTGTTTTCTCTGCAGAATGAGTTCTCCAAGGAAGAGGGCAGAGTCAGCAGCTGGCAGTTGGTGTTCCTGCTTCTGCCTGGGCAAACCATCCCCTGTGGCCAAACGCCAACTGCAGAGCAGTGCCAGGGAGCCCTCTGAAGCAGAAGTCTTGGTCCTGGCAGGTAAGGGTGCAAGTCCAGCTTACAAAACACTGCTTGTCAGCAACACAGGTAGAATTCATGCTTTCAGTGGGCTTGTACCTCCTTCTGGCGTTCAAGCCCGTCTTGATCCCTGTCTTTCCCAAATGAGTCTCTTGTCAACACAAGAGCTGGACCTGCACGTGGATCACTTTCAAGTCAGTGACACTGTTGCTAGAAGCCTATTTGCTTCTGCCCACCACCACTACATAGCCAAATGTCAAGAATCTCCATGGTTCATCTTGCGAACGTTCGACACTAACTGCTGTACATCTGCTCCTTCCTAGGTGACCCGAGCCCTTGTATATCCCCAAGACGCAGGGCATGTTACGATGACGCATCTTCCATCAATGAAGAGTTGTTACTAAGCACAGAATGCTGCAGTTCAGATGAAAGCCTTCCGTATAACATCAGCTATCAAGAGAAGAAGGTCATCATCGTTGAAGCCTTCATTCATCCCATCCCTACTGAAGCTGCTGACCTGAGCCCACCAGACACCTCAGGCACCAGCCTGGACTCAATGTCTCTGCAGTGCAGCCCAGCCCAAGCACAGCCCGAGTACCCCGACAGCAGCACCACCATGCAGGCTCAGGTCAGCATCACCGAGGAGAAGCTGAGCATCTCGCAGGGGGGCACAGAATCAGGACACGAGTCCCAGGCTCCGGGCAACAGCACGGTCTCTGAGCAGCTCTCATGATTACAAGAGAGGATGAGTCCCATCTTTCCTCCAGACCTCACACCCCCTCCTTTCTCCTATTGAATAAAGGCACGCTCGTGCTCAATCAACGCCTTGACTGAATTCCGAGTTTTCATTCGCAGAGATTGGGATGAGTGCAAGAAACTGCAAGGCAGCTCAGCTTACAACACTCTGGCTGTGGGGTTTGTGCGGCCGAGCTCTGGGCGTGTTCCCATTTTGCCTGACTTTGGGATGCCTGCAGCAAGAGCTCTGCTGCCGTTGTGTATGGCAGCAAATAGTCTCTAGCATCCTGGATGCTGCTCATGATGCCCCAAGCTTCCTGGCTGTGGCTGTGATGCTTTTCAGGGCCTTTTGATGCTCTTTGATGCCGTGGCTGCTCCCTAACACCTCTGTCCTCCCGCCGTGTCCATTCCTGGCTCTCACCTGTGAGCTGTCCCTGCAGATCATCTCCAGCCCTGCCATCATCGTGCTGCGGCAGGAGGAACTCGCCCTGACCAACATCAGGCAGTGCTGCCTGCCTCTCTCACTCTCTAGACCAAGTGTAACTATGCTGTCATGGAGACAAATGCTTCTGTCACATCCTCCATCCCTGCAGACATTTACCGGTAGGTGGCTCTTGCAGAAGAAGATTCAAGCAGCAGAACCTTTTGCTCAGCTACAGCACACAAATGCTACAAAAGCAGGAATAACCCGCAAGCTCTGGGTCTGTTTGTCTTGCACAGGCATGCACTAACTGCGTTTGATGGTACCCCCCATCCTTGATTTCCTTCCCTGCTCCTTGTCTGATGGCGCTGCTGAGCCAGGAACAAGCTGCCCAGTGTGGCAGAGCATGGTGCAGGGCTGTGCTGGGACCTCCTCCCCTTCATCTGCTGCAGATCAGTGCCACACACGTGCCATCGAGATGCTCTGGCACGGGATGTGCCTCCAACCCAAAGCTCCTTCCCACCTCCCAAGGAAAAGCAAAGCAACCCAAGCATCTCCAGCAAAGCTGCCCAGCAGACAGCAGGGAATGCAAACAGCTTCTGGCTGCTCCCCTACACTCCTGTCCTAAGTAATAGACCCCATGAGGACTGGCTGGGAAATCAGTGCATGACACATGTGAGTGTGCACAGGATTGTGCAAAGCAGTGGGGTTCCATGAGTTTGTGTGTGTGTGTATCTCTGCTGTTATGAAAGCATGGGAAGACTGCCTTACTGAGTCCCAGATAATTACTTATCCTCAAATGATTTTTCCTGGCCAAAGTTAGAGCCTCTCACAGGTAATCGAGACCAACAGGCTGTTGTTGCACAATCAACAGACACAATCTAGATGAATAGCTGAGGAAAATAAAGCATCATGCCAAGGGTACTAGATAAGTGAGCAGCTTGAGATCTGCACATTTATGTGATACTCATGGTCTTAGACAATATTTGCTTAGTGAGGTCACATAGAATGAAAGTAAAATAGAAGAAGTGCAATTGGTCTCAGTTCACACAGCTGGCTGGTTCGTCTCAGGCTAATCCTGAACTGCCTCAAGCGACTGCTTTGGTGCTCTACAGAACAGCAACTTCAGAGATCTCTTTCTATTACTAAGTGTTTGAAAGAGCAATTTGCTCTGTTAATTATCCATCATTTCTGTGCAGTCTGTTTTGTCAGACTTGTCTTTAGCTTCCAAGTTGTATGTGAAGAATTGTTTCCTTTGTAATGCACAATGTACTAAAAATTGAGAGATGAAAATGTGAAGAGTTTTTCCAGCTTTGATTTCATGTCTGGAATTTTGGAACCCACTACTTGCAGTTGTTAATCTGTCCAAACTGGTCTGGTTTGGAATGCCCTCGTACTTCTTGAATCGCTGTTAAAGGCGGAGCAATTCCTACAAGTGCCATGGCCCCACTGTTGTTCTAATTCTTGTTTCTTTGTTTTCCACACACTGCTTTTCAAGCCTCCTTTTTCTTTACAGTCAAAGTGAGAACTGCACTGTGAGGTGTCTGAACCTTGTTGTGCCTCTACATAAATAGAACAGCAGCAAAGCCTGACAGGTGACTGTGCTGACAGCTCTCGTAGCCAGTAACATGTAACTGTGCTAAATCCCTTGTGACGGCTTTGATTTCATTTTTGCCAGTGAAATCCTTGTAAAAGGAACTGCAGCAGTGTGATGAGCTAAGGTGAAGATGCTGGTTTTAGTAGTGCTCTAAGCTGAGTGGAAGGGCAATTGAATGAGGGTTATATGCTTTCTCTGGGACGATAAGGTTTTATTTCCTGAGGGAAAGAGCCAGCTTTTCATGGGCTATATGTGGGCTTTGGCAAGGGCAGACAATCCAGTCTGTCAGGAAGCCATTTGAGGTGCTTCAGGTTTGTAAGCTTGTCTTTTTGTTTTTCAGGCGGATATTTGGAGCATGGGTGTAGTGCTGTATGCTCTGCTGTGTGGGTTTTCCCTTTGGATGATGACAATATGATGGCACTCTACAGGAGGATACCAGTGGGTATCAGTGGTGCTAGAATACACTGAGAAGGGAAATAGCTGAGCTTGACAAGAGGCCTTGCTTTTCGGATGGCAGAACATGCTGAGCTGTGGGTAGAAAGGCCTGTCTGCTGAATATTGTCCCTGTTTTTGCTGCTTTGTCTACCAGTATTTTGTGGATTTGGTTCTACACTTGGTTGGCCTATGTGGCACTGTAGCCTAATTCTGTACCATGATAGCATACAGAATTTAAGGAGAAGTATTTTCTTGCCAATGGGCTGGATTTTTTGTATCTGGTTCTTCAACTGGCTGCTCCCTATACTATCTGTAGTAAAAAATACAGACACATCATTTGATTTCCCTGAAATGAATGTTCCTAAATGCCAGCTCTTCTCATGTCTACAAAGATCAAAGTTCTGCATTTGCTATTAGAATTTCCTCTTCCAGAATCAGGAGGTAATGTAGGACCCCACAGATTGCCTTCAGAATCCAACAGTTAGTTCTGTTTCCTTTCGGAGTGCATAACAACCTGAGCACATGAATTGAATGGCATGGCTTTTTAGTCTGGTACAAACTCTGCTGTACACTGAAACTTGGTCCATTTGTAAGCAGGACTTTTTCCATCTCTGCAGGACAGCAGAAAACCCTTTGTGCTAATCATGATGCCAAGAAGCAGAATGCGGCAGATGATCCAACTGCTTCAGGTGTTCATTTCCTTAAAACTGAGAATAGTTTTGGACTGAGAGTTTGTAAGCAGAACGGAGCTCTTAAAGCTGTCAGAGATTATTTCTGCACTGTTCAATTCTATCTGCACAACATACACAGGATCTCAGAACTGCGTTGCTTGAATTGGTGGAACTTGCTGAAGTGAACTGGGATGAGCAAGTTTTAGAACTTAGTCAGAGTGCTGTAAAAAATGGATAATCTCATGAGTATTAAGGTACAGGCTTGCTATTTCTGCACTGAATTTGTTTTTATTTTACATGGCTGTGATCTGAAAATTGCTTGAAACGCAGGCACCTAGGCACTGTTGTGTAACTGAATTTCACACGATAGGTCCTGAAATATCCTGGAATCAAAAACTCTGACTTGTTTTAAGTCTGCTGCTTGAGTCTAATCAGGGTCATAGTGTCTGTGTGCAGTGTTTCTTTCCCTGTAATGCTCCACATCATTTCATTTTGGGAATATTGAAGGAAATGGACTATGTGCCATAACTGTTGTTAGAACAAAGTATGTCTGGTGTGATCTTATGCATAGGTTCTGTAACTGCTCTTCACAGCTCAGGTGTTTGACCTTCCTTTTGGTGAAGTGATGAAATACTGCTGGTTTCTATTTGTGCTTCTAGGCACCTTGAAGCTCTTAGGAATAGAACAATTGTCTCCAGTTCTTTTCAATGATATCAGTAACAGCTCGAGTGTTGCTGCCCACTAGGTAGACCCAAAGAAGCAGATTACAGTGAAACAACACACGAGCTGGACCTGAATGAGGATCACTTTCAAGACAGTGGCTATGCTGCTTCAAGCCTACTTGCTTCTTCCTGCCGCCACTCTATTACCAAGTATCAACAACCTTTCATGATTCAACTTGCAAATGTTTGAAACTAACCCTTGTGTTTCTATGCCTTCCTAGGTGATTCGAGCCCTTGTCAACCCCAAAGATCCAAACCAAGCAGTGTCTTTCCATCAATGGAGAGTTCTTATTAAGCATGAATCGCTGCAATTCGGATGACAGCCTTCCACATGGTAACAGTGATGGACACAAGGGGCTCATCCACGTTCATGCTCTCATATCTCCTGGCTCTGCTGAAGCTCCTGACCTGAGCCTGCCAGACACAGCAGTCACCTGCCTGGATTGTGACCCAGCGCCTTTGCAGTGCTGCCCATCCCAAGCACAGCCCGAGTGTCCCAGCAGCAGCACCACCATGCAGGAGCAGGGCAGCATCAGTGAGGTGAAGCTGAGCATCTTAGATGGGGACTTAGAGTCAGGCTGCCAGTCCCAGGCACCAGGCAGCAGCACCAGCTCTGAGCCACTCTCATCTTGACAAGAGGAGTCCCATCTTCACCCTTGACCTCTCAAGCCCTCCTGTCTTTTATTGAATAAAGTCACTCTCATGCTCAGTCATCGCCTCGACTGCATTCTGAGTCTTCAATCACAGGGATTGGGATGAATGCAACAAACAGCAAGGCAGCTCAGCTTGCAATGCTATGGCTGTGGGGTTCGTGCAGGCAGAGCTCTGGGTTCCCATTTTGCCTGGCTTTGGGATGTCTGCAGCAAGATCTCTACCATTTTGTATGGGAGCAAATAATCTCTAGCATCCAGGTTGCTGCTCATGATATATCCCAGTCTTCCTGGCTGTCACTTTGTGATACTTTTCAAAGCCTTCTGATACTCTTTGATGCCTTGGCTGCTCCCTAACACCTCTGTCCTCCTGCCATGTTGACTCACGTCTCCCACTTTTAAGCTGGCTTTGCAGATCATCTCCAGCCCTGTCATCATCACGCTGCAGCAGGAGGTGCTCACCTGGCCCAATGTCTGGCAGTACTGCTTGTTCTGCAGATGAGCAGCTGCCTCCTCATCTCTTCAGCTACAGTAGTTTTTCTCAGGGCAGTTAGATGCAGTCATGCTCCTCTGGATTTGGTGTGTTAAATCCATGCTGCATGGCAGCAGTCAGTGCAATACAAAGGTGTTCTGTGTGCCATAGCATTTCTCCAGGGGCTGCCAAAGGTAGAAGCACAACACAGCACTATCCTTCTGACAGTAATGTCTGTGAGTGTTAGACATGTGAGCACTGCATCATCCCCAGCGTGTCAGTGCTTTTCCACACCAACCTGACTCTCACACTCTGCACTGAATGTAACTCTGCTCTTGTGGAGACAAATGCTTTCTGTCACATCCTCCATCCCTGCAACCATTTGCCGGTAGGCAGCTCTTGCAGAAGAATCAAGCAGCAGAACCTTGTGCTCACCCTACAGCATGCAAATGCTATGAAAGCAGAAATAACCTGGCATGCTCTGGGTCTGCAAGGCTGCACAGATGGGAGAGGTAGATTGTGTTTTTGCAGTGGAAGTTTCCAGTATTTTCAGTACATAGTGTAGGCCCTAACTGAATGTATAACCCTCTTGTAAAACAGCTGTATAAGTAGTTTTTCCACCAAGAAAGTTGCTGAACAGAATTAAGTTCAGACTGGGGGCATTCTGACATGGGGAGAATTGAGACAAGCACAAGATAAATACAGGGTGGGTAGAGCCCAGCACAGGACAGAATGAATGTACTGACTTTTGGAAACATTGCCCTTCTCTGTCCGCAGAAAAGTACAAGGCAGACCTAAAAACAAGAGGTTGGTAATTGACCTTCTATGGAAATGAATCCTAGCCACAGTCTCGAGGAGTCTGTGAGCCTGAGATGCTCAACCAATGAGAGCCATGAGAGCATCACCTGCAGTGGGTTTAGGGCACAGAACAGAATTGATTTCACTGACTGGTGTGCAGTTTCTCCCTTGCCAATAGGGGATGTGCGCGCAGTATTGCAATAATGAATAAGCACTGCTGCTATCGCTGCCATCTTTGCCTAACTAGAAATCTTTGACTTTGAGAGTTTCTCACACAAGGGGAGAGGGTAAGAAAGTAAAGAGGCACAGAAAACTAAGGGAAACTGCTCTTCTTTATCTTATCTATAAAAATTGATACGATGCTGTTGTGCATTTTTTTTAATTTTATTTTTAATTTTTTGCTAATGTCAGTTAGATTGTTTTAAAATATCCACACACCAAAATCTGACTACCAAGCAAATGTAATGAAAATGAAATGAAGGTGAGTTAGTGGAAAGCACAAGGCCATATTATATTAGGCTCCAGCAAATTTACAGGCAGTCACTGCACGAAGAGGTAGATCTGAGTTGCACATTATATGATTCCCACAAAGATTAAGGAAATCTGAAGCTTTCAATATATTTTTTTAATTCTTTTTTCATTTCATTTTTAAACACCTGACCCAGACCCCAACCCTCACAGGAGCTGTAAAGATAACAGCATTAACCAGCAATGTAACTCTAATCCTAACCCTTACCCTGATTCTAAAATCGTCCCTAACTCCAAATGCAACAACAAAAATGATGCTAGAAGTTTGTAGCAAAAGGAACCTTAACCCTGATCATAATCCAAAAAAAAAATCATTATGGTAACAATAATCTTTACCTTAAGAGTAATATTAATCAGAGCCCAGATGATGCCTGCATCCAATCAGAAGCATGCTTTGCATTATTTAAGAGTTGTATTTTTTCCAATGAACTCTCTCTATTATCACGTTTATAAAGTAACAGAGTCTGTTCTTTTTCTCCTGACACTGTGCCTTACTCCTGACATCCCCTGGAAATGACCCAGATAGGGCACCATCAAAGTAATGCTAACAGTAATGTCAATCCTAAGGGTATCTCTAGCCTCAGTGTTAATGGGACGCTAACAACAATCCCAACAGCCTTAAACATTCTGGTGGTGTGAAAGAGGTGCTGCCTTGCACATGCTGGGCAGTCCCATTGCCTGTTAAATGCAGGCGGCAGCGTAGAAACATGATGCCCGTGGTCAGAATGCCCTGTGGCAGATCCTGGCACCGGAGAACTGACCGGAGAACCATGAGAGAACTGACAACAAATCACGCGACATCAGAACCGACCCAGTGGTTATTTACAAGCCTTGGGAGACCCAGACAGGATCTCAGAGTGGTGAATGTAGGTACAGAAGTTGTTACTACTCTGTTTTCTTCTAATAGAAGTGGTTTTTTTTCATCTCAGAAGTTGGGGGGGGGGGCGGGAAAGGGATATCAATTTAATTACTCATTAATTTATTGACAGACATTCACGTTTGCTACGTTTGGAGAAGTTTTTATTTGTTTGCTGTGGTTTGATTTTTTTTTTTTCTTCTTTTTTTCCCCCTTCCCTCCTCTTCCATCTTTGTGTTCTTCCCCTATACTCAAAAGAACGGATCCCCAGGGTCTGTCCCGCAGACGTTCTTTCCGTGGTCTCTGCTGCCACCTGCTGGCCAATAAGCGGAACTGCCACTGTTGGGCGTTTGGTGCCGCAGGAAGCACAACGCAGATCTGAGTTCTGACCGGTCTACGCAGCAAATCCGCCAATCTTTATTGCGATAAGCCCTCCAGACAAGAGCATAAAGTCTTTGCCTGAGGGCAGGGTTAGTAGTAATGGATGTCAGTTTTGAAATTTCCAGTCCATTCACCATAGCACTTTCTGCCTCCATGTCCCATAACCAGAGCAGCTATGCTGGCATGCTCTCTTGGTTTCTGTCTAAACCACTGTACTATATCCATCAGTTCAGCTGCTGTATTATGGGCAGCAGGGTTTGGGGGGTGGACACTGGTCAGGGCACTCCCACCAGCCTATCCTGCATTTTTTTTTTTTTTTTTTTTTTCATTTTTGGGTTACAATCAGTCAGATCTCAAATAGATCTAGTCCAAATGGAACCTCAAAATCTGACCTTTTAGTGCCTTCATTTACAGAGTCCATTTTATACAGATTCCCTTGTACAGGGCCCCCATGGTCCTCCAGACAGTTGTTACTGATCTTCCATAGGAGAATGATTGAATTAGGTTTTTTCCCATCAAAACTGCCACCTGTCTTTCCAATTTTTCAACACTATCATTCAATAGCTGATTTGCATCAGCCTGAGCCTCTTCAGTTATGTTCAGACAGTTCAAGGCCATTAAAAGTGGCCATGCCACCATGAACACAGCTAACTGTCATTCTCAAGTTGTAAGTATGTCTTTGCTAAGACCATGGAAATACTCAGTCAGGTGGGCCAGGGACTCATGGACCCTCCCTCCGTCCCACACACGGCCCCATTTTTCAGTGACAGAAGCAGTGCTGCATTTTGAGGATCCTAGGAATCCCAGGACATGCCCTGACAAAAGGTCATTCAAAGGGGTAGTCTTTCTCCATCCAAACAACTCCATGATATTCACAGAATCACAGAATTGTAGGGGTTGGAAGGGACCTCCAGAGACCACTGAGTCCAGTCCCCCTGCCAAAGCAGGTTCCCTACACCACAAAAGAGGTACGAAGAGGTAGATCTGAGTTGCACATTATATGATTCCCACAAAGATTAAGGAAATCTGAAGCTTTCAATATATTTTTTTAATTCTTTTTTCATTTCATTTTTTAAACACCTGACCCAGACCCCAACCCTCACAGGAGCTGTAAAGATAACAGCATTAACCTGCAATGTAACTCTAATCCTAACCCTTACCCTGATTCTACAGGGGACTGTCTGAAACGGACATCAATTCAATTACTCATTTATTTATTGACAGACATTCAAGTTTGCTACGTTTGGAGAAGTTTTTATTTGTTTGCTGTGGTTTGGTTTTTTCTTTTTTTCTTTTTTTTTTCCCCCTTCCCTCCTCTTCCATCTTTGTGTTCTTCCCCTATAATCAAAAGAGAACGGATCCCCAGGGTCTGTCCCGCAGACGTTCTTTCCGTGGTCTCTGCTGCCACCTGCTGGCCAATACACGGAACTGCCACTGTTGGGCGTTTGGTGCCACAGGAAGCACAACGCAGATCTGAGTTCTGACCGGTCTACGCAGCAAATCCGCCAATCTTTATTGTGATAAGCCCTCCACATGGCATTGCGCATGCACTCGAACACGCAACAGGCATAGATTTCTCTTAACTCCTTGAGGAGCAGGCAAGCAGAACAACTGAGCGCACCACTGCTTGTGATTGGGCCACCCCCATCATAGAGATGTGTGTTAGATCTTTTACCCACCCCTGGACTGGCCTTGTTGTTTAACGATAACCTCTGAAATCTGAGCTACTGGTTCTACCACCTGTAGTGTAGAATAGGTAGCCAATAAATGCTTTTCAACTGTGATGTATCTTTATTCTGCTCCATGCCAAACCTGTGGCCAAAACCTCATAGGGGTTCACAAAGAACTCTGGCTCTGCCAGAGCCCCCATCCAGACCCTTCTTGAGTTACATTCACATCTAGTTTGGCTGAAAAGGTTGGACTATAAATACTCAGTGCTTGGGCCTGTTTAACAGATATTTTTTCCTGATTATGCTGTCCATCGATCTTTTTAAACTGAACTCCTGCTCTAATCTGGTCTTTAAACATTTGTTGTCTCAAGACCCTAATGGGTCCAGACTGGATTACCTTAGGGGCTGGACGCCTAAGTCATGGCAGCAGATGGTTCTCTGCCTTTCTCAGACCTTTCCACCACCATTCAGAGCCTGCATCTGGCCGTAGGCACTCTTGTCTCCCCATCAATTGGGCAGCCTGTTGTATTACAGCACCTGAGGGCCACTGGGGGGTTAAGTATGGATAACATAGACCCATACTGATGTAAAGGTGATGGCTGTAGGATGAGATCCCTCGTTCCTGATGAAAAATTTATTGACTGGGCTCTCAAAATCATCTTCATAGATTGCCTCTTTCATGCCTAATTCTCTAATATAATTTTGTTAGTCCTCCATAGAGGACCACAGGCTGATATTTAATGGTATGTCATTCTTATTTGGCCATGTTATATGACACACAGCCATAAATCATTCACTGATCAAATGGCTATCCTCATTATGTTGGACAGAGCATACAGTCTTTGCCTGAGGGCAGGGTGAGTAGTAATGGATGTCAGTTTTGAAATTTCCAGTCCATTCACCACAGCGCTTTCTGCCTCCATGTCCCATAACCAGAGCAGCTATGCTGGCATGCTCTCTTGGTTTCTGTCTAAACCACTGTACTATATCCATCACTTCAGCTGCTGTATTATGGGCAGCAGGGTTTGGGGGGTTGGATACTGGTCAGGGCACTCCCACCAGCCTATCCTGCTTTTTTTTTTTTTTTTTTTTTTATTTTTGGGTTACAATCAGTCAGATCTCAAATAGATCTAGTCCAAATGGAACCTCAAAATCTGACCTTTTAGTGCCTTCATTTACAGAGTCCATTTTATACAGATTCCCTTGTACAGGGCCCCCATGGTCTTCCAGAGAGATGTTCCTGATCTTCCATAGGAGAATGATTGAATTAGGTTTTTTCCCATCAAAACTGCCACCTGTCTTTCCAGTTTTTCAACACTATCATTCAATAGCTGATTTGCATCAGCCTGAGCCTCTTCAGTTATGTTCAGACAGTTCAAGGCCATTAAAAGTGGCCATGCCACCATGAACACAGCTAACTGTCATTCTCAAGTTGTAAGTATGTCTTTGCTAAGACCATGGAAATACTCAGTCAGGTGGGCCAGGGACTCATGGACCCTCCCTCCGTCCCACACAGGGCCCCATTTTTCAGTGACAGAAGCAGTGCTGCATTTTGAGGATCCTAGGAATCCCAGGACATGCCCTGACAAAAGGTCATTCAAAGGGGTAGTCTTTCCCCATCCAAACAACTCCATGATATTCACAGAATCACAGAATTGTAGGGGTTGGAAGGGACCTCCAGAGACCACTGAGTCCAGTCCCCCTGCCAAAGCAGGTTCCCTACACCACGTTGCACAGCTCAGCATCCAGGCAGGTCTTGAATATCTCCAGAGAAGGAGATTCCACAACCACCCTAGGCAGCCTGTTCCAGTGCTCTGTCACTCTCACCGTAAAGAAGTTATTGCACACATTAGTGCAGAATTTCCTATGGTGCAGTTTCTGTCTGTTTCCCCTTGTCCCTCCTCCACACACTGCTGAAAAGAGTCTGGCCTCACCTCTTTGCCCCCCACACCTCAAATATTTATAGACCTGGATCAGGTCCCCTCTCAGCCTTCTTTTCTCAAGGCTAAACAGACCCAGTTCCCTCAGTCTCTCCTCATAGGGGAGATGCTCCAGGCCCTTCACCATCTTTGTGGTCCTCCACTGGACTCTTTCCAAGAGATCCCTGTCTTTTTTGTACTGGGGAGCCCAGAACTGGACACAATATTCCAGATGAGGCCTCACCAGGGCAGAGTAGAGGGGGAGGATCACCTCCTTCGACCTGCTGGACACACTCTTTTTAATGCACCCCAGGATGCCATTGGCTTTTTTGGCTACAAGGGCACACTGCTGGCTCATGGTCAATCTGTCGTCCACCAGGACGCCCAGATCCCTCTCAGCAGAGCTCCTCTCCAGCAGCTCTTCCCCCAGCCTGTACTGGTGCATGCAATTATTTCTACCCAGGTGCAAGACTCTACACTTGCTTTTGTTAAACCTCATCCGGTGTCTTACTGCCCGGCTCTCCAGCCTGTCCAGGTCTCGCTGAATGGCAGCACAGCCTTCAGGCGTGTCAGCCAATCCTCCCAACTTCGTGTCATCAGCAAACTTGCTGAGGGTGGTCATTGATGAAGATGTTGAACAAGACCGGACTGAGCACAGACCCCTGGGGGATGCCGCTCGTTACAGGCCCTCAGCCAGACACTGCACCGCCAACGACAGAACTGCACTCTGCCAGTCAGCCAATTCTCGACCCACTTCACTGTCCAATCACCTATCCCATACTTCCTCAGCTTTGTTATAAGGATGTCATGGGAGACTGTATCAGTTATAGAGGTTATAGAGTTCAATTCCTGTAGTCAATTTGGCGGCCCAGGTGGGACCAGCTCTGTTCGCTGCAGGACCAGCTGAGAGGGAGACACTTTTGGCGCACCCTGAGATTTCTCTGAAGGACTCCCTTCCTCACCTGATCACTGCAGGGACAGACAAGGACCACCCATAGGTGGACCAGGTATGTGTATGGTAAGTGGAGCCCATATGTCTTGAGGAGACATCCTACACAGTTTACAGCCATACGTGCTGCTCCCAGGGAGGTGAGCTCATGGCTTTGGTTGCCAGCTGGGGTAGGAAGACTCCTTGGGTGAGTTCCTATGAAAGGGAACTGTATGTCATATGAATGGAAACAAGAACAAGTACTCTCTCCCAGGTGGGTGACAATAGGAGGGACCTAGGTTGGTCTCTCCTACGGGTATGGGATATAGTGGATAGCCTGTCAAATGGTAGCCTGGGTTCTCCAAGTTGTAATCACGGGGGTTATAGGTTGTATGTTCAATATTATCATCTGCTTTAAGTGTTTGGTACCGTGTGTCAAGCCGACTCTGGGAAAAACATTAACGTTTGCAACTGGTCGACCAGAGTATGAGTGTTATTAAGATTCCAGCTAGAAAACGTTGTCAGCATTGTGTAGTATGAATAAACCATGGTTTTTGATCTAAATGTCAGAGTGAGTGTGGTGTGAGTGAGACACAGAACAGCTGCAGGGTGAGTGCCGAGTCCCGATCCATGTTTCCTTCCTCCTGTGAGGGAAATGGCCAGACACGGACAAAGTGAAAGACTGTGTTGTCTGTCCACTCATATGTACTTTCTGCTTGTATGTAAGAAGACGGGAGTTTGTACTCTGTAGATTAGTAAGATTGTCCTGAGGAGAGGTGTACATTCCACCCGACCAATGAGTGTCAACCCATTTATGTAATACTATGTACTGCTTGCGAGGAAGTGTGTGAGGGAGGTGGTTCAATCAGTGCTGGTTCTGTGGCACAGTGTTTATAACTGAAGAATACAGACTGTATTAAGGGAGTTTATGTGAACTGTAGAACTGTACTGTTTGACAAACAGTTTTGATGGTATAAGAAATTTAATTGTTAATGATATATGGAAGTGTACTTGAGGGAATGTGGAAGTGTATCTGAGCATACAAACAGAGGAAGCATTTACAGAAGAAAAAAGGTTAAAGTGAGTTTACCTGCACTGACATGAGAGCAACACCCTGAACCTCTGCCCTGTGAGCTGAGCAGAGCAGAGCAGAGACACAGTCCTCATGTATCAGGTAGTGTTATTCTGCTTACCAAATGAATGAGTTCACTACAGAAGAGGCAAATCTTCCCCTCTGCTCCATTTGTGGCATACTCTGGAGTTCAAGGCATTGCAAAGCTATGGCACATCTACTTTCTTTCAATGATGAAAACTTAGTGTGCTCTGGGCTCTCATTTCAATTGCATCTAAAGAAGTCTAGGGTCATGCCAGCTGACAGGAAGCTGGCAAATGTTGTCTCATTGTAAGGAAGAGCAAGAAAGATGACATGGGCAATTATGGACCTGTCAGTCCAGAGCCTGGTAAAATTATGGAGAAAATGATGGTGGGAGTTATGGAAAAACAGCTGAAGGACAATTCTGTCATTGGTTGCAGCCAACACAAGTTTGTGAGGCGAAGGTCCTGTTTAATTTAAGCTCATTCTGTGACACAGTTATCCGTTTAGTTGACCAAGGGAAGCCAGTTGATGTAATCCTTGAGGATTTCAGTGGAGATTTTGATACTGTTTCTCACAACAACCTTCTGGACAGAATGTTCTGCATATGGCTAGACAGAAACACAATGTGGTGGGTGAGCAGTTGGCCAGTAGGTCAGTCCCAAAGGATTATAGTCAGTTTTTTCCATCAGGCTGGTAGATGGTCACTGTCGGGGTCCCCAGGGTTCCATTTTGGGGCCACTTTCCTTTCATGTTTATGCAGATGACTTGCATGCAGGACTAGAAGACGTTCTGAGCAAGTTTGCTGATGAGACCAGATGAGGAGGTGCTGTTGCCTCCACTGAGGGTGGAGAGGACTTGCAGAGAGATGTGGACAAGTCAGAGAAGTGGGTACCAGTTGGTACTAAGCACCAAGTGCATAACGTATAACAAGAACAAGTGCCTGATTGTGCACCGCAGAACATAAAGGACTTCAAACTCTGGGAGAATGTGCAAACGAGGGCACTGGAACTGAGAGATCTGAAGTTCAGAGTTTCACAGGGATTGACTGCTTGTTCAGACTGGGCCCTTCTCACATCCCTTCTCACATCCTGCAATGAAACATAGGTCTCATATGGGACATGAACCTCACAGCGTCCTTGCACCACATGTAGAGCCTGGGATCTTCTGTCCCCATGTCTTTCATTTAACATCATACGGACCTCCAACCCATTGCCCCAGGAAATGCCAGGAGCCAACATGAGAGACAGGATCTCTCTACCACTGGTCTTGCAATCAGGGCTTGACCTGTCTGCTTCGTAAGGCAAAGGAGAGGTTTCTTAGCATGCCAGTGCCTTTGCCTGCCTGTAGTCATGGCTTCCAGTTATCTTCTCTAACAAGTCCCTTGGGAAGCTTACTTGGTAATGGCCCTCAGTGGGCCCATTAATACTCCAAGAAACTTCACTGTTACTTCTGACTTTGTCTTGTTGAGCACTTTGTGCAAACTTCTCTCTGCACTAGAGGCTGATGAACTCAGCATCAAATGCACCCTGGGGCCCATTATAACCTAAAGAATCTCCTGTGCCTTATGCCATCTTGTTATCTTCTTCAGGTTATCAGAACTTGTTGTCATGGTTTTGTAATTTTGTAATTCTGCTATCAGTATTCCACATCATAACATCATGTAAAGTATGGATACTTCTATTGAATGTGCAGTCCATAGAAGAAGACTACATATCCCAGAGAACAACTGGGTTAATGATAAGTCACGGGACCAGGACGCTGTATAATCTCGTTCCCAGGCTGGAGTGCCCTCCTTCTTCTCTCGAACTTCTCGGAGAGTGGGAAGCGTTCCAGCCGTGTCGCCTAGAGTTCACAGTAGGCCTCTCGGTTTTCGGGGACTCTCTCTCTCTGTTTCGTTCAATTTGTTAGCCTCAATTATATTATATTGTGTTATCTTGTATTTCGGTATCATATTTAGTAAAATAAGTTTTTCCTCCTTAGATTGTCGCTGTTTTATCCCACTCCCTTTTTCCCCCTCCTTTCCGGGCCCCGGAAGGGGGGCCCACGGGGTGGCTTCCCCTGTCACGGGCATAGGTAAATCTAAGTAACCCGTGACACTTGTTCAGCAAAAAGGAGGGATATCTGGAGAGAGCTTAAAGAATCCAGTATAAATTTATTGTCTATTTATTTATAGTTGGGTTTAAAGAAGACATTAAAGCAGCACTGTGCAACTGATACCAATCCAGGATGTCCCAATGAGTTCTGTACTGTTACTGTGTTGACAAAGGTCCTTCTCAACCTCCCCACCCAATTTCTGCTCACAATGGACCTATGGGACTTGCATCACTTTTCTTCACATCACTCTTCTCCTCTGCATTCATCCGCTCAGTGTTAAAACTGCTTTGCACCAACTCCCACTGGCTTTCCTCAGAGAACCAGCTACACATGGAAAAGGAAAGATTTCTCTTTTTTATCTGGCCAGCAAATGGAAAGAAAGGTGATGCAATTGAATGAACAGTAAAACACAGTGATCAACTGCATGCCATGTTCAAGCGGCATCTATTGAAGTTTGTCTTTCATATGGAATATTTTTAAAAGAAATGATTTATTCTGAGGTAGGATAGGATAGATTGAATCACAGTGAAGTAGTTGACAACAGAGGCCATCAGACTCTGAGAGATGGAGCAAATTCCAGTAATCTTCCTGGGATAGATCAGCCAGGTAGTTGAGAGGTATCAACTTAAAACTGATCAGGACTTGTGAGTATTTCACACATTGAGATGGGTTAACACATTCTCATTGATTTATATCTTTGTCTCCAACTCTGTTTTTCACTTTTACTGACATTAATGAACATCTTTCAGACTTCGTGCCTTAATAAAAAAGAGACAGTGATTGAGAAAAAGAAAAAGTATAAGAAGAAAAAGGAAAAGAATAGATAGGAAGGGATAGATCAAATCACAGTGAAGGAGTTGACAACACATTCCATCAGACTTTGGGGAGATGGAACAAATTCCAGTAATCCCCCTGAAAGTCAGAAATCAGACAGATAATTGGGAGGTATCTGACTGAACAAAGAGCAAGGGATGGAGAAATCTGGAGGGCAGTGGGAGTAGTGTGTGCCCAAATGGCCTGCTGAAAACATGCCCTTAACCATGGCCATTTCTTTAGGAGAGCTGAAAAAAATTGGAGGATGAGGCACATCAAATAGGCAGCAGGGAAGAGTAGTGCTGGGCACCAGGCTACAGTCACAGGGCATTGGCACTGGCACCGCTGTCTGTGTCTCTGAACCTGAAGGCATTTGTGTCCAGCGAACACAGTTCTGGAAAACATTGTAGTTTCAGTAAAAGAAAAAAAAAGACATCAAATCACCTCAAAGATTCATATTTACAACTTAAAATGGAACAAGACTCATGAGAATTTTTCATGTTGAGAAGGGTTAACACATTTTCATTGATTTCCATCTTTGTCTTCAATTATTTGTTTCAGTTTTATTGACATTTATGATCAACTATTAAGCTTACAGCCTCAAAATAAATAAATAAATTAAAAGAGATACATTTGCATCTTGCACATGGCCTGATGCCCCTTTCACCTTCACAGTTCCCACAAGTCCTTCCATGCCGGAGAGTATGAGATCCAGCAGAGCACCTCTCCTCTTTGGTTCCTCCACTGCTTGGTCAAGAAGCTGCCATCTGTGCTCTCCATGGATCTGCTGGATGCCACATGCCCTGCTGTGCTGTCCCTGCCACAGATAATGGAGTGACAAAGGCCACCAAATGGGACAAGGGACAGACAACATCAGATTCCCATCTGTCTGCAGAGGGCACCTTCCATTTACTCTCCCTGATCAGGAAGACAGGAAAAGACACTGATGGTCTCCTCTGTTTGCCATTTCCATTAGCTCTGACCTGTCTGCTCTTCCATCCCCAGGCAGAGCTCAGTGCACTCTCACAGAGGGCAGTCGCCCTTCTTTGTCTCCTCGCCCATCCATCCTAAAGACTCGGTATCCCCCTTGTGCTACAGTGCAGTTGTGGAAACCATTAAACTGTGTCCCCATGGTCCAAACAGGAGCTCAGGCCTGCAGCTCTACCAAGATTTCTAGCTTCTTGTGTGTTGGTGTTTGCATTAGTGCAAAAGCACAGAAGTAAATATCCTAATTGAAAAGCATCACTGGACATTGCCTGACTGGATAGCTCATCTATAGAATCAGTGTGCAGAAGGTGGCACACAAACATTAGACCGATCGTGGGTCTTGGAGGTGACGTAGCAGCACGGACACACCATGGGCATGGCTTTCCTGAAGGCCCTGTGCTGCTCTTGTAGCTGTGAGTGAATTCACCAGACAGCCAGTGCTATCCCCTCTCTGGCCCTCAGCTGATGCCCAGGAAGGAGGTGTCTATCTCAGGGATTTCCCACACGGTTTACAAGCACTTGCAAACATCAGGAGCAGCCCAGGCACCTTGGGCATCACCCAGTGTCTGTGTGTGAGCTGCTGCCTCCCAGCTGAAGGACCGAGGACTCAGAGCAGGAGCTCACATGCAGGCAACTCCTTGTGCTCTTCTGAACTGAACCAGAGGAATCCCAGCTCCTGTGGTTCTGTGGGGAGCCGAATCCCATTTCAGCTCCAGGATTTCTGTCAAGGGATGAGACTCCTGCACTGCCTCAGCTGGATCACTGCCCTGCACAGGGAAAGTCCAAACCTCGCCTTCCTTGTCTGGTTGCCCTTACTGTTTCATCAAACGATCTCTGGGAGCACTCCCCATATGTCTCCAATCAGTCACTGACCACTGGACATGTGGTGGTTAATTGAGCGGATTTCAAAGCACAGTCATGATGCTGTTGTCTTTCAGGAGCTGTTGGCCATGAGGACCCAGGGACATGTCAGGGGAAATGAGTGGGAAGGATAAAAATGACATAATCTGCTGCTTGCTTGTCCAGGTTCCTGGGACACAGGGAGCTCATAAAAGTGTGCAGAGCTGCAGAGAGACAGCTGTGCCCAGGAGCAGATCTCGTGCACAGCACAGCCTGCAGGTGACAGAAGGAGAGGAGAGAAATTGGAGAGAGCTTGCAGGATGTGTGTGGTGTGAGCGGTCTGTGAACTCACTGCAGGAGCATTGCTCACAGACCATGACAAGGTAAGTCTCACAGCTGACCATGAGCTGCTTTTAATTAAGGGGTAACTATAACTGGGACATCCCATAGGAGATCTGACTGCAGGCACTGCATGTTTCTTTACTGTGGAAAAAGCTTTCTGCTCCAGCTGAGACGGGTGCCCAGGGCTGTCCTGCAGAGCAGGGTCCCTGCTGTGCCCCAGGGGCTGTGTGCCGGGTATGGGACTCTGCCGCCTGCCAGGCTCAGCACTCAGCCTGCCCGGGGAGCTGCCCAGGGCGCTGCGGGGAGACGTGTGGGGTAAGGAGCCCCCGGCAGGGTTTGTGCTGCCACAGCTGCTGCCTGGGGCAGGGGATCACAGCTCCACTGCACAACTGAATGTTTCTGAGGGCACTTTGCAAGAGGAGAGCCAAGGCAGGGGGTTTCCATTTCCTGTTCTGAGGCAAAGAGGTTTGGAGTCAGAAATCTAAAAGGGGCAATAAGAGTTCTGAGAATTTTTCATCAATCAATTGCTTGTTTTGTGAACACTCACACATGATGTGCTTTCAGTCTCCCCTTTCTCGAAGGATGGAATTATCTTCATTTTCTGTAGGCATGAATAATTCACTTATCCTACAAACAGGCAGCATTTTCTAACTGAAACTGAATGCCACAGAAGCTCGGGTAGGGGGCTCTAAGAGCACTTGGGGTAAAGATATGAGACATGAAACAGATGAAAATATCCAGGGAGAAGGGATAAGAAAATAAGAGGAAGGTTAGAGCTCCATATGCTGCTTCTGCTTAAGGAATGCTGATCTACATGAAATTAAATGCAAGTAATGGTGCTAAATGTACACTGTTGTAGGAGAATTAAAACATTTCATAGTATAGCAGGAGTAGTGCCTCTGAGAATGGTCTGGACTTGTCATTATCTTCTGCACTCTGAGCAGGACTCCAAGCCCAACAACAGCAGATGCCCAACAGCAGCTCCATCAGTGAGTTCCTCCTGCTGCCGTTGGCAGACACGCGGCAGCTGCAGCTCCTGCACTTCTGGCTCTTCCTGGGCATCTACCTGGCTGCCCTCCTGGGCAACGGCCTCATCAGCACAGCCGTAGCCTGCGACCGCCGCCTGCACACCCCCATGTACTTCTTCCTCCTCAACCTGGCCCTCCTCGACCTGGGCAGCATCTCCACCACTCTCCCCAAAGCCATGCCCAACGCCCTCTGGGACAACAGGGCCATCTCCTACACAGGATGTGCTGCACAGCTCTTTTTCTTTACCTTCTTCATGTCAGCAGTGTATTCCCTTCTCACCATCATGTCCTATGACCGCTATGTTGCCATCTGCAAGCCCCTGCACTACGGGACCTTGATGGACAGCAGAGCTTGTGCCACCATGGCAGCAGCTGCCTGGGGCACTGGGGTTCTCAATTCCCTGCTGCACACTGCCAGTACGTTTTCACTGCCTCTCTGCCAAGGCAATGTTGTCAACCAGTTTTTCTGTGAAATTCCCCAGATCCTCAAGCTCTCCTGCTCAGAATCAAATCTCAGGGAAGTTGTGTTTCTCATTTTTACTATCAGTTTAGACGTAGGCTGCTATGTTTTCATAGTTGTGTCCTATGTGCAGATCTTCGTGGCTGTGCTGAGGATGCCCTCTTAGCAGGGACGGCGCAAAGCCTTCTCCACGTGCCTCCCTCACCTGGCCGTGGTCTCCCTGTTTCTCAGCACTGGTGCTTTTGCCTACCTGAAGCCCCCCTCCATTCCCTCCCCACTCCTGGATCTGACAGTGGCACTTCTGTACTCAGTGGTTCCTCCAACACTGAACCCTATTATCTACAGCATGAGGAACAGGGAGATCAAGCACGCTCTCAGGAAGGTGTTGCAATACTCACTATTCCCGCTTCAATAAAGTGCACATCTTCATCGCATGATTCCCAGTGATGGTTCTTCACCTTTTATGCATCTTTGATTGATTGATTATGTGAGATATAGCAACGTGCAAAAAAATGTTATTGAACTTATAAATAAAAATTTGTTTCACTTCTTTCACACCTACTATCCATTTTCTCACTCCAAGAGCTCATGTAAACATGGAACCAGATTCCCCGAATAGGTTAAGAGATAAATAAATAGCATTCAAAATACGCTTTTCCTTAGCTCTTCTCTTATCCAACTTTGTCTGGATTTGGGGAAGGTACAGCCACAGATAGAAGCACAACTAGTTCTTTTCATTCCTCCTCTCTTTACACTGATACAGTGCACAGAGGATTCGAGTCCTCTCATTTCTACAGGCCTGAAGGTCTTGTGTGTCTCACAGCAGTCCCGTTGTCTCTACAGCAGCACTCAGTGGTTTGCTTAATTTTCTTATCTCAATACTTGGAACAGCTACAGGACCTGTAGCATAAGTGACCGCAGAGCTCCTTATGAGGGGTGGAGTGACAGTGGGATCTGTCCAGAGCTTGGAGCAACTGCAGGATGTGTAGCAAAAACTTGGAGCTATTGCAGGGACTGTGCCAGGAGTTGCAGAGGCTGCAGCAATGTCAGCAGATCCAGCTCTCTTCCCCTTGAAGATGCTGAATAGTGTTGAACACAGCTCAGTAGGTGTGGGCCAGGCCCTGGCACACTGCAGTCATTTGGGCCTTTTTAGGATTACCAGTGCCACAGCAGACCTGTCTCCAATATTCTACCAGTTTCTCAGGATCCTGCAGTTGCTCGGAGATGAAGTTCCAAAGCCCTGGGGGTGCCCACCACTCCAGGCAGCTGCCCAGACTGTCCCACACCCCCTGCCATGCAGAGCCTTCTCACCTTGGGGCAGATCTCTCACTGATATTCCTGAATAATTGTTTAACCTCAATCCTAGAATCATAGAATCACCAAGGCTGGAAAAGGCCTGAAAGATCATCCAATCCAACCGTTCACCTATTACCTATAGCTCCCACTTAACCATGTCCCTCAACACAATATCCAGTCTCTCCTTGAATACCCCTGGTCTCCCAGAGACGACAGTGTAAAATGTGTAATTCCTAATCATACCAACAATATTACTTCCAAAACCCAAAGATGTCCAAAGACCTGAATGTGCACAAAACTTCACTTTGCCAATTTTATCGTGGTACAAACCAAGGTCAAACAGCATAGCAAAATAAATACCCTAATCCAGCATCCAGAGTTGACAAATGATGCAGCAGGGAAAACAAGCAGCAAGCAAGGAGCTGTGAAATGCAGCTTCATGAGAAGACTCAGCAAGCTTCACAAATAGGGAAACTATCAGCACATCTGATACTATCTGATGATACTATCTGACACTATCTGCACATCTCCAACTCCCACAAAGCCCTGTCCACTCTGGACAGATGTGCTGTTACCACAACCCTTGGAGCCTCACATCAGGCACCAAAATGACTGTGGTTGTTGAACCCAACATGTGGCTCAGCAGCTCACAGTGCTTTGTGCACTGCCCCATTCCCAGTGGGATGGGGATGAGAACTGGGAAAAAGAGTACAACTTCTGGGTTGTAACAAAGCAGTTTACTAAGAGAGATAAAAGGAGAGGAGTAATAGTAATCACTATATATCCGTTGATATAGAATCGTATGTAACAACTGATGCACAAGCACTTGCTCAGCACCACCAGACTGATGCTCAGCTGGGCCCTGAGCAGTGAAGAGACTGAGATGAACTCCCACCCCTTTCAATACAATTTCTGCTTGCTGTCAGCTGATAGAGAACGTCCCTTTGGCCACTATCAGTCAGCTGTCCTCACTCTGTTCCCTCCCAGCTCCATGTGCCCTCCACTGACCATGGCCTTGGCTCTGTACAACACTGCTTAGCAGCAGCTGTAAACATCAGAGTGTTATCAATGGTTTTCTCCTAGAACCAAAACACTGCACCACAGCAGACAGTCTGAAGAAAACAATTCCATCCCAGCTGTAACTCAGATTCCTGCCTGTCCCCTCTTCTTGTTCTTCCTGATCAGGAAGCAAGGAACAGAATCTGCCGCTCTCCTCTCTGAGCCCTTTCCATCAGTTCTCAGCTGGCTCCTCTGCCATCCCCAGGCAGAGCTCAGTGCCCTCTCATGGATGGCAGCAGCCTTTTCTCTTCTTCCTTGCCCATCCGTCATGCAGAATCTGTACCCCATTTGCTACAGTACAGAGCTGAGAATCAACCCACCGTGTCTCTGTGAACCAAACAAGACCCTAGGCCTGCAAAGGCACAGAGATTTGGAGTTCGCTGAGTGAATGTTTGTGGTCCTCTCATTAGTGTAACGACTCTTCAGAAAGGATCCCCTTCCAGAAGCATGCTTTGATTTAGCCTGTCTGGGTCTTGCATCTACACTGTGGTACTGATGTTCAGGGCCTTGCTCAGAATCAGCAGCCTGCATGAAAGGAAAAGCTCTGTGGTTTTCTCTTGATTTGTCCCGTTTATTTCCCATGCTACCCGCACTGGTCTACAGGCACTTTAGGGCAGCAGTAGGTTGGGGTTACCCCCAGAGGGTACACAGTAAGATTTAGGACGGGGTATTGGCAACAAGACTTTCTCTGAGGAATCCTCACACAATCCTATAGAACAACTCAGAGGCTTTCCATTCAATCTCCAACAGCAACAATATCCCTCAGCCCTTCTCTGTCACATCCAATTCCCCACCCTTCCCCATTTGGACCTGGTTTAAAGCCCTATAATCAATCAGTGCAGGAGCATTTCAGATGGGGTCATGGAGGAGGCAGACTGCCATTCTTGGGGTGGCCATTTTCCCAGGAGGGCATGGTGGGAGGGCTTTGTCCCATCTGGTTCCACCAACACTTGCATCCACCCAGCAGAAGGCTGTGCCCTCTGTGTCCCACTTGAACTCTGCATGGAGCTTACAGTTGGCAGTGACATGGCTGAGAAGCTCTGGGCATGGATTAAGGGACAGGGAATTAATGTGCCTTCCTAACTTCCTCCCTGCATGCCTTAGCAACTTCCTTGTAATCTCCCCAAGTACCCAGCCCCTTCTTCCAGAGGACGGAGATTCTCTTTTTCTTCCTGAGTCTCAATAGTTTTTCCCAGTTCATCTGCACTGGTCTTCTTCCCCTATGGCTCACCTTATGGCATTCAGGGACAGCCTGATCTCGTGCCTTTAAGATTTCCATCTTGAGGAGTGTCCAGGCTTCCTGGACCCCTTTACCCATAAGGAGCGACTCCCGAGGGACCTGTGCTACAAGTGTCCTGAACAGGTCAAAGTCCGCCCTCTAGAAGTTCAGGATAGTAGTTTTGCTAGTCACCCTTCTGACATCTCCAAGAATAGAGAATTCTACCATTTCATGGCCACTCTGCCCAAGACAGTCCCCAACCTTCTCAACTCCTACCAGTCCTTCACTGTTAGTGAAGAGCAGGTCTAGCAAGGAACCACCCCTGGTAGGACTTCATACCAGCTGTGTAAGGAAGCTGTCTTGCATGCAATCTATAAACCTCTTGGACTGATTCCTCTGCTATTTATTATATTCCCAGCATATATCAGAGAAGTTGTAGTCTCCCAAGAAAATGAGTGCTGGCAATCTTGCGACTTCAGTAAGCTGCTCATAGAATGCCTCACCCATCAATTAGGCGGTCTATAAGAAACCTTTAGCAAGATGTCACACTTACAGGCCTTTCCCCCGATCCTTACAAACATGCACTTCATTCTGAAGCCCAAGCTCTTCAACATCAAAACTCTCTTTAATATAAACCACCACCCTTCCTTCCTCCTCTATCCCTTCTGAAGAGCTTGTAACCATCCATCACAGCACTCCAGTCATGGCAGTGGTCCCACCATGGGTCGGTAATAGCAACTAGGTCATGGTTTGTCAGATGCACAGTTGCTTCCAGCTCCTCTTGCTTGTTGACCAAGCTGCGTGCGTTGGTGTAGACGCACTTCAGCTGAGGCATCTGCCTCTCTCCCAGCTCAAACAGCATTTCCCTAGGCTTATCTCTGGTAAGCCCTGTTTTGTCCACTCCCCCATCGTAGCTAGTTTAAAGCTCTTTCGATAAGCCCCGCTACCGTCTATGCTAGGATTCACTTCCCCCTTTGAGACAGTTGGGTTCCATTCATGGATAACAGACCATGGGCCAAGTAAACTGTCCTGTGATCAAAGAACTCAAAGTTTCTGGCTCAGTACCAACCTCTGAGACAATTGTTCATTGCTTTGCTTTCCAAGCCTGCTCTGTGTCCCTCACTGCCACTGAAGGTATAGAACAAAAAATCACTTGATCTCCCACTTTGTGAACTAAATGGCCTAAATTCCTGAAATCTCTTTTTATAGTTTGTAGTCTTATCTAAGAAATTTCATCACTGCCCACCTAAACTATGAGTAGTGGAAAATAATCAGTGGACCTAACCAGCATTGGGAGTTTCCTCATTATGTCCCTGACCTGAAACCAAGAAGGCAGCAGACTTACTGACAACTGGGGTCCAGTCTGCAAATGGGGCCCTCTATTCCTCTGAGAAGGGAGTCACCCACCACGGCCACCCTTCTTTCTTTCATGGCAGAGGAAGTCACAAGGCTTGGTAGTGACTGCCTTGCATTAGGTTTCCTCCTAGCCAGATCCTCCATTGCCTCCCCATTCTTATCTCCTTCAGATTTCAGAGTGTCAAACCTGTTGCTTAGATGGATCAGGGGTCGAGGGCTAGGCAGGCATGGGGGGGCTCCTGTGATGTTGAGTTGGGACTCTCTTCCAACCCTTCTCATCAGTCAGGTCTGTCTGACTGTGACAGGGCAGGGAGTCAACCACTTTTCTGGGGGTATCTGCCTGGCAGCCTTCCCTCGGGGATGCCAGCAAGTCACTCCACCAGCCCATCTCCCGATCACACTCCCTGATGGTAAACTGTGAGTAAAACCTTGAGTAAAGTGAGAGTTCACCTAGACAAAAGTATGAGTAGAAACATGGACTGACGTGAGGGTAAACCCAGAGTAAACCCAGGATCCCATCCATTGGGCATGCACAGCCTCTGAGGGCAACTTTTTCCAGTGTTGCTGTGTAAAAATATAGGTTCCTCACATCTAACCTATGTCTCCCCTTTTTAATTTAAATCCGTTTCCATTTGTCCTGTTATCAACAGACCATCCCATCCTTATTCTAGCGTTAGGCATCTCATCCTCAGATGGAAACCCTGGGGCTGAATTGGGATCAGTTTTTCAAAGAACCACAGGAGCTACAAGTTCACCTAGCTGAGTTCAGATGTGCACAGTGAGGTGTCTGTGTGTGAGTCCCTCATCTGAATCCTTGGTTTTTATTCCACAGGGACTGCACTACTCATACACAGTCTCTCAGTGATGCCCAAGATGCCTTGGGTGATCCTAGTTTTGTGCTAGTGCTTGTAAACTGTGACGGAAAATCTATGAGATAGACACCTCCTTCTGGAGCATCAGCTGAGGGCCAGAAGGGAGGTATTCTTGGCCATCCTAAATACCACCTCAGCCACGTGCTTAGGGCACCCATTGTGACTTTTGCACCTGACCCCATGGAGTATGTAGTGATATTCAGCTTATCAAAAGGATGAGCTCAGAACAGAAGAGGCAGATCTTCCTCTCTGCTCCATCTGTGGCATAGTCTGGATTTCAAGGCATTGCAAAGCTATGGCACATCTACGTTCTTGCACTGATGACACTTTAGCATGCTCTGGGCTCGCATTTCAATGGCATCTAATAAATCTAGGGTCATACCTGTTGACAGGAAGCTGGCAAATGTTGTCTCATTGTAAGGAAGAGCAAGAAAGATGACACGGGCAACTATGGACCTGTCAGTCTCACTACAGTGCTTGGTAAAATTATGGAGAAAATGATGGTGGGAGTTATGGAAAAACAACTGAAGGACAGGTCACAGACAACACAAGATACAGAGGGGAAGGTCCTATTTAATTTCAGGTCTTTTTATGACACCTTTATCCATTGAGCTGAACAAGGGAAGGCAGTTGATGTAATCCTTGAGGATTTCAGTAGAGCTTTTGATACTATTTCTCCAGCACCCTTCTGGACAGAAATTCCTGCATACAGCTAGACAGAAACAGAACGTGGTGTGTTGTAATACAAGAAGAATTTTACAGAGCAGCAGCCATGGATTGAGATAAGGAGTTCACAGAGCAGCAGCTGCGGAGCAGGATAAACAAAGCAGGAGAACAAAGGAAATCTCTAGGAAAAGAATGAATGGCTCGTGGCTTTGAAGGGGGGTTATAGGGTTGTTATTGCAGTAGCTTTCCTCCAACTAGCGTGTGTGATTTTTGGACACCCTTGTCTGTCTCCTATAAAAGTCTGGCTTTCGGGCAATAAATTGATGCAGCTATATGTAACTATATTGGTGTTTCTCTGTTTGACCCAGCACGCTGACATTTTGCCTTTCAGGTTCACCAGCAGTGGTGGGTGAGCAGTTGGCCAGTAGTTCTGTCCCAAAGGATTATAGTCAGTGGGTTCCATTGGGCTGGTAGATGGTCACTGTCAGAGCTCCCCAGGGTTCCATTTTAGGGCCACTTTCCTTTCATGTTTATGCAGATGACTTGCATGCAGGACTAGAAGATGTTCTGAGCAAGTTTGCTGATGAGACCAGATGAGGAGGTGTTGTTGCCTCCACTTAGGGTGGAGAGGACTTGCAGAGAGATGTGGACAAGTCAGAGAAGTGGGTACCAGTTGGTACTAAGCACCAAGTGCATAAAGTATAACAAGAACAAGTGCCTGATTGTGCACCTGGGTATGGGCAACCCTGGACATAAACACTGTCTGTATATTGGACACATGAGAGACGTCTGACTGAAAAGGATTGGGGGTCCTGCTCAACATAAAATTTTAAGTGAGTCAGCAGTGTGCCCAGCCAGCCAAGAAGGCCAACAGTCCCCTAAAGTGCATCAAGCAATTTATTGCCAGCTGGGTGGGAGAAAGGTTTGTCCCTCTTTGCTCTGCATTGCTACTGCCTCACCTGGAGCACTGGGTGCACTTCTGGGCAATGCAGAACATAAAGAACATCAAACTATGGGAGAGTGTGCACAGGAGGGCACTGGAACTGAGAGATCTGAAGTTCAGAGTTTCACTGGGATTGACTGCTTGTTCAGACTGGGCCCTTCTCACACCCCACATCCTGTGATGAGACACAGGGCACATGTGGGATATGAACTTTAACAGCATCCTTGCACCACATGCAAATGCTTTTCCCAGTGCTTCAGTGTTCCACCACCCATTGCTTTCAACATAGTTTTCAACACCCCATTGTATCTTTTAATTTTACCAGAAGCTGGTGCATGGTAGGGGATATGATAAATCCACTCAATGCCATGAACTTTGGCCCAAGTATTTATTAAGGGAATTTTTGAAATGTGTCCCATTATGAGACTCAGTTCTTTCTGAGGTGTCATGTCTCTATAGGACTTGTTTCTAACAACCCAATATTGTGTTTCTGGCAGTAGCATGGGGTACTGCGTATGTTTCAAGCCACCCAGTGGTTGCTTCCACCATGGTAAGCACAAAACGCTTATCATTATGAGATCCTGGCAAGGTGACATCATTCACCTGTCACTCCTCCCCATATTTATACTTTTGCCTTGGCCTTCCCCCCAGAGAGGCTTCATATTCTTGGCTTGTTTAATTATGGCACATGATTCACAGTCATGAATAACCAGTGCAATAGCATCCATAGTTAAGTCCACCCCTCAGTCTCTAGCCCAATTATATGTTATGTCCATTCCTTGATGGCCTGAGGTCTCATGGAACCATCAAGCTTGAAATAATTCACTCTTGTTCTGCCAGTCCAAGTCTATTTGAGCCACCTCAATTCTGGCAGCTCGACCTACCTGATGGTTGTTTTGTTGTTCTGCAATAGCCCGACTCTTGGGCAAGTGTGCATCCACGTGACACACCTTTACAATCATATCTTTTTTTTGAGCAGTTATGTTTTTCTACAGTTCAGCAGCCCAAATAGATTTACACCTCCGTTGCCAGTTATTTTGTTCCCACTGCTGTAACAACCCCCATAAGGCATTTGCCACCATCCATGAGTCAGTATAAAGATACAGCATTGGCCACCTCTCCCGTTCAGCCACATCTAAGGTCAGCTGGACAGCTTTTACCTCTGCAAACTGACTTGATTCTCCTTTACCTTCAGTGGCCTCTGCGACCTGTCGTGTGGGGCTCCAAACAGCAGCTTTCCATCTCCGATGCTTCCCTACAATATGAAATGATCCATCAGTGAAAAGAGCATATTTCTTTTCATTTTCTGGTAGTTCGATGTATGGTGGGGCCGCTTTAGCACATGACACCTCTTCTCCTGGTGATGTTCCAAACTTTTTATCTTCAGTCCAGTTCATGATCACTTCTAAAATTCCTGGACGATTGAGGTTCCCCATCCGCGCTTGTTGTCTAATCAGTGCAATCCACTTGCTCCAGGTGGCATCGGTAGCATGATGGGTGGAGAGAACCTCCCCTTTCAACATCCGGTTCATCATTGACAGTCGAGGTGCCAGAAAGAGCTGCATTTCAGTACCAGCTACTTCGGAAGCAGCCCGAGCCCCCTCATACGCGGCTAAGATCTCCTTCTCAGTTGGAGTGTAGCACTCTTCAGACCCCTTGTACGCTCAGCTCCAGAATCCCAGGGGTCGGCCTTGGGTCCCTCCTGAGGCTCTTTGCCACAAACTCCAAGTGGGACCTTTCTCTCCAGCAGCAGTATAGAGGATGTTCTTTACATCCTGTCCAGTCCGTACTGGCCCCAGGTCCATGGCACAGGCTATCTCCTGTTTAATCTGTTCAAAAGCCTGCTGCTGCTCTGGGCCCTATGCAAAATCATTCTTCTTCTGCATCACCTGATAAAGGGGGCTTACAATGAGGCTGTAGTTTGGAATGTGCATCCTCCAAAAGCCCACTGCACCCAGGAAAGATTGTGTCTCTTTCTTGCTAGTTGGTGGAGACATGGCAGTGATTTTGTCAATCACTGTTGGGATGTGATGACATCCATCCTGCCACTTTATACCTAAGAACTGAATTTCCTGGGCAGGCCCTTTTACTTTGCTTCACTTAATAGCAAAACTGGCTCATAGAAGAATTTGAATTATTTGCTCTCCAGCACAGCAGCACTCAGTGGGGGTGTGACCTCATTCAGGCCACGGTAGTCTACTGTCAGCCTCCATTCTCCACTGGCTTTACGCACTGGCCATATGGAGCTGTTAAAAGGTGACTGAGTTTTACTGATCACTCCCTGATTCTCCAACTGGCGAATCAAATCATGAATGGGGAGCAAGGAATCCCTGTTGGTGCGATACTGCCGTCTGTGCACTGTCTTTGTAGCAATCGGTACCTGCTGCTCTTTTATTTTTACTCGTAGCAGCCTCACAACAGACGGGTCCTCTGACAGGCCAGGCAAAACAGACAGCTGCTTAATGTTGTCCATATCTACAGCAGCGATTCCAAAGGCCCAGTGATACCCCTTAGTATCCTTGAAATGCCCTCTTCTGAGGTATCCTCAATACCAAGTATGAACGGAAACCCTGGACCACTCACATAGGATGTTTTTTCCAGTCTTTACCAGTGAGGCTTATTTCAGCCTCCAACACAGTCAATTCTTGAGAGATATCCAGAAATATGGATTGATTCTGTCCCTTCATGACTGGAGGGCATTAGGGTGCACTGTGCACCAGTATCCACCAGTGCCTTATATTTCTGTGGTTCTGATGTGCTAGGCCATCAAATCCACACAGTCCAATAAACTCTATTATCCCTTCCACTCCCTTGAATGAGGGCAGGGCCCCTCTATTGGTTACCTGTGATAACTGGAGCAGCCGTACTGGTGGTTGGACTGTTTTGTAGTTCCCTCACCCGTGCTCATAGTACAGGAGTAGGCTGGTCATGCCACTTCCTCGTGTCTTCTCTGTGGTCACGTAGGTAACACCACAAGGAAACACACAGTGCAATTTACTGTTGTTCCTTGCTCAATCTGGAAAGCGCTTGTGTCTAATAGCTGAGAATTTTAATGATACACATGAAGGCTTTATGGTCGTTAATTTCTTTACGATCTCTCGCCTTCAACTGAAGCAGCAGCTAGGCCAATTACCAAGTGACACCAAGGAGATGAAGTGGCAAAATGGCGATTTATTGAAACAGACACATCCTTATATAACCTACGCCTTTTTGTCTACACCCACTGTATTACACTAAGATTCTTCCAGAATATGGGGAAGGGCCTGTCACATCACAACAAGCTACCGTCCCAGCTGTCCCAACAGCGAAGCAACCAGGTAACAAGAGATTCATTCTGGTGCCGTGTGAACTCCTTTCTTACGCCTTCGATTTCAGTCATCTTCAGGGATCGACAAACAGTAACAGAGATTTCCTCCTCATCACTCTCTTCTTCATGACACTTTTCCTTTTTCCTTTCTCGGTACTTATCCAGACCTGTCACCTGGATCTTCTGTTGCCTCCTCCTCCACTTCTTTTTTCCGTTCTAGACGTGAGGACACCCATTTCCATTTCTTGCCTTCCACAAGGGCAACTGATATTGTTACTGGTGCCTCCTGTGACTGATCAAAATTGACTTGGGGATTTCCCTTTTTGGCTAGAACCTCAGCTCGGAAATTCTCTCTTTTCGGAACAGTGTTATATAGAGCACGGTAAGCACAAGCCAAGCCCCAAATAAGTCATACCCCCTTAGATCTATTTAGGCTGCGCCATCCCTGACTCAAATACTGGCTTAGTTTCTCGGGATCCCACAGGTGTTCAAGAGTTAAATCCCATGACATTGCGGGCCCCCATGTGTTGGCGAACCTGAAGGCAAAAGTCAGCGTTCTAGGACAAACAACCACACACCAATATAGTTAAATATAGCTGTGTCCATCTATTGCCTGAAGAGCCGTACTTTTATAGCAAACAAACAAGGGTGTTCAAAAATCACACGTACTAACTGGAAGAAAGCTTCTGCAATAAGAACCCTAAAACCCCGCTTCAAAGCCACGAGCCTTTCACTCTTTTGCTAGAGGTGTCCTTGGTTCTCATGCTGTTTATCCTGCTCTGCAGCTGCTGCTCTGTAAAGTGCTTATCTTGATCCATGGCTGCTGCTCTGTAAAATTCTTCTTGTATTACAACAGAATGGCAGTTCCCTGGGGTCTCCAGCACACCCCCAGCCAGCTGGCAAATGCCACTGAGGACCTTTAGGAAAGACATGCCCTGGGTAGTGACAATGTTCACTGGACAACTGTGAGCCCCACAATGGGTCTCGTACCTGTGTGCCATCTTCTGAACACCAGTAGCACGGTGTAGATGCAAGGCCCAGCCAGGCAAAATCAAAACATGCTTCTGGAAGGGGATCCTTTCTGAAGAGTCGTTACACTAATGAGAGGACCACAAACATTCACTCAGCGAACTCCAAATCTCTGTGCCTTTGCAGGCCTAGGGTCTTGTTTGGTTCACAGAGACATGGTGGGTTGATTCTCAGCTCTGTACTGTAGCAAATGGGGTACAGATTCTGCATGACGGATGGGCAAGGAAGAAGAGAAAAGGCTGCTGCCATCCATGAGAGGGCACTGAGCTCTGCCTGGGGATGGCAGAGGAGCCAGCTGAGAACTGATGGAAAGGGCTCAGAGAAGAGAGCGGCAGATTCTGTTCCTTGCTTCCTGATCAGGAAGAACAAGAAGAGGGGACAGGCAGGAATCTGAGTTACAGCTGGGATGGAATTGTTTTCTTCAGACTGTCTGCTGTGGTGCAGTGTTTTGTTTCTAGGAGAAAACCATTGATAACACTCTGATGATTACAGCTGCTGCTAAGCAGTGTTGTACAGAGCCAAGGCCATGGTCAGTGGAGGGCACATGGAGCTGGGAGGGAACAGAGTGAGGACAGCTGACTGATAGTGGCCAAAGGGACGTTCTCTATCAGCTGACAGCAAGCAGAAATTGTATTGAAAGGGGTGGGAGTTCATCTCAGTCTCTTCACTGCCCAGGGTCCAGCTGAGCATCAGTCTGGTGGTGCTGAGCAAGTGCTTGTGCATCAGTTGTTACATACAATTCCATATCAACGGATATATAGTGATAACTATTACTCCACTTCTTTTATCTCTCTTAGTAAACTGCTTTGTTACATCCCAGAAGTTGTACTCTTTTTCCCAGTTCTCATCCCCATCCCACTGGGAATTGGGCAGTGCACAAAGCACTGTGTGCTGCTGAGCCACATGTTGGGTTCAACAACCACTGTCATTTTGGTGCCTGATGTGAGGCTCCAAGGGTTGAGATAGCAGCACATCTGTCCAGTGCGGACAGGGCTTTGTGGGAGCTGGAGAAGTGCAGGCCATGGTGCTGATATGTGTGGATGTGCTCCCTATGTGTGGAGCTTGTTGAGTCTTCTCATGAAGCTTCACTGCACAGCTCCTTACTTGGTGCTTGGATGCTGCATTAGGGTATTTATTTTGCTATGCTGTTTGACCTCAGTTTGTACCACGATAAAATTGGCAGCTGACAAAGTGAAGTTTTGTGCACATTCAGCTCTGCGGTCATCTTTGGGTTTTGGAAGTAATATTGTCCATATGATTAGGAATTACACAATTTACATTGTCGCCTCTGTGAGTCCGGGGGTGTACTGGATATTGTGTTGAGGGACATGGTTTAGTGGGAGCTATAGGTAATAGGTGAACGGTTGGACTGGATGATCTTTTAGGCCTTTTCCAACCTTGGTGATTCTATGAATCTATGATTGAGGTTAAACAATTATTCAGGAATATCAGTGAGAGATCTGCCCCAAGGTGAGAAGGCTCTGCATGGCAGAGGGTGTGGGACGGTCTGGGCAGCTGCCTGGAGTGGTGGGCACCCCCAGGGCTTTGGAACTTCATCTCCGAGCAACTGCAGGATCCTGATAGACTGGTAGAATATTGGGGGCAGGTCTGCTGTGGCACTGGTAACCCCCAAGAGGCACAAATGACTGCAGTGTGCCAGATCCAGAGAGCTGGATCTGCTGACAGTGCTGCAGCCTCTGCAACTCCTGGCACAGACCATGCAGCAGCTCCAAGGTTTTGCTACACGTCCTGCAGTTGCTCCAAGCTCTGGGCAGATCCCTCTGTCACTCCACCCCTCATAATGAGCTCTGCAGTTACTCCTGCTACGGGTCCTGTAGCTGTTCCAAGTATGGTAATAAGAAAATGGTACAAATTCCTCCCAAGGGAGGAAGTACAGCCCTGCGGTGGCTCCAACCCCTCCAATGAGCCCAGTGGCTGCTCCAACATAGTCACAGGTCCTGTGGTGGTTCCAGCTCTGGCAATGAACTCTGAGGTCACTTCAACTCCTGCAACAGCCCAACAGCCACTTCAGCTCCTACAGTGAACCCTGTGGCTGTTAAAACCCCTGCAACTAATCCTGGACTTGCAGACAGATGCGCATAGGGATTAGTTCATATATGCTTGCAACTGCATATGTTGTATATGTGTGAAAATACACTAAATATATTATATATGTATAAATACATTTGTCATAATTATTATCCTTTTCTTTTTCTCTTTGTCTCAACCCATAAACCTTAAACCACAGCACTGCCTTGAGATGCTTACGGATCTCCTTGGGACTATTCAATCTGATCTGGTCACACAGTGAAGAGCACCTGAAGATCTCAAGGTTTTCTCAGGGAGCAGCTCCTGAGGTATATTCCTTACACCAGCTTTGGAAGAGGCCTCCCTCCAGTTCTCTGGTCCTGCTCTAAAGGGGCCCTCTTGTTATGGCAGTGCCAGCAAGGAGACCAGCTCTGACAGACCTGTTCATATTGCCGGCTACTGACTGCAGCCCTGGATTGCTGCTGTAGAGGCAACAGGACTGTTGTGAGACACACAAGACCTTCAGGACTGCACAAATGAGAGGACTCAAGAGCACTGCAGCACTGGTAAGAGCACATGAATGAAAAGAGCACGTTGAGCTGCTGTCTGTGGCTGTACCTCCCCAAATCCAGGCAAAGTAGGAAGAAAGAAAATCTAAGTAAGTCTATTTTGAAAGCTTTTTAGGTATCTTATAACATATTCAGGGAATCTGGTTCCATGTTTACATGAGTTCTTGGAGTGAGAAAATGGAAATTAGGTAGGAAAGAATTTAAATACATTTTTATTTATAAGTTCAATAACATTTTTTTTTTGCACATTCCTATATCTCACATAATCAAACAGACAAAGATGCATAAAACATAAAGAACCACCACTGGGAATCCTATTGAGGAAGTTGTGCATTTTATTGTAGCTGGAATAGTGCTTATTGCAACACCTTCCTGAAAGCGTGCTTGATCTCCCTGTTCCTCATGCTGTAGATAATAGGGTTTAGTGTTGGAGGAACCACTGCATACAGAAGTGCCACTGTCAGATCCAGGAGTGGGGAGGAAATGGACGGGGGCTTCAGGTAGGCAAAAGCACCACTGCTGAGAAACAGGGAGACCACAGCCAGGTGAGGGAGGCACATGGAGAAGGCTTTGTGCCGTCCCTGCTCAGAGGGCATCCTCAGCACAGCCATGAAGATGTGCACATAGGACACAACTATGAAAACAAAGCAACCAAAGCCTAAACTGACACCAAAAAAGAGAAATACAAATTCCATGAGGTAGGAGCCAGAGCAGGAGAGCTTGAGGATCTGTGGGATTTCACAGAAAAACTGGTTGACAACATTGCCTTGGCAGAGAGGCAGTGAAAACGTACTGGCAGTGTGCAGCAGGGAATAGAGAACCCCAGTGCCCCAGGCAGCTGCTGCCATGGTGGCACAAGCTCTGCTGTCCATCAAGGTCCCGTAGTGCAGGGGCTTGCAGATCGCAACGTAGCGTTCATAGGACATGATGGTGAGAAGGGAATACTCTGCTGAGAGGAAGAAGGAAAAGAAAAAGAGCTGTGCAGCACATCCTGTGTAGGAGATGGCCCTGGTGTCCCAGAGGGCGTTGGCCATGGCTTTGGGGAGAGTGGTGGAGATGCAGCCCAGGTCGAGGAGGGCCAGGTTGAGGAGGAAGAAGTACATGGGGGTGTGCAGGCGGCGGTCGCAGGCTACGGCTGTGCTGATGAGGCCGTTGCCCAGGAGGGCAGCCAGGTAGATGCCCAGGAAGAGCCAGAAGTGCAGGAGCTGCAGCTGCCGCGTGTCTGCCAACGGCAGCAGGAGGAACTCGCTGATGGAGCTGCTGTTGGACATCTGCTGTTGTTGGGCTTGGAGTCCTGCTCAGAGTGCAGAAGATAATGACAAGTCCAGACCATTCTCAGACACACTCCTCCTGCTATAATATGAAATGTTTTTATTCTCTTACAACAGTGTACATTTAGCACCATTACTTGCATTTAATTTCATGTATTTCAGCATTCCTTAAGCAGAAGCAGCATATGGAGCTCTAACCTTCCTTTTATTTTCTTATGCCTTCTCCCTGGATATTTTCATCTGTTTCATGTCTCATATCTTTACCCCAAGTGCTCTTAGAGCCCCCTACCCGAGCTTCTGTGGCATTCAGTTTCAGTTAGAAAATGCTGCCTGTTTGTAGGATAAGTGAATTATTCATGCCTACAGAAAATGATGATAATTCCATCCTTCGAGAAAGGGGAGACTGAAAGCACATCATGTGTGAGTGTTCACAAAACAAGCAATTGATTGATGAAAAATTCTCAGAACTCTTATTGCCCCTTTTAGATTTCTGACTCCAAACCTCTTTGCCTCAGAACAGGAAATGGAAACCCCCTGCCTTGGCTCTCCTCTTGCAAAGTGCCCTCAGAAACATTCCGTTGTGCAGTGGAGCTGTGATCCCCTGCCCCAGGCAGCAGCTGTGGCAGCACAAGCCCTGCCGGGGGGCTCCTTCCCCCCACCCGTCTCCCTGCAGCACCCTGGGCAGCTCCCCGGGCAGGCTGAGTGCTGAGCCTGGCAGGCGGCAGAGTCCCATACCCGGCACACAGCCCCTGGGGCACAGCAGGGACCCTGCTCTGCAGGACAGCCCTGGGCACCCGCCTGCAGCCCCGGCTGCACAGCCTGCAGCCGTGCTGGGACATGCAGCCCTCAGGGCTGTGATTTCATACTGCAGTATGGAAGCCCTCAGCTGGAGCAGAAGGCTTTTTCCACAGTAAAGAAACATGCAGTGCCTGCATCCAGATCTCCTATGGGATGTCCCAAATTAAGTTGACCCTCTATGAAAAGCAGCTCATGGTCTGCAGTGAGACTTACCCTGTCATGGTCTGTGAGCAATGCTCCTGCAGTGAGCTCACAGCCCGCTCACACCACACACATCCTGCAAGCTCTCTTCAGTTTCTCTCCTCTCCTTCTGTCACCTGCAGGCTGTGCTGTGCACAAGAGCTGCTCCTGGGCACAGCTGTCTCTCTGCAGCCCTGCACACTTTTATGAGCTCCCTGTGTCCCAGGAGCCTGGACAGGCAAGCAGCAGATTATGTCATTTTTATCTTTCCGACTTGTCTCCCCTGACATGTCCCTGGGTCCTCATGGCCAACAGCTCCTGAAAGACAACAGCATCATGACTGTGCTTTGAAATTCGCTCAATTAACCACCACATGTCCAGTGGTCAGTGACTGATTGGAGACATATGGGGAGTGCTCCCAGAGATCGTTTGATGAAACAATAAGGGCAACCAGACAAGGAAGGCGAGGTTTGGACTTTCCCTGTGCAGGGCAGTGATCCAGCTGAGGCAGTGCAGGAGTCTCATCCCTTGACAGAAATCCTGGAGCTGAAATGGGATTCAGCTCCCTACACACCCACAGGAGCTGGGATTCCTCTGGTTCAGTTCAGAAGAGCACAAGGAGTTGCCTGCATGTGAGCTCCTGCTCTGAGTCCTCGGTCCTTCAGCTGGGAGGCAGCTGCTCACACACAGACACTGGGTGATGCCCAAGGTGCCTGGGCTGCTCCTGATGTGTGCCAGTGCTTGTAAACCATGTGGGAAATCCCTGAGATAGACAGCTCCTTCCTGGGCATCAGCCGAGGGCCAGAGAGGGGATAGCACTGGCTGTCTGGTGAATTCACTCACAGCTGCAAGAGCAGCACAGGGCCTTCAGGAAAGCCATGCCCATGGTGTGACCATGTTGCTGTGTCAACTCCAAGGCCCACGATCAGTCTAATGTTTGTGTGCCACCTTCTGCACAATGATACCATAGATTAGCTATCCAGTCAGGCTATGTCCAGTGATGCTTTCCAATTAGGATGTTTACTTCTGTGGTTTTGCACTAATGCAAACACCAACACACAAGAATCTAGAAATCTTGATAGAGCTGCAGGCCTGAGCTCCTGTTTGGACCATGGGGACACAGTTTAATGGCTTCCACAACTGCACTGTAGCACAAGGGGGATACCGAGTCTTTAGGATGGATGGGCAAGGAGATAAAGAAGGGTGAAGGCCCTCTGTGAGAGTGCACTGAGCTCTGCCTGGGGATGGAAGAGCAGACAGGTCAGAGCTAATGGAAATGGCAAACAGAGGAGACCATCAGTGTCTTTTCCTGTCTTCCTGATCAGGGAGAGTAAATGGAAGGTGCCCTCTGCAGACAGATGGGAATCTGATGTTGTCTGTCCCTTGTCCCATTTGGTGGCCTTTGTCTCTCCATTATCTGCAGCAGGGACAGCACAGCAGGGCATGTGGCATCCAGCAGATCCATGGAGAGCACAGATGGCAGCTTCTTGACCAAGCAGTGGAGGAACCAAAGAGGAGAGGTGCTCTGCTGGATCTCATACTCTCCGGCATGGAAGGACTTGTGGGAACTGCGAAGGTGAAAGGGGCATCAGGCCACGTGCAAGATGCAAATGTATCTCTTTTTATTTATTTTGAGGCTGTAAGCTTAATAGTTGATCATAAATGTCAATAAAACTGAAACAAATAATTGAAGACAAAGATGGAAATCATTGAAATTGTGTTAACCCTTCTCAACATGAAAAATTCTCATGAGTCTTGTTCCATTTTAAGTTGTAAATATGAATCTTTGAGGTGATTTGATGTCTTTTTTTTTCTTTTACTGAAACTACAATGTTTTCCAGAACTGTGTTCGCTGGACACAAATGTCTTCAGATTCAGAGACACAGACAGTGGTGCCAGTGCCAATGCCCTGTGACTATAGCCCGGTGCCCAGCACTACTCTTCCCTGCTGCCTATTTGATGTGTCTCATCCTCCAAGTTTTTTCAGCTCTCCTAAAGAAATGGCCATGGTTAAGGGCATGTTTTCAGCAGGCCATTTGGGCACACACTACTCCCACTGCCCTCCAGATTTCTCCATCCCTTGCTCTTTGTTCAGTCAGATACCTCCCAATTATCTGTCTGATTTCTGACTTTCAGGGGGATTACTGGAATTTGTTCCATCTCCCCAAAGTCTGAGAATCAGTGAGAATGTGTTAACCCGTCTCAATGTGTGAAATACTCACAAGTCCTGATCAATTTTAAGTTGATACCTCTCAACTACCTGGCTGATCTATCCCAGGGAGATTACTGGAATTTGCTCTATCTACCAGAGTCTGATGGCCTCTGTTGTCAACTACTTCACTGTGATTCAATCTATCCTATCCTACCTCAGAATAAATCATTTCTTTTAAAAGTATTCCATATGAAAGACAAACTTCAATAGATGCAGCTTGAACATGGCATGCAGTTGATCACTGTGTTTTACTGTTCATTCAATTGCATCACCTTTCTTTCCATTTGCTGGCCAGATAAAAAAGAGAAATCTTTCCTTTTCCATGTGTAGCTGGTTCTCTGAGGAAAGCCAGTGGGAGTTGGTGCAAAGCAGTTTTAACACTGAGCGGATGAATGCAGAGGAGAAGAGTGATGTGAAGAAAAGTGATGCAAGTCCCATAGGTCCATTGTGAGCAGAAATTGGGTGGGGAGGTTGAGAAGGACCTTTGTCAACACAGTAACAGTACAGAACTCATTGGGACATCCTGGATTGGTATCAGTTGCACAGTGCTGCTTTAATGTCTTCTTTAAACCCAACTATAAATAAATAGACAATAAATTTATACTGGATTCTTTAAGCTCTCTCCAGATATCCCTCCTTTTTGCTGAACAAGTTCTGATAACCTGAAGAAGATAACAAGATGGCATAAGGCACAGGAGATTCTTTAGGTTATAATGGTCCCAGGGTGCATTTGATGCTGAGTTCATCAGCCTCTAGTGCAGAGAGAAGTTTGCACAAAGTGCTCAACAAGACAAAGTCAGAAGTAACAGTGAAGTTTCTTGGAGTATTAATGGGCCCGCTGAGGAACATTACCAAGTAAGCTTCCCAAGGGACTTGTTAGAGAAGATAACTGGAAGCCATGACTACAGGCAGGCAAAGGCACTGGCATGCTAAGAAACCTCTCCTTTGCCTTACAAAGCAGACAGGTCAAGCCCTGATTGCAAGACCAGTGGTAGAGAGGTCCTGTATGTCATGTTGGCTCTGGGCATTTCCTGGGGCAATGTGTTGGAATTTTGTATGATGTTAAATGAAAGACATGGGGACAGAAGATCCCAGGCTCTACATGTGGTGCAAGGACGCTGTGAGGTTCATGTCCCATATGAGACCTATGTTTCATTGCAGGATGTGAGCAGGGATGTGAGAAGGGCCCAGTCTGAACAAGCAGCCAATCCCTGTGAAACTCTGAACTTCAGATCTCTCGGTTTCAGTGCCCTCCTTTGCACATTCTCCCAGAGTTTGAAGTCCTTTATGTTCTGTGGTGCCCAGAACATAGTGAGGCAGTAGCAATGCAGAGCAGAGGGACAACCCTTTCCCTCACCCAGCTGGCAATAAGTTGCTTCATGCACTCCAGGGGACTGTTGTCTTTCCTGGCTGCCTTGGCACACTGCTGACTCACATTCAGTGTGATGCTGACCAGCACCCCAACCCTTTCCAGTCAGAATCCTCTCCAGTGTCCCATATCCAGTCAGTGTGTATGTCCAGCATTGCCCCTACCCAGGTGCACAATCAGGCACTTGTTCTTGTTATACTTTATGCACTTGGTGCTTAGTACCAACTGGTACCCACTTCTCTGACTTGTCCACATCTCTCTGCAAGTCCTCTCCACCCTCAGTGGAGGCAACAGCACCTCCTCATCTGGTCTCATCAGCAAACTTGCTCAGAACGTCTTCTAGTCCTGCATTCAAGTCATCTGCATAAACATGAAAGGAAAGTGGCCCCAAAATGGAACCCTGGGGACCCCGACAGTGACAATCTACCAGCCTGATGGAAAAAACTGACTATAATCCTTTGGGACTGACCTACTAGCCAACTGCTCACCCACCACATTGTGTTTCTGTCTAGCCATATGCAGAACATTCTGTCCAGAAGGTTGTTGTGAGAAACAGTATCAAAATCTCCACTGAAATCCTCAAGGATTACATCAACTGTCTTCCCTTGGTCAACTAAACGGATAACTGTGTCACAAAATGAGCTTAAATTAAACAGGACCTTTGCCTCACAAACTTGTGTTGGCTGCGACCAATGACAGAATTGTCCTTCAGCTGTTTTTCCATAACTCCCACCATCATTTTCTCCATAATTTTACCAGGCTCTGGACTGACAGGTCCATAATTGCCCATGTCATCTTTCTTGCTCTTCCTTACAATGAGACAACATTTGCCAGCTTCCTGTCAGCTGGCATGACCCTAGACTTCTTTAGATGCAATTGAAATGAGAGCCCAGAGCACACTAAGTTTTCATCATTGAAAGAAAGTAGATGTGCCATAGCTTTGCAATGCCTTGAACTCCAGAGTATGCCACAGATGGAGCAGAGGGGAAGATTTGCCTCTTCTGTAGTGAACTCATTCTTTTGGTAAGCAGAATAACACTACCTGATACATGGGGACTGTGTCTCTGCTCTGCTCTGCTCAGCTCACAGGGCAGCGGTCTGGCAGGGTGTTGCTCTCATGTCAATGCAGGAAAACTCACTTTAATCCTTTTTCCTCTGTAATTGCTTCCTCTATTTCTATGCTCAGATACACTTCCACATTCCCTCAACTACACTTTCATATATCATTAACAATTACACTTTCTTATACCATCAAAACAGTTTGTCAAAACGTACAGTTCTTCAGTTCACATAAACTCCCTTAATACAGTCTGTATTCTTCAGTTATAAACACTGTGCCACAGAACCAGCACTGATTGAACCACCTCCCTCACACACTTCCTCGCAAGCAGTACATAGTATTACATAAATGGGTTGACACTCATTGGTCGGGTGGAATGTACACCTCTCCTCAGGACAATCTTACTAATCTACAGAGTACAAACTCCCGTCTTCTTACATACAAGCAGAAAGTACATATGAGTGGACAGACAACACAGTCTTTCACTTTGTCCGTGTCTGGCCATTTCCCTCACAGGAGGAAGGAAACATGGATCGGGACTCGGCACTCACCCTGCAGCTGTTCTGTGTCTCACTCACACCACACTCACTCTGACATTTAGATCAAAAACCATGGTTTATTCATACTACACAATGCTGACAACGTTTTCTAGCTGGAATCTTAATAACACTCATACTCTGGTCGACCAGTTGCAAACGTTAATGTTTTTCCCAGAGTCGGCTTGACACACGGTACCAAACACTTAAAGCAGATGATAATATTGAACATACAACCTATAACCCCCGTGATTACAACTTGGAGAACCCAGGCTACCATTTGACAGGCTATCCACTATATCCCATACCCGTAGGAGAGACCAACCTAGGTCCCTCCTATTGTCACCCACCTGGGAGAGAGTACTTGTTCTTGTTTCCATTCATATGACATACAGTTCCCTTTCATAGGAACTCACCCAAGGAGTCTTCCTACCCCAGCTGGCAACCAAAGCCATGAGCTCACCTCCCTGGGAGCAGCACGTATGGCTGTAAACTGTGTAGGATGTCTCCTCAAGACATATGGGCTCCACTTACCATACACATACCTGGTCCACCTATGGGTGGTCCTTGTCTGTCCCTGCAGTGATCAGGTGAGGAAGGGAGTCCTTCAGAGAAATCTCAGGGTGCGCCAAAAGTGTCTCCCTCTCAGCTGGTCCTGCAGCGAACAGAGCTGGTCCCACCTGGGCCGCCAAATTGACTACAGGAATTGAACTCTATAACCTCTATAACTGATACAGTCCCCCATGACATCCTTATAACAAAGCTGAGGAAGTATGGGATAGGTGATTGGACAGTGAAGTGGGTCGAGAATTGGCTGACTGGCAGAGTGCAGAGTGTTGTCGTTGGCGGTGCAGTGTCTGGCTGAGGGCCTGTAACGAGCGGCATCCCCCAGGGGTCTGTGCTCAGTCCGGTCTTGTTCAACATCTTCATCAATGACCACCCTCAGCAAGTTTGCTGATGACACGAAGTTGGGAGGATTGGCTGACACGCCTGAAGGCTGTGCTGCCATTCAGCGAGACCTGGACAGGCTGGAGAGCCGGGCAGTAAGAAACCGGATGAGGTTTAACAAAAGCAAGTGTAGAGTCTTGCACCTAGGGAGAAATAATTGCATGCACCGGTACAGGCTGGGGGAAGAGCTGCTGGGGAGGAGCTCTGCTGAGAGGGACCTGGGCGTCCTGGTGGACGACAGATTAACCATGAGCCAGCAGTGTGCCCTTGTAGCCAAAAATGCCAATGGCATCCTGGGGTGCATTAAAAAGAGCGTGTCCAGCAGGTCGAAGGAGGTGATCCTCCCCCTCTACTCTGCCCTGGTGAGGCCTCATCTGGAATATTGTGTCCAGTTCTGGGCTCCCCAGTAAAAAAAAGACAGGGATCTCTTAGAAAGAGTCCAGCAGAGGGCCACTAAGATGGTGAAGGGCCTGGAGCATCTCCCCAATGAGGAGAGACTGAGGGAACTGGGTCTGTTTAGCCTTGAGAAAAGAAGGCTGAGAGGGGACCTGATCCAGGTCTATAAATATTTGAGGTGTGGGGGGCAAAGAGGTGAGGCCAGACTCTTTTCAGCAGTGTGTGGAGACGGGACAAGGGGAAACAGACAGAAACTGCACCATAGGAACTTCTGCACTAATGTGAGAGTGACAGAGCACTGGAACAGGCTGCCTAGGGTGGTTGTGGAATCTCCTTCTCTGGAGATATTCAAGACCTGCCTGGATGCTGAGCTGTGCAACGTGGTGTAGGGAACCTGCTTTGGCAGGGGGCTGGACTCAGTGGTCTCTGGAGGTCCCTTCCAACCCCTACAATTCTGTGATTCTGTGAATATCATGGAGTTGTTTGGATGGGGAAAGACTACCCCTTTGAATGACCTTTTGTCAGGGCATGTCCTGGGATTCCTAGGATCCTCAAAATGCAGCACTGCTTCTGTCACTGAAAAATGGGGCCCTGTGTGGGACGGAGGGAGGGTCCATGAGTCCCTGGCCCACCTGACTGAGTATTTCCATGGTCTTAGCAAAGACATACTTACAACTTGAGAATGACAGTTAGCTGTGTTCATGGTGGCATGGCCACTTTTAATGGCCTTGAACTTTCTGAACATAACTGAAGAGGCTCAGGCTGATGCAAATCAGCTATTGAATGATAGTGTTGAAAAACTGGAAAGACAGGTGGCAGTTTTGATGGGGAAAAAACCTAATTCAATCATTCTCCTATGGAAGATCAGGAACATCTCTCTGGAAGACCATGGGGACCCTGTACAAGGGAATCTGTATAAAATGGACTCTGTAAATGAAGGCACTAAAAGGTCAGATTTTGAGGTTCCATTTGGTCTAGATCTATTTGAGATCTGACTGATTGTAACCCAAAAATGAAAAAAAAAAAAAAAAAAAAATGCAGGATAGGCTGGTGGGAGTGCCCTGACCAGTATCCAACCCCCCAAACCCTGCTGCCCATAATACAGCAGCTGAACTGATGGATATAGTACAGTGGTTTAGACAGAAACCAAGAGAGCATGCCAGCATAGCTGCTCTGGTTATGGGACATGGAGGCAGAAAGCGCTGTGGTGAATGGACTGGAAATTTCAAAACTGACATCCATTACTACTCACCCTGCCCTCAGGCAAAGACTGTATGCTCTGTCCAACATAATGAGGATAGCCATTTGATCAGTGAATGATTTATGGCTGTGTGTCATATAACATGGCCAAATAAGAATGACATACCATTAAATATCAGCCTGTGGTCCTCTATGGAGGACTAACAAAATTATATTAGAGAATTAGGCATGAAAGAGGTAATCTATGAAGATGATTTTGAGAGCCCAGTCAATAAATTTTTCATCAGGAACGAGGGATCTCATCCTACAGCCATCACCTTTACATCAGTATGGGTCTATGTTATCCATACTGAACCCCCCAGTGGCCCTCAGGTGCTGTAATACAACAGGCTGCCCAATTGATGGGGAGACAAGAGTGCCTACGGCCAGATGCAGGCTCTGAATGGTGGTGGAAAGGTCTGAGAAAGGCAGAGAACCATCTGCTGCCATGACTTAGGCGTCCAGCCCCTAAGGTAATCCAGTCTGGACCCATTAGGGTCTTGAGACAACAAATGTTTAAAGACCAGATTAGAACAGGAGTTCAGTTTAAAAAGATCGATGGACAGCATAATCAGGAAAAAATATCTGTTAAACAGGCCCAAGCACTGAGTATTTATAGTCCAACCTTTTCAGCCAAACTAGATGTGAATGTAACTCAAGAAGGGTCTGGATGGGGGCTCTGGCAGAGCCAGAGTTCTTTGTGAACCCCTATGAGGTTTTGGCCACAGGTTTGGCATGGAGCAGAATAAAGATACATCACAGTTGAAAAGCATTTATTGGCTACCTATTCTACACTACAGGTGGTAGAACCAGTAGCTCAGATTTCAGAGGTTATCGTTAAACAACAAGGCCAGTCCAGGGGTGGGTAAAAGATCTAACACACATCTCTATGATGGGGGTGGCCCAATCACAAGCAGTGGTGCGCTCAGTTGTTCTGCTTGCCTGCTCCTCAAGGAGTTAAGAGAAATCTATGCCTGTTGCGTTCGAGTGCATGCGCAATGCCATGTGGAGGGCTTATCACAATAAAGATTGGCGGATTTGCTGCGTAGACCGGTCAGAACTCAGATCTGCGTTGTGCTTCCTGTGGCACCAAACGCCCAACAGTGGCAGTTCCGTGTATTGGCCAGCAGGTGGCAGCAGAGACCACGGAAAGAACGTCTGCGGGACAGACCCTGGGGATCCGTTCTCTTTTGATTATAGGGGAAGAACACAAAGATGGAAGAGGAGGGAAGGGGGAAAAAAAAAAGAAAAAAAGAAAAAACCAAACCACAGCAAACAAATAAAAACTTCTCCAAACATAGCAAACTTGAATGTCTGTCAATAAATAAATGAGTAATTGAATTGATGTCCGTTTCAGACAGTCCCCTGTAGAATCAGGGTAAGGGTTAGGATTAGAGTTACATTGCAGGTTAATGCTGTTATCTTTACAGCTCCTGTGAGGGTTGGGGTCTGGGTCAGGTGTTTAAAAAATGAAATGAAAAAAGAATTAAAAAAATATATTGAAAGCTTCAGATTTCCTTAATCTTTGTGGGAATCATATAATATGCAACTCAGATCTACCTCTTCGTACCTCTTTTGTGGTGTAGGGAACCTGCTTTGGCAGGGGGACTGGACTCAGTGGTCTCTGGAGGTCCCTTCCAACCCCTACAATTCTGTGATTCTGTGAATATCATGGAGTTGTTTGGATGGAGAAAGACTACCCCTTTGAATGACCTTTTGTCAGGGCATGTCCTGGGATTCCTAGGATCCTCAAAATGCAGCACTGCTTCTGTCACTGAAAAATGGGGCCGTGTGTGGGACGGAGGGAGGGTCCATGAGTCCCTGGCCCACCTGACTGAGTATTTCCATGGTCTTAGCAAAGACATACTTACAACTTGAGAATGACAGTTAGCTGTGTTCATGGTGGCATGGCCACTTTTAATGGCCTTGAACTGTCTGAACATAACTGAAGAGGCTCAGGCTGATGCAAATCAGCTATTGAATGATAGTGTTGAAAAATTGGAAAGACAGGTGGCAGTTTTGATGGGAAAAAACCTAATTCAATCATTCTCCTATGGAAGATCAGTAACAACTGTCTGGAGGACCATGGGGGCCCTGTACAAGGGAATCTGTATAAAATGGACTCTGTAAATGAAGGCACTAAAAGGTCAGATTTTGAGGTTCCATTTGGACTAGATCTATTTGAGATCTGACTGATTGTAACCCAAAAATGAAAAAAAAAAAAAAAAAAAAATGCAGGATAGGCTGGTGGGAGTGCCCTGACCAGTGTCCACCCCCCAAACCCTGCTGCCCATAATACAGCAGCTGAACTGATGGATATAGTACAGTGGTTTAGACAGAAACCAAGAGAGCATGCCAGCATAGCTGCTCTGGTTATGGGACATGGAGGCAGAAAGTGCTATGGTGAATGGACTGGAAATTTCAAAACTGACATCCATTACTACTAACCCTGCCCTCAGGCAAAGACTTTATGCTCTTGTCTGGAGGGCTTATCGCAATAAAGATTGGCGGATTTGCTGCATAGACCGGTCAGAACTCAGATCTGCGTTGTGCTTCCTGCGGCACCAAACGCCCAACAGTGGCAGTTCCATGTATTGGCCAGCAGGTGGCAGCAGAGACCACGGAAAGAACGTCTGCGGGACAGACCCTGGGGATCCGTTCTCTTTTGATTATAGGGGAAGAACACAAAGATGGAAGAGGAGGGAAGGGGGAAAAAAAAAAGAAAAAAAAAAAATCAAACCACAGCAAACAAATAAAAACTTCTCCAAACGTAGCAAACGTGAATGTCTGTCAATAAATTAATGAGTAATTAAATTGATATCCCTTTCCCGCCCCCCCCCCCAACTTCTGAGATGAAAAAAAACCACTTCTATTAGAAGAAAACAGAGTAGTAACAACTTCTGTACCTACATTCACCACTCTGAGATCCTGTCTGGGTCTCCCAAGGCTTGTAAATAACCACTGGGTCGGTTCTGATGTCGCGTGATTTGTTGTCAGTTCTCTCATGGTTCTCCGGTCAGTTCTCCGGTGCCAGGATCTGCCACAGGGCATTCTGACCACGGGCATCATGTTTCTACGCTGCCGCCTGCATTTAACAGGCAATGGGACTGCCCAGCATGTGCAAGGCAGCACCTCTTTCACACCACCAGAATGTTTAAGGCTGTTGGGATTGTTGTTAGCGTCCCATTAACACTGAGGCTAGAGATACCCTTAGGATTGACATTACTGTTAGCATTACTTTGATGGTGCCCTATCTGGGTCATTTCCAGGGGATGTCAGGAGTAAGGCACAGTGTCAGGAGAAAAAGAACAGACTCTGTTACTTTATAAACGTGATAATAGAGAGAGTTCATTGGAAAAAATACAACTCTTAAATAATGCAAAGCATGCTTCTGATTGGATGCAGGCATCATCTGGGCTCTGATTAATATTACTCTTAAGGTAAAGATTATTGTTACCATAATGATTTTTTTTTTGGATTATGATCAGGGTTAAGGTTCCTTTTGCTACAAACTTCTAGCATCATTTTTGTTGTTGCATTTGGAGTTAGGGACGATTTTAGAATCAGGGTAAGGGTTAGGATTAGAGTTACATTGCTGGTTAATGCTGTTATCTTTACAGCTCCTGTGAGGGTTGGGGTCTGGGTCAGGTGTTTAAAAATGAAATGAAAAAAGAATTAAAAAAATATATTGAAAGCTTCAGATTTCCTTAATCTTTGTGGGAATCATATAATGTGCAACTCAGATCTACCTCTTCGTGCAGTGACTGCCTGTAAATTTGCTGGAGCCTAATATAATATGGCCTTGTGCTTTCCACTAACTCATCTTCATTTCATTTTCATTACATTTGCTTGGTAGTCAGATTTTGGTGTGTGGATATTTTAAAACAATCTAACTGACATTAGCAAAAAATTAAAAATAAAATTAAAAAAAATGCACAACAGCATCGTATCAATTTTTATAGATAAGATAAAGAAGAGCAGTTTCCCTTAGTTTTCTGTGCCTCTTTACTTTCTTACCCTCTCCCCTTGTGTGAGAAACTCTCAAAGTCAAAGATTTCTAGTTAGGCAAAGATGGCAGCGATAGCAGCAGTGCTTATTCATTATTGCAATACTGCGCGCACATCCCCTATTGGCAAGGGAGAAACTGCACACCAGTCAGTGAAATCAATTCTGTTCTGTGCCCTAAACCCACTGCAGGTGATGCTCTCATGGCTCTCATTGGTTGAGCATCTCAGGCTCACAGACTCCTCGAGACTGTGGCTAGGATTCATTTCCATAGAAGGTCAATTACCAACCTCTTGTTTTTAGGTCTGCCTTGTACTTTTCTGCGGACAGAGAAGGGCAATGTTTCCAAAAGTCAGTACATTCATTCTGTCCTGTGCTGGGCTCTACCCACCCTGTATTTATCTTGTGCTTGTCTCAATTCTCCCCATGTCAGAATGCCCCCAGTCTGAACTTAATTCTGTTCAGCAACTTTCTTGGTGGAAAAACTACTTATACAGCTGTTTTACAAGAGGGTTATACATTCAGTTAGGGCCTACACTATGTACTGAAAATACTGGAAACTTCCACTGCAAAAACACAATCTACCTCTCCCATCTGTGCAGCCTTGCAGACCCAGAGCATGCCAGGTTATTTCTGCTTTCATAGCATTTGCATGCTGTAGGGTGAGCACAAGGTTCTGCTGCTTGATTCTTCTGCAAGAGCTGCCTACCGGCAAATGGTTGCAGGGATGGAGGATGTGACAGAAAGCATTTGTCTCCACAAGAGCAGAGTTACATTCAGTGCAGAGTGTGAGAGTCAGGTTGGTGTGGAAAAGCACTGACACGCTGGGGATGATGCAGTGCTCACATGTCTAACACTCACAGACATTACTGTCAGAAGGATGGTGCTGTGTTGTGCTTCTACCTTTGGCAGCCCCTGGAGAAATGCTATGGCACACAGAACACCTTTGTATTGCACTGACTGCTGCCATGCAGCATGGATTTAACACACCAAATCCAGAGGAGCATGACTGCATCTAACTGCCCTGAGAAAAACTACTGTAGCTGAAGAGATGAGGAGGCAGCTGCTCATCTGCAGAACAAGCAGTACTGCCAGACATTGGGCCAGGTGAGCACCTCCTGCTGCAGCGTGATGATGACAGGGCTGGAGATGATCTGCAAAGCCAGCTTAAAAGTGGGAGACGTGAGTCAACATGGCAGGAGGACAGAGGTGTTAGGGAGCAGCCAAGGCATCAAAGAGTATCAGAAGGCTTTGAAAAGTATCACAAAGTGACAGCCAGGAAGACTGGGATATATCATGAGCAGCAACCTGGATGCTAGAGATTATTTGCTCCCATACAAAATGGTAGAGATCTTGCTGCAGACATCCCAAAGCCAGGCAAAATGGGAACCCAGAGCTCTGCCTGCACGAACCCCACAGCCATAGCATTGCAAGCTGAGCTGCCTTGCTGTTTGTTGCATTCATCCCAATCCCTGTGATTGAAGACTCAGAATGCAGTCGAGGCGATGACTGAGCATGAGAGTGACTTTATTCAATAAAAGACAGGAGGGCTTGAGAGGTCAAGGGTGAAGATGGGACTCCTCTTGTCAAGATGAGAGTGGCTCAGAGCTGGTGCTGCTGCCTGGTGCCTGGGACTGGCAGCCTGACTCTAAGTCCCCATCTAAGATGCTCAGCTTCACCTCACTGATGCTGCCCTGCTCCTGCATGGTGGTGCTGCTGCTGGGACACTCGGGCTGTGCTTGGGATGGGCAGCACTGCAAAGGCGCTGGGTCACAATCCAGGCAGGTGACTGCTGTGTCTGGCAGGCTCAGGTCAGGAGCTTCAGCAGAGCCAGGAGATATGAGAGCATGAACGTGGATGAGCCCCTTGTGTCCATCACTGTTACCATGTGGAAGGCTGTCATCCGAATTGCAGCGATTCATGCTTAATAAGAACTCTCCATTGATGGAAAGACACTGCTTGGTTTGGATCTTTGGGGTTGACAAGGGCTCGAATCACCTAGGAAGGCATAGAAACACAAGGGTTAGTTTCAAACATTTGCAAGTTGAATCATGAAAGGTTGTTGATACTTGGTAATAGAGTGGCGGCAGGAAGAAGCAAGTAGGCTTGAAGCAGCATAGCCACTGTCTTGAAAGTGATCCTCATTCAGGTCCAGCTCGTGTGTTGTTTCACTGTAATCTGCTTCTTTGGGTCTACCTAGTGGGCAGCAACACTCGAGCTGTTACTGATATCATTGAAAAGAACTGGAGACAATTGTTCTATTCCTAAGAGCTTCAAGGTGCCTAGAAGCACAAATAGAAACCAGCAGTATTTCATCACTTCACCAAAAGGAAGGTCAAACACCTGAGCTGTGAAGAGCAGTTACAGAACCTATGCATAAGATCACACCAGACATACTTTGTTCTAACAACAGTTATGGCACATAGTCCATTTCCTTCAATATTCCCAAAATGAAATGATGTGGAGCATTACAGGGAAAGAAACACTGCACACAGACACTATGACCCTGATTAGACTCAAGCAGCAGACTTAAAACAAGTCAGAGTTTTTGATTCCACGATATTTCAGGACCTATCGTGTGAAATTCAGTTACACAACAGTGCCTAGGTGCCTGCGTTTCAAGCAACTTTCAGATCACAGCCATGTAAAATAAAAACAAATTCAGTGCAGAAATAGCAAGCCTGTACCTTAATACTCATGAGATTATCCATTTTTTACTGCATTCTGACTAAGTTCTAAAACTTGCTCATCCCAGTTCACTTCAACAAGTTCCACCAATTCAAGCAACGCAGTTCTGAGATCCTGTGTATGTTGTGCAGATAGAATTGAACAGTGCAGAAATAGTCTCTGACAGCTTTAAGAGCTCCGTTCTGCTTACAAACTCTCAGTCCAAAACTATTCAGTTTTAAGGAAATGAACACCTGAAGCAGTTGGATCATCTGCCGCATTCTGCTTCTTGGCATCATGATTAGCACAAAGGGTTTTCTGCTGTCCTGCAGAGATGGAAAAAGTCCTGCTTACAAATGGACCAAGTTTCAGTGTACAGCAGAGTTTGTACCAGACTAATAAGCCACGTCATTCAATTCATTTGCTCAGGTTGTTATGCACTCCGAAAGGAAACAGAACTAACTGCTGGATTCTGAAGGCAATCTGTGGGGTCCTACATTACCTCCTGATTCTGGAAGAGGAAATTCTAATAGCAAATGCAGAACTTTGATCTTTGTAGACATGAGAAGAGCTGGCATTTAGGAACATTCATTTCAGGGAAATCAAATGATGTGTCTGTATTTTTACTACAGATAGTATAGGGAGCAGCCAGTTGAAGAACCAGATAAAAAAATCCAGACCATTGGCAAGAAAATACTTCTCCTTAAATTCTGTATGCTATCATGGTACAGAATTAGGCTACAGTGCCACATAGGCCAACCAAGCGTAGAACCAATTCCACTAAATACTGGTAGACAAAGCAGCAAAAACAGGGACAATATTCAGCAGACAGGCCTTTCTACCCACAGCTCAGCATGTTCTGCCATCCGAAAAGCAAGGCCTCTTGTCAAGCTCAGCTATTTCCCTTCTCAGTGTATTCTAGCACCACTGATACCCACTGGTATCCTCCTGTAGAGTGCCATCATATTGTCATCATCCAAAGGAAAAACCCACACAGCAGAGCATACAGCAGTACACCCATGCTCCAAATATCCGCCTGAAAAACAAAAAGACAAGCTTACAAACCTGAAGCACCTCAAATGGCTTCCTGACAGACTGGATTGTCTGCCCTTGCCAAAGCCCACATATAGCCCATGAAAAGCTGGCTCTTTCCCTCAGGAAATAAAACCTTATCGTCCCAGAGAAAGCATATAACCCTCATTCAATTGCCCTTCCACTCAGCTTAGAGCACTACTAAAACCAGCATCTTCACCTTAGCTCATCACACTGCTGCACTTCCTTTTACAAGGATTTCACTGGCAAAAATGAAATCAAAGCCGTCACAAGGGATTTAGCACAGTTACGTGTTACTGGCTACGAGAGCTGTCAGCACAGTCACCTGTCTGGCTTTGCTGCTGTTCTATTTATGTACAGGCACAACAAGGTTCAGACACCTCACAGTGCAGTTCTCACTTTGACTGTAAAGAAAAAGGAGGCTTGAAAAGCAGCGTGTGGAAAACAAAGAAACAAGAATTAGAACAACAGTGGGGCCATGGCACTTGTAGGAATTGCTCCGCCTTTAACAGCGATTCAAGAAGGATGAGGGCATTCCAAACCAGACCAGTTTGGACAGATTAACAACTGCAAGTAGTGGGTTCCAAAATTCCAGACATGAAATCAAAGCTGGAAAAACTCTTCACATTTTCATCTCTCAATTTTTAGTACATTGTGCATTACAACGGAAACAATTCTTCACATACAACTTGGAAGCTAAAGACAAGTCTGACAAAACAGACTGCACAAAAATGATGGATAATTAACAGAGCAAATTGCTCTTTCAAAAACTTAGTAATAGAAAGAGATCTCTGAAGTTGCTGTTCTGTAGAGCACCAAAGCAGTCGCTTGAGGCAGTTCAGGATTAGCCTGAGACAAACCAGCCAGCTGTGTGAACTGAGACCAATTGCACTTCTTCTATTTTACTTTCATTCTATGTGACCTCACTAAGCAAATATTGTCTAAGACCATGAGTATCACATAAATGTGCAGATCTCAAGCTGCTCACTTATCTAGTACCCTTGGCATGATGCTTTATTTTCCTCAGCTATTCATCTAGTTTGTGCCTGTTGATTGTGCAACAACAGCCTGTTGGTCTCGATTACCTGTAAGAGGCTTTAAATTTGGCCAGGAAAAATCATTTGAGGATAAGTAATTATCTGGGACTCAGTAAGTCTTCCCATGCTTTCATAACAGCCGAGATACACACACACACAAACTCATGGAACCCCACTGCTTTGCACAATCCTGTGCACACTCACATGTGTCATGCACTGATTTCCCAGCCAGTCCTCATGGGGTCTATTACTTAGGACAGGAGTGCAGGGGAGCAGCCAGAAGCTGTTTGCATTCCCTGCTGTCTGCTGGGCAGCTTTGCTGGAGATGCTTGGGTTGCTTTGCTTTTCCTTGGGAGGTGGGAAGGAGCTTTGGGTTGGAGGCACATCCCGTGCCAGAGCATCTCGATGGCACGTGTGTGGCACTGATCTGCAGCAGATGAAGGGGAGGAGGTCCCAGCACAGCCCTGCACCATGCTCTGCCACACTGGGCAGCTTGTTCCTGGCTCAGCAGCGTCATCAGACAAGAAGCAGGGAAGGAAATCAAGGATGGGGGGTACCATCAAACGCAGTTAGTGCATGCCTGTGCAAGACAAACAGACCCAGAGCTTGCGGGTTATTCCTGCTTTTGTAGCATTTGTGTGCTGTAGCTGAGCAAAAGGTTCTGCTGCTTGAATCTTCTTCTGCAAGAGCCACCTACCGGTAAATGTCTTCAGGGATGGAGGATGTGACAGAAAGCATTTGTCTCCATGACAGCGTAGTTACACTTGATCTAGAGAGTGAGAGAGGCAGGCAGCACTGCCTGATGTTGGTCAGGGCGAGCTCCTCCTGCTGCAGCGCGATGATGGCAGGGCTAGAGATGATCTGCAGGGACAGCTCACAGGTGGGAGCCAGGAATGGACACGGCGGGAGGACAGAGGTGTTAGGGAGCAGCCACGGCATCAAAGAGCATCAAAAGGCCCTGAAAAGCATCACAGCCACAGCCAGGAAGCTTGGGGTTTTCATGAGCAGCATCCAGGATGCTAGAGACTATTTGCTGCCATACACAACGGCAGCAGAGCTCTCGCTGCAGGCATCCCAAAGTCAGGCAAAATGGGAACACACCCAGAGCTCGGCCGCACAAACCCCACAGCCAGAGTGTTGTAAGCTGAGCTGCCTTGCAGTTTCTTGCACTCATCCCAATCTCTGCGAATGAAAACTCGGAATTCAGTCAAGGCATTGATTGAGCACGAGCGTGCCTTTATTCAATAGGAGAAAGGAGGGGGTGTGAGGTCTGGAGGAAAGATGGGACTCATCCTCTCTTGTAATCATGAGAGCTGCTCAGAGACTGTGCTGTTGCCCGGAGCCTGGGACTCGTGTCCTGATTCTGTGCCCCCCTGCGAGATGCTCAGCTTCTCCTCGGTGATGCTGACCTGAGCCTGCATGGTGGTGCTGCTGTCGGGGCACTCAGGCTGTGCTTGGGCTGGGCTGCACTGCAGAGACATTGAGTCCAGGCTGGTGCCTGAAGTGTCTGGTGGGCTCAGGTCAGCAGCTTCAGTAGGGATGGGATGAATGAAGGCTTCAACGATGATGACCTTCTTCTCTTGATAGCTGATGTTATACGGAAGGCTTTCATCTGAACTGCAGCATTCTGTGCTTAGTAACAACTCTTCATTGATGGAAGATGCGTCATCGTAACATGCCCTGCGTCTTGGGGATATACAAGGGCTCGGGTCACCTAGGAAGGAGCAGATGTACAGCAGTTAGTGTCGAACGTTCACAAGATGAACCATGGAGATTCTTGACATTTGGCTATGTAGTGGTGGTGGGCAGAAGCAAATAGGCTTCTAGCAACAGTGTCACTGTCTTGAAAGTGATCCACGTGCAGGTCCAGCTCTTGTGTTGACAAGAGACTCATTTGGGAAAGACAGGGATCAACTGAAGATGCCAGGCACGGGCTTGAACGCCAGAAGGAGGTACAAGCCCACTGAAAGCATGAATTCTACCTGTGTTGCTGACAAGCAGTGTTTTGTAAGCTGGACTTGCACCCTTACCTGCCAGGACCAAGACTTCTGCTTCAGAGGGCTCCCTGGCACTGCTCTGCAGTTGGTGTTTGGCCACAGGGGATGGTTTGCCCAGGCAGAAGCAGGAACACCAACTGCCAGCTGCTGACTCTGCCCTCTTACTGGGAGAACTCATTCTGCAGAGAAAACAGAGCATGCTGTCAGACGTGGTGCAGGGTGATGGAAGAGCTGCACCGAGCCCTGGCCAAAAGTTGCCTGTTCTGGGCACTGCCTGCTTTCTGCTGAAACACAGCTTAGAAACGCCCTCTGTTTCAAACAGCAGAGGATGCTTCCATTCCTACAGCTCAGCCCTCAAGTCCTGAAGGCTAAATACCTCTCAACGATGTCAAGCAAGGACATGGATCCGGAGAATGTCGGAGGCTCAGGCTGCTTTGCTCTCCCAGGGCTGACCTTCACCAGGGAACAAAGGCCGTTGATGAGCTTGCCCCATTTCTTTGGCTCTGCGCAACAAAACAAAGAAACCAGTTCATTTCAGGCCTGGCTCGGTTGGACGAAGCTGAGCGCAATGCATTCGACAGAGCATGTAACAACGGGAAGAACATTCCCAACAAGGACACGCAAGAATGGATTTTCCCCATCCCTGGAGGTGCCCAAGGAGATTACTGTAGTTCTCTTTCTAAGCTTGCTGAACTTGGGCATAAACAAACCCCCTGAAAGTAACGTTCTGACCCTATTTGACTAACTCGCATTGTCAAATGTAAATTACGCACCTGGCTTTGGCAATGAATTGAGGAGGGAATCGGGAACTTTTCCGCTGATGAGTTCCATGCACTCACCAGGGAAAAGCCCAACCTGTAATTAGAACAAAAAGACAGGTGAGCATTAGCCCGAGCCCAGAGCCAAAGGGAAGGTCCACTGACAGTGACACAGGGCAACTGTTTGCATCCAGCAGCCATCCGTTGCAGGCAGAGCAGCTCCAAGCTGAGATTCCCAACTCTACTGAAGTTGTGCTCTCTAGTCAAAAACGTGTGCCTACCTCAAAGCCACGCTTGCCTCTCCACCAGGGGCTCAGCCTGTTGATATGTCCTCATATCAACAATGCTCACCAGATCTCCGACCTGAAAGAGATTGAAACATCAATCCCAGATTCAGCAAATCTGGTAGGAAAACAAAGCAGAAAGGACTGCCCTCTTCTATGCACGACAACACGGAACGCCTGGAACTGCTTACCTCCAGAGAGAGCTCATCTGGCCCCTGGGCAACGTGGCTCTTAATAACATGGGCTGCCGCAAATGCTGGTACGTTTAAAGATGACATAGCACGCACCAGCTGCGGCTTCTGCATGTTATCAGCCTGCAAAACAGAGAACAGGCCGTGGTCAGGAGCTGAGGACAAACCAGGAGGATTTCAAGGTGAGGAGCACATCTGCAGAGAAAGCTGCAGCAAATGCGCTCCGTCCTTCTCAGGAGCACTTCAGAAGGAGCTGCACGTCTCATAGCTCTGGAGCAGCACTTCTTCCCCACCCTTCACTACTCCAAGCAGCTCCAACAAACTTCTCAGAAGAAATCCAGGCCAGCACAGACCTGGCAGACCAGAACCAAGTGCAGCTTGTGTGACGGCAGTGCCCACTCCTTGCTTCCACCCTGCTCCAGCAGGTTAAGGAGTCTGAGCCTCACTGGCCTTTGACAACTCAAGACTTTCAGCACCTCATGCCAACATTTCTCACTAAGATACACCTCAGGCATTGAATTCTCTTCTCACTACCTCCTCCCAGTCCTCCCCTAGGAACAGAAACCATTCAGATTCTACAGCAAACACATCTACCCTGCAAGAGCACACTGAACCACCTGCAACAATGAAACATGGTTTTGGAGAGTGGGTTTGAAAACACACCTTTAGACAGCTGTCTCCCTGTAGCCAAAAGGAAACCAAGCAGCAAAAGAAGAGTCCAGCCTGAAATATGCCCATGCTACTAGCCCAGGTTTTTCACAGTCAATGCAGAATCCATCCTGCTCTTGAGTTAACAAATGACCAGTGGGTCTCCCCTTGCTCCACCCCTTCTCCTTCAAAGCCAGAAAAAGAAAGAAAAACAAGTAGAAGAAAACCCAGACGTACCTTTCCACACACAGAGCAGAAAGTGGAACAGCAGTTGTCTCCTTCCTGAGACATGGTGGGGCGCATCCCAGAGGAAGCCCAAGTTCTTTGCTTCTCTCCACAGGGACTTCAAGCACTCTTGGCAAGAGCTGCTTTGGTTCTTTCTTCAATTGCTTCCATCACCAGAATCTCCTTTGGAAAAGGAACCCGAATGAAAGAATCAGCAAATGAAAAAGAATGAGCAATAGCCACTTTACCAGCTTTCTTCTGACACTCAATTTAGACTCTTGACTCGGGCAAGGTGTTAAAATCAGCTGGTTACAAGAACTGTCCCAAAATATATCCAACATCTGTACAGCTGCCGTTATTTCTGACAGCGAGTGTAATCACAGAATCATAGAATGGCCCGGGTTGGAAGGGACCTCAAGGATCATGAAGATCAATCACCTCCCTGTCCCTGCTGGCCATCCCCTCTTCTGATGGAGCCCAGGGGACCATTTGCTCTCTGAGCTGCAAGAGCACGCTGATGGCTCACGTTCTGTTTTTCATCCACCAGGACCCCCAGGTCCTTCTCTGCGGGGCTTCTCTTAAGGACTGCTCCTCCCAGTCTGTAGAAATGCCTGGGATTCCTCCAGCCCAAGTGCAAAACCTTGCACTTTGCTGTGTTGAACCTCATTAAATTCACCTAGGCCAACCTCTCGGTTGAGCTCCCTCTGAATGGCATCCCTTCCTTCCACTGCGTCAGCCGCACCACTCAGCAAACAGCAGAGGGTGCACTCCATTGCATCATTGGTGTCTCTGATAACCATGTAAAAAAGCACTGGTCCCAAGACAGACTCCTGGATGACACCACTTGTTATCGGCCTCCACCTGGACATCAAACCATGAGTCACCACCCTCTGTCCTCTACAAAACCTCTTTGTCTTCTACTCCTGCTGCAGCTGCAATGGCTGCACCAGCATGACTCACGTGTTTGACAATCCTCCAGCTCTGGCCTAGCCATGCACAGCAGCAGTCCGTCTCCCTCCCAGCTCACTCACCAGTGTGCTGCTGTGCCCCAAATTCAGTGCAGCAGCATTGAGAGCAGGCAGCACCCATCACCCTCCTCTAACTCTCTCTGCCAGCTGCGATGAGGACTGACACAGCACGCCCACCCCAGCCCAGCTTTTCTGCTGAGACACCTCCCAGCAACCACCCAGCACCAATCCCAGTTGCTGCAAACTGTCTGAGAGCCTGCTGGAGTGCACTGACAATAACTTTGTGGGCCAAGCATTAAGCACACCAAGCAGAAGGGAAGCATTACTGGACATGCTGAACAGCAGGGGTTAAGACTGGAGGTGGTCAGGGCTGTAGTGACCATGCCCTCCTAGAGTTCCTCATCTCAAGGAATGTGTGCCTGGCAAAAAGCAAAGTCAGGACCCTGAGCTTCAGGAGAGTCAGCTGCAGGCTGTTCAAAGAATTCTTGCATGAGAGACACTGGAAAACTGTTTTTAGGGGTAAAGGAATGGAAAAGAGATGGTAACTTTCTCAGAAAACCTTACTCAGAGCTGGAGCTCTGAGCTCCATCCCGACCACACGAAACACAGCAGAGGAGGCAGGAAAGCAGCATGGCTGAACCTGCTGGTTACAGGGAGCAACAAGAAGGAAATGGAGAAACAGCGGAAACGGAGACATGCAGCCTGGTCGCTTTGGTGGCCTTCTACAGTGGAGTGACAGCATCAGTAGGGAAAGGAAAAGCAACTGACATCACTCAGCCAGACTTTTGCAAGGCCTTCGATGTTGAGCAAGTTTCCTGTTAGAACTCAGTGTGAACAAATCTACCACTGAGCAACACCCTGAGCCCCCACTCACCTCAGCAGAGGAAAGCCTGCACCCCAGCCTTCCGCCTATTCTGCTCCATTGATGGAAGCACACCGGGCATCATTGCTACTCACCCGACCAATGATGATAGGGGCAGAAAAGGGAATTCCTCTTTACCTTTCAGATGAAAAATTGATGACTGTGTGGAACCTTCCCAGTACCGCTGCGGGGCCTTCCTTTACTTGTATCCTGCTGCTCCGTGTCACAGTGGGAGAGCTGCTCTGGCCTCTCCTCTCAGCCTGTGCCTCCTGCAGTGTGAGCAGCTTTGTGGATAGAGGAGACACCCACACAGACTTGGGCCTGGATAGAGAACTGTGCCCTACAACATAGGTACATTTACATCATGCTCTTTTCCTTGTGTGTGAGCAATAGGGAGGTGATCGTCCCTCTCTACTCTGCTCTTGTGAGGCCCCATCTGGAGTACTGTGTCCAGGTGCGGAGCCCTCAGTACAAAAAAGATATGGAGATTTTGGAAAGGGTCCAGAGGAGGGACAGGAAGATGATCAGGGGGCTGGAGCACCTCCCCTATGAGGACAGGCTGAGGGAGTTGGGTTTGTTCAGCCTGGAGAAGAGAAGGTTGCGGGGTGACCTCATTGCAGCCTTTCAGTACCTGAAGGGAACTTACTCCCAGGAGGGGAGTAAACTCTTCGAAAGGGCTGATAATAGCAGGACTAGGGGAAATGGTTTTAAGTTGAAGGAGGGAAGATTTAGGTTGGATGTTAGGGGAAAGTTCTTTACTAGAAGGGTGGTTAGGTCCTGGAACAGGCTGCCCAGTGAGGTTGTGGATGCCCCGTCCTTGGAGGTGTTCAAGACCAGGTTGGACGGGGCCCTGGGCAACCTGATCTAGTAAAGGCGTATGTTTGGTGGCCCTGCTAGGCAGGGGGGTTGGAACTACATGATCCTTGAGGTCCCTTCCAACCCGGGTAATTCTGTGATTCTGTGATTCTGTGGGGTGAAAGCCAATGTCCCCCTTTTGCCTCCAATACAGTAAACACTGCATGAGATATTAAAACTGGTATCCTTTGGCCCAGTGTAGATTGATGGGCTTCTTGAATATTGAGCACCAGTGCACCCTGGATATCCCTTACTCACTTCAAGCTGTTTCAAGTTTACCATCAGTCCGTAGCTGTGTATCCATGGTCGGCACCCTCCTGTCATTCCTGGCAACGTATGGAGTTCCTTGGCAGTTTGCAGCTCAGGGGTTGAGCAGATGGCTTCTTTCTTGGCAGTCCTTAAGGTTCAAAGTCCAGCTGTCATCTCCTATCCCAAATACGTCACTTGCTGCTGAGTTAGTTGTGCTTTCTGTAAACCAAGAAACTCAGCAAACTCTCAGTCTATTGTACACAGTCCTTTTGTTGCTGTGGCACCCACGTGCTCCAGTAAAGTTCCACCCTAGGATGGAGGATCCCAGGTCTCAGGCTCACGAGTTGACCAGTTCTCAACAATCATTTAGCTGTTCTCACAACCCTGGGTAACACTGTCCAGGTTCACTGAGTCTCTTCTCCCTCTATTAGGGAGAACAGATACACGCAAGTACTCGTATGCTATCATGAGGAATTCAGTAGGTTACATTTAATTTAGAAGCATGATGCAATCAAAAGCTCGCTTAAATAAAAGCATACCCTTTTCTTTCACTCAAAATAATAGCCCAGAAAAAAATAAAAACAAAACAAAACTCTCATCATAATTGTTAAAGAAATTATCTACTAAATCTCGATGGAGAGTGGAGACACATGCTAGTTTTAGGAACACAGCACTTATCTCATTATCTGAATGCATCTCAAGGCATGCTCCTTGTGAAACTGTGAGAACTTCTATCATTAACAGACATGTACCATGCCCTGATATATGGTTAAACCGCTTGCAGTGCACTGTCAGATGTACAGGATGGCAGCTGTATGTGCTGTGACCAAATAAACCCCACACTGAAACCTTTCAGAATTTTAGGACCTACAAGTACTGCATTCATATTAAAAGTAAAAAATTCCTAAGCTACACATGTTCTAGGTTTCCATTTGTTAGATACAACATACCTTTGGAAGTAGGCGCCTAAAAAGATATGCCTTCTACTTGCTTCTCTGTCTGGCTCTTCGAAAAGAAGGCCTTTGGAGCAGGAAATGCAAAGGGCAGCTCATTTCTTAACACTGACTCTGCATCAACTGTGTTTGCACGCTTCTTAGATGCCACTTTTCTTGTCACTGGAGTTGACAGTGTGAATTCCATATCACCCAGTTGAGTATCATGCCTCGAATGGTGCCAGAGACGGAACAAAAGGTTTTCTGATCACAGCCGGAGAAGTTACTGTCAAAGAAATTCTAACAGCTGAGAAGGTCAGACACAATGCTTATAAAAATATCATACATTATTTGGCTATTGAACAAAACAGTTGAAAACTCTGATTCTCTCCTAGAATAAGTTCGTTTCTTATAGACTGTCAAACACCATTTTTTTATTTGTTCATCTCAATTCTCCATTGAGGATTAACCCTCACCAGCTTATCTAAACATAAATATGAATTATCACTTGGTTTAGTTAAAAATTTGAATAATATCACAGTGGATTTTGTTGTCCAACACAGTAAGATTGAATTTCTTTCGATACCTTTCAACCTCTGCCTACCTCCAGCCTAACTCCAGAATCTTATTAACTGTGCCTTATCGCTTCCCATTGTGTTTTAAAATCCTCACTGACTCCTTTACTTGTTCCCTTGCTTGCTGTTTCTGTGCAAACCAAACACTGGAGTTAGGGATCACGTCAAACCAACCATGGCCTACAGGTAGAAGGCAACAAAATTTATGCTTAACATACTTCTTTGCTCTATCTTTATCTTCCTTTGGTCAAGGTCCACTAGATACTTAAATATGGAGTAAGCACTAGATACAATGAGAAGCAGATTTCTAGATTAAGAGCTGTATTTTTTCTGTAAGAAACTAGCTGTACATCTTCACACACCTGCTTTGTTTTCTGAGTATTTAGATCGAGTGGAGATTCTTCAAACACTGAAGCTACATCAGAAAATTCCATGGATCCAAACGCATCTGGCACATGGCTGCAGTCTGGCACATCTTCATATGCCAGAGCCTTTTCAGACAGAAATGTTCCACCGAGATTCTTTTGCAGAATTAGAAGGAAGATTTCATCAGAAGATTTCACCACTAAAGTCTAAATAAGATTGGTTTGCAAGTTCCAAACTATGGCTAACAGCTAATGGAAGTCCACAGGCCAGCAGCAACAACTTTTATATTATGTTCTTAATATTCTAATTGTTGATATGACGTTCATATAAAGAGCAGAAGGGAAATTACTCTTAGAGCTCAAGTCATCTTTCACAGCCTGCGTCAACAAGAGCAGCACCTCATAGCCTTTGGTTTCAAGACCTGGACCACAAGCTAGCTAATGATTTTACACAGAATTCCAGAGTTCAAGTCACTGTTTACATTAGGGCTGAAATTGTACTGAAAGCCTTCAAGTTCATCACACTTAATTATCACTGGCACCACACATAACTCCACGTTACATATGTGATCACACGCAACCTGGCAACTTCAGACAATTCCCAAAGCACTCCACTTGCACTTGGCTACTAAAGTACAGAAAAAGGAATTAACATCAGAAATAGCTGCAGTCAAAACCATCTAAGAATCCAAGTCTCCAGGAAACAAGGAAAGCAAATCCTCTCCAGGACTGTGTTCTAAAAGGAAACAGATCAGAAAGGTGAGTTCTTCCCCCCTTTGACCACCCACTCATGTAACGTCCATGTCATTTCTAAGTATGCTGCCCAGACCAAGACTGAGGATGCTTCAGAAGAAGACCTTCCCTGCTAAGCCAAACAGAACAAGTAAGGTACCAAAATATGTAGAGCCAAACGAGGAAAGGTGCTCTAAGAAGGTAAGCATCACAAGAGACCAACAGGAATACTTACACAATCCAAACAATGCACAGTTTCTGTTCCACAAGCTGCCAAGAGGAATGTGTGCAGTACTCACAGCGCACCATGTACACTGCTTACTGCAGTCATACTGCTTCGTAGGACCAGCCCAACTTACTAAAACACTTTAATGAGCAATCCGAACTGTCTGGATCAGCACGGTTCACTTGGAAGGGACCTTCACAGATAAACCTGAAGAGGTGAGGCGACTGCACTATCTAAACCTTAAAGCATATAGGACCTTAAAGCATAAGCTTAAAGCACAGAAGCATGACCAGCAGGTCGAGGGAGGTGGTGCTGCCCCTCCACACTCCTCTCATTGAAACCCCATCTGGAGCACTGCACGCAGTTCTGGAGCCCTCAACACAAGAAGGACTTGGAGATGTTCAGGCAGGTCCAGAGGAGGGCCATGAAGGTGATCAGAGAGGGCTGAAAGCACCTCTACTATGTGCACAGGCTGAGAGAGATGGGGCTCTTCAGCCTGGAGAAGACTCCAAGGAGACCTTAGAGTGGCCTTCCAGTATCTGAAGAGGGCCTACAGGGAAGGCTGGGGAGGGACTTTTCATAAGGGCAGGTAGCAACAGAATGAGGGGAAATGGCTTTACATGGGAAGAAGGTAGATTAGGATTGGATATTAGGAAGAAATGCTTTACTGTGGGTGTGGTGAGACACTGGAGCAGGTTGCCCAGCAAGGCTCCAATATGATTGCTTTGCAAGTTCCAAACTATGGCTAACAGCTAATGGAAGTCCTCAGTCCAGCAGCACAAAATTTTATATTATCTTCTTAATATTCTAATTGTGGATTTGACGTTCATATAAAGAGCAGAAGGGAAATTACTCTTAGAGCTCAAGTCATCTTTCACAGCCTGCGTCAACAAGAGCAGCACCTCACAGCCTTTGGTTTGAAGACCCGGACCACAAGCTAGCTAATGATTTTACACAGAATTCCAGAGTTCAAGTCATTGTTTATGTTAGGGCTGAAATTCTACTGAAAGCCTTCCAGTTCATCACACTTCATTATCAATGGCACCACAGATACCTCACAAAGAAGCATTATGACACCACAAAGGGGCATTATGACGTCAGAAAGGGCATTATGACATCACAAAGGGCATTATGAATCACAAAGGAGCATTATGACATCACAAAGGAGCATTATGACGTCTCAAAGGGCATTATGACGTCACAAAGGGCGTTATGACGTCACAAAGTAGCATTATGACATCACAAAGAAGCATTATGACATCACAAAGGGGAATTATGACGTCAAAAAGGGTCATTATGACGTCTGAAAGGGGCATTGTGATGTCACAAAGGGGTGTTATGACATCACAAAGGGGTATTGTGACATCACAAAAGAGCATTAAGACATCACAAAGGGGAATTAAGACGTCACAAAGGGCATTATGACGTCACAAAGAGGCATTATCATGTCACAAAGAGGCATTATGAAAACAAAGGAGCCTTATGACGTCTCAAATGGCATTATGACATCACAAAGGGCATTATGACGTCACAAAGGGGCATTAAGACATCACAATGGGTCATTATGACGTCAGAAAGGGGCATTATGGCATCAGAAAGGTGCATTATGATGTCACAAAGGGTGTTATGATGTCACAAAGGGGCATTATGATGTCACAAAGGGGCGCTGGGAAAAGATCTCTGTGTGGAGATTGCTTCTACTAGAGGTAGTTCTATAAGACTGTTATATAGAGCTGTGCAGGGGCTGTAAATCTGTCTGCAGAGGGTGATGATCAGTTCCAAGTGTCTGCAGTCAATGCTCATGGACAGAGCCCATCCAACCTGGCCTTGAATGCCTGCAGGCCTTGAATGGGGCATCCACAGCCTCCTTGGGCAACCTGTTCCAGTGTGTCACCACCCTCTGAGCAAAAAACATCTACCTAAGATCCAACCTATACCTCCCCAGTCTCAGTTTTAAACCATTCCCCCTTGTCCTATCATTATCCACCCTCATAAACAGCCATTCCCCCTCCTGTTTATACGCTCCCTTCAAGTACTCAAAGGCCACAATGAGGTCTCCCCACAGCCTTCCATTCTCCAGGCTAAACAAGCCCAGATCCCTCCACCTTTCCTCATAGGAGAGCTGCTCCAGCCCTCTGATCATCACAGTGGCCCTCCTCTGGACCCCCCCCAACAGCTCCACATCCTTCCCAGGCCTGGACACAGTGCTGCAAATATGGCCTCACAAGAGCTGAGCAGGAGTGGACAATCACCTCCCTCTCCTGCTGGCCACCCCTTTTTCAGTGCAGCCCAGAACACACATGGATCTATCTTTTCCATACGGATATTCCCATCTGTGTACATATATATACCACACCTACACCCCCACAATCTGCTACAACTCCATAGAATTTTCAAGGTTGGAAAAGACCTGGATGATCTTATGATCTTATGATCTCAGATCTTATGATCTGGATGATCTTATGATCATCCAGTCCAACCATCACCAATACTTCCCAGTTAAATCACAATCCTCAACACAACACCCAAACTTTTTGTGAACTTCCCAGGGTTGGTGACTCTACATGAGAGAAAAGGGCACTCAGATAAGGGATTCTGCATTTGCTATTAGCAGAGGTGGGATGAGACCGAGCACTGCCCCAGCTCCTGGGATAATGCAGAAGGGCTGAGACCTTCCAGCTGCTTCCACCCAGGGTCACACAGCAAAGCCGACCCTGCAGGAGTCTGCATCATTCTTTGCATGGCATTGCTAAGAGGAAGATCCCCCCCCTACCCTTGGCTCTACACTCCAGCTGCTGTCTGCCATCTGTAAAGCCACCACAGCTCTCCTACTGGAGTTCCCATCTGCACAGTGACAGCTTGGTTTCTTCTTACTGTCAAAGCAGCCACAGCCTCAGTGCTTCTCAAATCTCCCCTTTTCAGCTGATTTCCTCTTTCTTGTGGCTGGGCAATTCCTCCCTCTCACAGTCATCCCTCTGCCCCACTCTGTGCCCACAGACCCAGAGAGGGCACACAGAGCCAGCCCTGTCCCAGCTGCTGCTGCTTCACATCTGACAGTCTCAGGAGCTGAGATCCAGGCTGAGACAGCAATGCCCAGACATGGTTTGTAGGACGTTTGTGATAGGAAATAGGGAGGCTTGTGATTAAACCTGCCCCCTAAGGAGGAAGGCAATGCTGCCTGCAGCCCCAGCAGGCATTACAAAACATCCCCATTTACAGGAGGGTTTTAAATAGCACAATTCAGGAACTACAACTGCACAAATTCCCGCATGCCCTGGAATAAGTTTGGGAATGGACATGGTTCTACCACCTGTGCAATGCCATAGAAATAACAACCATCCACCTGTAAACCTCCATCCTCTCCCCTGCTGCACAAAGGGAAGCTCAACAGCAGTGCACAAATGTCCCAGCAATGTCTGAGCACTGCTCTGTGCATCCCAACCTGCTCATCCCATCCACTCCTGGCTGGGCAGCAGGATTGGGGTGGCACATTGCAATGGGCACAGAGGAACATGGAAGCCCCACACATGTGAGGAAGGGGCTGGCTGTGCTCCACACTCACGTTATCAGACGTGATTTGCCCTTCTGTGGGGAGCCTCTGCTCTTTCCCAGCTCATCCTCCAGCGTCTGGGACTCCAGGATCTCATTCAGGCTGTTGTTGGCTGCGGGGCAGCTCCATGAAGAGCCTCCCCTCCACCGACCGGCACACAACAGCCGCTCCCGCGCACTGCGGCTCAGCCAATCGGAGCCGGCGGAGCTGCTGCTGCCCGATGGGACCCCCCCCCCCACATATTGACCCCCCAGACGAGGAAGAGGAGGAGGAGAGCGACGAGGAGCTGCCGCAGGAGCTGACGTTGGGGCGGGGGGGCAACGCGGGGGGGGGGTCGGCAGTGGGGGGTGGGGGAGGGGGTGGGGCAGCATTACCCCCGGACCCCGTGGACCCCCCCCAGCCAAAGTGCTGCTCTCCGACCCCCGCGGGCTCTTTGTGCAGCCGCTGCCCTCCAGTTATAGGACCCCCCCCCCCCCATATTGCGCTTTGCTCACCCCCACCTCCGGAACCCCCCCCCCACTCACCACATCGCCCCCTCGCCCCCCGGGTGGGGTTATGGGGGGTGGGGTGGGGTCGACGATGTGCCGTAAGCCGCGCCGGGGTCGTGTGACAAACCCCCCCCCCCATCAAGATGAATGGGGCGCTGTCGGGGGGGGGCTCAGCTGTAAGGATAAAGCGGGGGGGTTAATGACGGGGGGGGGCAGTGCTATAGGGAACGCAACTAATCTAAGCCCCTCACACACACATTAACACCCCATTGTGTGTGGGGGTGGTGGGGGTGGGGCACACAATAACCCCCCCAAAGGCCAAACAGCCCCAACACCCCCCCTCAAAGCCGCTGACTTACGCTGTGCCCCCCCTGCATGAAGGGCCCCCCCCCATCGATTGAGCCCCCCCCAATCCCATCTATAGTTGAGAGCTATGCTTTTTGTAACACCCCCCTTTAAAGCCCCCCCCCCCCACAATGTTGTGCACGATGTGCTGCCCCCCATGAGCCCCTGACCTCCCCCCCTTAAAAGATGGGGTGGGGGGGGTGGTCTCGGACCCCCCCTCCTTTAAACGATGGGGTGGGGGGGCGGATTGTCACTGCCCCCCAACACCAAAATGGACACCCCCCTTTTAAAGGATGGGGTGGGGATGGGGGGGTGGGGGGTGAAGGTGATCTCGCCCCCCCCCCCATTAAAACGGACCCCCCACCCCTTTAAAGGATGGGTGGGGGTCGGTTACGGGCCCCCCCGGCGCTGTGTGTGTATGTGCCCCCCCCCCGTTTTGCTCCCCCCATGGCGCAGTGTGCTGGGAAAGGATCTCTGTGTGGAGATTGCTTCTACTAGAGGTAGTTCTATAAGACTGTTATATAGAGCTGTGCAGGGCCTGTAAAGAGAGTTGAGGGGGACTCTAGTGGGCATATGGGGCTGTGGTGGGCAATAGGAGGACTAGGGGCTCTAGGGGGCTCTGAGGGTGTGTAGGGGTTGTGGATCAGGTTGGATCTTAGGAAGATGTTTTTCACTCAGAGGGTGGTGACGCACTGGAACAGGTTGCCCAAGGAGGCTGTGGATGCCCCATCCCTGCAGGCATTCAAGGCCAGGCTGGATGTGGCTCTGGGCAGCCTGGTCTGGTGGATGGCGTCCCTGCACATAGCAGGGGGTTGGAACTGGATGATCTTTGGGATCCTTTTCAACCCAGGCCATTCTATGACTGTACAGTTCCATAGTGGAACAAATATAATATGCTAACTATGTAAAACATGGAGTCAGACCTGTGTGATTTGTCCACACCAGGAGGTGATTAGAAAACAATTTGTAAGCTACAAAGCTGCTTGCTGGAAAGGAAAAGAAAATAAAACTACAAGAAAAAGGGAAATCATTTCTTCCTGAAAATAGGAAGAATTATAGATCTGACATGAAATTTGAGTGAAGCTCCTGATTTTATGAAGCTATTCCCATTATTTTCTTGGTGCTGTGTTTCCCAAATGAGTGGTTTCTGGCTCTGCTGCAGCACCAGTCTGCATGTGAACATCAACTCTGTTCACCATCTGGGAAGATTAGGACTTCCCTTCTCCTACCAGCACCACTGAATTACAGTTACTCAGTGGTTAAACAAAGGAATCCTTAAAGAAGGGTTTACAGCTGTCCTGTTGTCTGAAGTGCTTGGGGCATTCTGATGCTATTAAGCTCTATGTATTAACAAGTTAAAAAAGAAAAGGTAGGCATCTGATTGTTGTGACAGTTTCTAAGCGATTTGGAAAGCTGTACCACCCAACCACTCCTTCTATTTGATGGAGGTGACAAAGCTCAGTTTAATTTCTGACTGCTGTTTAAATTCTGAAGCTCGAGCTGGTTCCTGGAGCAGAAAAAGCTCGGAAGCTGTCCCTCCTACAAGCAGGCACCTCTGAGCAAAATATGACATCTCAGTTTCTGATGGTAAGGTCAGGAGATCTGATTCCAGCATCTAGCTTTTGGCTTAATACTGTGTTAGTGGGACCTTTGGCATCTAGCACTTAATGATCTTGAAGGTTTCTTCCAACCCAAGCCCTCCCATGATCCTATGATTCTGTGATTTCATTCAGGTTTATTGAGATGAGTTCTCCTGAATGTGCTGTTCTCCATATGATTATAATTGGAGTCCAGATGGGTGACTGAAACCAGACACCAAACTTTCTGATGGCCAAAATTAAATGAAATCAATCCTTTACTGTGTCAGTAGTCTGTAACTAGAGCCCATCAGGTAATTCCCAGCCTCCTGCCTGTATCAGTGGCTGCACACAGTGAAAAAGTCTGATGGGATTTTAACCTCTAAAATGTTCCAAAGCAACCAGAGGGTGAATATATTCACTATGCAAATACCTGCAGGAATAAGCTTGTCATGTATGTCCTCAGGTACCACAGTAGTTAATGGTGGGACTCAGTAGGTCATGCTGAAAGTTGAGTCTGCTGATTTTGAAGGTCTTTTGAAGGTCTTTTCCAGCCTACATGACCTTATGCTAATATTTCTGAAATTTATTTCTGTTCAGCTCCCAGAAAACCTCCCACCCAGCCCCCAACTGACCCCGTGGTGAAAAATAAAACAGAAACCTCAGTGACGCTGGCATGGTCCCCTCCGAAGATGCACCGCCCCATTCCAGTCGATGGCTACATTGTGGAATGCAAGAAACTAACTGGCTTCACCTGGGTGAGGTGCCACGAGTCTCATGTCCCCGTCCCAGAGTTCACGGTGAGCAATCTGTCTGAAGAGGCTGATGATCAGTTCCGAGTGTCTGCAGTCAATGCGCATGGACAGAGCCCGTCTCTGGAATTCCCAGGGAGCGTGCACCTTGGTAAGCACAAAAACCCCAATGGAAATGGGTCAGTGTGTGCTGAGCAGCTGTGTTGGTTCCCTAAAGATGCTTCCTTTGACTTTAAGGTTAGCAGTGCATTAACACACCAAAGGCTTTCCTTTATTCCTAGTTCTCCTATCTCCTATCAACCTCCAGCTACCACTAAAGTGATACGAGTTGTTTCTGTGACAGAGACATGAATATCCTTATCTTTTGATATCTCACATGTGCAAGAGGCAGAACTTTCTGTAACAGATCTTAAGCACAGAAGTGCTTCTTCTAGCACTCATGCAAAGGGAGAAGTAGAAATGTACCTATGATTTAATCTTCCATCTCTAAATGAGATACCAGACTTGCATCTAAAGAGCATTAAGACATACATGTTCTTCCTCAGACCCAGTCCTGGCTGTGAAATCCCCCCTAACAACTGGTGAAGCTGTACCTGGAGGGGATGCCATGTTTACTATTGACCTTACAACAACGTGCAAGCATGCCAGCTGATGAATGTCTGCAGTTCACAGCTATTGGCCAGTGCATTCAGTCACCAGGTTTACCACTGCATGACCATAGAGAAGTACTTTCAGCTGCAGGTTCAGACAGCCTTTCTGATTGCACTGGAATAGTTTAGAAGTAGGGGAGCAATCATTCCAATAATATCTCTATCAATCAGCTTTGCATGACAAAGTAGAACAAATAAACATTCATGATGGGAGGACCTGTTTGTCATTGGGTGGAAACCTCTGCAGAAGCATGTTTAGAGCATTATTAATCAGTAGAAGGAGATGTTTGGTTGATTTTTACTTAGTAAATCCAGCAAGAAGACCAAATGAAATATCGTGAATTGCTCAGCACTGACACAATGATGAGTGCAGGAACAGAAGGTGATACTTTTTCAGAGATGTTGCAGCAAACATTGACCACGTTAGCCTGATATAAATTGAAATAACGAGGCCTTTGCTCCTGACAGGTGCTGCAGTGAGATTTACCAAGAAGAGCAAAGATGTAGAAAAGATCTGCGCTTGGCTGCGTGAAGAAGCCAAACTGCAGGCTGAGCTTTCAGACACAGGCGCTACTGTGGAGTGGATGAAGGATGGGAAGGAGCTCAAGGCCAGTGAAAATTATGAACTGCAAATTGTGGGGAAGAAACACACCCTGAAAATTCACAACGACTCAATGGATGATGCTGCAAGTTATCAGTGCATCTGTGAGGGGGATAAAATGCTCTATCAGCTTTCAGTGAAAGGTATGTGACAGTCTGGGCTGTCCTCTTCCTGCCCAGGGCCAGCAGACTGCATTCACCTGACTCCCCGACAGTCCAGCTGTTGTCAGACAGCATCTGGGGTGTTTTCAGTGGCTGTTTTGACTTGAACTGGCCAATCTGCTTTGTAGAGCCATTTGATTTCTGTGTTCTGTCCTGTGATTCGTCCCTAAGATATAGAGGAAATCAAGGGAAAGACAGGAAAAAGAGCATCCCAGCCTTCCTGCTCTTCTGTCAGGGTGGCCACAAGAGATGATGTCAACATCTCTTTTTGTAGCAGTGATCCCAAATGTAGAAAACACCTGTGAAGAGTCACAGGGACTAAATTGATGGAGAGCAGAACTTCCTGCCAAGGCTTGTCAGCTAGTCTTAATTTTGCTTTTCTTCTCTCTCTTTGTCATGTTAGCATAATATTTCATACTGGCAGGTCTGCCCATAGAATTAACTGGCACAGGCTGCCCAGGTAGGTGGTGGGATCCCTGGAGGTGTTCAGGAGCTGTCGAGATGTGGCCCTGATGGATGTTATCAGGGGGCATGGTGGGGTGGGTTGGGGTTGGAATCAAAGGAGGACCCCCATGTATTTCATCGGGAAGCACTACTGGTACCTTTGGAGCAAATCCTGGTAGGGCCACGCTCAGCTGGTCCAGTCTGGAGGCTGTTTCTCCTTACTGCAGTATCTGCAGTGAAAACCAGCAGCTGCTTTTGTGTGGTTGGGCTCACATCCAGCAGTGGTGACGGGACTACAATGATAAGAGACAGTTCCTGAAAAAATGAATGAAATTTGACTGTATGATAGGATGGAGTTAAATGTATTGACAGGATCTCAGTCATCCCAGTGTCCATCAGCTGGCTCTCGAGCTCCTAAATACAGGCATTCTGTAGAACGTTGTTGAATTTGTATTATACATGCGTGTTCTTGGAACTGCAGAACAAATGCATGCATAATCCAGACTTTGATTTTAGCAGCTCTGACTGTGCTGTCTCAACAGACTCAACTCAGTTGTGTGCGCTGTTTTGAAATGATATGTTAACAAGAAGTTGGAAAACAAGCTCAATTACCCTCAGTAAAATAGGACCGTGGACTTAGGCTTGAACTTTTGGCTAAGACAGTGGTGAGATTTTGAATCTTTGAAGTCAATTATTCCACTGTGTGTTAATAAGGGCCAGTTTTATCATCTAACTTTTGCACTCCAATTAATTTCCATAAAGGAATTCTTTTTTTTCTTTTTTCTTTTCAGTCCTAAGTGATATCTCTATCTTTTAGGCTTGATTTGTTTGCCAGGGGGTTACAGTGCAGTAATAGATACCCCCTCCATTGATTTCCTTCTAGTTTGCTTGTTCCAATTCTTTCCTCAGTTTTCCTATTTTAGACATTTTCTTGAAGCCTTGGGCTTCTTCCTTTGGCTCTGTCCCCTGTACAGTGTACGTCCTTCAACTTGTGGAGATAAGGTAATCTGGTACGTGGTTTATAAAAGCTGCCAATTTGCCAGCTTCTGAATTAGAATCTAGCAATTAGAACTAGGATTAAACGTGCACGTTTGATCTTATGATAAATGAATGCCTCATGGTCACCAATGTCCCTGCAGTTCTTTACCATCATATGTATTTTGTGTCTTCATATTTTGTTTCAGCACTGGCAAACTTCGTAATCAAAGAGACAAGTGGAGGAGTAATCAGGGCCGTTGCTGGAAAACAAGCTGAATTTGTTTCTGAGACCTCTGAAGCCAATGTCATGGTGAAGTGGTACAAAAATGGCAAAGAAATCAAGACCAGTAAGAAATTCACAATGGAAGATAAAGGGAAACTGCATAAGCTTGTGGCTTCAGCTGTAACGAAAGAAGACGAGGGAACATACATCTACACAATTGGAGATGACACTCTGATTTTTGATTGGAAAGTCTCAGGTAAGTTTGTGAGGCAAACATAGGATCACAATCCATGTAAAGCACTTCAGACTTAATTCATTTTATTTGTCCAACGCTGTGGGTTTCCAGTATTTAGGACAAAGATTGCATAGCTCTATTGAAGCAATTCTGACCTTCCTGTTGTCCCTATGCAAATCCACAGTATGAGCAAATAATGTAACTGTGTTGTGATGAATTCAAGACAGCCTTAGCTCCAGCTGGGGCTGGAGTCACGACTTGAGCCCTGACATCTGGGCTTCATTCATCTAGTTCATGTATTGCCTCAGCACTTACATCATCTTTAAACCTATGACTGAAATGGTCCTAAGTTATTAGCATGGGAATCCTGTCTCCTCTTTGGACAAATTAAACTCCACATTTGGAGAGTTGAGTGTCTCCTGCTGTACCCGAAGGACATTGTGATCTCTGAGGTGTCTCCCTGAGGTGCTGTAAGCACAGCCATTAGCTCATAGTGCAAGTAAAGCACTGTTAGGTCAAGCCTGGAGGAGTAATGCTTGTCACTGACATGTTCCTGTTCAGGGTGGAGCTGGAGGGTAAAATAACACAAGAAATTGTCATTGAAATTCAATATCTGTGAAATTCAGCTGGTTGCATTCACAGAACCTGGCGTTAAGATCTGTTTTCTGTTTTATATCTTGAGCCTATTTTCCATAACCCAGTCCTCATTTATGAACTGAAGCTCTACTGAAAGCCTTTCGCTGTGTATGCTCATGCTGCAGTGCAGCGCTTGTGACCTTTAACAGCACATTCACGTTCCTCTGATCACAGGATCCTTACGGTTGATTAAGACCCTCTAGTCTGACTGCTCACCCATCACCACCGTGATGCTCACCATCAGCTTAGCTAAAAACTCAGCAGAGATGACAGATCAAGCACAACACTGGATTTGGGGTGGCTAGAGATTCCTAAGATATTGAAGGATTGCTTGCAGGTGGTGTTGGTTCAGGTATTCACCCTGCATCCCACCTGCTGTTCTGTTTGGTTGAGAATCATGCATTCTGCAATTTCACTTTGTAATTCAAAGACCCTGGCTTTATCTGTTGAAAAACTGATCTAAAACAAGCCAAGAAGACTCCGTTGGAACTGGTTGATGCAGAACAAAGGCATCCCCAAAGGACAAGTTGCACTGTTTGATGAACATTATTGGATGAGAGCTAAGCTAAGATTTAAAAAGTTCTGGGGCTGTCTCTGAGCATCAAATACAGAGGAAGCCTGCATGATTCCCTGAGAATGGATACCTTAATCCTACTTTGGTGTAGGGTTAAGGGAACACTAGCAGTAACTCCTATCACAAAATGTCGCATGGCTCAGACAAAATGCCATCAAGAGGGCTTAATTAGGAGCACCAAATGGTCGCAAGATGGTCTTAGGGCAGGGAAGTAATCTATCTATGTGATACTGATTGATGCTATTAGTTCTTAACAGCTTGACTCTAGAAGGACTGTTGTTCTTTGGTCACCTAGTTATAAAAGAATAAATGGCTCCTGTCTATTACAATTTTTAACGCATTTTTTGTTCACTGATGCCATAAATGTTCCTGGCATAGTAATTGGCCTTGGTATATTCAGTGACTGAAAGCAACAGTTGTTGCTCTAAGAAATGCAGTACAAAGCTAGGTCTGCCTGTAGCTGACAGCCATCAGCTTGCTCCTCAGGCAGGTTCTGTCTGTGTATGGGAGATCACAATGTGAACCACTGATTGATCAGCTGAGGCAAGTGTGGGGTCAGCTGTGGGAGCACAGGTGAAAGTTATGTAGCTGTGCTCCCTGGAGGGGTGGAGTTCGACTCCACCTCCTCTGAGACCTCATTTAAGGGCTGACCCTCACTGAGGCAGCATCTCTTGGAGATTGCTCACCAGGGAGGATCGCCTCAGCTCTGGTGAGTTCCCTTTTCCTTATATCTTCTGTATTTCTACCATTTTACTTGTAATTGCTATCCTTGTTAATAGCAGCATAGTTATTGCCAATACATTTGGCAAGCCAGGCAGGAGCCACTGACTTGGCATCTAGAAATATAAGGAAAAAAAAAAAAATGTCCTTTGTGTGGAAAATCTTTAATTGGTACAAGGGGGAGAAGACCACCCCCTTAGGGACATGCCTTCCTGGACAAATTCCAGGTTTTGAGGCGTCCCCATATTACCAATTAGCAACAATTATTGAACAATGGGGCCCTTTAAGAGTACCAAATAACATGGACGCCTATTGTCTAACTGATTACTTTCTAGGACTACAAAAAGATATCTTAATTACAAAAGAAAAGCGAATGGCTGCATCTATGGCAGCCTGGCCATTATTAAATGCTTTAAATTGGGCAGAGATAAAATCAAACAACATTGCACATGAAAATGAATTGTTAAAGGCCCGTATTGAAAAATTGGAGGGTGAGATCAATCTATTGACAGGAAAAAAACGGTCATTTTCTTCCTCCAACCCTCAAATTAGATACATTTCATTTAATGACGATCAAGATCCTGAAGAAATGAATCAAAATAAGATCACTAAATCTGATCTAGAAAAACCATCTGAGACGGACTCACTAGAAGTCCGTCCAGTAATAACTCAAAAAACAAAGAAAATTCAAGATCGACCAGCAGGAGTGCCTCCTGATCAATGGCCCCCTGCCGAATCTGTTTTACATGTAACAGCCCGTCCATATACGCCTACTGAACTCATGGACCTAGTGCAACGATTTAGGCAAAGGCCAAGGGAAAGTGTTCCGGCTTGGTTATTACGGTTATGGGATTCAGGGGCAGATAGTGTACTGGTTAGTGGCCCCGAAGTATCTAAGTTGGCCACAATAACAGTACATCCTGCCCTTCGGCAGAGACTGTATGCTGGGACTCAGTTCCCTGAAGAAAACCATTCAATTGTAGAATGGATAATGGCTGCTTGCCGCATGGTGTGGACAAATAAAACTGACATGCCAGTAAACACAGGGATGTGGTCTTCTATGGAAGACCTTCAAAATTATATACGCGAATTAGGTATGAGAGAGGCTATCTACGAAGACACATTCGATAGCCCTGATATGGTTAAATTTTCTGCGGGAATGAGGGACCTAATTTTACAGTAAGCACCCTCTCATATGTATGGAACCTTGGTTTCCATACTTAATCCAGTAGTATCCGCAGAGGCAGTAGTCCAACAAGCCGCCCAATTGGTAGCAGACCTCGGAGAAACTGAGCGTTTATGAGCTAAGCGCAATATCAGGGTGATTGAGGATGCCGAGGCTTTTCCAATAGTGCGAGCCAGAAGATCGGCCCCGCGAACTTCTCGGGCAGGACCTGTTAGGGTATCCCGGAAACAAATGTTTAAGGATCTGCTCCAGGCAGGCGTTCAGTTTTCAAAAATTGATGGGCAGCCCAATCAGGTTCTCCTTCAGTTGTGGAAGCAACTGAAGGATGAACAAAAATTTCAGAATAAACCCAAAAGGCCAGGGATAAGATTTATAGAGCGGCGACCAACAACAACATGGAATTTAGAAGATTTTATAGTTCCAAATAGGAAAAAGAAGCCACCTCAGGTGCCTCGGGTTATGACACCGGAGGTATCGGAGGTAAAAGACTTGAATCTGGCTCAGTTCATGGCTTGACGAGGGATGTCAGTCCTCCTAGGGCCTCTAGACGGGACCGGAGGCCCTATGTGGAAATGACGATATACTGGTCCCGAAAGAATATACAGAAGGTTATGGCCCTAGTTGATACCGGGGCAGAGACATCTATAATATATGGAGACCCAACTAAATTTAAAGGTAATAGAGTGATGATTGGAGGTTTTGGGGGACAAACCATTCCGGTCACCCAAACCTGGGTAAAACTGGGGGTCGGGCGTCTTCCACCATGGGAGTACAAGGTATCCATTGCCCCAATTCCAGAGTATATATTAGGAATTGATATCCTGTGGGGTCTGGCTCTCCATACAACAGTGGGAGAGTTCCGATTGCGGCAGAGATGCATTAGTATCCGGGCAATCCAGACAATATTGAGAGGCCATGCAAAACATGAGCCTATTTGTTTGCCGAAGCCACGCCGGATTACTAATGTGAAACAGTACAGACTCCCGGGTGGGCAGGATGAAATAACAAAGACGGTGCAGGAATTAGAAAGAGTGGGTATTATAAGGCCTGCACATAGCCCATATAACTCCCCAATATGGCCAGTGCGAAAACCGGATGGAACATGGAGGATGACAGTAGACTATAGGGAATTAAATAAGGTCACGCCACCTGTTCATGCGGCTGTACCCAATATTGCCTCCCTAATGGACACACTAAGCAGGGAAATCAAAACATATCACTGTGTCTTGGATTTGGCGAATGCATTCTTCAGTATTCCAATCAGTGAAGAATCGCAAGATCAGTTTGCATTTACATGGGAAGGGAGGCAATGGACTTTCCAGGTCCTACCCCAAGGGTACGTACATTCGCCCACTTTTTGTCATAATTTAGTGGCACGTGATCTGGCTAAGTGGGAAAAGCCAAATAATGTCAATTTATATCATTATATTGATGACCTCCTGTTAACATCCGATTCGTTAGAGGCGGTGAGACAAGCAGCAGCTTTGTTGATAGCTTACCTGCAGAAAAGAGGGTGGGCTATAAACCCACAGAAGGTGCAAGGTCCGGGGCTATCTGTAAAATTCCTGGGAGTAATTTGGTCCGGGAAAACCAAAGTACTACCCAGTGCGGTAGTAGATAAAGTCCAAGCGTTTCCAGTCCCTACAACATCAAAACAATTGCAAGAATGTTTGGGTATATTGGGGTATTGGCGCTCCTTTATACCTCATTTAGCTCAGCTATTAAGGCCATTATACAAGCTTACAAAGAAGGGTCAATCATGGAATTGGGGAAAGATAGAACAGGATGCTTTCCAACAGGCAAAACTGGCAGTTAAACAAGCTCAGGCGTTGGGTATATTTGATCCGACCCTCCCAGCTGAACTAGATGTTCATGTTACTCAAGATGGTTTTGGCTGGGGCCTGTGGCAACGCCAGAGTTCTGTTCGAACCCCCATTGGATTCTGGTCTCAGGTTTGGCACGGAGCAGAAGAACGATATAGCATGATTGAGAAACAGTTATTGGCTGCCTATTCGGTATTACAAGCAGTAGAGCCGATAACGCAAACAGCAGAGGTCATAGTTAAGACTTCATTACCAATCCAGGGGTGGGTGAGAGATTTGACTCACCTTCCTAAGACGGGGGTGGCCCAAGCACAAACGGTGGCACGATGGGTCGCCTATCTAAGCCAGAGAAGCAGTCTGTCTTCATCTCCACTTAAAGAAGAACTACAGAAGATCCTAGGCCCAGTGACGTATCACAGTGATACATCAGAAGAACCGATGGTTGCTCCACCAGAGAAGAGTCCCGTTCAGGAAGGAAGATATCCTATTCCTGAAGATGCCTGGTATACGGATGGGTCCAGCAGAGGCAACCCGAGCAAGTGGCGAGCAATAGCATACCATCCCTCTACTGAGACCATCTGGTTTGATGAGGGGGATGGTCAAAGCAGCCAATGGGCAGAATTGCGAGCCGTGTGGATGGTTATAACTAAAGAACCTGGTGACGGCGTCCTGAACATCTGTACAGATAGTTGGGCTGTGTACCGGGGGCTCACTCTGTGGATTACGCAATGGGCTACCCAGGAATGGACTATCCACGCCCGACCGATTTGGGGTAAAGACATGTGGGTAGACATTTGGAATACGGTCAAACACAGGACAGTATGTGTCTACCATGTCTCTGGTCATCAACCCTTGCAGTCACCAGGAAATGATGAAGCTGACACACTGGCCCGAATCCGATGGATTGAGAATTCACAATCTGAAAATATTGCCCGTTGGTTACATCAGAAGCTACGGCATGCTGGACAGAAGATAATGTGGGCAGCTGCTAAAGCATGGGGGCTGCCTGTACAACTATCTGATATCGTTCAAGCATGTCAGGATTGCGATGCTTGCTCAAAGATGAGACCGAGACCGTTGCCTGAAACAACATCCCACATTGCTAGAGGATATAGTCCTCTTCAGAGATGGCAGGTCGACTACATTGGGCCCCTCCCTCGGTCTGAGGGGGCGAGATATGCCCTGACCTGCGTTGACACTGTAAGTGGACTGCTGCAAGCCTATCCTGTACCAAAGGCAAATCAAGCATACACAATTAAGGCACTTACTAAACTGATGTCTGCATACGGGACACCTCAAGTTATCGAGAGTGACCAAGGGACTCACTTCACTGGAGCGATGATACAGCGCTGGGCAGAAGAAAACAACATTGAATGGCGATTCCACCTGCCATATAACCCAACAGGGGCAGGCCTTATTGAACGTTATAATGGTATCCTTAAGGCTGCCCTGAAAACAGACTCTCAGTCCCTGCAGGGGTGGACAAAAAGATTATATGAAACCGTGCGGGACCTGAATGAAAGACCTCGGGATGGCAGACCCAGTGCCCTGAAAATGTTACAAACTATATGGGCCTCCCCTCTTAGGATCCAAATTACAGGCACCGATAATAAGGTAAAACCGCAGGTTGGTACTGAAAATAATCTTCTGCTCCCTGCCCCTGAGAATTTAGAACCGGGAATCCATAAGATAAATTGGCCTTGGAAGGTGCAGGTAGGACCCAAATGGTGTGGCCTACTTGCACCTTGGGGGAGATTATTGGAGGTGGGAGGTTCAGTCACCCCCTCGGTGATAGGTACATGGCCTACTGACATCGTGGTCAATACTCCGGCCTTTATTGCTAAAGGAACACCTATTATGTCCCTATGGCAGATCAAGACTCCTCCTCTGGTGCCAGATATAGTTATACAGCCACAGATATCTGGCCAGAGGGTATGGTATCGGAGGCCGGGACATAATCCAGTACAAGCAGAAGTATTGACCCAAGATAAGAATACGGCCTGTATCTTGCCCTGGAGGGCGGATCTTCCCCTCCTAGTACCCTTGAAACATCTATATTACTCCCCTTAAGATTGATTCTAAGCCTCTAGGACCATTACTCTGGACTGATGAAACGCAGACGGACCTGCACTTCAAGATGATTTGTCTCCGGTAACATCTATCAAGCACTGGCCCATGGAAGATCATAAACACCCATCCAATCATCATCATTTGAATAATATCAACATCTAATGCGACGGGAGATTGTATCAGCGTCGTGATTGGGTCTCTGTAATAAGGGGAACTCACCTAATCATTGGTTCACGTTGTGAAGGGGTGGAGTGTATGGGAGATCACAATGTGAACCACTGATTGATCAGCTGAGGCAAGTGTGGGGTCAGCTGTGGGAGCACAGGTGAAAGTTATGTAGCTGTGCTCCCTGGAGGGGTGGAGTTCGACTCCACCTCCTCTGAGACCTCATTTAAGGGCTGACCCTCACTGAGGCAGCATCTCTTGGAGATTGCTCACCAGGGAGGATTGCCTCAGCTCTGGTGAGTTCCCTTTTCCTTATATCTTCTGTATTTCTACCATTTTGCTTGTAATTGCTATCCTTGTTAATACCAGCATAGTTATTGCCAATACAGTCTGGATGGAATGAAGGGCATGAAATACTGATGTGCTCATCAAACGCTGCTTGTTAGCTTAGAGACAAGGTGTTGAATTGGTTTGTTCATGTATTGCAAACAGGTTACTTAGCTGCCTTCATTTTAGCTTCAGAAGAACATGTGCAGAATACAGAATTGATTAGAAGAAATAAGAACTGTCTGCATAGAACTTACTCTTTCCTTACACAGGAGAATCAAGCACACGTTTGTATGTGAGTACCTCCAGAGGTGAAACTTGATCCCCCAGATGTAATGAGCAGAGACATTACAATCAGTTCTAACTGTATCTTAATGCTGTGCTGAATAAGCCTGAGTCAGGATGTAAACCACTTTCTCTTTTTTTCTTCAGATGAAGCCATTAATTTTGTCAGCAAGTCCAAAACGACTCCAGAAATATCAGTCAGTCCTTCTGAAGACCTGGAGCTGGTGTGTGAGGTGTCAGCTGCAAGCGGAGCTGTCGTATAGAAGAAAGATCAAATAGAGGTGAAGCAGGACCAGAGGACAACCATCATCTCCCAGGGGACGCACCGCAAGCTCATGGTCAAAAATGTGACCCTGAAAGACCAAGGGAGCTACAGCTGTGAAACAAAAGATGACAAAGCAACATTCCAAGTGAAAGTCAGAGGTGAGAAAATGCTTGGAATCCCAGAGATAAAGGAACACTTCATTTTGTGTGTCTTGCATTTGGAGGATCAACTTACAGCCTCTCTGGTGCAAAACATTTTGGCTATAGGACTTTCTTTGTCATCTAGTGTCATAGCAACACTTTTCTACATGTGCTTTTCCATCCAGGAATGAATTACTGCAACAAACAATAGGCAAGGAGGGTAACTTGTGCAGCTCTTGTAGTCAGCTGGTGTCTGCAGGGTTACAGTGCAAGAGCACACCAGGCATGCAAGGAGTGAGAAAAGGGGAGGTGTTTGATGAGATCTGGTTACAAAATTTGAATGACACAATGAGGTGGAAAATGCCACTAATCAGACTCATAAATGGCCTGGGTTGCAAAGGCCCACAGTGCTCATCCAGTTCCAACCCCCTTCTTCCTATGTGCAGGGTTGCCAACCAGCAGCCCAGGCTGCCCAGAACCACATCCAGCCTGGCCTTGAATGCCTGCAGGGATGGAGCATCCACAGTCTCCTTGGGCAACCTGTTCTAGAGGGCCGTTCCCTTCTGATTTACTGGAAATGTAGAGAGACATCAGAAGAAACAAAGAGAAGGGAGGAGGTTCAGCAGTGCATGCAGGTGTTCTAAATCTCATGTCCAAATCTGCTATCAGACTGCGAAATGTTTAGATTTATGATATGATATGAAATGATATGCCTATTCATTTCCCAAGGCAAAATAGAGGGGAAAGTATTTTCCTGTCTTAATGAGGCATCATGATGGTCCCTGTGAAGGGCAAGTATAATGAAAATGGGGAACTGGAGTAAGCTCTGCAGCAGACTACAGCAAAATGGTGTGACTGTTGTGATGTCCCTGCAGAGAAAGAAGACGTGTTTACAAACAAGGACAAGGTACAAAAGGAGGTGAAGGCTGCACTGACTCAAAATGCCACGCTGAGCTGCGAGGTGGCCCAGGAGAAGATGGAGGTGAAGTGGTACAAGGAGGGGAAACTGATCACCTCGAGCAAGAAGTTCAAGGTGGAGTCAGAGGGCAAACAGTGTCGGCTGGTGGTGATCCAGGTAGAGAAGAAAGATGCAGGGGAGTACAGCTGCGAGGCTGCTGGCCAGAAACTCACCTTCAAGATTCATGTCACAGGTGAGAGAGAACACATTTTGGCCTTTCATTCTAGAATGTTTTAGAAAACGGTCATTAGTTTGTAAGTTTTCCCTGCTATGCTGAAAATTTTTGGAGCTGAACTTTGGGGTGGTTAATTTCTGATGAGGAAATTGAACAAATTATTCTAAATACAGTTGTGAGGCAGCTCCATCTTTTAAAATCTTCAGGAATTTCCTTTTGCTGTGGGAATGAGGCCATAGACAAGAAAGTTCTGATTGCACTTCTCCATTCCCACGTGCCTGTACCACTAGAACAACTCTGCAATGCAGCTGCGTCTCAGGAAGTTTCAGAACAGGGGCTTTGTGTCAAGCACTAGGGGGTGTGCTCTATGTAACATGTTTTTGTCTTGGAAGGGCTCATTTAGCATGGGAGAGAATACTACAGGAATGTTTTGTATAAGTTGATGTTTTGAAGACATAAGTAAATGGCAGCTAGGGGACGAAAGAGTCATGAGAGTCATACAAGAAGCATCACAGAATGCCTTTTGTTGGAAGGGACCTGGAGGATCATCCAGTTCCAATCTCTGTCCTGGAAAGGAACACATTCTTTGAGACTAGGTTGCTCTAACACCCATCCAGCCTAGACTTGAATGTTTTCAGGGATGGGGCATCCATAAATTGCACAACTTCTCTCCACATCATTCTCTTGGGGCATCAGACTGGGAGAACTGATTCATTTTTCTGACTCCTTCCCCAAAACCTGCTCTTCTTTCAAGAGGCCAAACTAATGTATCTCTCTCTTTTCAGAGCCAGAATTTGTATTTACAAACAAGGAGAAGGTACAGAAGGTGGTGAAGGCTGCAACAACAGAAAAAGCCACGCTGAGCTGCGAGGTGGCCCAGGAGAAGATGGAGGTTGTCATCAATTTATAAGCAATGAGCCAATAATGTTCCAATTATAAACTTTTATTAATTGTAGCGGGTAAAACTAAAAGGCAATTCAGCGCTGGGCGACAGGGGGATTATTGTTCCTCCAACTGCCGCGCTGTCCCGTCCCTTGCAACTTCTTTTGTATTGTCCATCCCGAGCGTATTGTCCTTTAATTGGTCGGTTGTGATCGTGCGACTTGGTGTGTCGTTCCTTGGTTGGTCCTTCCGTGGAACTTTGTATCCATCGGGGCGCGCTTTGCCTGTAACTACGCAGAGTACACAATCTACCCATAAAATTAGAGTGTTCTGCAACCTTTGTGGCCTCCATATTCCACCATTATATCCCGGTCCTAATGAACAAGCACTCCACCACAATGCTACCACATCCCGGTCTTAATGAGCAAACATTTTATCACAGAGGTCAAGTGATAAAAGGAGGGGAAACTGATCACCTCGAGCAAGAAGTTCAAGGTAGAGTCAGAGGGCAAACAGCGTCGGCTGGTGGTGAGCCAGGTGGAGAAGAAAGATGCAGGGGAGTACAGCTGCGAGGCTGCTGGCCAGAAACTCACCTTCAAGATTCATGTCACAGGTAAGACAGGTGTTGTATGAAATACAGCAGAGAACAGTAAAGTAAAATCTAGTTTCTATTATACTGCACCTGGATCACTGTAGTCTGTGCTGAGGTTTTTTCCCTAGACTTGATTGCCTGGGTTTGTAGAAAGTATTTGGTTTCAGTATGACACAAAGACCTGTTTCAGTCTGTCTGTAGAGCAATAATTAGTAATATATGTACAGTGGAAGCAATATTCAAGATATTATTCAAATCTCTCCTGTGCCTGAGATCCCAAACTGTAATTCTTGTTCACCTAAACATTTGACTAAGATAAGTATGTGCAGTGAGGCTGGAGTGCATGTTCTACGTGCAGCCTTTCATGGCAGGAGAAGCAGGAACTTCTCCTAGTAGTACACTGCCTTTTTACTATGCCTTTATGTTGGAGGCTGCATCTGGATAGGTGAGTCTGCTACTCACAGTAAGAGACCTGGTAGAGCTGACTATTGCCAGAGCTCAAAGTAAGATAGATATCTGCAAATCACACACAAAGAACAAAGGGCTGCGTTGGTGAGCATATTTCCTTTGTGCCTTTGACAGTCACAGTTGTGGCAATGGTAGAGGCCATGAGGAGTCTGTTCAGGAAGCCAGGAGTACTGTTCTGGGTCATGAAAAGGCAGCCAGTGGTTTGACTATCACATGTTTATGTGTTTTGATGTTTCACAGTGGGTCTTAAGTAAAAGGAACTCAGGTTTTGGTTGCCTGCAGGACAGATGTTCTTTTGGGTTCAATATGTTTGCATAGTGACTTGCAACCATGGGACTGGTGTTCAAGGACCCTCTTGGTTCCTTCAGTTCCTAGGTTCTTTCTTGCCTAGATTTGACACTTTGTTTCAACAGAAGAGCTGATATTCTCTAGTGAAGGCTATTAGTTTGGGCACAAGTGGTAACCTAAACCTGTTCCAACCTGTACATACAAACCTGCAAGTTGGTCTCATTTCGGTCCCTCAGTCAATACTTTTTCTTTTCTTCCCTCAGAGCCAAAACCTGTGTTTATAAACCAGGAGCAGGTGCAGAAAGAGGTGAGTGCTGCCCTGGCAGCAAGTGCCTCCCTCAGCTGTGAAGTAGCACAGGATCCAACCGAAGTAAAATGGTACAAGGATGGAAGACTGCTTGCCTCCTCCAGAAAGTTCAGAATGGAATCTGTGGGCAAAACACGGCGTCTGGTTGTGGAGCAGCTGGAGAAGAACGATGCTGGAGAATACATCTGCGAGGCTGCTGGCCAGAAGATGACCTTCAAGTTGGAAACAACTGGTGAGCATTCGCTTTGGGAGCACTAAGCAGCTTTTTATGTGGCTTAGAGGAAGACTGGCTGTCTTCTACCCTGTGGGCATGGAACAGCCACAATTCCCCCCGGAACAACATCAATGACCCACACCACAAGTTGGATTCTCCTTTTTAATGTAGTGGTAGCGAGGTGAAAATCTGGCTGTGGAATATTTTTGACTAAGGAACTTCTACTTTAATTTCTAGATGCGCTGAATTACCCTCTGGAGTGTCTTTCTGAATATATAAGCAACCATGGGTGACTATGATCCTGATTTATATCTAGGTTCAGGCTTACTTTTTCAGTTAGGTTAGATCAATAGCTCCAGAGAAGATAGGGAAATACAGCAGTTCACTGATACCATGTGTCAGAAGAATGCAGCTCAGTGCTGGGCAGTTTGCTGCTTCATTCCCTCTTACAAGTTGCACCCAAGGCTGGAAAAGACCACTGAGATAGCTGAGTCCAACCCAGCCCACCCTCACTGGACTTACTAACCACGTCCCCAGTGCCACATACCCGTGGCTCTTGAGCACCTCCAGTGACTGCGGTATATCAGCGTGGTTGCTTCAGTTGTGGGAGTTTTCAGACACTGGCTGTTGTTCTAGCGAGACAAAAAACCAAAACTGATGGAACAGTGTCTATACAGGAAGCAACTGGCTGTCCTGATGGCTGCCAACAGTTTTACACAAGGTGTGTCATGCAAGCTTGCATGAGTCTGGTTTAAAAACTTGCTGTTCTGATGGAAGGAGAGGATGTTGGTACAGGATAACTGCGGGATTTGTGCTCTCCCGACATCCAGTTGCAATCACAGCTTATTGTTGCTATAGAAAACAGCTTCTCTGTAGACAAATTGAGTTAGTTCCAATAAGTGGCTGAAGCCCTAAGTGATCCAAGGTGGATCCAAGCATGATCCAAACTGGAATTTAACTAATTGTAGTAGGGAATCCAAGCCTTAATGAGATGAGTTATTTAAAATATGAGTCCTCCATCTAAAACAGCATTGAACTCTTACTCTGGTTTATGATAGAAGTGAGAGTTTAACAGCAGAAGTCTGAAGTTATGCTCCATATTTCTCATCACTCAAGAGAATATTTGAATATATGAATTCCTTTGGCTATGTTAGAGCTCATAATGAGGTCAGCTGATGTTCTTTAAATGCTCGGAGTCTAGCAATGTGGGGAAGTGGACTGCTATTTGCTGTTGAGCTTTAGGCTAAGAAGCCTGATTTTAGAGGACTGTGGACTTCCCCTTTCCCTTCCCCTCTCCTCCCCTTCTCCCTGGACTGATCCCACATGGTTTGAGAATGATTTCAGATCAAGGTAAATGAGGAATCGCTGTGTGAAAACCTGTTGTTTTACTGCACTATAAGAGACACTTAGTCAAAAGACAAGTGTGTGTTCCAAGCTTGAGATTGCAGGAGATCCTAGAAACAACTCAGCTGCTCAAACCTGTAGTCTGGCTGAATCTTTTATTGTCAGTTTTGGTCAGGAGGAGATGCTTGAGTAAGACAAATAAAAGGTCACGGGTAAGTTGGTCCTTCTTGTGATATACTTCTAGGCTTTCATCAGGGAGAAGCTTAATTAGTCCAAATAATCATAGCAGAAACCACACCAAGAGCATGAGAGTGAAATTTATACTTTCTTGACGTGAAGGAAAATTGTACCTGGTTCTGCCATTCCCCAAATATTTGTTTCCTTATGACAAGAAGAACTTTGCAGAAGTAATTTTTTTTTTCAGTCTTGCGTGCAACACAAAAAGGGGTAAAATCTAGGAGGCCACCTGAAATGTTTTTTCCATCTGGAAGGATCCATTTAACAGCACCCATGGACCTGGTTATGAACAAAACTAAGTTCCCAACTAAATCCACATTCTTCTTTCTCCTTCTCAGAATTGCCTGTGAAAATCAGCAAACCATTGGCAGACAGTAGCGTCATTGAGAAGGACAAGGTCACATTTGAGTGTGAGCTGTCCAGGCCCAACATGGACGTCAAGTGGTTCAAGGTATGGCATGTAATGGTATTTTCCTTTCTGACTTCTCTGGAAATGAATGAGAGCCTTTAATTTCACTTCCAAGGGATGCGAGTCTGAGCTTTTCCTTGATAGCTTTTTCACTGCTCTCTTTTCTTTATGCTCTTTTATTTGCCCAGATCAGCACTCTTTGTTATTATGTCCTGAGTTCATTTATCAAGTTGAAATTGAAGTTTGTTTTGGTTTTATTGTGAACTTTTTAGGTCATGCTGCACAAAATATTGTTGGTTGAACTACAGTACAGTCTTGAGCTTCAAGTCTAACACAGAAATTCTCAGCCGGGATTTTGTAGCCTTGTTGTGAACTGGGTTTTTGGGGTGAAATCTCAGTTTTCTTTGCACCTGACAGTGTGAGAATTTGCTCTGGCACTTTGTGTACCTCCCCGGTGCTCAGCTGTTCCTTCCCTTACTTGGGGATAACGTCATTTATTCAAGGTGATGTCCAAACAGGCTTGTTAACAGTCCTCCGCAGTGCTTTAAGCTGTCATAGGTCAGCCAGAATTTATGCATGTTCTATAGCCATTCCTTCATGTTGAAAACACTGCACTGTGCTTAAGCTTCAGCATATGTTCCAGTAAGCACAGTTCCATTAATTCTAGGGGAGTGGGTGAATTAAGCATAGATCTGAAGGCTCCCTTTGCTGAGTGCAGAGATGGAAGGACTAATGGAGATCTGACTTGATATTTTCCCTTCTAGGATGGGAAGGAGCTCTGTCAAAGTAAAAAAGTGGGCATTACTTCCCAGGGAAATAAGAGAAGTCTCATTATTCACAAGTGTGAATATGAAGATCAGGGAACATCCACATGCTGAGCAGCCTAAGACAAGACATCAGCTACCCTAAAGGTTCATTTTATGTTTAACTGAAAGAGCAAATAAATCCTCTTGTGGTATTTTGCACCACGGGAAGAAATGCTTCATGGGCAGTTTGGGCATTTCTTGGTTAGTCCTTTTGGATACCTTTCTCTTTCTTCTTTATGCTCAAGACAGATTTTCCCTCCATGTGTTGCATTGGTTAAACCCCAGTTTGTAGCTCATCATTGGGCTCTGAAGCATCAGACTTGTTACTGAACACATGGGTCTGCTGTGCCCTGGTAGATGCCACCTTCCCAAGGGACGTATGAAAGGATGCTTTTTTCTGATTTCCTACTAGATGCTGTCCTCATGTGGCCACTTGGGTTCAGTGTTAGCATGAACATGAGCATGTGTCCTGTCCCATGACTTTGGTGAACTCTCATTTTCTCTCTCATTCTGCAACCAGGTTGGGTTGCTGTTTCAGTACTGGCTGTTTTATGTAGCCATTCCAGTTGTTCTGGTTTACGTTCTTTTTTATTTTCTTTTTTTCAGGCATCATTTCTATACAGTAGACAAAGCCAGCCTATTACATTTGATTTACAGTTTTTAGCTTTTGCTGGTAAGCATTTCAGCTCTCAGGCAGTTTTACCAACAGCTTTGAAGAGCTGAAATGAACCAGCCTGGACACGATGGTCTGTTTTTGTTGGTGTAATGAATTTATGAAGTTAAACTGATTGACCCCATAAGGTTTTACAGTGTATGACTCACGTCTGGCAGAGTTATCACAGCAATGAGTTTATATACTTAGCATTTCAGGAGGCAAATGGTTGGGGATACTCTTTCATTTGCTTGCGTCTCAGAGTGAATCACTAGTATGTGAACCATCCTTCATCTCCTTTGTATTGCTTTTGTGTGTGTCTGTGTGTGGTTTCCCCTGTGAATTTCATTCTTTCCAGTTATATGGAAGTTCTCTTTTGAGCAGTGAAATTAGATGTTCCATCATCAGTCATAATGGTAAAGCTGAGTTGCCACGTTATCTGTGTCCTTTCTGTCTGGCGTCTCAATAACTGCTGCCCCACCACAATATCTGCCTAATACTTCAGCTCCATGGATGCCTCCTTGTGCAAACTGAGAGCCTGTATTTGGTGTGCATAGATCTGGGCTTACATCTGTGCTGGTAAATGCACTAGTGCATGGGCTAAGCAGTCCTGCCTCCTGTGCTGTGGGCATTGAGATGGGGCTCCTACAAGCTGCCCATTGCAAGATATTTAGAAACTAATTGCTGCGGAGGTTTCCATCCTCTTTTCAGACTAACTAAAATTTGGTTAGTGGGATCAAAACAGAAGGGGCAGGGAGGGAGAGCTGACCAAGGACTACTGATGGAACAACTATGAATCCTTGGTTCCTCAGGATTCCCTGCATCAGCAGTTGGCAACAGGAGTAAGGGGGCTCAGGAGGACACTGTGGAGTAGTGTGAAAAATGAGCGAAGAGAGTTACTAATTGATGCCTCTTGGAAAGTAGTCCAAGAGTGGTCCTCTTCCTAAACTCTCCTCTTGTGTGTGGTTTTATCTTTATGAGGTGTTCATAACAAGTGATGTGTAGATCTCCCTTATCTCATAATGTCTTTGCCTGCCTGCAGTGAATATGCAGGATACTGGATCATATACCAGCTTCTTTGAATTACTGCTCATGTCAGGAGATAAAATCTGCCTATTCTTTGAACTAACACTGGCGAGGGTTAGTTATTCTGGCTACCGAGAGAATGACACAGCAGATTAAACTCTTTCATTTCCTTCTTTGTCAAATGCCTTTTCATCTAACTGTGTGTCCCATAGAAATTCAGAGCAGTGTTGGCTGAGGGAAGTGGAAATATTTATCTCCTGTGTGTATCTGCCACCCTATTTAGACATGCTGGCAGAGCGCAGAGATTGGAGGAGTTGGATTAGGCAGTAGTTTCCCTATTGCTCACAGAACCACTTTTTCTGTGGTCTCCCAGCTACCCTGTGCCCAGTGACCTATGCAAGATGGAGCGGAAAAGGCTCATTTTATGAACAAACAGGAACCTTTCTGGTCAGATTAATACCTGTGCTCTTTTAGAGAGATTTAGGTACTAGAGATTTTAGGTACTGGAATAGGCTCCCCAGAAAGGTGGTTGAATCACCATCCCTGGTTGTGTTTAAGAGCCTTTTGGATGTGGTACTCAGGGATATGATTTAGTGTAGGGTTTTTAGAGTTAGGGTACTGGTTAGGCTGCGGTTGGACTTGATGATCTTCAATGTCTTTTCCAACCTGGGTAAATCTATGATTCTATGCAGGAACTCTTCTCCTGAGGTTAATCCAAGTTGTATCCAGGCCCTTCAGAAGGAAAGGGATATAGCAGCGCAGAAATATGGCCTGATTCTGACATAACTAAATGCAGACCTGGAGAGTTAAAAGGGATTGTGTGATGTTCAAAGGATTTTGAAGCAAAGATGTCCCCTAGGTAAGATTTGTGGCTGACATTCCCCATACATTGTTTGTAGGCACACAAGCTAAGGAGAGACTAGTGATGAGCATGCAGAGAAGCCAATGGTTCAGACAGGTTTGTAGTGACACAACACTGTAGAGTTCTGTCTAGTTCTCCTTGGCATAGTTTGGAAAATAAAGATGAGGTAATTGGTGGTAACCAATATGGCTTCATCAAGGTCAAGCCTTGTCTGACAAACTTGGTGGCCTTTCATGATGGAGTAACAGCATCAGTGGATAATGGGAGAGCAACTGACATCATCTACTTGGACTTGTGCAGAGCATTTGATCCCGTCCTGCATGACATCCTGGTCACCAAACTGGAGAAAAATGGTTTTGATAGATGGACCAGTTGCAGGATAGGGAACTGTCTGGATGGTCACACTCAGAGAGCTGCAGTCAATAGCTCAGTGTCCAGGTGGAGGGTGGTGTTGGGACCAGTGTTATTTAACATTTTTGTAGGCAACATGGAGAGTGGAATCAAATGCAGCCTCAGCAAGTTTGCAGATGACACCAAGCTGAGCGGTGCTGTTGATGTGCTAGAGGGAAGGGATGCTACTCAGAGGGACCTGGACAGGCTGGAGAGGTGGGCCCTTGGCAGCCTCATGAACTTGAGTGTGGCCAAGTACAAGGCCCTGCACCTGGGTCAGGGCAATCCCAAGCACAGGCACAGGCTTAGAGGAGAATGATTTGAGAGAAGCCTTGACCCTGAGGAGAAGAGTTGGTGTGGAGGGAGGTGTCCCTGCCTATAGCAGGGGGACTGGAACTAAATGACCTTAAAGATTCAGTCAGTTCTATTGTTTTTCTACCCTTAATTTTGCTTGAAAGGTTTTAGAATAAATGAGATTCTGGTTTCCATGAAAACTGTTTGCAGGGAGCTCCATTGTAGCTAGTAGGTCTGCCTTTAAGTTCAAGGGCAATAATGCATTGACTGTGTTGAAGAGAGAAATGACTCAGGAATGGATGATGGTTTAGAATAAAACATAATCCTACTTATTTTCTATGCAAATATGTGTAAGGAAAAGATGCTGCACTCAGTTCTGGAAATACCCTGACAAATATATCTCTACTGTTTCACAGCTGGAGATATCAAGATTGTTAAAGCACTGGAAGATGTGGAAGTGAATGAATATGGGAGTGCATCTTTTGTCTGTGAGATTTCACACGATGAGGTTCAGACCCAGTGGTACAAAGAGGACAACAAGCTGAAGGCTGATGACAACATCAGAATGCAACAAGATGGTAGGGTGTAAGCGGGGGGTCTTTCTCCTGAGTGGGGGGTGGGTTGGAGATCAAGCATATAAGACATCTGAAATGAAGTGAAGAGGGTTCAGAAGCGAGTTCCCCTTTTGTTTTGGGACTGAGGTTTAGGTGGAACAAGTGACATGGTGGGATGCTTAGTGTGGGAAGTGTGATGCTATCCCACCATCCCACACTGCTGGGAGCAGGTAGGAAATGAGTGCAGTTATTTCCAAAGTGGGGGTGAACAGGGCAGTCAGTTCACCTCTCCAAAGAGGTTTTGTCTGACAGTGAGTGTGATCCTTCTGTATCAGATACTTTGAATTTGACGGTGTCTGCATTTGATCAGTCCTTGTAGAAGCCATGTTTAGATTCTGCTTTGGTCTGCTCCATTTCCAGTTCAATGTCGTTGGACACTAAATGAGACAGCTGCATCTCAGTAAAAGATGTGTTTGAATAGCTGTGATGTGCTTACTATTCAGATTTACAGAGCTGAGGTTTTGTCCTTGGCTATAGCAAAGAAGTCAAATCAGGTGAAATTAATTGTATTTCTGAACTAGACAAGTTTAAGTTTGGTAGCACCTAAATTTGGTGCGGTTTGTCATTGATTTCATCTGAAAGAAACTTGCAGGCTTTTTATCTGCTGTTGTCCCCAGCGTAAGATTATCCATTCACATCCTAAAGTACTTGTTATATTTTCAACTCACTCTTATTTGAATAAAAGCCTCAACAATTGGGAGCAATTTAATAAGCACAGAACAAGAGCTGGACCTTGCATTTGGTAGATACTGTACAGTATTACTTCATAGAAATGTAGTCAATGGCATTCCCTATAGACAATCGTTTGTTTTATCTTTAGAGTCGTTCAAAGAACCATTGTGAACTTGACATTAATTGGAATGGAATACACGCAAGAGACTTTCCTCTTCTTCCAATTGTCCTCATCCTTTCTTCTCTTCCACCCCTGCTTTGCAGATTACCATATAGAAATCACCAGGAAGTTGGAGGACAAGACAGCTTTGGAACGTCATTCTGTCATCCTGTCCTGTGACTTCAGGCCTTCTCCAAAGGTTGTGAAATGGTTCAAGGGCCGCACACCCATCGAGCCCTCTGAGAAGTACAAGATCAAGAGGGATAAGCATTCAGTAGAGCTCAGAATTCTGAAGCTGAAGCCCGATGATGCTGGTGTGTACAAGTGCAAGGCAGGAATTGCAGAGACTGAGGCCACGCTGACAGCTGAAGGTATGAGCAGGGAGGGTGGCCTCTTCCATGTCCTATTTCACCTCAGATTTCTCTTCTTGAGGTTGACTTCTGCCGTTCTCTCCTGCTAACTTTATACATGTATTATCTTCACATAGATGATTACACAAAGATCATCTAGTCCAACCATTCTACCACATCCCAGTATGATTTATAGTAACAGTGGTAACAGTTCACCTTGTTTCCCCACAGCCCGCAATGTAGAAGTAACGAAGCACCTGCAGGATGTAGAAATTGAAGAAGAGAGCTCTGCTGTCTTCTCCTGCGAGCTGTCCCATAATGACGAGGACGTGGAATGGTTCCTGAATGGCAACCTCCTTTACACCAACAATTACAATGACATCAAGAACGTTGGCAATTGCTGCACACTGACAATGAAGCAGGTTAAGCCTGAGGATGCTGGCACAGTGACAGTGAAGTCAGACAAGGTGTCAGAAAGCGCACCTGAAGGTGATAGGTGGGTCTGATCACACCCCTCCTGGATGTAAGAGATGCTAAGGAGCTCCAGTTCATTCTATTGTGCAGCAGTCCTGCTTCTAAAGCTGACCTCTCTGGGGTGACAAGTCATCAGAGGCTTTCTTCCAGTGGAAGGTTCCATTGCAGCAGATATCAAGGAAGGAGGATGGTTTTGGTGTCCTGCCAAAGCATTCCATTGCTTTTTATCATCATTTTACTTAACACAAGGAGAGTTACAGGAGCAATTTCTTTTACTGCTTCAGTAACATGCAGTGTCAATGCTGTTGTCTCCAAGGATTTATGACTGAAGGAGAGATCATTCAGTGTGTGTTTTGCCTCTGGGATGACTAATGACCAGGCTGTGAGCAACCTGATCTAGCTGTGAATGTCCCTTTTTATTGCAGGGGAGCTGGGCTAGATGGCCTTTAAGGGTCTCTTCCAATTCTAAGGAACTTGTGCCTGAAGTGCAGAAGTGGATGAATTATACCACTTCTTCATATCCTCCCCATGATTACAGAGGAAATACAACAAAACAACATGCATGGTCTTACTGTTGTCATTTGCTTGAATACGAAGACGTCTCTTTTTTATGGTTGAGATTTTTGTTGATATGGGTCAGGAGGAACTCACACTTTTTAGCTTTCTCAATAGGCAAAAAGTTCCAGTTGCTGCAAGCCACCGAGGTAACCAATAGAGGGGCCCTGATCCCCCTTGTTCCATCGGGATGCTCTGGCACGGGATGTGCCTCAAATTCAAAGCTCCTTCCCACCTCCCAAGGAAAAGCAAAGCAACTGAAGCATCTCCAGCAAAGCTGCCCAGCAGACAGCAGGGAATGCAAACAGCTTCTGGCTGCTCCCCTGCACTCCTGTCCTAAGTAAGTGACCCCTCGAGGACTGGATGGGAAATCAGTGCATGACACACGTGAGTGTGCACAGCATTGTGCAAAGCAGTGGGGATCCATGTGTGTGTGTATTTGTGCATGGATGGTGTTGTACACACATTTGTGTCCATGAGTGTACAAACCAGTGGTGTTGCTCAGGTGTGTGTAGGTCTGTGGGTATGTGTGCAAGGACGAGCATGCACATATATGTACGTGCACAGGGGTGTGCAGAGTGTTGGAGCTGCACAAGGACATTGTGGTACCGGTGTGTGCGTGCACTTTGGGAGTGAAAGGAAGGGGTTACACATGTGTGAGTGTGTGTGCGCACAGGGCTGCACTAAGGGATGTGGTTGTGTGAGTGTGTGTGAGCACATAGATAGTGCGTGGATGCGGTGGCACAAATGTGTGCTTGCACAGGGCTGTGCTGAGGAGTTGGGCTGCACACAGGTGCACACAAAGGGATGTTTGAACCCTTTGCCCCTAAGAACAGTTTTCCAGTGTCTCTCGTCCAAGAATTCTTTGAACAGCCTGCAGCTGACTCTCCTGAAGCTCAGGGTCCTGACTTTGCTTTTTGCCAGGCCCGCATTCCTTGAGATGAGGAACTCTAGGAGGGCATGGTCACTACAGCCCTGACCACCTCCAGTCTTAACCCCTGCTGTGCAGCATGTCCAGTAATGCTTCCCTTCACAGAATCACAGAATCACAGAATTACCCGGGTTGGAAGGGACCTCAAGGATCATGTAGTTCCAACCCCCCTGCCTAGCAGGGCCACCAAACATACACATTTACTAGATCAGGTTGCCCAGGGCCCTGTCCAACCTGGTCTTGAACACCTCCAAGGACGGGGCATCCACAACCTCACTGGGCAGCCTGTTCCAGGACCTAACCACCCTTCTAGTAAAGAACTTTCCCCTAACATCCAACCTGAATCTTCCCTCCTTCAACTTAAAACCATTTCCCCTAGTCCTGCTATTATCAGCCCTTTCGAAGAGTTTACTCCCCTCCTGGGAGTAAGTTCCCTTCAGGTATTGAAAGGCTGCAATGAGGTCACCTCGCAACCTTCTCTTCTCCAGGCTGAACAAACCCAACTCCCTCAGCCTGTCCTCATAGGGGAGGTGCTCCAGCCCCCTGATCATCTTTGTGGCCCTCCTCTGGACCCTTTCCAAAATTTCCATATCTTTTTTGTACTGAGGGCTCCACACCTGGACACAGTACTCCAGATGGGGCCTCACAAGAGCAGAGTAGAGAGGGACGATCACCTCCCTATCCCTGCTGACCACCCCTCTCCTGATGGAGCCCAGGATCCCATTTGCTTTCCGGGCTGCCAGAGCGCACTGCTGGCTCATGTTAAGTTTCTCATCTATCAGGACCCCTAGGTCTTTTTCAGCCGAGCTGCTCTCAAGGACAACTTCTCCCAGCCTGTACAGGTGCCTGGGGTTCTTCCGGCCCAAGTGCAAAACCTTGCACTTTGCCGTGTTGAACCTCATTAGGTTCACCCGAGCCCAGCTTTCCAGCCTGTCAAGGTCCCTCTGAATGGCATCTGTTCCCTCCACCGTATCGACTGCACCACTCAGCTTGGTGTCATCAGCAAACTTGCTGAGGGTGCACTCCATTCCCTCATCGATGTCATTAATAAAGATGTTAAAGAGCACCGGTCCCAAGACAGACCCTTGAGGGACGCCGCTCGTTACCGGCCTCCACCTGGACATAGAGCCATTGACCACCACCCTCTGTCTGCGGCCTTTCAACCAATTGCTTATCCATCTAGTTGTCCACCCATCAAATCCACCTCCCTCCAATTTGGAGATGAGGATGTGATGGGGGACCATGTCAAAGGCCTTGCTCAGGTCCAGGTAAATGACATCGGTCGCCTTCCCTTCATCCACCAACGCCGTCACTCCATCATAGAAGGCCACAAGATTAGTTAAGCATGACCTTCCCCTGGTGAAGCCATGCTGGCTGTCTCGGATCACATGCTTGTTCTTTATGCGATCAAGCATGTTGTCCAGGAGGATCTGTTCCATAATCTTCCCAGGCACAGAGGTGAGACTCACCGGCCTGTAGTTACCCGGGTCGTCCCTGCTCCCCTTCTTGTAAATGGGAGTGACGTGACCCTTCCTCCAATCATCCGGGACCTCACCTGACAGCCACGACTTCTCAAATATGATGGAGAGCGGCTCAGCAACCACCTCAGCCAGCTCCTTCAGGACCCTGGGATGCACGCCATCTGGCCCCATAGACTTATACTCATTCAGTCTAAGGAGGCACTCTCGGACTTGCTCTACCCTTACAGTGGGGAGGGATTTACCTCCTTGGTCCCCACATGGAGGTATGGGGGTGCAAGACTTAGGGACGTGAAAAAGACTAGAATCCTGGCCACCAGTGAAGACCGAGGTGAAGAACTCATTCAGCACCTCAGCTTTCTCTTCATCTGTTGAAGCCATTTCTCCTTTTAAATTTACCAGAGTAGGCACGCCCATTTTGGCCTGTCTCTTCTGGCCAATGTACCTGTAGAAGGTTTTCTTGTTGTTTTTCACATCCCTCGCCAAGTTCAGTTCTGCCTGAGCCTTGGCTTTCCTGATCCCACATCTGCAAGTTCGGACGGCATCCCTGTATTCTTCCCGGGTGACACAGCCTTGTTTCCAGAGCTTGTACACCCCTTTCTTCACCCTCAGTTCTCTTAGCAGGTCCTTGCTGAGCCATGCCGGTTTTCTACCTCTCCTGCCCACTTTCTTAATCAGGGGAATGGAGACCTCTTGTGCTGCCAGGAGGGCATCCTTGAACAGTAGCCAGCTCTCCTCAACGTCCTTATCTTTGAGGGCAGCGCGCCAGGGGATCTTGGCCAGCATTCCATTGAGTAGCTTGAAGTCTGCTCTTCTAAAGTTGAGCATCCTGGTCCTGCTCTTTGCCAGGCCCACATCGCTTGAGATCACAAACTCAACCAGGGCATGATCGCTGGAGCCCAGGCAGCCTCCAACCTTGACGCCTTTGATGATCTCCTCAGCGTTGGTGAGCAGCAGGTCCAGCAACGCTTGACCTCTGGTCGGTCTGTCCAATACCTTCCCTTCTGCTTGGTGTGCTTAATGCTTGGCCCACAAAGTTATTCCCAGTGCAGTCCAGCAGTCTCTCAGACAGCTTGCAGCCAGCCATGCTGATTTCCCAGCCTGACTGGAATCCCCCATCAAGTTGAGAGTCAGTGAGCGCGGTGCTTCTGGTAGCTGCAGTAAGCAGGGCCCATCAACAGGCTCCCTTGACCAGGCGGCCTGGAGCAGACCCTCACCTCCAGAAGCCCATTATTGGTTCAGTCCCGAATTTTACCCGCAAGTTCTCAACGTGATCGTGGCTGTTCTTAGTCCTTTGCAGTCAGCTTCTTCATAGAGAGGGCAAATACCTTGCCCTCCAGAATTCCATAGTAACAATCATGTCTCCTTTATGTCAGGTGAGGTGTTTTTTGTTGTTGTTGTTTTTTGTTTGCTTGTTTGTTTGTTTTCCATTTTCTAGGTAGAAAATTTAATTTCTGAGCCAGGAGAAGAAGAAGTGCAACATGTAACAATCTTCCTGGCACTGTGCAGTTTGCATGAGTAGCCAAGTGCTCCTCAGGTAACGTGTGCTGCAGAGCTGACCTTGGTGGCAGGGGTTGTGTCTTCATTTTCTTCCTGTCATGTGGGAACATAAGAAGACTCTTCAGAGCAGGAGCTGCAGAGGAAGATGAACGGCATGAGAAGGTAAGGCTAGGAACCAAGGACACCTCCAGAAAGAACAGAAAAACTAAGTCATTTAAGATGCATTATGGCCGTGTGATACTGTCCGTGACTGGAGGAGAAGCACATGGCTAGGAATGACTGATGGCTCTGGTGGGATGAGTGCCTACGTGCGCCGTAAAGGAGAGTTTGTGGGATGTTCTGTGGACATGTGAAGGCTGTGGGAAAGTTAAGAGAGAAAACGTGTGAATTCACAGAAGTGGTATTAGAACCTGGAATAAACCATTTGGATCACTCACATCTGAGTCCGTGCCAGATTGTCGCACTGTCAGAACCTGAGGCCTGGGATTTTCCTTTAGTAGTGCCAACTGCCTGTTGTAAATGAGAAAAGATATTACTAAACATAGCTTCCCTCCTTGTAGTTTTGATATTTCTGTCTTTGCATTCCTTTAGCACCCAGGGTGTTGATGCAGCTGCACAAATCCGCTGTACTGTCCTCCTGTTTTGCATGGAAGAATGGTAAAATAGCAATCTCTGGGTGAAATTTTGTTCAGGCGTTTTCCTTTCTGTGCCCCTAGGAAGCAATGGCTTGGAAATGGCAGTGCCGCCTGGGAACCCACACAGCAACCCAGTATCTCATTGTCTGGGTCTGTGAAAAACCACAATGATGACAAAAGATGTTTCAATTCTGTCTGTGCTGTCAGTGCAGCCCTGAGGAGCGGTGTGGGCATGGCATGGCAGGGAGAAGGGATTTCCCTTCCAATGGGAAAGTGCCTGTTCATGTGTTGGTATGTAACCGCTCCATGGCCTGCTCCATGTGCTTCTGAATGGGCAGCTCAACTTTTGTGTCACTCAGCCACCTGTGGCAGAGGTCAGGATTAGTGCCTTTCAAGGAGCTGAGAAGCATTTCTTGCTCAAGTCCTGCTTCCAAGCTTAACCACCTACAATGAAGTAGATGTCGTTTTTCTGGTGTCCTTCAATTCCGTGTCCGCATTTTCCCAAAAGCAAAAGAATTTGGAGTTAACCAGCTGCAGTGAAGTGAGCGATTTCAGTGCCTATTTCTGATGGTGGCAATGAGTTCAGAGGTCACACTTAATTGACGGTGCCTGTTTCCATTCTGACAAAGGCTGTAGTTTCAGCTGACTTCCCGAGGCTGCCATGTGTGGTGGTGACACAGCCTTGGGCTTGTGCGTTTGCATGACTCCCACCTTTCCTTTCTGTGTCTTGCAGGTCAGCTGGTGCTGGAAGCGGCCGGTATCTGAGTAGGAATGAAGGTGAGTGCAGGAGCAGCTGCTGAGGGGAGGAAGGAAGTCCATGCTAATGAGCTCTGAAGCATCCATCTGCAGGTCCGGTACCAGAATAGGCAGCAGTGATGCAGGGGGCTCCTCGGCAGGAAGCTGGCTGATCCAAATGCTTGCTGAGAGTTTGGAAGCCCAAACCCTTATGGTCTCTGTAAGGGTGGTTAATAAAAAGATATTAACCAAGATGGTGGTAAATAGCCTAAGGTTATTAGCAAAGGGAAACTCACCAATATCGATACCTTGACTAGAAAGCTGAGGCAGCCTCAACTAGGGAGCAATCTCTAAGACATGCTGTCTCAGTGGTGGTCAGCCTTTAAATGAGGTCTCAGAGGAGGTTGAGTCGAGGTCCACCCCTTCTGGGAGCACAACTAGATTACTCTCACCTGTGCTCCCGCAGCTGACCCAATACTTGCCTCAGCTGATTAATCAGAGGTTCAAGCTGTGATTTCCCATACAGTCTCTAAGCTGAAGGCAGCATCTCCTTGATCTGATGGTGGTGTGCCTGAGTGAGGGAGTGATCCAAGCTGGATGCAGAAGAGTCATCTTAATTTCTCTGCTATTTTACTTCAGATGACACCTATTGGGTGTTGGTTTCTTAAAATTTGGATCTAGGAGGTGGTCTCTTCCTTTGCTTCTGATGAAAGCACAGAAGTGCAGCAGGAGTAGAAGACAAAGAGGTTTTCTTGGTGACAGGAACACCAATTATTTGATTCAAATGTGTAACTGATGTAGATGGTGAAGAACAGATCTGCCTCAAAGACATGCTTGATCACATAAGAAATGAGCATGTGATCCAAGACAGGCAGCGTGGCTTTAGCAGGGGAAGGCCATGCCTAACCAGTCTGGTGGCCTTCTATGATGGAGTGACGGCATTTGTGGACAAAAGGAAGGTAACAGATGTCATTGACCTGGACTTGAGCAAGATCTTTGACATTGCCCTCCACCACATCCTTATCTCTAAACTGGAGGGATGTGGATTTGACAGGTGGACCACCTGGTGGATAAGGGATTGGTTGAAAGGCCACAGACAGAGGGTGGTGATTCATGGTTCTATGTCCAGGTGGAGGCCGATAACAAGTGGTGTCATCCAGGAGTCTGTCTTGGGACCAGTGCTTTTTTACATGGTTATCAGAGACACCAATGATGCAATGGAGTGCACCTTCTGCTGTTTGCTGAGTGGTGCGGCTGACGCAGTGGAAGGAAGGGATGCCATTCAGAGGGAGCTCAACCGAGAGGTTGGCCTACGTGAATCTAATGAGGTTGAACACAGCAAAGTGCAAGGTTTTGCACTTGGGCTGGAGGAATCCCAGGCATTTCTACAGACTGGGAGGAGCAGTCCTTAAGAGAAGCCCCACAGAGAAGGACCTGGGGGTCCTGGTGGATGAAAAACAGAACGTGAGCCATCAGCGTGCTCTTGCAGCTCAGAGAGCAAATGGTCCCCTGGGCTCCATCAGAAGAGGGGATGGCCAGCAGGGACAGGGAGGTGATTGATCTTCATGATCCTTGAGGTCCCTTCCAACCCGGGCCATTCTATGATTCTGTGATTACACTCGCTGTCAGAAAGAATGGCAGCTGTACAGAAGCTGGATATATTTTGGGACAGTTCTTGTAACCAGTTGATTTTAAGACCTTGCCCGAGTCAAGAGTCTAAATTGAGTGTCAGAAGAAAGCTGGTAAAGTGGCTATTGCTCATTCTTTTTCATTTGCTGATTCTTTCATTCGGGTTCCTTTTCCAAAGGAGATTCTGGTGATGGAAGCAATTGAAGAAAGAACCAAAGCAGCTCTTGCCAAGAGTGCTTGAAGTCCCTGTGGAGAGAAGCAAAGAACTTGGGCTTCCTCTGGGATGCTCCCCACCATGTCTCAGGAAGGAGACAACTGCTGTTCCACTTTCTGCTCTGTGTGTGGAAAGGTACGTCTGGGTTTCTTCTGCTTGTTTATTCTTTCTTTTTCAGGCTTTGAAGGAGAAGGGGTGGAGCAACGGGAGACTCACTGGTCGTTTGTTACCTCAAGAACAGGATGGATTCTGCATTGACTGTGAAAAACCTGGGCTAGTAGCATGGGCATGTTTCAGGCTGGACTTTTCCTTCTTGGTTTCCTTTTGGCTACAGGGAGACAGCTGTCTAAAGGTGTGTTTTCATACCCACTCTCCAAAACCATGTTTCATTGTTGCAGGTGGTTCAGTGTGCTCTTGCAGTGCAGATGCTGTAGTTTGCTGTAGAATCTGAATTGTTTCTGTTCCTAGGGGAGGACTGGGAGGAGGTAGTGAGAAGAGAATTCAATGCCTTAGGTGTATCTTAGTGAGAAATGTTGGCATGAGGTGCTGAAAGTCTTGAGTTGTCAAAGGCCAGTGAGGCTCAGACTCCTTAACCTGCTGGAGCAGGGTGGAAGCAAGGAGTGGGCACTGCCGTCCCACAAGCTGCACTTGGTTCTGGTCTGCCAGGTCTGTGCTGGCCTGGATTTCTTCTGAGAAGTTTGTTGGAGCTGCTTGGAGTAGTGAAGGGTGGGGAGGAAGTGCTGCTCAAGAGCTAAGGCTCTGCATGATCATCTTGGATGGTTTTAACCATGATATCTGAAGACATAGTTTCCATCAGAATGATCCCAACATTGTGCGAGTGTCTCAGATGTATGAGAGCACCCGCCTCCTCCAGCTGAGCCATAGGAAAGCTAACTGTGCCCAGTAATTACAGCTTCTGCAGATTGAATATGCTTCCAAGTGTTTTCCTTAGTGATCAATAATGTCCCAGCACTCTGAGATTCCATCTCTGGCACAGTCTGGAGCATCTCTGCAATCCTTGGTTGCTGGAGGGCACGTGGTGAGTGCATGGACAGGGTGGCACAAACGCGTGCGTGTGCTGAGGAGTTGGGTTGCACACAGGTGCACACAAAGGGGTGTTTGTGGAAGGTGTAGGCACGTAGGTGTTCCCAGGGATGGTTTGCACACGTCTGTGAATGCAAAGGAGGGCACACGATGCAGAGTGTGCATGGGAGTGTGCAAAGCAGGCAGGGTGGTGAATGGGTGTGCGTGTGCACATGGATAGGGGAAGGTTGGGGTTACAGGTTGACCTGTGCTGAGGTGAGTGGGGACTCACGGTGTTGCTCAGTGGTAGATTGGTTCACACTGAGTGCTAACAGGAAACTCGCACACCCTTTTTGTTTCAGCTGTGCCAGCGCTGTGATCCCTTGCTGCAGGGATGGGGTGTTGGAAGGATGGTGTGCGTGCCGAGCTCCCATCTCTTGCAGGAATCAAGTGTAGAGCAAAAGGGATGTTTGGGCCAGGTGACTGTAAGAAGGCTGGCTGCTTTGGATGGTGGTAGCTGATGGAAACAGGTGCTCTGGGGACCGTTCAGCTTTTAACAGAAGACAGGGGTCCTGCAGCAAGAACGACTAGGTTCTCAAATGGCTTCAGACGTGCACACCGACTACATCCCCGCAGACATTTACCGGTAGGTGGCTCTTGCAGAAGAAGATTCAAGCAGCAGAACCTTTTGCTCAGCTACAGCACACAAATGCTACAAAAGCAGGAACAACCTGCAAGCTCTGGGTCTGTTTGTCTTGCACAGGCATGCACTAACTGCGTTTGATGGTACCCCCCATCCTTGATTTCCTTCCCTGCTTCTTGTCTGATGACGCTGCTGAGCCAGGAACAAGCTGCCCAGTGTGGCAGAGCATGGTGCAGAGCTGTGCTGGGACCTCCTCCCCTTCATCTGCTGCAGATCAGTGCCCCACACGTGCCATTGGGATGCTCTGGCATGGGATGTGCCTCCAACCCAAAGCTCCTTCCCACCTCCCAAGGAAAAACAAAGCAACCCAAGCATCTCCAGCAAAGCTGCCCAGCAGACAGCAGGGAATGCAAACAGCTTCTGGCTGCTCCCCTACACTCCCATCCTAAGTAAGAGACCCTATGAGGACTGGCTGGGAAATCAGTGCATGACACACGTGAGTGTGCACAGGATTGTGCAAAGCAGTGGGGTTCCACGAGTTTGTGTGTGTGTGTATCTCTGCTGTTATGAAAGCATGGGAAGACTTACTGAGTCCCAGATAATTACTGATCCTCAAATGATTTTTCCTGGCCAAATTTAGAGCCTCTCACAGGTAATCGAGATCAACAGGCTGTTGTTGCACAATCAACAGACAAAATCTAGATGATCAGCTGAGGAAAATAAAGCATCATGCGAAGGGTACTAGATAAGTGAGCAGCTTGAGATCTGCACATTTATGTGATGCTCATGGTCTTAGACAATATTTGCCTAGAGAGGTCACATTGAATGAAAGCAAAATCTAAGATGAATGAAAATATGCACAGGAGAAGAAGCCTCTGAGGCTTCTCAAGTGTTATGACCAGAAGACATAAACTCTGTTAAAGCAAACGTTTCTCTCTATTTTTTGTGTTATTCCAGGCAGGCCTTGATTACCGCCTGAACACATGCTGTGGAAGCCCAGCTTATGCAGCACCAGAGCTAATCCAGGGCAAAGTGTCTATTGGCTCAGAGGGATGTAGAGCGGTGTTTGTTTTCCCCTCTTTCCCTTCCCTCTCCACAGAGCATTTAAAGGCAGTGGAGCTCAGGTAGGCTCTCTTGGTTTCCCTTCTGAATTCTGCTAGGTTGCATCGCTTGGTAGCTCTCAGAAGCTGTCAGGGGCACAGACTAGAAAAGTGCAATTGGTCTCAGTTCACACAGCTGGCTGGTTTGTCTCAGGCTAATCCTGAACTGCCTCAAGCGACTGCTTTGGGGCTCTACAGAACAGCAACTTCAGAGATCTCTTTCTATTACTAAGTGTTTGAAAGAGCAATTTGCTCTGTTAATTATCCATCATTTCTGTGCAGTCTGTTTTGTCAGACTTGTCTTTAGCTTCCAAGTTGTATGTGAAGAATTGTTTCCGTTGTAATGCACAATGAACTAAAAATTGAGAGATGAAAATGTGAAGAGTTTTTCCAGCTTTGATTTCATGTCTGGAATTTTGGAACCCACTACTTGCAGTTGTTAATCTGTCCAAACTGGTCTGGTTTGGGATGCCCTCATCCTTCTTGAATCGCTGTTAAAGGCGGAGCAATTCCTACAAGTGCCATGGCCCCACTGTTGTTCTAATTCTTGTTTCTTTGTTTTCCACACGCTGCTTTTCAAGCCTCCTTTTTCTTTACAGTCAAAGTGAGAACTGCACTGTGTCTGAACCTTGTTGTGCCTCTACATAAAGAGAACCGAACAGCAGCAAAGCCAGACAGGTGACTGTGCTGACAGCTCTCGTAGCCAGTAACACGTAACTGTGCTAAATCCCTTGTGACGGCTTTGATTTCATTTTTGCCAGTGAAATCCTTGTAAAAGGAAGTGCAGCAGTGTGATGAGCTAAGGTGAAGATGCTGGTTTTAGTAGTGCTCTAAGCTGAGTGAAAGGGCAATTGAATGAGGGTTATATGCTTTCTCTGGGACGATAAGGTTTTATTTCCTGAGGGAAAGAGCCAGCTTTTCATGGGCTATATGTGGGCTTTGGCAAGGGCAGACAATCCAGTCTGTCAGGAAGCCATTTGAGGTGCTTCAGGTTTGTAAGCTTGTCTTTTTGTTTTTCAGGCGGATATTTGGAGCATGGGTGTACTGCTGTATGCTCTGCTGTGTGGGTTTTTCCTTTGGATGATGACAATATGATGGCACTCTACAGGAGGATACCAGTGGGTATCAGTGGTGCTAGAATACACTGAGAAGGGAAATAGCTGAGCTTGACAAGAGGCCTTGCTTTTCGGATGGCAGAACATGCTGAGCTGTGGGTAGAAAGGCCACAGCACAGTCTGCTGAATATTGTCCCTGTTTTTGCTGCTTTGTCTACCAGTATTTTGTGGATTTGGTTCTACGCTTGGTTGGCCTATGTGGCACTGTAGCCTAATTCTGTACCATGATAGCATACAGAATTTAAGGAGAAGTATTTTCCTGCCAATGGGCTGGATTTTTTTGTATCTGGTTCTTCAACTGGCTGCTCCCTATACTATCTGTAGTAAAAATATAGACACATCATTTGATTTCCCTGAAATGAATGTTCCTAAATGCCAGCTCTTCTCATGTCTACAAAGATCAAAGTTCTGCATTTGCTATTAGAATTTCCTCTTCCAGAATCAGGAGGTAATGTAGGACCCCACAGATTGCCTTCAGAATCCAACAGTTAGTTCTGTTTCCTTTCGGAGTGCATAACAACCTGAGCACATGAATTGAATGACGTGGCTTGTTAGTCTGGTACAAACTCTGCTGTACACTGAAACCTGGTCCATTTGTAAGCAGGACTTTGTCCATCTCTGCAGGACAGCAGAAAACCCTTTGTGCTAATCATGATGCCAAGAAGCAGAATGCGGCAAATGGCAGATGATCCAACTGCTTCAGGTGTTCATTTCCTTAAAACTGTGAATAGTTTTGGACTGAGAGTTTGTAAGCAGAACAGAGCTCTTAAAGCTGTCAGAGATTATTTCTGCACTGTTCAATTCTATCCGCCTAACATACACCGGATCTCAGAACTGCATTGCTTGAACTGGTGGAACTTGTTGAGGTGAACTGGGATGAGCAAGTTTTAGAACTTAGTCAGAATGCAGTAAAAAATGGATAATCTCTTGAGTATTAAGGTACAGGCTTGCTATTTCTGCGCTGAATTTGTTTTTATTTTACATGGCTGTGATCTGAAAGTTGCTTGAAACGCAGGCACCTAGGCACTGTTGTGTAACTGAATTTCACACGATAGGTCCTGAAATATCCTGGAATCAAAAACTCTGACTTGTTTTAAGTCTGCTGCTTGAGTCTAATCAGGGTCATAGTGTCTGTGTGCAGTGTTTCTTTCCCTGTAATGCTCCACATCATTTCATTTTGGGAATATTGAAGGAAATGGACTATGTGCCATAACTGTTGTTAGAACAAAGTATGTCTGGTGTGATCTTATGCATAGGTTCTGTAACTGCTCTTCACAGCTCAGGTGTTTGACCTTCCTTTTGGTGAAGTGATGAAATACTGCTGGTTTCTATTTGTGCTTCTAGGCACCTTGAAGCTCTTAGGAATAGAACAATTGTCTCCAGTTCTTTTCAATGATATCAGTAACAGCTCGAGTGTTGCTGCCCACTAGGTAGACCCAAAGAAGCAGATTACAGTGAAACAACACACGAGCTGGACCTGAATGAGGATCACTTTCAAGACAGTGGCTATGCTGCTTCAAGCCTACTTGCTTCTTCCTGCCGCCACTCTATTACCAAGTATCAACAACCTTTCATGATTCAACTTGCAAATGTTTGAAACTAACCCTTGTGTTTCTATGCCTTCCTAGGTGATTCGAGCCCTTGTCAACCCCAAAGATCCAAACCAAGCAGTGTCTTTCCATCAATGGAGAGTTCTTATTAAGCATGAATCGCTGCAATTCGGATGACAGCCTTCCACATGGTAACAGTGATGGACACAAGGGGCTCATCCACGTTCATGCTCTCATATCTCCTGGCTCTGCTGAAGCTCGTGACCTGAGCCTGCCAGACACAGCAGTCACCTGCCTGGATTGTGACCCAGCGCCTTTGCAGTGCTGCCCATCCCAAGCACAGCCCGAGTGTCCCAGCAGCAGCACCACCATGCAGGAGCAGGGCAGCATCAGTGAGGTGAAGCTGAGCATCTTAGATGGGGACTTAGAGTCAGGCTGCCAGTCCCAGGCACCAGGCAGCAGCACCAGCTCTGAGCCACTCTCATCTTGACAAGAGGAGTCCCATCTTCACCCTTGACCTCTCAAGCCCTCCTGTCATTTATTGAATAAAGTCACTCTCATGCTCAGTCATCGCCTCGACTGCATTCTGAGTCTTCAATCACAGGGATTGGGATGAATGCAACAAACAGCAAGGCAGCTCAGCTTGCAATGCTATGGCTGTGGGGTTCGTGCAGGCAGAGCTCTGGGTTCCCATTTTGCCTGGCTTTGGGATGTCTGCAGCAAGATCTCTACCATTTTGTATGGGAGCAAATAATCTCTAGCATCCAGGTTGCTGCTCATGATATATCCCAGTCTTCCTGGCTGTCACTTTGTGATACTTTTCAAAGCCTTCTGATACTCTTTGATGCCTTGGCTGCTCCCTAACACCTCTGTCCTCCTGCCATGTTGACTCACGTCTCCCACTTTTAAGCTGGCTTTGCAGATCATCTCCAGCCCTGTCATCATCACGCTGCAGCAGGAGGTGCTCACCTGGCCCAATGTCTGGCAGTACTGCTTGTTCTGCAGATGAGCAGCTGCCTCCTCATCTCTTCAGCTACAGTAGTTTTTCTCAGGGCAGTTAGATGCAGTCATGCTCCTCTGGATTTGGTGTGTTAAATCCATGCTGCATGGCAGCAGTCAGTGCAATACAAAGGTGTTCTGTGTGCCATAGCATTTCTCCAGGGGCTGCCAAAGGTAGAAGCACAACACAGCACCATCCTTCTGACAGTAATGTCTGTGAGTGTTAGACATGTGAGCACTGCATCATCCCCAGCGTGTCAGTGCTTTTCCACACCAACCTGACTCTCACACTCTGCACTGAATGTAACTCTGCTCTTGTGGAGACAAATGCTTTCTGTCACATCCTCCATCCCTGCAACCATTTGCCGGTAGGCAGCTCTTGCAGAAGAATCAAGCATCAGAACCTTGTGCTCACCCTACAGCATGCAAATGCTATGAAAGCAGAAATAACCTGGCATGCTCTGGGTCTGCAAGGCTGCACAGATGGGAGAGGTAGATTGTGTTTTTGCAGTGGAAGTTTCCAGTATTTTCAGTACATAGTGTAGGCCCTAACTGAATGTATAACCCTCTTGTAAAACAGCTGTATAAGTAGTTTTTCCACCAAGAAAGTTGCTGAACAGAATTAAGTTCAGACTGGGGGCATTCTGACATGGGGAGAATTGAGACAAGCACAAGATAAATACAGGGTGGGTAGAGCCCAGCACAGGACAGAATGAATGTACTGACTTTTGGAAACATTGCCCTTCTCTGTCTGCAGAAAAGTACAAGGCAGACCTAAAAACAAGAGGTTGGTAATTGACCTTCTATGGAAATGAATCCTAGCCACAGTCTCGAGGAGTCTGTGAGCCTGAGATGCTCAACCAATGAGAGCCATGAGAGCATCACCTGCAGTGGGTTTAGGGCACAGAACAGAATTGATTTCACTGACTGGTGTGCAGTTTCTCCCTTGCCAATAGGGGATGTGCGCGCAGTATTGCAATAATGAATAAGCACTGCTGCTATCGCTGCCATCTTTGCCTAACTAGAAATCTTTGACTTTGAGAGTTTCTCACACAAGGGGAGAGGGTAAGAAAGTAAAGAGGCACAGAAAACTAAGGGAAACTGCTCTTCTTTATCTTATCTATAAAAATTGATACGATGCTGTTGTGCATTTTTTTTAATTTTATTTTTAATTTTTTGCTAATGTCAGTTAGATTGTTTTAAAATATCCACACACCAAAATCTGACTACCAAGCAAATGTAATGAAAATGAAATGAAGGTGAGTTAGTGGAAAGCACAAGGCCATATTATATTAGGCTCTAGCAAATTTACAGGCAGTCACTGCACAAAGAGGTAGATCTGAGTTGCACATTATATGATTCCCACAAAGATTAAGGAAATCTGAAGCTTTCAATATATTTTTTTAATTCTTTTTTCATTTCATTTTTAAACACCTGACCCAGACCCCAACCCTCACAGGAGCTGTAAAGATAACAGCATTAACCAGCAATGTAACTCTAATCCTAACCCTTACCCTGATTCTAAAATCGTCCCTAACTCCAAATGCAACAACAAAAATGATGCTAGAAGTTTGTAGCAAAAGGAACCTTAACCCTGATCATAATCCAAAAAAAAAATCATTATGGTAACAATAATCTTTACCTTAAGAGTAATATTAATCAGAGCCCAGATGATGCCTGCATCCAATCAGAAGCATGCTTTGCATTATTTAAGAGTTGTATTTTTTCCAATGAACTCTCTCTATTATCACGTTTATAAAGTAACAGAGTCTGTTCTTTTTCTCCTGACACTGTGCCTTACTCCTGACATCCCCTGGAAATGACCCAGATAGGGCACCATCAAAGTAATGCTAACAGTAATGTCAATCCTAAGGGTATCTCTAGCCTCAGTGTTAATGGGACGCTAACAACAATCCCAACAGCCTTAAACATTCTGGTGGTGTGAAAGAGGTGCTGCCTTGCACATGCTGGGCAGTCCCATTGCCTGTTAAATGCAGGCGGCAGCGTAGAAACATGATGCCCGTGGTCAGAATGCCCTGTGGCAGATCCTGGCACCGGAGAACTGACCGGAGAACCATGAGAGAACTGACAACAAATCACGCGACATCAGAACCGACCCAGTGGTTATTTACAAGCCTTGGGAGACCCAGACAGGATCTCAGAGTGGTGAATGTAGGTACAGAAGTTGTTACTACTCTGTTTTCTTCTAATAGAAGTGGTTTTTTTTCATCTCAGAAGTTGGGGGGGGGGGCGGGAAAGGGATATCAATTTAATTACTCATTAATTTATTGACAGACATTCACGTTTGCTACGTTTGGAGAAGTTTTTATTTGTTTGCTGTGGTTTGATTTTTTTTTTTTCTTTTTTTTTTCCCCCTTCCCTCCTCTTCCATCTTTGTGTTCTTCCCCTATAATCAAAAGAGAACGGATCCCCAGGGTCTGTCCCGCAGACGTTCTTTCCGTGGTCTCTGCTGCCACCTGCTGGCCAATACATGGAACTGCCACTGTTGGGCGTTTGGTGCCGCAGGAAGCACAACGCAGATCTGAGTTCTGACCGGTCTATGCAGCAAATCCGCCAATCTTTATTGCGATAAGCCCTCCAGACAAGAGCATAAAGTCTTTGCCTGAGGGCAGGGTTAGTAGTAATGGATGTCAGTTTTGAAATTTCCAGTCCATTCACCATAGCACTTTCTGCCTCCATGTCCCATAACCAGAGCAGCTATGCTGGCATGCTCTCTAGGTTTCTGTCTAAACCACTGTACTATATCCATCAGTTCAGCTGCTGTATTATGGGCAGCAGGGTTTGGGGGGTGGACACTGGTCAGGGCACTCCCACCAGCCTATCCTGCATTTTTTTTTTTTTTTTTTTTCATTTTTGGGTTACAATCAGTCAGATCTCAAATAGATCTAGTCCAAATGGAACCTCAAAATCTGACCTTTTAGTGCCTTCATTTACAGAGTCCATTTTATACAGATTCCCTTGTACAGGGCCCCCATGGTCCTCCAGACAGTTGTTACTGATCTTCCATAGGAGAATGATTGAATTAGGTTTTTTCCCATCAAAACTGCCACCTGTCTTTCCAATTTTTCAACACTATCATTCAATAGCTGATTTGCATCAGCCTGAGCCTCTTCAGTTATGTTCAGACAGTTCAAGGCCATTAAAAGTGGCCATGCCACCATGAATACAGCTAACTGTCATTCTCAAGTTGTAAGTATGTCTTTGCTAAGACCATGGAAATACTCAGTCAGGTGGGTCAGGGACTCATGGACCCTCCCTTCGTCCCACACAGAGCCCCATTTTTCAGTGACAGAAGCAGTGCTGCATTTTGAGGATCCTAGGAATCCCAGGACATGCCCTGACAAAAGGTCATTCAAAGGGGTAGTCTTTCCCCATCCAAACAACTCCATGATATTCACAGAATCACAGAATTGTAGGGGTTGGAAGGGACCTCCAGAGACCACTGAGTCCAGTCCCCCTGCCAAAGCAGGTTCCCTACACCACAAAAGAGTTACGAAGAGGTAGATCTGAGTTGCACATTATATGATTCCCACAAAGATTAAGGAAATCTGAAGCTTTCAATATATTTTTTTAATTCTTTTTTCATTTCATTTTTTAAACACCTGACCCAGACCCCAACCCTCACAGGAGCTGTAAAGATAACAGCATTAACCTGCAATGTAACTCTAATCCTAACCCTTACCCTGATTCTACAGGGGACTGTCTGAAACGGACATCAATTCAATTACTCATTTATTTATTGACAGACATTCAAGTTTGCTACGTTTGGAGAAGTTTTTATTTGTTTGCTGTGGTTTGGTTTTTTCTTTTTTTCTTTTTTTTTTCCCCCTTCCCTCCTCTTCCATCTTTGTGTTCTTCCCCTATAATCAAAAGAGAACGGATCCCCAGGGTCTGTCCCGCAGACGTTCTTTCCGTGGTCTCTGCTGCCACCTGCTGGCCAATACACGGAACTGCCACTGTTGGGCGTTTGGTGCCACAGGAAGCACAACGCAGATCTGAGTTCTGACCGGTCTACGCAGCAAATCCGCCAATCTTTATTGTGATAAGCCCTCCACATGGCATTGCGCATGCACTCGAACACGCAACAGGCATAGATTTCTCTTAACTCCTTGAGGAGCAGGCAAGCAGAACAACTGAGCGCACCACTGCTTGTGATTGGGCCACCCCCATCATAGAGATGTGTGTTAGATCTTTTACCCACCCCTGGACTGGCCTTGTTGTTTAACGATAACCTCTGAAATCTGAGCTACTGGTTCTACCACCTGTAGTGTAGAATAGGTAGCCAATAAATGCTTTTCAACTGTGATGTATCTTTATTCTGCTCCATGCCAAACCTGTGGCCAAAACCTCATAGGGGTTCACAAAGAACTCTGGCTCTGCCAGAGCCCCCATCCAGACCCTTCTTGAGTTACATTCACATCTAGTTTGGCTGAAAAGGTTGGACTATAAATACTCAGTGCTTGGGCCTGTTTAACAGATATTTTTTCCTGATTATGCTGTCCATCGATCTTTTTAAACTGAACTCCTGCTCTAATCTGGTCTTTAAACATTTGTTGTCTCAAGACCCTAATGGGTCCAGACTGGATTACCTTAGGGGCTGGACGCCTAAGTCATGGCAGCAGATGGTTCTCTGCCTTTCTCAGACCTTTCCACCACCATTCAGAGCCTGCATCTGGCCGTAGGCACTCTTGTCTCCCCATCAATTGGGCAGCCTGTTGTATTACAGCACCTGAGGGCCACTGGGGGGTTCAGTATGGATAACATAGACCCATACTGATGTAAAGGTGATGGCTGTAGGATGAGATCCCTCGTTCCTGATGAAAAATTTATTGACTGGGCTCTCAAAATCATCTTCATAGATTGCCTCTTTCATGCCTAATTCTCTAATATAATTTTGTTAGTCCTCCATAGAGGACCACAGGCTGATATTTAATGGTATGTCATTCTTATTTGGCCATGTTATATGACACACAGCCATAAATCATTCACTGATCAAATGGCTACCCTCATTATGTTGGACAGAGCATACAGTCTTTGCCTGAGGGCAGGGTGAGTAGTAATGGATGTCAGTTTTGAAATTTCCAGTCCATTCACCACAGCGCTTTCTGCCTCCATGTCCCATAACCAGAGCAGCTATGCTGGCATGCTCTCTTGGTTTCTGTCTAAACCACTGTACTATATCCATCAGTTCAGCTGCTGTATTATGGGCAGCAGGGTTTGGGGGGTTGGATACTGGTCAGGGCACTCCCACCAGCCTATCCTGCATTTTTTTTTTTTTTTTTTTTTATTTTTGGGTTACAATCAGTCAGATCTCAAATAGATCTAGTCCAAATGGAACCTCAAAATCTGACCTTTTAGTGCCTTCATTTACAGAGTCCATTTTATACAGATTCCCTTGTACAGGGTCCCCCTGGTCTTCCAGAGAGATGTTCCTGATCTTCCATAGGAGAATGATTGAATTAGGTTTTTTCCCCATCAAAACTGCCACCTGTCTTTCCAGTTTTTCAACACTATCATTCAATAGCTGATTTGCATCAGCCTGAGCCTCTTCAGTTATGTTCAGACAGTTCAAGGCCATTAAAAGTGGCCATGCCACCATGAACACAGCTAACTGTCATTCTCAAGTTGTAAGTATGTCTTTGCTAAGACCATGGAAATACTCAGTCAGGTGGGCCAGGGACTCATGGACCCTCCCTCCGTCCCACACAGGGCCCCATGTTTCAGTGACAGAAGCAGTGCTGCATTTTGAGGATCCTAGGAATCCCAGGACATGCCCTGACAAAAGGTCATTCAAAGGGGTAGTCTTTCCCCATCCAAACAACTCCATGATATTCACAGAATCACAGAATTGTAGGGGTTGGAAGGGACCTCCAGAGACCACTGAGTCCAGCCCCCTGCCAAAGCAGGTTCCCTACACCACGTTGCACAGCTCAGCATCCAGGCAGGTCTTGAATATCTCCAGAGAAGGAGATTCCACAACCACCCTAGGCAGCCTGTTCCAGTGCTCTGTCACTCTCACCGTAAAGAAGTTATTGCACACATTAGTGCAGAACTTCCTATGGTGCAGTTTCTGTCTGTTTCCCCTTGTCCCGTCTCCACACACTGCTGAAAAGAGTCTGGCCTCAACACTTTGCCCCCCACACCTCAAATATTTATAGAACCTGGATCCTGTCCCCTCTCAGCCTTCTTTTCTCAAGGCTAAACAGACCCAGTTCCCTCAGTCTCTCCTCATTGGGGAGATGCTCCAGGCCCTTCACCATCTTAGTGGCCCTCTGCTGGACTCTTTCTAAGAGATCCCTGTCTTTTTTGTACTGGGGAGCCCAGAACTGGACACAATATTCCAGATGAGGCCTCACCAGGGCAGAGTAGAGGGGGAGGATCACCTCCTTCGACCTGCTGGACACGCTCTTTTTAATGCACCCCAGGATGCCATTGGCTTTTTTGGCTACAAGGGCACACTGCTGGCTCATGGTTAATCTGTCGTCCACCAGGACGCCCAGGTCCCTCTCAGCAGAGCTCCTCCCCAGCAGCTCTTCCCCCAGCCTGTACCGGTGCATGCAATTATTTCTCCCTAGGTGCAAGACTCTACACTTGCTTTTGTTAAACCTCATCCGGTTTCTTACTGCCCGGCTCTCCAGCCTGTCCAGGTCTCGCTGAATGGCAGCACAGCCTTCAGGTGTGTCAGCCAATCCTCCCAACTTCGTGTCATCAGCAAACTTGCTGAGGGTGGTCATTGATGAAGATGTTGAACAAGACCGGACTGAGCACAGACCCCTGGGGGATGCCGCTCGTTACAGGCCCTCAGCCAGACACTGCACCGCCAATGACAACACTCTGCACTCTACCAGTCAGCCAATTCTCGACCCACTTCACTGTCCAATCACCTATCCCATACTTCCTCAGCTTTGTTATAAGGATGTCATGGGAGACTGTATCAGTTATAGAGGTTATAGAGTTCAATTCCTGTAGTCAATTTGGCGGCCCAGGTGGGACCAGCTCTGTTCGCTGCAGGACCAGCTGAGAGGGAGACACTTTTGGCGCACCCTGAGATTTCTCTGAAGGACTCCCTTCCTCACCTGATCACTGCAGGGACAGACAAGGACCACCCATAGGTGGACCAGGTATGTGTATGGTAAGTGGAGCCCATATGTCTTGAGGAGACATCCTACACAGTTTACAGCCATACGTGCTGCTCCCAGGGAGGTGAGCTCATGGCTTTGGTTGCCAGCTGGGGTAGGAAGACTCCTTGGGTGAGTTCCTATGAAAGGGAACTGTATGTCATATGAATGGAAACAAGAACAAGTACTCTCTCCCAGGTGGGTGACAATAGGAGGGACCTAGGTTGGTCTCTCCTACGGGTATGGGATATAGTGGATAGCCTGTCAAATGGTAGCCTGGGTTCTCCAAGTTGTAATCACAGGGGTTATAGATTGTATGTTCAATATTATCATCTGCTTTAAGTGTTTGGTACCGTGTGTCAAGCCGACTCTGGGAAAAACATTAACGTTTGCAACTGGTCGACCAGAGTATGAGTGTTATTAAGATTCCAGCTAGAAAACGTTGTCAGCATTGTGTAGTATGAATAAACCATGGTTTTTGATCTAAATGTCAGAGTGAGTGTGGTGTGAGTGAGACACAGAACAGCTGCAGGGTGAGTGCCGAGTCCCGATCCATGTTTCCTTCCTCCTGTGAGGGAAATGGCCAGACACGGACAAAGTGAAAGACTGTGTTGTGTGTCCACTCATAAGTACTTTCTGCTTGTATGTAAGAAGACAGGAGTTTGTACTCTGTAGATTAGTAAGATTGTCCTGAGGAGAGGTGTACATTCCACCCGACCAATGAGTGTCAACCCATTTATGTAATACTATGTACTGCTTGCGAGGAAGTGTGTGAGGGAGGTGGTTCAATCAGTGCTGGTTCTGTGGCACAGTGTTTATAACTGAAGAATACAGACTGTATTAAGGGAGTTTATGTGAACTGAAGAACTGTACGTTTTGACAAACTGTTTTGATGGTATAAGAAAGTGTAATTGTTAATGATATATGAAAGTGTAGTTGAGGGAATGTGGAAGTGTATCTGAGCATAGAAATAGAGGAAGCATTTACAGAGGAAAAAGGATTAAAGTGAGTTTACCTGCATTGACATGAGAGCAACACCCTGCCAGACCGCTGCCCTGTGAGCTGAGCAGAGCAGAGCAGAGACACAGTCCCCACGTATCAGGTAGTGTTATTCTGCTTACCAAAAGAATGAGTTCACTACAGAAGAGGCAAATCTTCCCCTCTGCTCCATCTGTGGCATACTCTGGAGTTCAAGGCATTGCAAAGCTATGGCACATCTACTTTCTTTCAATGATGAAAACTTAGTGTGCTCTGGGCTCTCATTTCAATTGCATCTAAAGAAGTCTAGGGTCATGCCAGCTGACAGGAAGCTGGCAAATGTTGTCTCATTGTAAGGAAGAGCAAGAAAGATGACATGGGCAATTATGGACCTGTCAGTCCAGAGCCTGGTAAAATTATGGAGAAAATGATGGTGGGAGTTATGGAAAAACAGCTGAAGGACAATTCTGTCATTGGTCGCAGCCAACACAAGTTTGTGAGGCAAAGGTCCTGTTTAATTTAAGCTCATTTTGTGACACAGTTATCCGTTTAGTTGACCAAGGGAAGCCAGTTGATGTAATCCTTGAGGATTTCAGTGGAGATTTTGATACTGTTTCTCACAACAACCTTCTGGACAGAATGTTCTGCATATGGCTAGACAGAAACACAATGTGGTGGGTGAGCAGTTGGCCAGTAGGTCAGTCCCAAAGGATTATAGTCAGTTTTTTCCATCAGGCTGGTAGATGGTCACTGTCGGGGTCCCCAGGGTTCCATTTTGGGGCCACTTTCCTTTCATGTTTATGCAGATGACTTGCATGCAGGACTAGAAGACGTTCTGAGCAAGTTTGCTGATGAGACCAGATGAGGAGGTGCTGTTGCCTCCACTGAGGGTGGAGAGGACTTGCAGAGAGATGTGGACAAGTCAGAGAAGTGGGTACCAGTTGGTACTAAGCACCAAGTGCATAAAGTATAACAAGAACAAGTGCCTGATTGTGCACCTGGGTAGGGGCAATGCTGGACATACACACTGACTGGATATGGGACACTGGAGAGGATTCTGACTGGAAAGGGTTGGGGTGCTGGTCAGCATCACACTGAATGTGAGTCAGCAGTGTGCCAAGGCAGCCAGGAAAGACAACAGTCCCCTGGAGTGCATGAAGCAACTTATTGCCAGCTGGGTGAGGGAAAGGGTTGTCCCTCTGCTCTGCATTGCTACTGCCTCACTATGTTCTGGGCACCACAGAACATAAAGGACTTCAAACTCTGGGAGAATGTGCAAAGGAGGGCACTGAAACCGAGAGATCTGAAGTTCAGAGTTTCACAGGGATTGGCTGCTTGTTCAGACTGGGCCCTTCTCACATCCCTGCTCACATCCTGCAATGAAACATAGGTCTCATATGGGACATGAACCTCACAGCGTCCTTGCACCACATGTAGAGCCTGGGATCTTCTGTCCCCATGTCTTTCATTTAACATCATACAAAATTCCAACACATTGCCCCAGGAAATGCCCAGAGCCAACATGACATACAGGACCTCTCTACCACTGGTCTTGCAATCAGGGCTTGACCTGTCTGCTTTGTAAGGCAAAGGAGAGGTTTCTTAGCATGCCAGTGCCTTTGCCTGCCTGTAGTCATGGCTTCCAGTTATCTTCTCTAACAAGTCCCTTGGGAAGCTTACTTGGTAATGGCCCTCAGTGGGCCCATTAATACTCCAAGAAACTTCACTGTTACTTCCGACTTTGTCTTGTTGAGCACTTTGTGCAAACTTCTCTCTGCACTAGAGGCTGATGAACTCAGCATCAAATGCACCCTGGGACCATTATAACCTAAAGAATCTCCTGTGCCTTATGCCATCTTGTTATCTTCTTCAGGTTATCAGAACTTGTTCAGCAAAAAGGAGGGATATCTGGAGAGAGCTTAAAGAATCCAGTATAAATTTATTGTCTATTTATTTATAGTTGGGTTTAAAGAAGACATTAAAGCAGCACTGTGCAACTGATACCAATCCAGGATGTCCCAATGAGTTCTGTACTGTTACTGTGTTGACAAAGGTCCTTCTCAACCTCCCCACCCAATTTCTGCTCACAATGGACCTATGGGACTTGCATCACTTTTCTTCACATCACTCTTCTCCTCTGCATTCATCCGCTCAGTGTTAAAACTGCTTTGCACCAACTCCCACTGGCTTTCCTCAGAGAACCAGCTACACATGGAAAAGGAAAGATTTCTCTTTTTTATCTGGCCAGCAAATGGAAAGAAAGGTGATGCAATTGAATGAACAGTAAAACACAGTGATCAACTGCATGCCATGTTCAAGCTGCATCTATTGAAGTTTGTCTTTCATATGGAATACTTTTAAAAGAAATGATTTATTCTGAGGTAGGATAGGATAGATTGAATCACAGTGAAGTAGTTGACAACAGAGGCCATCAGACTCTGGTAGATAGAGCAAATTCCAGTAATCTCCCTGGGATAGATCAGCCAGGTAGTTGAGAGGTATCAACTTAAAATTGATCAGGACTTGTGAGTATTTCACACATTGAGACGGGTTAACACATTCTCACTGATTCTCAGACTTTGGGGAGATGGAACAAATTCCAGTAATCCCCCTGAAAGTCAGAAATCAGACAGATAATTGGGAGGTATCTGACTGAACAAAGAGCAAGGGATGGAGAAATCTGGAGGGCAGTGGGAGTAGTTTGTGCCCAAATGGCCTGCTGAAAACATGCCCTTAACCATGGCCATTTCTTTAGGAGAGCTGAAAAAACTTGGAGGATGAGACACATCAAATAGGCAGCAGGGAAGAGTAGTGCTGGGCACCGGGCTATAGTCACAGGGCATTGGCACTGGCACCACTGTCTGTGTCTCTGAATCTGAAGACATTTGTGTCCAGCGAACACAGTTCTGGAAAACATTGTAGTTTCAGTAAAAGAAAAAAAAAGACATCAAATCACCTCAAAGATTCATATTTACAACTTAAAATGGAACAAGACTCATGAGAATTTTTCATGTTGAGAAGGGTTAACACAATTTCAATGATTTCCATCTTTGTCTTCAATTATTTGTTTCAGTTTTATTGACATTTATGATCAACTATTAAGCTTACAGCCTCAAAATAAATAAAAAGAGATACATTTGCATCTTGCACGTGGCCTGATGCCCCTTTCACCTTCGCAGTTCCCACAAGTCCTTCCATGCCGGAGAGTATGAGATCCAGCAGAGCACCTCTCCTCTTTGGTTCCTCCACTGCTTGGTCAAGAAGCTGCCATCTGTGCTCTCCAGGGATCTGCTGGATGCCACATGCCCTGCTGTGCTGTCCCTGCTGCAGATAATGGAGTGACAAAGGCCACCTAATGGGACAAGGGACAGACAACATCAGATTCCCATCTGTCTGCAGAGGGCACCTTCCATTTACTCTCCCTGATCAGGAAGACAGGAAAAGACACTGATGGTCTCCTCTGTTTGCCATTTCCATTAGCTCTGACCTGTCTGCTCTTCCATCCCCAGGCAGAGCTCAGTGCACTCTCACAGAGGGCATTCACCCTTCTTTATCTCCTTGCCCATCCATCCTAAAGACTCGGTATCCCCCTTGTGCTACAGTGCAGTTGTGGAAGCCATTAAACTGTGTCCCCATGGTCCAAACAGGAGCTCAGGCCTGCAGCTCTATCAAGATTTCTAGCTTCTTGTGTGTTGGTGTTTGCATTAGTGCAAAACCACAGAAGTAAACATCCTAATTGAAAAGCATCACTGGACATAGCCTGACTGGATAGCTAATCTATGGTATCAGTGTGCAGAAGGTGGCACACAAACATTAGACTGATCGTGGGCCTTGGAGTTGACACAGCAACATGGTCACACCATGGGCATGGCTTTCCTGAAGGCCCTGTGCTGCTCTTGCAGCTGTGAGTGAATTCACCAGACAGCCAGTGCTATCCCCTCTCTGGCCCTCGGCTGATGCCCAGGAAGGAGCTGTCTATCTCAGGGATTTCCCACATGGTTTACAAGCACTGGCACACATCAGGAGCAGCCCAGGCACCTTGGGCATCACCCAGTGTCTGTGTGTGAGCAGCTGCCTCCCAGCTGAAGGTCCGAGGACTCAGAGCAGGAGCTCACATGCAGGCAACTCCTTGTGCTCTTCTGAACTGAACCAGAGGAATCCCAGCTCCTGTGGGTGTGTAGGGAGCTGAATCCCATTTCAGCTCCAGGATTTCTGTCAAGGGATGAGACTCCTGCACTGCCTCAGCTGGATCACTGCCCTGCACAGGGAAAGTCCAAACCTCGCCTTCCTTGTCTGGTTGCCCTTATTGTTTCATCAAACGATCTCTGGGAGCACTCCCCATATGTCTCCAATCAGTCACTGACCACTGGACATGTGGTGGTTAATTGAGCGAATTTCAAAGCACAGTCATGATGCTGTTGTCTTTCAGGAGCTGTTGGCCATGAGGACCCAGGGACATGTCAGGGGAGACAAGTCGGAAAGATAAAAATGACATAATCTGCTGCTTGCCTGTCCAGGCTCCTGGGACACAGGGAGCTCATAAAAGTGTGCAGGGCTGCAGAGAGACAGCTGTGCCCAGGAGCAGCTCTTGTGCACAGCACAGCCTGCAGGTGACAGAAGGAGAGGAGAGAAACTGAAGAAAGCTTGCAGGATGTGTGTGGTGTGAGCGGGCTGTGAGCTCACTGCAGGAGCATTGCTCACAGACCATGACAGGGTAAGTCTCACTGCAGACCATGAGCTGCTTTTCATAGAGGGTCAACTTAATTTGGGACATCCCATAGGAGATCTGGATGCAGGCACTGCATGTTTCTTTACTGTGGAAAAAGCCTTCTGCTCCAGCTGAGGGCTTCCATACTGCAGTATGAAATCACAGCCCTGAGGGCTGCATGTCCCAGCACGGCTGCAGGCTGTGCAGCCGGGGCTGCAGGCGGGTGCCCAGGGCTGTCCTGCAGAGCAGGGTCCCTGCTGTGCCCCAGGGGCTGTGTGCCGGGTATGGGACTCTGCCGCCTGCCAGGCTCAGCACTCAGCCTGCCCGGGGAGCTGCCTAGGGTGCTGCAGGGAGACGGGTGGGGGGAAGGAGCCCCCCGGCAGGGCTTGTGCTGCCACAGCTGCTGCCTGGGGCAGGGGATCACAACTCCACTGCACAACGGAATGTTTCTGAGGGCACTTTGCAAGAGGAGAGCCAAGGCAGGGGGTTTCCATTTCCTGTTCTGAGGCAAAGAGGTTTGGAGTCAGAAATCTAAAAGGGGCAATAAGAGTTCTGAGAATTTTTCATCAATCAATTGCTTGTTTTGTGAACACTCACACATGATGTGCTTTCAGTCTCCCCTTTCTCGAAGGATGGAATTATCATCATTTTCTGTAGGCATGAATAATTCACTTATCCTACAAACAGGCAGCATTTTCTAACGGAAACTGAATGCCACAGAAGCTCGGGTAGGGGGCTCTAAGAGCACTTGGGGTAAAGATATGAGACATGAAACAGATGAAAATATCCAGGGAGAAGGCATAAGAAAATAAAAGGAAGGTTAGAGCTCCATATGCTGCTTCTGCTTAAGGAATGCTGAAATACATGAAATTAAATGCAAGTAATGGTGCTAAATGTACACTGTTGTAAGAGAATAAAAACATTTCATATTATAGCAGGAGGAGTGTGTCTGAGAATGGTCTGGACTTGTCATTATCTTCTGCACTCTGAGCAGGACTCCAAGCCCAACAACAGCAGATGTCCAACAGCAGCTCCATCAGCGAGTTCCTCCTGCTGCCGTTGGCAGACACGCGGCAGCTGCAGCTCCTGCACTTCTGGCTCTTCCTGGGCATCTACCTGGCTGCCCTCCTGGGCAACGGCCTCATCAGCACAGCCGTAGCCTGCGACCGCCGCCTGCACACCCCCATGTACTTCTTCCTCCTCAACCTGGCCCTCCTCGACCTGGGCTGCATCTCCACCACTCTCCCCAAAGCCATGGCCAACGCCCTCTGGGACACCAGGGCCATCTCCTACACAGGATGTGCTGCACAGCTCTTTTTCTTTTCCTTCTTCCTCTCAGCAGAGTATTCCCTTCTCACCATCATGTCCTATGAACGCTACGTTGCGATCTGCAAGCCCCTGCACTACGGGACCTTGATGGACAGCAGAGCTTGTGCCACCATGGCAGCAGCTGCCTGGGGCACTGGGGTTCTCTATTCCCTGCTGCACACTGCCAGTACGTTTTCACTGCCTCTCTGCCAAGGCAATGTTGTCAACCAGTTTTTCTGTGAAATCCCACAGATCCTCAAGCTCTCCTGCTCTGGCTCCTACCTCATGGAATTTGTATTTCTCTTTTTTGGTGTCAGTTTAGGCTTTGGTTGCTTTGTTTTCATAGTTGTGTCCTATGTGCAGATCTTCGTGGCTGTGCTGAGGATGCCCTCTGAGCAGGGACGGCACAAAGCCTTCTCCATGTGCCTCCCTCACCTGGCTGTGGTCTCCCTGTTTCTCAGCACTGGTGCTTTTGCCTACCTGAAGCCCCCGTCCATTTCCTCCCCACTCCTGGATCTGACAGTGGCACTTCTGTATGCAGTGGTTCCTCCAACACTAAACCCTATTATCTACAGCATGAGGAACAGGGAGATCAAGCACGCTTTCAGGAAGGTGTTGCAATAAGCACTATTCCAGCTACAATAAAATGCACAACTTCCTCAATAGGATTCCCAGTGGTGGTTCTTTATGTTTTATGCATCTTTGTCTGTTTGATTATGTGAGATATAGGAATGTGCAAAAAAAAAATGTTATTGAACTTATAAATAAAAATGTATTTAAATTCTTTCCTACCTAATTTCCATTTTCTCACTCCAAGAACTCATGTAAACATGGAACCAGATTCCCTGAATATGTTATAAGATACCTAAAAAGCTTTCAAAATAGACTTACTTAGATTTTCTTTCTTCCTACTTTGCCTGGATTTGGGGAGGTACAGCCACAGACAGCAGCTCAACGTGCTCTTTTCATTCATGTGCTCTTACCAGTGCTGCAGTGCTCTTGAGTCCTCTCATTTGTGCAGTCCTGAAGGTCTTGTGTGTCTCACAACAGTCCTGTTGCCTCTACAGCAGCAATCCAGGGCTGCAGTCAGTAGCCGGCAATATGAACAGGTCTGTCAGAGCTGGTCTCCTTGCTGGCACTGCCATAACAAGAGGGCCCCTTTAGAGCAGGACCAGAGAACTGGAGGGAGGCCTCTTCCAAAGCTGGTGTAAGGAATATACCTCAGGAGCTGCTCCCTGAGAAAACCTTGAGATCTTCAGGTGCTCTTCACTGTGTGACCAGATCAGATTGAATAGTCCCAAGGAGATCCGTAAGCATCTCAAGGCAGTGCTGTGGTTTAAGGTTTATGGGTTGAGACAAAGAGAAAAAGAAAAGGATAATAATTATGACAAATGTATTTATACATATATAATATATTTAGTGTATTTTCACACATATACAACATATGCAGTTGCAAACATATATGAACTAATCCCTATGCGCATCTGTCTGCAAGTCCAGGATTAGTTGCAGGGGTTTTAACAGCCACAGGGTTCACTGTAGGAGCTGAAGTGGCTGTTGGGCTGTTGCAGGAGTTGAAGTGACCTCAGAGTTCATTGCCAGAGCTGGAACCACCACAGGACCTGTGACTATGTTGGAGCAGCCACTGGGCTCATTGGAGGGGTTGGAGCCACCGCAGGGCTGTACTTCCTCCCTTGGGAGGAATTTGTACCATTTTCTTATTACCATACTTGGAACAGCTACAGGACCCGTAGCAGGAGTAACTGCAGAGCTCATTATGAGGGGTGGAGTGACAGAGGGATCTGCCCAGAGCTTGGAGCAACTGCAGGACGTGTAGCAAAACCTTGGAGCTGCTGCATGGTCTGTGCCAGGAGTTGCAGAGGCTGCAGCACTGTCAGCAGATCCAGCTCTCTGGATCTGGCACACTGCAGTCATTTGTGCCTCTTGGGGGTTACCAGTGCCACAGCAGACCTGCCCCCAATATTCTACCAGTTTATCAGGATCCTGCAGTTGCTCGGAGATGAAGTTCCAAAGCCCTGGGGGTGCCCACCACTCCAGGCAGCTGCCCAGACCGTCCCACACCCTCTGCCATGCAGAGCCTTCTCACCTTGGGGCAGATCTCTCACTGATATTCCTGAATAATTGTTTAACCTCAATCATAGATTCATAGAATCACCAAGGTTGGAAAAGGCCTAAAAGATCATCCAGTCCAACCGTTCACCTATTACCTATAGCTCCCACTAAACCATGTCCCTCAACACAATATCCAGTACACCCCTGGACTCACAGAGGCGACAATGTAAATTGTGTAATTCCTAATCATATGGACAATATTACTTCCAAAACCCAAAGATGACCGCAGAGCTGAATGTGCACAAAACTTCACTTTGTCAGCTGCCAATTTTATCGTGGTACAAACTGAGGTCAAACAGCATAGCAAAATAAATACCCTAATGCAGCATCCAAGCACCAAGTAAGGAGCTGTGCAGTGAAGCTTCATGAGAAGACTCAACAAGCTCCACACATAGGGAGCACATCCACACATATCAGCACCATGACCTGCACTTCTCCAGCTCCCACAAAGCCCTGTCCGCTCTGGACAGATGTGCTGCTATCTCAACCCTTGGAGCCTCACATCAGGCACCAAAATGACAGTGGTTGTTGAACCCAACATGTGGCTCAGCAGCACACAGTGCTTTGTGCACTGCCCAATTCCCAGTGGGATGGGGATGAGAACTGGGAAAAAGAGTACAACTTCTGGGATGTAACAAAGCAGTTTACTAAGAGAGATAAAAGAAGTGGAGTAATAGTTATCACTATATATCCGTTGATATGGAATTGTATGTAACAACTGATGCACAAGCACTTGCTCAGCACCACCAGACTGATGCTCAGCTGGACCCTGAGCAGTGAAGAGACTGAGATGAACTCCCACCCCTTTCAATACAATTTCTGCTTGCTGTCAGCTGATAGAGAACGTCCCTTTGGCCACTATCAGTCAGCTGTCCTCACTCTGTTCCCTCCCAGCTCCATGTGCCCTCCACTGACCATGGCCTTGGCTCTGTACAACACTGCTTAGCAGCAGCTGTAAACATCAGAGTGTTATCAATGGTTTTCTCCTAGAACCAAAACACTGCACCACAGCAGACAGTCTGAAGAAAACAATTCCATTCCAGCTGTAACTCAGATTCCTGCCTGTCCCCTCTTCTTGTTCTTCCTGATCAGGAAGCAAGGAACAGAATCTGCCGCTCTCCTCTCTGAGCCCTTTCCATCAGTTCTCAGCTGGCTCCTCTGCCATCCCCAGGCAGAGCTCAGTGCCCTCTCATGGATGGCAGCAGCCTTTTCTCTTCTTCCTTGCCCATCCGTCATGCAGAATCTGTACCCCATTTGCTACAGTACAGAGCTGAGAATCAACCCACCATGTCTCTGTGAACCAAACAAGACCCTAGGCCTGCAAAGGCACAGAGATTTGGAGTTCGCTGAGTGAATGTTTGTGGTCCTCTCATTAGTGTAACGACTCTTCAGAAAGGATCCCCTTCCAGAAGCATGTTTTGATTTTGCCTGGCTGGGCCTTGCATCTACACCGTGCTACTGGTGTTCAGAAGATGGCACACAGGTACGAGACCCATTGTGGGGCTCACAGTTGTCCAGTGAACATTGTCACTACCCAGGGCATGTCTTTCCTAAAGGTCCTCAGTGGCATTTGCCAGCTGGCTGGGGGTGTGCTGGAGACCCCAGGGAACTGCCATTCTGTTGTAATACAAGAAGAATTTTACAGAGCAGCAGCCATGGATCAAGATAAGCACTTTACAGAGCAGCAGCTGCAGAGCAGGATAAACAGCATGAGAACCAAGGACACCTCTAGCAAAAGAGTGAAAGGCTCGTGGCTTTGAAGCGGGGTTTTAGGGTTCTTATTGCAGAAGCTTTCTTCCAATTAGTACGTGTGATTTTTGAACACCCTTGTTTGTTTGCTATAAAAGTACGGCTCTTCAGGCAATAGATGGACACAGCTATATTTAACTATATTGGTGTGTGGTTGTTTGTCCTAGAACGCTGACTTTTGCCTTCAGGTTCGCCAACACATGGGGGCCCGCAATGTCATGGGATTTAACTCTTGAACACCTGTGGGATCCCGAGAAACTAAGCCAGTATTTGAGTCAGGGATGGCGCAGCCTAGATAGATCTAAGGGGGTATGACTTATTTGGGGCTTGGCTTGTGCTTACCGTGCTCTATATAACACTGTTCCGAAAAGAGAGAATTTCCGAGCTGAGGTTCTAGCCAAAAAGGGAAATCCCCAAGTCAATTTTGATCAGTCACAGGAGGCACCAGTAACAATATCAGTTGCCCTTGTGGAAGGCAAGAAATGGAAATGGGTGTCCTCACGTCTAGAACGGAAAAAAGAAGTGGAGGAGGAGGCAACAGAAGATCCAGGTGACAGGTCTGGATAAGTACCGAGAAAGGAAAAAGGAAAAGTGTCATGAAGAAGAGAGTGATGAGGAGGAAATCTCTGTTACTGTTTGTCGATCCCTGAAGATGACTGAAATCGAAGGCGTAAGAAAGGAGTTCACACGGCACCAGAATGAATCTCTTGTTACCTGGTTGCTTCGCTGTTGGGACAGCTGGGACGGTAGCTTGTTGTGATGTGACAGGCCCTTCCCCATATTCTGGAAGAATCTTAGTGTAATACAGTGGGTGTAGACAAAAAGGCGTAGGTTATATAAGGATGTGTCTGTTTCAATAAATCGCCATTTTGCCACTTCATCTCCTTGGTGTCACTTGGTAATTGGCCTAGCTGCTGCTTCAGTTGAAGGCGAGAGATCGTAAAGAAATTAACGACCATAAAGCCTTCATGTGTATCATTAAAATTCTCAGCTATTAGACACAAGCGCTTTCCAGATTGAGCAAGGAACAACAGTAAATTGCACTGTGTGTTTCCTTGTGGTGTTACCTACGTGACCACAGAGAAGACACGAGGAAGTGGCATGACCAGCCTACTCCTGTACTATGAGCACGGGTGAGGGAACTACAAAACAGTCCAACCACCAGTACGGCTGCTCCAGTTATCACAGGTAACCAATAGAGGGGCCCTGCCCTCATTCAAGGGAGTGGAAGGGATAATAGAGTTTATTGGACTGTGTGGATTTGATGGCCTAGCACATCAGAACCACAGAAATATAAGGCACTGGTGGATACTGGTGCACAGTGCACCCTAATGCCCTCCAGTCATGAAGGGACAGAATCAATCCATATTTCTGGATATCTCTCAAGAATTGACTGTGTTGGAGGCTGAAATAAGCCTCACTGGTAAAGACTGGAAAAAACATCCTATGTGAGTGGTCCAGGGTTTCCGTTCATACTTGGTATTGAGGATACCTCAGAAGAGGGCATTTCAAGGATACTAAGGGGTATCACTGGGCCTTTGGAATCGCTGCTGTAGATATGGACAACATTAAGCAGCTGTCTGTTTTGCCTGGCCTGTCAGAGGACCCGTCTGTTGTGAGGCTGCTACGAGTAAAAATAAAAGAGCAGCAGGTACCGATTGCTACAAAGACAGTGCACAGACGGCAGTATCGCACCAACAGGGATTCCTTGCTCCCCATTCATGATTTGATTCGCCAGTTGGAGAATCAGGGAGTGATCAGTAAAACTCACTCACCTTTTAACAGCTCCATATGGCCAGTGCGTAAAGCCAGTGGAGAATGGAGGCTGACAGTAGACTACCGTGGCCTGAATGAGGTCACACCCCCACTGAGTGCTGCTGTGCTGGAGAGCAAATAATTCAAATTCTTCTATGAGCCAGTTTTGCTATTAAGTGAAGCAAAGTAAAAGGGCCTGCCCAGGAAATTCAGTTCTTAGGTATAAAGTGGCAGGATGGATGTCATCACATCCCAACAGTGATTGACAAAATCACTGCCATGTCTCCACCAACTAGCAAGAAAGAGACACAATCTTTCCTGGGTGCAGTGGGCTTTTGGAGGATGCACATTCCAAACTACAGCCTCATTGTAAGCCCCCTTTATCAGGTGATGCAGAAGAAGAATGATTTTGCATAGGGCCCAGAGCAGCAGCAGGCTTTTGAACAGATTGAACAGGAGATAGCCTGTGCCATGGACCTGGGGCCAGTACGGACTGGACAGGATGTAAAGAACATCCTCTATACTGCTGCTGGAGAGAAAGGTCCCACTTGGAGTTTGTGGCAAAGAGCCTCAGGAGGGACCCAAGGCCGACCCCTGGGATTCTGGAGCTGAGAGTACAAGGGGTCTGAAGAGTGCTACACTCCAACTGAGAAGGAGATCTTAGCCGCGTATGAGGGGGCTCGGGCTGCTTCCGAAGTAGCTGGTACTGAAATGCAGCTCTTTCTGGCACCTCGACTGTCAATGATGAACCGGATGTTGAAAGGGGAGGTTCTCTTCACCCATCATGCTACCGATGCCACCTGGAGCAAGTGGATTGCACTGATTAGACAACAAGCGCGGATGGGGAACCTCAATCGTCCAGGAATTTTAGAAGTGATCATGAACTGGACTGAAGATAAAAAGTTTGGAACATCACCAGGAGAAGAGGTGTCATGTGCTAAAGCGGCCCCACCATACATCGAACTACCAGAAAATGAAAAGAAATATGCTCTTTTCACTGATGGATCATTTCATATTGTAGGGAAGCATCGGAGATGGAAAGCTGCTGTTTGGAGCCCCACACGACAGGTCGCAGAGGCCACTGAAGGTAAAGGAGAATCAAGTCAGTTTGCAGAGGTAAAAGCTGTCCAGCTGACCTTAGATGTGGCTGAACGGGAGAGGTGGCCAATGCTTTATCTTTATACTGACTCATGGATGGTGGCAAATGCCTTATGGGGGTTGTTACAGCAGTGGGAACAAAATAACTGGCAACGGAGGTGTAAACCTATTTGGGCTGCTGAACTGTAGAAAAACATAACTGCTCAAAAAAAAGATATGATTGTAAAGGTGTGTCACGTGGATGCACACTTGCCCAAGAGTCGGGCTATTGCAGAACAACAAAACAACCATCAGGTAGGTCGAGCTGCCAGAATTGAGGTGGCTCAAATAGACTTGGACTGGCAGAACAAGAGTGAATTATTTCAAGCTTGATGGTTCCATGAGACCTCAGGCCATCAAGGAATGGACATAACATATAATTGGGCTAGAGACTGAGGGGTGGACTTAACTATGGATGCTATTGCACTGGTTATTCATGACTGTGAATCATGTGCCATAATTAAACAAGCCAAGAATATGAAGCCTCTCTGGGGGGAAGGCCAAGGCAAAAGTATAAATATGGGGAGGAGTGACAGGTGAATGATGTCACCTTGCCAGGATCTCATAATGATAAGCGTTTTGTGCTTACCATGGTGGAAGCAACCACTGGGTGGCTTGAAACATACGCAGTACCCCATGCTACTGCCAGAAACACAATATTGGGTTGTTAGAAACAAGTCCTATAGAGACATGACACCTCAGAAAGAACTGAGTCTCATAATGGGACACATTTCAAAAATTCCCTTAATAAATACTTGGGCCAAAGTTCATGGCATTGAGTGGATTTATCATATCCCCTACCATGCACCAGCTTCTGGTAAAATTAAAAGATACAATGGGGTGTTGAAAACTATGTTGAAAGCAATGGGTGGTGGAACACTGAAGCACTGGGAAAAGCATTTGCATGTGGTGCAAGGATGCTGTTAAAGTTCATATCCCACATGTGCCCTGTGTCTCATCACAGGATGTGGGGTGTGAGAAGGGCCCAGTCTGAACAAGCAGTCAATCCCAGTGAAACTCTGAACTTCAGATCTCTCAGTTCCAGTGCCCTCCTGTGCACACTCTCCCATAGTTTGATGTTCTTTATGTTCTGCATTGCCCAGAAGTGCACCCAGTGCTCCAGGTGAGGCAGTAGCAATGCAGAGCAAAGAGGGACAAACCTTTCTCCCACCCAGCTGGCAATAAATTGCTTGATGCACTTTAGGGGACTGTTGGCCTTCTTGGCTGGCTGGGCACACTGCTGACTCACTTAAAATTTTATGTTGAGCAGGACCCCCAATCCTTTTCAGTCAGACGTCTCTCATGTGTCCAATATACAGACAGTGTTTATGTCCAGGGTTGCCCATACCCAGGTGCACAATCAGGCACTTGTTCTTGTTATACTTTATGCACTTGGTGCTTAGTACCAACTGGTACCCACTTCTCTGACTTGTCCACATCTCTCTGCAAGTCCTCTCCACCCTAAGTGGAGGCAACAACACCTCCTCATCTGGTCTCATCAGCAAACTTGCTCAGAACATCTTCTAGTCCTGCATGCAAGTCATCTGCATAAACATGAAAGGAAAGTGGCCCTAAAATGGAACCCTGGGGAGCTCTGACAGTGACCATCTACCAGCCCAATGGAACCCACTGACTATAATCCTTTGGGACAGAACTACTGGCCAACTGCTCACCCACCACTGCTGGTGAACCTGAAAGGCAAAATGTCAGCGTGCTGGGTCAAACAGAGAAACACCAATATAGTTACATATAGCTGCATCAATTTATTGCCTGAAAGCCAGACTTTTATAGGAGACAGACAAGGGTGTCCAAAAATCACACACGCTAGTTGGAGGAAAGCTACTGCAATAACAACCCTATAACCCCCCTTCAAAGCCACGAGCCATTCATTCTTTTCCTAGAGATGTCCTTTGTTCTCATGCTGTTTATCCTGCTCCGCAGCTGCTGCTCTGTGAACTCCTTATCTCAATCCATGGCTGCTGCTCTGTAAAATTCTTCTTGTATTACAACACACCACGTTCTGTTTCTGTCTAGCTGTATGCAGGAATTTCTGTCCAGAAGGGTGCTGGAGAAATAGTATCAAAAGCTCTACTGAAATCCTCAAGGATTACATCAACTGCCTTCCCTTGTTCAGCTCAATGGATAAAGGTGTCATAAAAAGACCTGAAATTAAATAGGACCTTCCCCTCTGTATCTTGTGTTGTCTGTGACCTGTCCTTCAGTTGTTTTTCCATAACTCCCACCATCATTTTCTCCATAATTTTACCAAGCACTGTAGTGAGACTGACAGGTCCATAGTTGCCCGTGTCATCTTTCTTGCTCTTCCTTACAATGAGACAACATTTGCCAGCTTCCTGTCAACAGGTATGACCCTAGATTTATTAGATGCCATTGAAATGCGAGCCCAGAGCATGCTAAAGTGTCATCAGTGCAAGAACGTAGATGTGCCATAGCTTTGCAATGCCTTGAAATCCAGACTATGCCACAGATGGAGCAGAGAGGAAGATCTGCCTCTTCTGTTCTGAGCTCATCCTTTTGATAAGCTGAATATCACTACATACTCCATGGGGTCAGGTGCAAAAGACACAATGGGTGCCCTAAGCACGTGGCTGAGGTGGTATTTAGGATGGCCAAGAATACCTCCCTTCTGGCCCTCAGCTGATGCTCCAGAAGGAGGTGTCTATCTCATAGATTTTCCGTCACAGTTTACAAGCACTAGCACAAAACTAGGATCACCCAAGGCACCTTGGGCATCACTGAGAGACTGTGTATGAGTAGTGCAGTCCCTGTGGAATAAAAACCAAGGATTCAGATGAGGGACTCACACACAGACACCTCACTGTGCACATCTGAACTCAGCTAGGTGAACTTGTAGCTCCTGTGGTTCTTTGAAAAACTGATCCCAATTCAGCCCCAGGGTTTCCATATGAGGATGAGATGCCTAACGCTAGAATAAGGATGGGATGGTCTGTTGATAACAGGACAAATGGAAACGGATTTAAATTAAAAAGGGGAGACATAGGTTAGATGTGAGGAACCTATATTTTTACACAGCAACACTGGAAAAAGTTGCCCTCAGAGGCTGTGCATGCCCAATGGATGGGATCCTGGGTTTACTCTGGGTTTACCCTCACGTCAGTCCATGTTTCTACTCATACTTTTGTCTAGGTGAACTCTCACTTTACTCAAGGTTTTACTCGCAGTTTACCATCAGGGAGTGTGATCGGGAGATGGGCTGGTGGAGTGACTTGCTGGCATCCCCGAGGGAAGGCTGCCAGGCAGATACCCCCAGAAAAGTGGTTGACTCCCTGCCCTGTCACAGTCAGACAGACCTGACTGATGAGAAGGGTTGGAAGAGAGTCCCAACTCAACATCACAGGAGCTCCCCCATGCCTGCCTAGCCCTCGACCCCTGATCCATCTAAGCAACAGGTTTGACACTCTGAAATCTGAAGGAGATAAGAATGGGGAGGCAATGGAGGATCTGGCTAGGAGGAAACCTAATGCAAGGCAGTCACTACCAAGCCTTGTGACTTCCTCTGCCATGAAAGAATGAAGGGTGGCCGTGGTGGGTGACTCCCTTCTCAGAGGAATAGAGGGCCCCATTTGCAGACTGGACCCCAGTTGTCAGTAAGTCTGCTGCCTTCTTGGTTTCAGGTCAGGGACATAATGAGGAAACTCCCAATGCTGGTTAGGTCCACTGATTATTTTCCACTACTCATAGTTTAGGTGGGCAGTGATGAAATTTCTTAGATAAGACTACAAACTATAAAAAGAGATTTCAGGAATTTAGGCCATTTAGTTCACAAAGTGGGAGATCAAGTGATTTTTTGTTCTATACCTTCAGTGGCAGTGAGGGACACAGAGCAGGCTTGGAAAGCAAAGCAATGAACAATTGTCTCAGAGGTTGGTACTGAGCCAGAAACTTTGAGTTCTTTGATCACAGGACAGTTTACTTGGCCCATGGTCTGTTATCCATGAATGGAACCCAACTGTCTCAAAGGGGGAAGTGAATCCTAGCATAGACGGTAGCGGGGCTTATCGAAAGAGCTTTAAACTAGCTACGATGGGGGAGTGGACAAAACAGGGCTTACCAGAGATAAGCCTAGGGAAATGCTGTTTGAGCTGGGAGAGAGGCAGATGCCTCAGCTGAAGTGCGTCTACACCAACGCACGCAGCTTGGTCAACAAGCAAGAGGAGCTGGAAGCAACTGTGCATCTGACAAACCATGACCTAGTTGCTATTACTGACCCATGGTGGGACCACTGCCATGACTGGAGTGCTGTGATGGATGGTTACAAGCTCTTCAGAAGGGATAGAGGAGGAAGGAAGGGTGGTGGTGTGGCCCTTTATATTAAAGAGAGTTTTGATGTTGAAGAGCTTGGGCTTCAGAATGAAGTGCATGTTTGTAAGGATCGGGGGAAAGGCCTGTAAGTGTGACATCTTGCTAAAGGTTTCTTATAGACCGCCTAATTGATGGGTGAGGCATTCTATGAGCAGCTTACTGAAGTCGCAAGATTGCCAGCACTCATTTTCTTGGGAGACTACAACTTCTCTGATATATGCTGGGAATATAATAAATAGCAGAGGAATCAGTCCAAGAGGTTTATAGATTGCATGCAAGACAGCTTCCTTACACAGCTGGTATGAAGTCCTACCAGGGGTGGTTCCTTGCTAGACCTGCTCTTCACTAACAGTGAAGGACTGGTAGGAGTTGAGAAGGTTGGGGACTGTCTTGGGCAGAGTGGCCATGAAATGGTAGAATTCTCTATTCTTGGAGATGTCAGAAGGGTGACTAGCAAAACTACTATCCTGAACTTCTAGAGGGCGGACTTTGACCTGTTCAGGACACTTGTAGCACAGGTCCCTTGGGAGTCGCTCCTTATGGGTAAAGGGGTCCAGGAAGCCTGGACACTCCTCAAGATGGAAATCTTAAAGGCACGAGATCAGGCTGTCCCTGAATGCCATAAGGTGAGCCATAGGGGAAGAAGACCAGTGCAGATGAACTGGGAAAAACTATTGAGACTCAGGAAGAAAAAGAGAATCTCCGTCCGCTGGAAGAAGGGGCTGGGTACTTGGGGAGATTACAAGGAAGTTGCTAAGGCATGCAGGGAGGAAGTTAGGAAGGCACATTAATTCCCTGTCCCTTAATCCATGCCCAGAGCTTCTCAGCCATGTCACTGCCAACTGTAAGCTCCATGCAGAGTTCAAGTGGGACACAGAGGGCACAGCCTTCTGCTGGGTGGATGCAAGTGTTGGTGGAACCAGATGGGACAAAGTCCTCCCACCATGCCCTCCTGGGAAAATGGCCACCCCAAGAATGGCAGTCTGCCTCCTCCATGACCCCATCTGAAATGCTCCTGCACTGATTGATTATAGGGCTTTAAACCAGGTCCAAATGGGGAAGGGTGGGGAATTGGATGTGACAGAGAAGGGCTGAGGGATATTGTTGCTGTTGGAGATTGAATGGAAAGCCTCTGAGTTGTTCTATAGGATTGTGTGAGGATTCCTCAGAGAAAGTCTTGTTGCCAATACCCCGTCCTAAATCTTACTGTGTACCCTCTGGGGGTAACCCCAACCTACTGCTGCCCTAAAGTGCCTGTAGACCAGTGCGGGTAGCATGGGAAATAAACGGGACAAATCAAGAGAAAACCACAGAGCTTTTCCTTTCATGCAGGCTGCTGATTCTGAGCAAGGCCCTGAACATCAGTACCACAGTGTAGATGCAAGACCCAGACAGGCTAAATCAAAGCATGCTTCTGGAAGGGGATGCTTTCTGAAGAATCCTTACACTAATGAGAGGACCACAAACATTCACTCAGCGAACTCCAAATCTCTGTGCCTTTGCAGGCCTAGGGTCTTGTTTGGTTCACAGAGACACGGTGGGTTGATTCTCAGCTCTGTACTGTAGCAAATGGGGTACAGATTCTGCATGACGGATGGGCAAGGAAGAAGAGAAAAGGCTGCTGCCATCCATGAGAGGGCACTGAGCTCTGCCTGGGGATGGCAGAGGAGCCAGCTGAGAACTGATGGAAAGGGCTCAGAGAGGAGAGCGGCAGATTCTGTTCCTTGCTTCCTGATCAGGAAGAACAAGAAGAGGGGACAGGCAGGAATCTGAGTTACAGCTGGGATGGAATTGTTTTCTTCAGACTGTCTGCTGTGGTGCAGTGTTTTGGTTCTAGGAGAAAACCATTGATAACACTCTGATGTTTACAGCTGCTGCTAAGCAGTGTTGTACAGAGCCAAGGCCATGGTCAGTGGAGGGCACATGGAGCTGGGAGGGAACAGAGTGAGGACAGCTGACTGATAGTGGCCAAAGGGACGTTCTCTATCAGCTGACAGCAAGCAGAAATTGTATTGAAAGGGGTGGGAGTTCATCTCAGTCTCTTCACTGCTCAGGGCCCAGCTGAGCATCAGTCTGGTGGTGCTGAGCAAGTGCTTGTGCATCAGTTGTTACATACGATTCTATATCAACGGATATATAGTGATTACTATTACTCCTCTCCTTTTATCTCTCTTAGTAAACTGCTTTGTTACAACCCAGAAGTTGTACTCTTTTTCCCAGTTCTCATCCCCATCCCACTGGGAATGGGGCAGTGCACAAAGCACTGTGAGCTGCTGAGCCACATGTTGGGTTCAACAACCACAGTCATTTTGGTGCCTGATGTGAGGCTCCAAGGGTTGTGGTAACAGCACATCTGTCCAGAGTGGACAGGGCTTTGTGGGAGTTGGAGATGTGCAGGCCATGGTGCTGATAGTTTCCCTATTTGTGAAGCTTGCTGAGTCTTCTCATGAAGCTGCATTTCACAGCTCCTTGCTTGCTGCTTGTTTTCCCTGCTGCATCATTTGTCAACTCTGGATGCTGGATTAGGGTATTTATTTTGCTATGCTGTTTGACCTTGGTTTGTACCACGATAAAATTGGCAAAGTGAAGTTTTGTGCACATTCAGCTCTTTGGACATCTTTGGGTTTTGGAAGTAATATTGTTGGTATGATTAGGAATTACACATTTTACACTGTCGTCTCTGTGAGACCAGGGGTATTCAAGGAGAGACTGGATATTGTGTTGAGGGACATGGTTAAGTGGGAGCTATAGGTAATAGGTGAACGGTTGGATTGGATGATCTTTCAGGCCTTTCCAGCCTTGGTGATTCTATGATTCTAGGATTGAGGTTAAACAATTATTCAGGAATATCAGTGAGAGATCTGCCCCAAGGTGAGAAGGCTCTGCATGGCAGGGGGTGTGGGACAGTCTGGGCAGCTGCCTGGAGTGGTGGGCACCCCCAGGGCTTTGGAACTTCATCTCCGAGCAACTGCAGGATCCTGAGAAACTGGTAGAATATTGGAGACAGGTCTGCTGTGGCACTGGTAATCCTAAAAAGGCCCAAATGACTGCAGTGTGCCAGGGCCTGGCCCACACCTACTGAGCTGTGTTCAACACTATTCAGCATCTTCAAGGGGAAGAGAGCTGGATCTGCTGACATTGCTGCAGCCTCTGCAACTCCTGGCACAGTCCCTGCAATAGCTCCAAGTTTTTGCTACACATCCTGCAGTTGCTCCAAGCTCTGGACAGATCCCACTGTCACTCCACCCCTCATAAGGAGCTCTGCGGTCACTTATGCTACAGGTCCTGTAGCTGTTCCAAGTATTGAGATAAGAAAATTAAGCAAACCACTGAGTGCTGCTGTAGAGACGACGGGACTGCTGTGAGACACACAAGACCTTCAGGCCTGTAGAAATGAGAGGACTCGAATCCTCTGTGCACTGTATCAGTGTAAAGAGAGGAGGAATGAAAAGAACTAGTTGTGCTTCTATCTGTGGCTGTACCTTCCCCAAATCCAGACAAAGTTGGATAAGAGAAGAGCTAAGGAAAAGCGTATTTTGAATGCTATTTATTTATCTCTTAACCTATTCGGGGAATCTGGTTCCATGTTTACATGAGCTCTTGGAGTGAGAAAATGGATAGTAGGTGTGAAAGAAGTGAAACAAATTTTTATTTATAAGTTCAATAACATTTTTTTGCACGTTGCTATATCTCACATAATCAATCAATCAATCAAAGATGCATAAAAGATGAAGAACCATCACTGGGAATCATGCGATGAAGATGTGCACTTTATTGAAGCGGGAATAGTGAGTATTGCAACACCTTCCTGAGAGCGTGCTTGATCTCCCTGTTCCTCATGCTGTAGATAATAGGGTTCAGTGTTGGAGGAACCACTGAGTACAGAAGTGCCACTGTCAGATCCAGGAGTGGGGAGGGAATGGAGGGGGGCTTCAGGTAGGCAAAAGCACCAGTGCTGAGAAACAGGGAGACCACGGCCAGGTGAGGGAGACACGTGGAGAAGGCTTTGCGCCGTCCCTGCTCAGAGGGCATCCTCAGCACAGCCACGAAGATCTGCACATAGGACACAACTATGAAAACATAGCAGCCTACGTCTAAACTGATAGTAAAAATGAGAAACACAACTTCCCTGAGATTTGATTCTGAGCAGGAGAGCTTGAGGATCTGGGGAATTTCACAGAAAAACTGGTTGACAACATTGCCTTGGCAGAGAGGCAGTGAAAACGTACTGGCAGTGTGCAGCAGGGAATTGAGAACCCCAGTGCCCCAGGCAGCTGCTGCCATGGTGGCACAAGCTCTGCTGTCCATCAAGGTCCCGTAGTGCAGGGGCTTGCAGATGGCAACATAGCGGTCATAGGACATGATGGTGAGAAGGGAATACTCTGCTGACATGAAGAAGGTAAAGAAAAAGAGCTGTGCAGCACATCCTGTGTAGGAGATGGCCCTGTTGTCCCAGAGGGCGTTGGGCATGGCTTTGGGGAGAGTGGTGGAGATGCTGCCCAGGTTGAGGAGGGCCAGGTTGAGGAGGAAGAAGTACATGGGGGTGTGCAGGCGGCGGTCGCAGGCTACGGCTGTGCTGATGAGGCCGTTGCCCAGGAGGGCAGCCAGGTAGATGCCCAGGAAGAGCCAGAAGTGCAGGAGCTGCAGCTGCCGCGTGTCTGCCAACGGCAGCAGGAGGAACTCACTGATGGAGCTGCTGTTGGGCATCTGCTGTTGTTGGGCTTGGAGTCCTGCTCAGAGTGCAGAAGATAATGACAAGTCCAGACCATTCTCAGACACACTCCTCCTGCTATACTATGAAATGTTTTAATTCTCCTACAACAGTGTACATTTAGCACCATTACTTGCATTTAATTTCATGTAGATCAGCATTCCTTAAGCAGAAGCAGCATATGGAGCTCTAACCTTCCTCTTATTTTCTTATCCCTTCTCCCTGGATATTTTCATCTGTTTCATGTCTCATATCTTTACCCCAAGTGCTCTTAGAGCCCCCTACCCGAGCTTCTGTGGCATTCAGTTTCAGTTAGAAAATGCTGCCTGTTTGTAGGATAAGTGAATTATTCATGCCTACAGAAAATGAAGATAATTCCATCCTTCGAGAAAGGGGAGACTGAAAGCACATCATGTGTGAGTGTTCACAAAACAAGCAATTGATTGATGAAAAATTCTCAGAACTCTTATTGCCCCTTTTAGATTTCTGACTCCAAACCTCTTTGCCTCAGAACAGGAAATGGAAACCCCCTGCCTTGGCTCTCCTCTTGCAAAGTGCCCTCAGAAACATTCCGTTGTGCAGTGGAGCTGTGATCCCCTGCCCCAGGCAGCAGCTGTGGCAGCACAAACCCTGCCGGGGGCTCCTTACCCCACACGTCTCCCCGCAGCGCCCTGGGCAGCTCCCCGGGCAGGCTGAGTGCTGAGCCTGGCAGGCGGCAGAGTCCCATACCCGGCACACAGCCCCTGGGGCACAGCAGGGACCCTGCTCTGCAGGACAGCCCTGGGCACCCGTCTCAGCTGGAGCAGAAAGCTTTTTCCACAGTAAAGAAACATGCAGTGCCTGCAGTCAGATCTCCTATGGGATGTCCCAGTTATAGTTACCCCTTAATTAAAAGCAGCTCATGGTCAGCTGTGAGACTTACCTTGTCATGGTCTGTGAGCAATGCTCCTGCAGTGAGTTCACAGCCCGCTCACACCACACACATCCTGCAAGCTCTCTCCAATTTCTCTCCTCTCCTTCTGTCACCTGCAGGCTGTGCTGTGCACGAGATCTGCTCCTGGGCACAGCTGTCTCTCTGCAGCTCTGCCCACTTTTATGAGCTCCCTGTGTCCCAGGAACCTGGACAAGCAAGCAGCAGATTATGTCATTTTTATCCTTCCCACTCATTTCCCCTGACATGTCCCTGGGTCCTCATGGCCAACAGCTCCTGAAAGACAACAGCATCATGACTGTGCTTTGAAATCCACTCAATTAACCACCACATGTCCAGTGGTCAGTGACTGATTGGAGACATATGGGGAGTGCTCCCAGAGATCGTTTGATGAAACAATAAGGGCAACCAGACAAGGAAGGCGAGGTTTGGACTTTCCCTGTGCAGGGCAGTGATCCAGCTGAGGCAGCGCAGGAGTCTCATCCCTTGACAGAAATCCTGGAGCTGAAATGGGATTCGGCTCCCCACAGAACCACAGGAGCTGGGATTTCTCTGGTTCAGTTCAGAAGTGCACAAGGAGTTGCCTGCATGTGAGCTCCTGCTCTGAGTCCTCGGTCCTTCAGCTGGGAGGCAGCAGCTCACACACAGACACTGGGTGATGCCCAAGGTGCCTGGGCTGCTCCTGATGTTTGCAAGTGCTTGTAAACCGTGTGGGAAATCCCTGAGATAGACACCTCCTTCCTGGGCATCAGCCGAGGGCCAGAGAGGGGATAGCACCGGCTGTCCGGTGAATTCACTCACAGCTACAAGAGCAGCACAGGGCCTTCAGGAAAGCCATGCCCATGGTGTGTCCGTGCTGCTACGTCACCTCCAAGACCCACGATCGGTCTAATGTTTGTGTGCCACCTTCTGCACACTGATTCTATAGATGAGCTATCCAGTCAGGCAATGTCCAGTGATGCTTTTCAATTAGGATATTTACTTCTGTGCTTTTGCACTAATGCAAACACCAACACACAAGAAGCTAGAAATCTTGGTAGAGCTGCAGGCCTGAGCTCCTGTTTGGACCATGGGGACACAGTTTAATGGTTTCCACAACTGCACTGTAGCACAAGGGGGATACCGAGTCTTTAGGATGGATGGGCGAGGAGACAAAGAAGGGCGACTGCCCTCTGTGAGAGTGCACTGAGCTCTGCCTGGGGATGGAAGAGCAGACAGGTCAGAGCTAATGGAAATGGCAAACAGAGGAGACCATCAGTGTCTTTTCCTGTCTTCCTGATCAGGGAGAGTAAATGGAAGGTGCCCTCTGCAGACAGATGGGAATCTGATGTTGTCTGTCCCTTGTCCCATTTGGTGGCCTTTGTCACTCCATTATCTGTGGCAGGGACAGCACAGCAGGGCATGTGGCATCCAGCAGATCCATGGAGAGCACAGATGGCAGCTTCTTGACCAAGCAGTGGAGGAACCAAAGAGGAGAGGTGCTCTGCTGGATCTCATACTCTCCGGCATGGAAGGACTTGTGGGAACTGTGAAGGTGAAAGGGGCATCAGGCCATGTGCAAGATGCAAATGTATCTCTTTTAATTTATTTATTTATTTTGAGGCTGTAAGCTTAATAGTTGATCATAAATGTCAATAAAACTGAAACAAATAATTGAAGACAAAGATGGAAATCAATGAAAATGTGTTAACCCTTCTCAACATGAAAAATTCTCATGAGTCTTGTTCCATTTTAAGTTGTAAATATGAATCTTTGAGGTGATTTGATGTCTTTTTTTTTCTTTTACTGAAACTACAATGTTTTCCAGAACTGTGTTCGCTGGACACAAATGCCTTCAGGTTCAGAGACACAGACAGCGGTGCCAGTGCCAATGCCCTGTGACTGTAGCCTGGTGCCCAGCACTACTCTTCCCTGCTGCCTATTTGATGTGCCTCATCCTCCAATTTTTTTCAGCTCTCCTAAAGAAATGGCCATGGTTAAGGGCATGTTTTCAGCAGGCCATTTGGGCACACACTACTCCCACTGCCCTCCAGATTTCTCCATCCCTTGCTCTTTGTTCAGTCAGATACCTCCCAATTATCTGTCTGATTTCTGACTTTCAGGGGGATTACTGGAATTTGTTCCATCTCCCCAAAGTCTGATGGAATGTGTTGTCAACTCCTTCACTGTGATTTGATCTATCCCTTCCTATCTATTCTTTTCCTTTTTCTTCTTATACTTTTTCTTTTTCTCAATCACTGTCTCTTTTTTATTAAGGCACGAAGTCTGAAAGATGTTCATTAATGTCAGTAAAAGTGAAAAACAGAGTTGGAGACAAAGATATAAATCAATGAGAATGTGTTAACCCATCTCAATGTGTGAAATACTCACAAGTCCTGATCAGTTTTAAGTTGATACCTCTCAACTACCTGGCTGATCTATCCCAGGAAGATTACTGGAATTTGCTCCATCTCTCAGAGTCTGATGGCCTCTGTTGTCAACTACTTCACTGTGATTCAATCTATCCTATCCTACCTCAGAATAAATCATTTCTTTTAAAAATATTCCATATGAAAGACAAACTTCAATAGATGCCGCTTGAACATGGCATGCAGTTGATCACTGTGTTTTACTGTTCATTCAGTTGCATCACCTTTCTTTCCATTTGCTGGCCAGATAAAAAAGAGAAATCTTTCCTTTTCCATGTGTAGCTGGTTCTCTGAGGAAAGCCAGTGGGAGTTGGTGCAAAGCAGTTTTAACACTGAGCGGATGAATGCAGAGGAGAAGAGTGATGTGAAGAAAAGTGATGCAAGTCCCATAGGTCCATTGTGAGCAGAAATTGGGTGGGGAGGTTGAGAAGGACCTTTGTCAACACAGTAACAGTACAGAACTCATTGGGACATCCTGGATTGGTATCAGTTGCACAGTGCTGCTTTAATGTCTTCTTTAAACCCAACTATAAATAAATAGACAATAAATTTATACTGGATTCTTTAAGCTCTCTCCAGATATCCCTCCTTTTTGCTGAACAAGTTCTGATAACCTGAAGAAGATAACAAGATGGCATAAGGCACAGGAGATTCTTTAGGTTATAATGGGCCCCAGGGTGCATTTGATGCTGAGTTCATCAGCCTCTAGTGCAGAGAGAAGTTTGCACAAAGTGCTCAACAAGACAAAGTCGGAAGTAACAGTGAAGTTTCTTGGAGTATTAATGGGCCCACTGAGGGCCATTACCAAGTAAGCTTCCCAAGGGACTTGTTAGAGAAGATAACTGGAAGCCATGACTACAGGCAGGCAAAGGCACTGGCATGCTAAGAAACCTCTCCTTTGCCTTACGAAGCAGACAGGTCAAGCCCTGATTGCAAGACCAGTGGTAGAGAGATCCTGTCTCTCATGTTGGCTCCTGGCATTTCCTGGGGCAATGGGTTGGAGGTCCGTATGATGTTAAATGAAAGACATGGGGACAGAAGATCCCAGGCTCTACATGTGGTGCAAGGACGCTGTGAGGTTCATGTCCCATATGAGACCTATGTTTCATTGCAGGATGTGAGAAGGGATGTGAGAAGGGCCCAGTCTGAACAAGCAGTCAATCCCTGTGAAACTCTGAACTTCAGATCTCTCAGTTCCAGTGCCCTCGTTTGCACATTCTCCCAGAGTTTGAAGTCCTTTATGTTCTGCGGTGCACAATCAGGCACTTGTTCTTGTTATACGTTATGCACTTGGTGCTTAGTACCAACTGGTACCCACTTCTCTGACTTGTCCACATCTCTCTGCAAGTCCTCTCCACCCTCAGTGGAGGCAACAGCACCTCCTCATCTGGTCTCATCAGCAAACTTGCTCAGAACGTCTTCTAGTCCTGCATTCAAGTCATCTGCATAAACATGAAAGGAAAGTGGCCCCAAAATGGAACCCTGGGGACCCCGACAGTGACCATCTACCAGCCTGATGGAAAAAACTGACTATAATCCTTTGGGACTGACCTACTGGCCAACTGCTCACCCACCACATTGTGTTTCTGTCTAGCCATATGCAGAACATTCTGTCCAGAAGGTTGTTGTGAGAAACAGTATCAAAATCTCCACTGAAATCCTCAAGGATTACATCAACTGGCTTCCCTTGGTCAACTAAACGGATAACTGTGTCACAGAATGAGCTTAAATTAAACAGGACCTTCGCCTCACAAACTTGTGTTGGCTGCAACCAATGACAGAATTGTCCTTCAGCTGTTTTTCCATAACTCCCACCATCATTTTCTCCATAATTTTACCAGGCTCTGGACTGACAGGTCCATAATTGCCCATGTCATCTTTCTTGCTCTTCCTTACAATGAGACAACATTTGCCAGCTTCCTGTCAGCTGGCATGACCCTAGACTTCTTTAGATGCAATTGAAATGACAGCCCAGAGCATACTAAGGCGTCATCATTGAAAGAAAGTAGATGTGCCATAGCTTTGCAATGTCTTGAACTCCAGAGTATGCCACAAATGGAGCAGAGGGGAAGATTTGCCTCTTCTGTAGTGAACTCATTCATTTGGTAAGCAGAATAACACTACCTGATACATGAGGACTGTGTCTCTGCTCTGCTCTGCTCAGCTCACAGGGCAGAGGTTCAGGGTGTTGCTCTCATGTCAGTGCAGGTAAACTCACTTTAACCTTTTTTCTTCTGTAAATGCTTCCTCTGTTTGTATGCTCAGATACACTTCCACATTCCCTCAAGTACACTTCCATATATCATTAACAATTACACTTTCTTATACCATCAAAACAGTTTGTCAAAACGTACAGTTCTTCAGTTCACATAAACTCCCTTAATACAGTCTGTATTCTTCAGTTATAAACACTGTGCCACAGAACCAGCACTGATTGAACCACCTCCCTCACACACTTCCTCGCAAGCAGTACATAGTATTACATAAATGGGTTGACATTCATTGGTCGGGTGGAATGTACACCTCTCCTCAGGACAATCTTACTAATCTACAGAGTACAAACTCCCGTCTTCTTACATACAAGCAGAAAGTACATATGAGTGGACAGACAACACAGTCTTTCACTTTGTCCGTGTCTGGCCATTTCCCTCACAGGAGGAAGGAAACATGGATCGGGACTCGGCACTCACCCTGCAGCTGTTCTGTGTCTCACTCACACCACACTCACTCTGACATTTAGATCAAAAACCATGGTTTATTCATACTACACAATGCTGACAACGTTTTCTAGCTGTGTGACCACCCTCAGCAAGTTTGCTGATGACACGAAGTTGGGAGGATTGGCTGACATGCCTGAAGGCTGTGCTGCCATTCAGCGAGACCTGGACAGGCTGGAGAGCTGGGCAGTAAGACACCGGATGAGGTTTAACAAAAGCAAGTGTAGAGTCTTGCACCTGGGTAGAAATAATTGCATGCACCAGTACAGGCTGGGGGAAGACCTGCTGGAGAGGAGCTCTGCTGAGAGGGATCTGGGCGTCCTGGTGGATGACAGATTGACCATGAGCCAGCAGTGTGCCCTTGTAGCCAAAAAAGCCAATGGCATCCTGGGGTGCATTAAAAAGAGCGTGTCCAGCAGGTCGAAGGAGGTGATCCTCCCCCTCTACTCTGCCCTGGTGAGGCCTCATCTGGAATATTGTGTCCAGTTCTGGGCTCCCCAGTACAAAAAAGACAGGGATCTCTTGGAAAGAGTCCAGTGGAGGACCACAAAGATGGTGAAGGGCCTGGAGCATCTCCCCTATGAGGAGAGACTTAGGGAACTGGGTCTGTTTAGCCTTGAGAAAAGAAGGCTGAGAGGGGACCTGATCCAGGTCTATAAATATTTGAGGTGTGGGGGGCAAAGAGGTGAGGCCAGACTCTTTTCAGCAGTGTGTGGAGGAGGGACAATGGGAAACAGACAGAAACTGCACCATAGGAAATTCTGCACTAATGTGTGCAATAACTTCTTTATGGTGAGAGTGACAGAGCACTGGAACAGGCTGCCTAGGGTGGTTGTGGAATCTCCTTCTCTGGAGATATTCAAGACCTGCCTGGATGCTGAGCTGTGCAACGTGGTGTAGGGAACCTGCTTTGGCAGGGGGACTGGACTCAGTGGTCTCTGGAGGTCCCTTCCAACCCCTACAATTCTGTGATTCTGTGAATATCATGGAGTTGTTTGGATGGGGAAAGACTACCCCTTTGAATGACCTTTTGTCAGGGCATGTCCTGGGATTCCTAGGATCCTCAAAATGCAGCACTGCTTCTGTCACTGAAAAATGGGGCCCTGTGTGGGACGGAGGGAGGGTCCATGAGTCCCTGGCCCACCTGACTGAGTATTTCCATGGTCTTAGCAAAGACATACTTACAACTTGAGAATGACAGTTAGCTGTGTTCATGGTGGCATGGCCACTTTTAATGGCCTTGAACTGTCTGAACATAACTGAAGAGGCTCAGGCTGATGCAAATCAGCTATTGAATGATAGTGTTGAAAAATTGGAAAGACAGGTGGCAGTTTTGATGGGAAAAAACCTAATTCAATCATTCTCCTATGGAAGATCAGTAACAACTGTCTGGAGGACCATGGGGGCCCTGTACAAGGGAATCTGTATAAAATGGACTCTGTAAATGAAGGCACTAAAAGGTCAGATTTTGAGGTTCCATTTGGACTAGATCTATTTGAGATCTGACTGATTGTAACCCAAAAATGAAAAAAAAAAAAAAAAAAAATGCAGGATAGGCTGGTGGGAGTGCCCTGACCAGTGTCCACCCCCCAAACCCTGCTGCCCATAATACAGCAGCTGAACTGATGGATATAGTACAGTGGTTTAGACAGAAACCAAGAGAGCATGCCAGCATAGCTGCTTTGGTTATGGGACATGGAGGCAGAAAGTGCTATGGTGAATGGACTGGAAATTTCAAAACTGACATCCATTACTACTAACCCTGCCCTCAGGCAAAGACTTTATGCTCTTGTCTGGAGGGCTTATCGCAATAAAGATTGGCGGATTTGCTGCGTAGACCGGTCAGAACTCAGATCTGCGTTGTGCTTCCTGCGGCACCAAACGCCCAACAGTGGCAGTTCCGCTTATTGGCCAGCAGGTGGCAGCAGAGACCACGGAAAGAACGTCTGCGGGACAGACCCTGGGGATCCGTTCTTTTGATTATAGGGGAAGAACACAAAGATGGAAGAGGAGGGAAGGGGGAAAAAAAAAAGAAAAAAAAAAATCAAACCACAGCAAACAAATAAAAACTTCTCCAAACGTAGCAAACGTGAATGTCTGTCAATAAATTAATGAGTAATTAAATTGATATCCCTTTCCCGCCCCCCCCCCCCCCCCCCCCCTCCCAACTTCTGAGATGAAAAAAAACCACTTCTTTTAGAAGAAAACAGAGTAGTAACAACTTCTGTACCTACATTCACCACTCTGAGATCCTGTCTGGGTCTCCCAAGGCTTGTAAATAACCACTGGGTCGGTTCTGATGTCGCGTGATTTGTTGTCAGTTCTCTCATGGTTCTCCGGTCAGTTCTCCGGTGCCAGGATCTGCCACAGGGCATTCTGACCACGGGCATCATGTTTCTACGCTGCCGCCTGCATTTAACAGGCAATGGGACTGCCCAGCATGTGCAAGGCAGCACCTCTTTCACACCACCAGAATGTTTAAGGCTGTTGGGATTGTTGTTAGTGTCCCATTAACACTGAGGCTAGAGATACCCTTAGGATTGACATTACTGTTAGCATTACTTTGATGGTGCCCTATCTGGGTCATTTCCAGGGGATGTCAGGAGTAAGGCACAGTGTCAGGAGAAAAAGAACAGACTCTGTTACTTTATAAACGTGATAATAGAGAGAGTTCATTGGAAAAAATACAACTCTTAAATAATGCAAAGCATGCTTCTGATTGGATGCAGGCATCATCTGGGCTCTGATTAATATTACTCTTAAGGTAAAGATTATTGTTACCATAATGATTTTTTTTTTGGATTATGATCAGGGTTAAGGTTCCTTTTGCTACAAACTTCTAGCATCATTTTTGTTGTTGCATTTGGAGTTAGGGACGATTTTAGAATCAGGGTAAGGGTTAGGATTAGAGTTACATTGCTGGTTAATGCTGTTATCTTTACAGCTCCTGTGAGGGTTGGGGTCTGGGTCAGGTGTTTAAAAATGAAATGAAAAAAGAATTAAAAAAATATATTGAAAGCTTCAGATTTCCTTAATCTTTGTGGGAATCATATAATGTGCAACTCAGATCTACCTCTTCGTGCAGTGACTGCTTGTAAATTTGCTGGAGCCTAATATAATATGGCCTTGTGCTTTCCACTAACTCACCTTCATTTCATTTTCATTACATTTGCTTGGTAGTCAGATTTTGGTGTGTGGATATTTTAAAACAATCTAACTGACATTAGCAAAAAATTAAAAATAAAATTAAAAAAAATGCACAACAGCATCGTATCAATTTTTATAGATAAGATAAAGAAGAGCAGTTTCCCTTAGTTTTCTGTGCCTCTTTACTTTCTTACCCTCTCCCCTTGTGTGAGAAACTCTCAAAGTCAAAGATTTCTAGTTAGGCAAAGATGGCAGCGATAGCAGCAGTGCTTATTCATTATTGCAATACTGCGCGCACATCCCCTATTGGCAAGGGAGAAACTGCACACCAGTCAGTGAAATCAATTCTGTTCTGTGCCCTAAACCCACTGCAGGTGATGCTCTCATGGCTCTCATTGGTTGAGCATCTCAGGCTCACAGACTCCTCGAGACTGTGGCTAGGATTCATTTCCATAGAAGGTCAATTACCAACCTCTTGTTTTTAGGTCTGCCTTGTACTTTTCTGCGGACAGAGAAGGGCAATGTTTCCAAAAGTCAGTACATTCATTCTGTCCTGTGCTGGGCTCTACCCACCCTGTATTTATCTTGTGCTTGTCTCAATTCTCCCCATGTCAGAATGCCCCCAGTCTGAACTTAATTCTGTTCAGCAACTTTCTTGGTGGAAAAACTACTTATACAGCTGTTTTACAAGAGGGTTATACATTCAGTTAGGGCCTACACTATGTACTGAAAATACTGGAAACTTCCACTGCAAAAACACAATCTACCTCTCCCATCTGTGCAGCCTTGCAGACCCAGAGCATGCCAGGTTATTTCTGCTTTCATAGCATTTGCATGCTGTAGGGTGAGCACAAGGTTCTGCTGCTTGATTCTTCTGCAAGAGCTGCCTACCGGCAAATGGTTGCAGGGATGGAGGATGTGACAGAAAGCATTTGTCTCCACAAGAGCAGAGTTACATTCAGTGCAGAGTGTGAGAGTCAGGTTGGTGTGGAAAAGCACTGACACGCTGGGGATGATGCAGTGCTCACATGTCTAACACTCACAGACATTACTGTCAGAAGGATGGTGCTGTGTTGTGCTTCTACCTTTGGCAGCCCCTGGAGAAATGCTATGGCACACAGAACACCTTTGTATTGCACTGACTGCTGCCATGCAGCATGGATTTAACACACCAAATCCAGAGGAGCATGACTGCATCTAACTGCCCTGAGAAAAACTACTGTAGCTGAAGAGATGAGGAGGCAGCTGCTCATCTGCAGAACAAGCAGTACTGCCAGACATTGGGCCAGGTGAGCACCTCCTGCTGCAGCGTGATGATGACAGGGCTGGAGATGATCTGCAAAGCCAGCTTAAAAGTGGGAGACGTGAGTCAACATGGCAGGAGGACAGAGGTGTTAGGGAGCAGCCAAGGCATCAAAGAGTATCAGAAGGCTTTGAAAAGTATCACAAAGTGACAGCCAGGAAGACTGGGATATATCATGAGCAGCAACCTGGATGCTAGAGATTATTTGCTCCCATACAAAATGGTAGAGATCTTGCTGCAGACATCCCAAAGCCAGGCAAAATGGGAACCCAGAGCTCTGCCTGCACGAACCCCACAGCCATAGCATTGCAAGCTGAGCTGCCTTGCTGTTTGTTGCATTCATCCCAATCCCTGTGATTGAAGACTCAGAATGCAGTCGAGGCGATGACTGAGCATGAGAGTGACTTTATTCAATAAAAGACAGGAGGGCTTGAGAGGTCAAGGGTGAAGATGGGACTCCTCTTGTCAAGATGAGAGTGGCTCAGAGCTGGTGCTGCTGCCCGGTGCCTGGGACTGGCAGCCTGACTCTAAGTCCCCATCTAAGATGCTCAGCTTCACCTCACTGATGCTGCCCTGCTCCTGCATGGTGGTGCTGCTGCTGGGACACTCGGGCTGTGCTTGGGATGGGCAGCACTGCAAAGGCGCTGGGTCACAATCCAGGCAGGTGACTGCTGTGTCTGGCAGGCTCAGGTCACGAGCTTCAGCAGAGCCAGGAGATATGAGAGCATGAACGTGGATGAGCCCCTTGTGTCCATCACTGTTACCATGTGGAAGGCTGTCATCCGAATTGCAGCGATTCATGCTTAATAAGAACTCTCCATTGATGGAAAGACACTGCTTGGTTTGGATCTTTGGGGTTGACAAGGGCTCGAATCACCTAGGAAGGCATAGAAACACAAGGGTTAGTTTCAAACATTTGCAAGTTGAATCATGAAAGGTTGTTGATACTTGGTAATAGAGTGGCGGCAGGAAGAAGCAAGTAGGCTTGAAGCAGCATAGCCACTGTCTTGAAAGTGATCCTCATTCAGGTCCAGCTCGTGTGTTGTTTCACTGTAATCTGCTTCTTTGGGTCTACCTAGTGGGCAGCAACACTCGAGCTGTTACTGATATCATTGAAAAGAACTGGAGACAATTGTTCTATTCCTAAGAGCTTCAAGGTGCCTAGAAGCACAAATAGAAACCAGCAGTATTTCATCACTTCACCAAAAGGAAGGTCAAACACCTGAGCTGTGAAGAGCAGTTACAGAACCTATGCATAAGATCACACCAGACATACTTTGTTCTAACAACAGTTATGGCACATAGTCCATTTCCTTCAATATTCCCAAAATGAAATGATGTGGAGCATTACAGGGAAAGAAACACTGCACACAGACACTATGACCCTGATTAGACTCAAGCAGCAGACTTAAAACAAGTCAGAGTTTTTGATTCCAGGATATTTCAGGACCTATCGTGTGAAATTCAGTTACACAACAGTGCCTAGGTGCCTGCGTTTCAAGCAACTTTCAGATCACAGCCATGTAAAATAAAAACAAATTCAGTGCAGAAATAGCAAGCCTGTACCTTAATACTCATGAGATTATCCATTTTTTACTGCATTCTGACTAAGTTCTAAAACTTGCTCATCCCAGTTCACTTCAACAAGTTCCACCAGTTCAAGCAATGCAGTTCTGAGATCCGGTGTATGTTAGGCAGATAGAATTGAACAGTGCAGAAATAATCTCTGACAGCTTTAAGAGCTCTGTTCTGCTTACAAACTCTCAGTCCAAAACTATTCACAGTTTTAAGGAAATGAACACCTGAAGCAGTTGGATCATCTGCCATTTGCCGCATTCTGCTTCTTGGCATCATGATTAGCACAAAGGGTTTTCTGCTGTCCTGCAGAGATGGACAAAGTCCTGCTTACAAATGGACCAGGTTTCAGTGTACAGCAGAGTTTGTACCAGACTAACAAGCCACGTCATTCAATTCATGTGCTCAGGTTGTTATGCACTCCGAAAGGAAACAGAACTAACTGCTGGATTCTGAAGGCAATCTGTGGGGTCCTACATTACCTCCTGATTCTGGAAGAGGAAATTCTAATAGCAAATGCAGAACTTTGATCTTTGTAGACATGAGAAGAGCTGGCATTTAGGAACATTCATTTCAGGGAAATCAAATGATGTGTCTGTATTTTTTACTACAGATAGTATAGGGAGCAGCCAGTTGAAGAACCAGATACAAAAAAATCCAGCCCATTGGCAGGAAAATACTTCTCCTTAAATTCTGTATGCTATCATGGTACAGAATTAGGCTACAGTGCCACATAGGCCAACCAAGCGTAGAACCAAATCCACAAAATACTGGTAGACAAAGCAGCAAAAACAGGGACAATATTCAGCAGACTGTGCTGTGGCCTTTCTACCCACAGCTCAGCATGTTCTGCCATCCGAAAAGCAAGGCCTCTTGTCAAGCTCAGCTATTTCCCTTCTCAGTGTATTCTAGCACCACTGATACCCACTGGTATCCTCCTGTAGAGTGCCATCATATTGTCATCATCCAAAGGAAAAACCCACACAGCAGAGCATACAGCAGTACACCCATGCTCCAAATATCCGCCTGAAAAACAAAAAGACAAGCTTACAAACCTGAAGCACCTCAAATGGCTTCCTGACAGACTGGATTGTCTGCCCTTGCCAAAGCCCACATATAGCCCATGAAAAGCTGGCTCTTTCCCTCAGGAAATAAAACCTTATCGTCCCAGAGAAAGCATATAACCCTCATTCAATTGCCCTTTCACTCAGCTTAGAGCACTACTAAAACCAGCATCTTCACCTTAGCTCATCACACTGCTGCACTTCCTTTTACAAGGATTTCACTGGCAAAAATGAAATCAAAGCCGTCACAAGGGATTTAGCACAGTTACGTGTTACTGGCTACGAGAGCTGTCAGCACAGTCACCTGTCTGGCTTTGCTGCTGTTCGGTTCTCTTTATGTAGAGGCACAACAAGGTTCAGACACAGTGCAGTTCTCACTTTGACTGTAAAGAAAAAGGAGGCTTGAAAAGCAGCGTGTGGAAAACAAAGAAACAAGAATTAGAACAACAGTGGGGCCATGGCACTTGTAGGAATTGCTCCGCCTTTAACAGCAATTCAAGAAGGATGAGGGCATCCCAAACCAGACCAGTTTGGACAGATTAACAACTGCAAGTAGTGGGTTCCAAAATTCCAGACATGAAATCAAAGCTGGAAAAACTCTTCACATTTTCATCTCTCAATTTTTAGTTCATTGTGCATTACAACGGAAACAATTCTTCACATACAACTTGGAAGCTAAAGACAAGTCTGACAAAACAGACTGCACAGAAATGATGGATAATTAACAGAGCAAATTGCTCTTTCAAACACTTAGTAATAGAAAGAGATCTCTGAAGTTGCTGTTCTGTAGAGCCCCAAAGCAGTCGCTTGAGGCAGTTCAGGATTAGCCAGAGACAAACCAGCCAGCTGTGTGAACTGAGACCAATTGCACTTTTCTAGTCTGTGGCCACTGACAGCTTCTGAGAGCTACCAAGCGATGCAACCTAGCAGAATTCAGAAGGGAAACCAAGAGAGCCTACCTGAGCTCCACTGCCTTTAAATGCTCTGTGGAGAGGGAAGGGAAAGAGGGGAAAACAAACACCGCTCTACATCCCTCTGAGCCAATAGACACTTTGCCCTGGATTAGCTCTGGTGCTGCATAAGCTGGGCTTCCACAGCATGTGTTCAGGCGGTAATCAAGGCCTGCCTGGAATAACACAAAAAATAGAGAGAAACGTTTGCTTTAACAGAGTTTATGTCTTCTGGTCATAACACTTGAGAAGCCTCAGAGGCTTCTTCTCCTGTGCATATTTTCATTCATCTTAGAGTTTGCTTTCATTCAATGTGACCTCTCTAGGCAAATATTGTCTAAGACCATGAGCATCACATAAATGTGCAGATCTCAAGCTGCTCACTTATCTAGTACCCTTCGCATGATGCTTTATTTTCCTCAGCTGATCATCTAGATTGTGTCTGTTGATTGTGCAACAACAGCCTGTTGATCTCGATTACCTGTGAGAGGCTCTAACTTTGGCCAGGAAAAATCATTTGAGGATAAGTAATTATCTGGGACTCAGTAAGTCTTCCCATGCTTTCATAACAGCAGAGATACACACACACACAAACTCGTGGAACCCCACTGCTTTGCACAATCCTGTGCACACTCACGTGTGTCATGCACTGATTTCCCAGCCAGTCCTCATAGGGTCTCTTACTTAGGACGGGAGTGTAGGGGAGCAGCCAGAAGCTGTTTGCATTCCCTGCTGTCTGCTGGGCAGCTTTGCTGGAGATGCTTGGGTTGCTTTGTTTTTCCTTGGGAGGTGGGAAGGAGCTTTGGGTTGGAGGCACATCCCGTGCCAGAGCATCCCAATGGCACGTGTGGGGCACTGATCTGCAGCAGATGAAGGGGAGGAGGTCCCAGCACAGCTCTGCACCATGCTCTGCCACACTGGGCAGCTTGTTCCTGGCTCAGCAGCGTCATCAGACAAGAAGCAGGGAAGGAAATCAAGGATGGGGGGTACCATCAAACGCAGTTAGTGCATGCCTGTTAGTTCCTCTTGGTTCTGGGAGCGATCTGAACCAGCTTGCTAAGGCACTGGGCAGCCTGCTGGATCAGCAGGTCCTTGCTCTTGGCGTCCAGCTCTTCCACTTCGGGACCCCTCGTCCTCATTTGGTGCAGCACCAACTCGGTCCCCAGGATGCTGTGCAAGACAAACAGACCCAGAGCTTGCAGGTTGTTCCTGCTTTTGTAGCATTTGTGTGCTGTAGCTGAGCAAAAGGTTCTGCTGCTTGAATCTTCTTCTGCAATAGCCACCTACCGGTAAATGTCTGTGGGGATGTAGTCGGTGTGCACGTCTGAAGCCATTTGAGAACCTAGTCGTTCTTGCTGCAGGACCCCTGTCTTCTGTTAAAAGCTGAACGGTCCCCAGAGCACCCGTTTCCATCAGCTACCACCATCCAAAGCAGCCAGCCTTCTTACAGTCACCTGGCCCAAACATCCCTTTTGCTCTACACTTGATTCCTGCAAGAGATGGGAGCTCGGCACGCACACCATCCTTCCAACACCCCATCCCTGCAGCAAGGGATCACAGCGCTGGCACAGCTGAAACAAAAAGGGTGTGCGAGTTTCCTGTTAGCACTCAGTGTGAACCAATCTACCACTGAGCAACACCGTGAGTCCCCACTCACCTCAGCACAGGTCAACCTGTAACCCCAACCTTCCCCTATCCATGTGCACACGCACACCCATTCACCACCCTGCCTGCTTTGCACACCCCCATGCACACTCTGCATCGTGTGCCCTCCTTTGCATTCACAGACGTGTGCAAACCATCCCTGGGAACACCTACGTGCCTACACCTTCCACAAACACCCCTTTGTGTGCACCTGTGTGCAACCCAACTCCTCAGCACACGCACGCGTTTGTGCCACCCTGTCCATGCACTCACCACGTGCCCTCCAGCAACCAAGGATTGCAGAGATGCTCCAGACTGTGCCAGAGATGGAATCTCAGAGTGCTGGGACATTATTGATCACTAAGGAAAACACTTGGAAGCATATTCAATCTGCAGAAGCTGTAATTACTGGGCACAGTTAGCTTTCCTATGGCTCAGCTGGAGGAGGCGGGTGCTCTCATACATCTGAGACACTCGCACAATGTTGGGATCATTCTGATGGAAACTATGTCTTCAGATATCATGGTTAAAACCATCCAAGATGATCATGCAGAGCCTTAGCTCTTGAGCAGCACTTCCTCCCCACCCTTCACTACTCCAAGCAGCTCCAACAAACTTCTCAGAAGAAATCCAGGCCAGCACAGACCTGGCAGACCAGAACCAAGTGCAGCTTGTGTGACGGCAGTGCCCACTCCTTGCTTCCACCCTGCTCCAGCAGGTTAAGGAGTCTGAGCCTCACTGGCCTTTGACAACTCAAGACTTTCAGCACCTCATGCCAACATTTCTCACTAAGATACACCTAAGGCATTGAATTCTCTTCTCACTACCTCCTCCCAGTCCTCCCCTAGGAACAGAAACAATTCAGATTCTACAGCAAACTACAGCATCTGCACTGCAAGAGCACACTGAACCACCTGCAACAATGAAACATGGTTTTGGAGAGTGGGTATGAAAACACACCTTTAGACAGCTGTCTCCCTGTAGCCAAAAGGAAACCAAGAAGGAAAAGTCCAGCCTGAAACATGCCCATGCTACTAGCCCAGGTTTTTCACAGTCAATGCAGAATCCATCCTGTTCTTGAGGTAACAAACGACCAGTGAGTCTCCCGTTGCTCCACCCCTTCTCCTTCAAAGCCTGAAAAAGAAAGAATAAACAAGCAGAAGAAACCCAGACGTACCTTTCCACACACAGAGCAGAAAGTGGAACAGCAGTTGTCTCCTTCCTGAGACATGGTGGGGAGCATCCCAGAGGAAGCCCAAGTTCTTTGCTTCTCTCCACAGGGACTTCAAGCACTCTTGGCAAGAGCTGCTTTGGTTCTTTCTTCAATTGCTTCCATCACCAGAATCTCCTTTGGAAAAGGAACCCGAATGAAAGAATCAGCAAATGAAAAAGAATGAGCAATAGCCACTTTACCAGCTTTCTTCTGACACTCAATTTAGACTCTTGACTCGGGCAAGGTCTTAAAATCAACTGGTTACAAGAACTGTCCCAAAATATATCCAGCTTCTGTACAGCTGCCATTCTTTCTGATAGCGAGTGTAATCACAGAATCATAGAATGGCCCGGGTTGGAAGGGACCTCAAGGATCATGAAGATCAATCACCTCCCTGTCCCTGCTGGCCATCCCCTCTTCTGATGGAGCCCAGGGGACCATTTGCTCTCTGAGCTGCAAGAGCACGCTGATGGCTCACGTTCTGTTTTTCATCCACCAGGACCCCCAGGTCCTTCTCTGCGGGGCTTCTCTTAAGGACTGCTCCTCCCAGTCTGTAGAAATGCCTGGGATTCCTCCAGCCCAAGTGCAAAACCTTGCACTTTGCTGTGTTCAACCTCATTAGATTCACGTAGGCCAACCTCTCGGTTGAGCTCCCTCTGAATGGCATCCCTTCCTTCCACTGCGTCAGCCGCACCACTCAGCAAACAGCAGAAGGTGCACTCCATTGCATCATTGGTGTCTCTGATAACCATGTAAAAAAGCACTGGTCCCAAGACAGACTCCTGGATGACACCACTTGTTATCGGCCTCCACCTGGACATAGAACCATGAATCACCACCCTCTGTCTGTGGCCTTTCAACCAATCCCTTATCCACCAGGTGGTCCACCTGTCAAATCCACATCCCTCCAGTTTAGAGATAAGGATGTGGTGGAGGGCAATGTCAAAGATCTTGCTCAAGTCCAGGTCAATGACATCTGTTACCTTCCTTTTGTCCACAAATGCCGTCACTGCATCATAGAAGGCCACCAGACTGGTTAGGCATGGCCTTCCCCTGCTAAAGCCACGCTGCCTGTCTTGGATCACATGCTCATTTCTTATGTGATCAAGCATGTCTTTGAGGCAGATCTGTTCTTCACCATCTACATCAGTTACACATTTGAATCAAATAATTGGTGTTCCTGTCACCAAGAAAACCTCTTTGTCTTCTACTCCTGCTGCACTTCTGTGCTTTCATCAGAAGCAAAGGAAGAGACCACCTCCTAGATCCAAATTTTAAGAAACCAACACCCAATAGGTGTCATCTGAAGTAAAATAGCAGAGAAATTAAGATGACTCTTCTGCATCCAGCTTGGATCACTCCCTCACTCAGGCACACCACCATCAGATCAAGGAGATGCTGCCTTCAGCTTAGAGACTGTATGGGAAATCACAGCTTGAACCTCTGATTAATCAGCTGAGGCAAGTATTGGGTCAGCTGCGGGAGCACAGGTGAGAGTAATCTAGCTGTGCTCCCAGAAGGGGTGGACCTCGACTCAACCTCCTCTGAGACCTCATTTAAAGGCTGACCACCACTGAGACAGCATGTCTTAGAGATTGCTCCCTAGTTGAGGCTGCCTCAGCTTTCTAGTCAAGGTATCGATATTGGTGAGTTTCCCTTTGCTAATAACCTTAGGCTATTTACCACCATCTTGGTTAATATCTTTTTATTAACCACCCTTACAGAGACCATAAGGGTTTGGGCTTCCAAACTCTCAGCAAGCATTTGGATCAGCCAGCTTCCTGCCGAGGAGCCCCCTGCATCACTGCTGCCTATTCTGGTACCGGACCTGCAGATGCTTCAGAGCTCATTAGCATGGACTTCCTTCCTCCCCTCAGCAGCTGCTCCTGCACTCACCTTCATTCCTACTCAGATACCGGCCGCTTCCAGCACCAGCTGACCTGCAAGACACAGAAAGGAAAGGTGGGAGTCATGCAAACGCACAAGCCCAAGGCTGTGTCACCACCACACATGGCAGCCTCGGGAAGTCAGCTGAAACTACAGCCTTTGTCAGAATGGAAACAGGCACCGTCAATTAAGTGTGACCTCTGAACTCATTGCCACCATCAGAAATAGGCACTGAAATCGCTCACTTCACTGCAGCTGGTTAACTCCAAATTCTTTTGCTTTTGGGAAAATGCGGACACGGAATTGAAGGACACCAGAAAAACGACATCTACTTCATTGTAGGTGGTTAAGCTTGGAAGCAGGACTTGAGCAAGAAATGCTTCTCAGCTCCTTGAAAGGCACTAATCCTGACCTCTGCCACAGGTGGCTGAGTGACACAAAAGTTGAGCTGCCCATTCAGAAGCACATGGAGCAGGCCATGGAGCGGTTACATACCAACACATGAACAGGCACTTTCCCATTGGAAGGGAAATCCCTTCTCCCTGCCATGCCATGCCCACACCGCTCCTCAGGGCTGCACTGACAGCACAGACAGAATTGAAACATCTTTTGTCATCATTGTGGTTTTTCACAGACCCAGACAATGAGATACTGGGTTGCTGTGTGGGTTCCCAGGCGGCACTGCCATTTCCAAGCCATTGCTTCCTAGGGGCACAGAAAGGAAAACGCCTGAACAAAATTTCACCCAGAGATTGCTATTTTACCATTCTTCCATGCAAAACAGGAGGACAGTACAGCGGATTTGTGCAGCTGCATCAACACCCTGGGTGCTAAAGGAATGCAAAGACAGAAATATCAAAACTACAAGGAGGGAAGCTATGTTTAGTAATATCTTTTCTCATTTACAACAGGCAGTTGGCACTACTAAAGGAAAATCCCAGGCCTCAGGTTCTGACAGTGCGACAATCTGGCACGGACTCAGATGTGAGTGATCCAAATGGTTTATTCCAGGTTCTAATACCACTTCTGTGAATTCACACGTTTTCTCTCTTAACTTTCCCACAGCCTTCACATGTCCACAGAACATCCCACAAACTCTCCTTTACGGCGCACGTAGGCACTCATCCCACCAGAGCCATCAGTCATTCCTAGCCATGTGCTTCTCCTCCAGTCACGGACAGTATCACACGGCCATCATGCATCTTAAATGACTTAGTTTTTCTGTTCTTTCTGGAGGTGTCCTTGGTTCCTAGCCTTACCTTCTCATGCCGTTCATCTTCCTCTGCAGCTCCTGCTCTGAAGAGTCTTCTTATGTTCCCACATGACAGGAAGAAAATGAAGACACAACCCCTGCCACCAAGGTCAGCTCTGCAGCACACGTTACCTGAGGAGCACTTGGCTACTCATGCAAACTGCACAGTGCCAGGAAGATTGTTACATGTTGCACTTCTTCTTCTCCTGGCTCAGAAATTAAATTTTCTACCTAGAAAATGGAAAACAAACAAACAAGCAAACAAAAAACAACAACAACAAAAAACACCTCACCTGACATAAAGGAGACATGATTGTTACTATGGAATTCCGGAGGGCAAGGTATTTGCCCTCTCTATGAAGAAGCTGACTGCAAAGGACTAAGAACAGCCACGATCACGTTGAGAACTTGCGGGTAAAATTCGGGACTGAACCAATAATGGGCTTCTGGAGGTGAGGGTCTGCTCCAGGCCGCCTGGTCAAGGGAGCCTGTTGATGGGCCCTGCTTACTGCAGCTACCAGAAGCACCGCGCTCACTGACTCTCAACTTGATGGGGGATTCCAGTCAGGCTGGGAAATCAGCATGGCTGGCTGCAAGCTGTCTGAGAGACTGCTGGACTGCACTGGGAATAACTTTGTGGGCCAAGCATTAAGCACACCAAGCAGAAGGGAAGGTATTGGACAGACCGACCAGAGGTCAAGCGTTGCTGGACCTGCTGCTCACCAACGCTGAGGAGATCATCAAAGGCGTCAAGGTTGGAGGCTGCCTGGGCTCCAGCGATCATGCCCTGGTTGAGTTTGTGATCTCAAGCGATGTGGGCCTGGCAAAGAGCAGGACCAGGATGCTCAACTTTAGAAGAGCAGACTTCAAGCTACTCAATGGAATGCTGGCCAAGATCCCCTGGCGCGCTGCCCTCAAAGATAAGGACGTTGAGGAGAGCTGGCTACTGTTCAAGGATGCCCTCCTGGCAGCACAAGAGGTCTCCATTCCCCTGATTAAGAAAGTGGGCAGGAGAGGTAGAAAACCAGCATGGCTCAGCAAGGACCTGCTAAGAGAACTGAGGGTGAAGAAAGGGGTGTACAAGCTCTGGAAACAAGGCTGTGTCACCCGGGAAGAATACAGGGATGCCGTCCGAACTTGCAGATGTGGGATCAGGAAAGCCAAGGCTCAGGCAGAACTGAACTTGGCGAGGGATGTGAAAAACAACAAGAAAACCTTCTACAGGTACATTGGCCAGAAGAGACAGGCCAAAATGGGCGTGCCTACTCTGGTAAATTTAAAAGGAGAAATGGCTTCAACAGATGAAGAGAAAGCTGAGGTGCTGAATGAGTTCTTCACCTCGGTCTTCACTGGTGGCCAGGATTCTAGTCTTTTTCACGTCCCTAAGTCTTGCACCCCCATACCTCCATGTGGGGACCAAGGAGGTAAATCCCTCCCCACTGTAAGGGTAGAGCAAGTCCGAGAGTGCCTCCTTAGACTGAATGAGTATAAGTCTATGGGGCCAGATGGCGTGCATCCCAGGGTCCTGAAGGAGCTGGCTGAGGTGGTTGCTGAGCCGCTCTCCATCATATTTGAGAAGTCGTGGCTGTCAGGTGAGGTCCCGGATGATTGGAGGAAGGGTCACGTCACTCCCATTTACAAGAAGGGGAGCAAGGACGACCCGGGTAACTACAGGCCGGTGAGTCTCACCTCTGTGCCTGGGAAGATTATGGAACAGATCCTCCTGGACAACATGCTTGATCGCATAAAGAACAAGCATGTGATCCGAGACAGCCAGCATGGCTTCACCAGGGGAAGGTCATGCTTAACTAATCTTGTGGCCTTCTATGATGGAGTGACGGCGTTGGTGGATGAAGGGAAGGCGACCGATGTCATTTACCTGGACCTGAGCAAGGCCTTTGACATGGTCCCCCATCACATCCTCATCTCCAAATTGGAGGGAGGTGGATTTGATGGGTGGACAACTAGATGGATAAGCAATTGGTTGAAAGGCCGCAGACAGAGGGTGGTGGTCAATGGCTCTATGTCCAGGTGGAGGCCGGTAACGAGCGGCGTCCCTCAAGGGTCTGTCTTGGGACCGGTGCTCTTTAACATCTTTATTAATGACATCGATGAGGGAATGGAGTGCACCCTCAGCAAGTTTGCTGATGACACCAAGCTGAGTGGTGCAGTCGATACGGTGGAGGGAACAGATGCCATTCAGAGGGACCTTGACAGGCTGGAAAGCTGGGCTCGGGTGAACCTAATGAGGTTCAACACGGCAAAGTGCAAGGTTTTGCACTTGGGCCGGAAGAACCCCAGGCACCTGTACAGGCTGGGAGAAGTTGTCCTTGAGAGCAGCTCGGCTGAAAAAGACCTAGGGGTCCTGATAGATGAGAAACTTAACATGAGCCAGCAGTGCGCTCTGGCAGCCCGGAAAGCAAATGGGATCCTGGGCTCCATCATGAGAGGGGTGGTCAGCAGGGATAGGGAGGTGAACGTCCCTCTCTACTCTGCTCTTGTGAGGCCCCATCTGGAGTACTGTGTCCAGGTGTGGAGCCCTCAGTACAAAAAAAGATATGGAAATTTTGGAAAGGGTCCAGAGGAGGGCCACAAAGATGATCAGGGGGCTGGAGCACCTCCCCTATGAGGACAGGCTGAGGGAGTTGGGTTTGTTCAGCCTGGAGAAGAGAAGGTTGCGAGGTGACCTCATTGCAGCCTTTCAATACCTGAAGGGAACTTACTCCCAGGAGGGGAGTAAACTCTTCGAAAGGGCTGATAATAGCAGGACTAGGGGAAATGGTTTTAAGTTGAAGGAGGGAAGATTTAGGTTGGATGTTAGGGGAAAGTTCTTTACTAGAAGGGTGGTTAGGTCCTGGAACAGGCTGCCCAGTGAGGTTGTGGATGCCCCGTCCTTGGAGGTGTTCAAGACCAGGTTGGACAGGGCCCTGGGCAACCTGATCTAGTAAATGTGTATGTTTGGTGGCCCTGCTAGGCAGGGGGGTTGGAACTACATGATCCTTGAGGTCCCTTCCAACCCGGGTAATTCTGTGATTCTGTGAAGGGAAGCATTACTGGACATGCTGCACAGCAGGGGTTAAGACTGGAGGTGGTCAGGGCTGTAGTGACCATGCCCTCCTAGAGTTCCTCATCTCAAGGAATGCGGGCCTGGCAAAAAGCAAAGTCAGGACCCTGAGCTTCAGGAGAGTCAGCTGCAGGCTGTTCAAAGAATTCTTGGACGAGAGACACTGGAAAACTGTTCTTAGGGGCAAAGGGTTCAAACATCCCTTTGTGTGCACCTGTGTGCAGCCCAACTCCTCAGCACAGCCCTGTGCAAGCACACATTTGTGCCACCGCATCCACGCACTATCTATGTGCTCACACACACTCACACAACCACATCCCTTAGTGCAGCCCTGTGCGCACACACACTCACACATGTGTAACCCCTTCCTTTCACTCCCAAAGTGCACGCACACACCGGTACCACAATGTCCTTGTGCAGCTCCAACACTCTGCACACCCCTGTGCACGTACATATATGTGCATGCTCGTCCTTGCACACATACCCACAGACCTACACACACCTGAGCAACACCACTGGTTTGTACACTCATGGACACAAATGTGTGTACAACACCATCCATGCACAAATACACACACACACACACATGGATCCCCACTGCTTTGCACAATGCTGTGCACACTCACGTGTGTCATGCACTGATTTCCCATCCAGTCCTCGAGGGGTCACTTACTTAGGACAGGAGTGCAGGGGAGCAGCCAGAAGCTGTTTGCATTCCCTGCTGTCTGCTGGGCAGCTTTGCTGGAGATGCTTGAGTTGCTTTGCTTTTCCTTGGGAGGTGGGAAGGAGCTTTGAATTTGAGGCACATCCCGTGCCAGAGCATCCCGATGGAACAAGGGGGATCAGGGCCCCTCTATTGGTTACCTCGGTGGCTTGCAGCAACTGGAACTTTTTGCCTATTGAGAAAGCTAAAAAGTGTGAGTTCCTCCTGACCCATATCAACAAAAATCTCAACCATAAAAAAGAGACGTCTTCGTATTCAAGCAAATGACAACAGTAAGACCATGCATGTTGTTTTGTTGTATTTCCTCTGTAATCATGGGGAGGATATGAAGAAGTGGTATAATTCATCCACTTCTGCACTTCAGGCACAAGTTCCTTAGAATTGGAAGAGACCCTTAAAGGCCATCTAGCCCAGCTCCCCTGCAATAAAAAGGGACATTCACAGCTAGATCAGGTTGCTCACAGCCTGGTCATTAGTCATCCCAGAGGCAAAACACACACTGAATGATCTCTCCTTCAGTCATAAATCCTTGGAGACAACAGCATTGACACTGCATGTTACTGAAGCAGTAAAAGAAATTGCTCCTGTAACTCTCCTTGTGTTAAGTAAAATGATGATAAAAAGCAATGGAATGCTTTGGCAGGACACCAAAACCATCCTCCTTCCTTGATATCTGCTGCAATGGAACCTTCCACTGGAAGAAAGCCTCTGATGACTTGTCACCCCAGAGAGGTCAGCTTTAGAAGCAGGACTGCTGCACAATAGAATGAACTGGAGCTCCTTAGCATCTCTTACATCCAGGAGGGGTGTGATCAGACCCACCTATCACCTTCAGGTGCGCTTTCTGACACCTTGTCTGACTTCACTGTCACTGTGCCAGCATCCTCAGGCTTAACCTGCTTCATTGTCAGTGTGCAGCAATTGCCAACGTTCTTGATGTCATTGTAATTGTTGGTGTAAAGGAGGTTGCCATTCAGGAACCATTCCATGTCCTCGTCATTATGGGACAGCTCGCAGGAGAAGACAGCAGAGCTCTCTTCTTCAATTTCTACATCCTGCAGGTGCTTCGTTACTTCTACATTGCGGGCTGTGGGGAAACAAGGTGAACTGTTACCACTGTTACTATAAATCATACTGGGATGTGGTAGAATGGTTGGACTAGATGATCTTTGTGTAATCATCTATGTGAAGATAATACATGTATAAAGTTAGCAGGAGAGAACGGCAGAAGTCAACCTCAAGAAGAGAAATCTGAGGTGAAATAGGACATGGAAGAGGCCACCCTCCCTGCTCATACCTTCAGCTGTCAGCGTGGCCTCAGTCTCTGCAATTCCTGCCTTGCACTTGTACACACCAGCATCATCGGGCTTCAGCTTCAGAATTCTGAGCTCTACTGAATGCTTATCCCTCTTGATCTTGTACTTCTCAGAGGGCTCGATGGGTGTGCGGCCCTTGAACCATTTCACAACCTTTGGAGAAGGCCTGAAGTCACAGGACAGGATGACAGAATGACGTTCCAAAGCTGTCTTGTCCTCCAACTTCCTGGTGATTTCTATATGGTAATCTGCAAAGCAGGGGTGGAAGAGAAGAAAGGATGAGGACAATTGGAAGAAGAGGAAAGTCTCTTGCGTGTATTCCATTCCAATTAATGTCAAGTTCACAATGGTTCTTTGAACGACTCTAAAGATAAAACAAACGATTGTCTATAGGGAATGCCATTGACTACATTTCTATGAAGTAATACTGTACAGTATCTACCAAATGCAAGGTCCAGCTCTTGTTCTGTGCTTATTAAATTGCTCCCTATTGTTGAGGCTTTTATTCAAATAAGAGTGAGTTGAAAATATAACAAGTACTTTAGGATGTGAATGGATAATCTTACGCTGGGGACAACAGCAGATAAAAAGCCTGCAAGTTTCTTTCAGATGAAATCAATGACAAACCGCACCAAATTTAGGTGCTACCAAACTTAAACTTGTCTAGTTCAGAAATACAATTAATTTCACCTGATTTGACTTCTTTGCTATAGCCAAGGACAAAACCTCAGCTCTGTAAATCTGAATAGTAAGCACATCACAGCTATTCAAACACATCTTTTACTGAGATGCAGCTGTCTCATTTAGTGTCCAACGACTTTGAACTGGAAATGGAGCAGACCAAAGCAGAATCTAAACATGGCTTCTACAAGGACTGATCAAATGCGGCCACCGTCAAATTCAAAGTATCTGATACAGAAGGATCACACTCACTGTCAGACAAAACCTCTTTGGAGAGGTGAACTGACTGCCCTGTTCACCCCCACTTTGGAAATAACTGCACTCATTTCCTACCTGCTCCCAGCAGTGTGGGATGGTGGGATAGCATCACACGTCCCACACTAAGCATCCCACCATGTCACTTGTTCCACCTAAACCTCAGTCCCAAAACAAAAGAGGAACTCGCTTCTGAACCCTCTTCACTTCATTTCAGATGTCTTATATGCTTGATCTCCAACCCACCCCCCACTCAGGAGAAAGACCCCCCGCTTACACCCTACCATCTTGTTGCATTCTGATGTTGTCATCAGCCTTCAGCTTGTTGTCCTCTTTGTACCACTGGGTCTGAACCTCATCGTGTGAAATCTCACAGACAAAAGATGCACTCCCATATTCATTCACTTCCACATCTTCCAGTGCTTTAACAATCTTGATATCTCCAGCTGTGAAACAGTAGAGATATATTTGTCAGGGTATTTCCAGAACTGAGTGCAGCATCTTTTCCTTACACATATTTGCATAGAAAATAAGTAGGATTATGTTTTATTCTAAACCATCATCCATTCCTGAGTCATTTCTCTCTTCAACACAGTCAATGCATTATTGCCCTTGAACTTAAAGACAGACCTACTAGCTACAATGGAGCTCCCTGCAAACAGTTTTCATGGAAACCAGAATCTCATTTATTCTAAAACCTTTCAAGCAAAATTAAGGGTAGAAAAACAATAGAACTGACTGAATCTTTAAGGTCATTTAGTTCCAGTCCCCCTGCTATAGGCAGGGACACCTCCCTCCACACCAACTCTTCTCCTCAGGGTCAAGGCTTCTCTCAAATCATTCTCCTCTAAGCCTGTGCCTGTGCTTGGGATTGCCCTGACCCAGGTGCAGGGCCTTGTACTTGGCCACACTCAAGTTCATGAGGCTGCCAAGGGCCCACCTCTCCAGCCTGTCCAGGTCCCTCTGAGTAGCATCCCTTCCCTCTAGCACATCAACAGCACCGCTCAGCTTGGTGTCATCTGCAAACTTGCTGAGGCTGCATTTGATTCCACTCTCCATGTTGCCTACAAAAATGTTAAATAACACTGGTCCCAACACCACCCTCCACCTGGACACTGAGCTATTGACTGCAGCTCTCTGAGTGTGACCATCCAGACAGTTCCCTATCCTGCAACTGGTCCATCCATCAAAACCATTTTTCTCCAGTTTGGTGACCAGGATGTCATGCAGGATGGGATCAAATGCTCTGCACAAGTCCAAGTAGATGATGTCAGTTGCTCTCCCATTATCCACTGATGCTGTTACTCCATCATGAAAGGCCACCAAGTTTGTCAGACATGGCTTGACCTTGATGAAGCCATATTGGTTACCACCAATTACCTCATCTTTATTTTCCAAACTATGCCAAGGAGAACTAGACAGAACTCTACAGTGTTGTGTCACTACAAACCTGTCTGAACCATTGGCTTCTCTGCATGCTCATCACTAGTCTCTCCTTAGCTTGTGTGCCTACAAACAATGTATGGGGAATGTCAGCCACAAATCTTACCTAGGGGACATCTTTGCTTCAAAATCCTTTGAACATCACACAATCCCTTTTAACTCTCCAGGTCTGCATTTAGTTATGTCAGAATCAGGCCATATTTCTGGGCTGCTATATCCCTTTCCTTCTGAAGGGCCTGGATACAACTTGGATTAACCTCAGGAGAAGAGTTCCTGCATAGAATCATAGATTTACCCAGGTTGGAAAAGACATTGAAGATCATCAAGTCCAACCGCAGCCTAACCAGTACCCTAACTCTAAAAACCCTACACTAAATCATATCCCTGAGTACCACATCCAAAAGGCTCTTAAACACAACCAGGGATGGTGATTCAACCACCTTTCTGGGGAGCCTATTCCAGTACCTAAAATCTCTAGTATCTAAATCTCTCTAAAAGAGCACAGGTATTAATCTGACCAGAAAGGTTCCTGTTTGTTCATAAAATGAGCCTTTTCCGCTCCATCTTGCATAGGCCACTGGGCACAGGGTAGCTGGGAGACCACAGAAAAAGTGGTTCTGTGAGCAATAGGGAAACTACTGCCTAATCCAACTCCTCCAATCTCTGCGCTCTGCCAGCATGTCTAAATAGGGTGGCAGATACACACAGGAGATAAATATTTCCACTTCCCTCAGCCAACACTGCTCTGAATTTCTATGGGACACACAGTTAGATGAAAAGGCATTTGACAAAGAAGGAAATGAAAGAGTTTAATCTGCTGTGTCATTCTCTCGGTAGCCAGAATAACTAACCCTCGCCAGTTTTAGTTCAAAGAATAGGCAGATTTTATCTCCTGACATGAGCAGTAATTCAAAGAAGCTGGTATATGATCCAGTATCCTGCATATTCACTGCAGGCAGGCAAAGACATTATGAGATAAGGGAGATCTACACATCACTTGTTATGAACACCTCATAAAGATAAAACCACACACAAGAGGAGAGTTTAGGAAGAGGACCACTCTTGGACTACTTTCCAAGAGGCATCAATTAGTAACTCTCTTCGCTCATTTTTCACACTACTCCACAGTGTCCTCCTGAGCCCCCTTACTCCTGTTGCCAACTGCTGATGCAGGGAATCCTGAGGAACCAAGGATTCATAGTTGTTCCATCAGTAGTCCTTGGTCAGCTCTCCCTCCCTGCCCCTTCTGTTTTGATCCCACTAACCAAATTTTAGTTAGTCTGAAAAGAGGATGGAAACCTCCGCAGCAATTAGTTTCTAAATATCTTGCAATGGGCAGCTTGTAGGAGCCCCATCTCAATGCCCACAGCACAGGAGGCAGGACTGCTTAGCCCATGCACTAGTGCATTTACCAGCACAGATGTAAGCCCAGATCTATGCACACCAAATACAGGCTCTCAGTTTGCACAAGGAGGCATCCATGGAGCTGAAGTATTAGGCAGATATTGTGGTGGGGCAGCAGTTATTGAGACGCCAGACAGAAAGGACACAGATAACGTGGCAACTCAGCTTTACCATTATGACTGATGATGGAACATCTAATTTCACTGCTCAAAAGAGAACTTACATATAACTGGAAAGAATGAAATTCACAGGGGAAACCACACACAGACACACACAAAAGCAATACAAAGGAGATGAAGGATGGTTCACATACTAGTGATTCACTCTGAGACGCAAGCAAATGAAAGAGTATCCCCAACCATTTGCCTCCTGAAATGCTAAGTATATAAACTCATTGCTGTGATAACTCTGCCAGACGTGAGTCATACACTGTAAAACCTTATGGGGTCAATCAGTTTAACTTCATAAATTCATTACACCAACAAAAACAGACCATCGTGTCCAGGCTGGTTCATTTCAGCTCTTCAAAGCTGTTGGTAAAACTGCCTGAGAGCTGAAATGCTTACCAGCAAAAGCTAAAAACTGTAAATCAAATGTAATAGGCTGGCTTTGTCTACTGTATAGAAATGATGCCTGAAAAAAAGAAAATAAAAAAGAACGTAAACCAGAACAAATGGAATGGCTACATAAAACAGCCAGTACTGAAACAGCAACCCAACCTGGTTGCAGAATGAGAGAGAAAATGAGAGTTCACCAAAGTCATGGGACAGGACACATGTTCATGTTCATGCTAACACTGAACCCAAGTGGCCACATGAGGACAGCATCTAGTAGGAAATCAGAAAAAAAGCATCATTTCATACGTCCCTTGGGAAGGTGGCATCTACCAGGGCACAGCAGACCCGTGTGTTCAGTAACAAGTCTGATGCTTCAGAGCCCAATGATGAGCTACAAACTGGGGTTTAACCAATGCAACACATGGAGGGAAAATCTGTCTTGAGCATAAAGAAGAAAGAGAAAGGTATCCAAAAGGACTAACCAAGAAATGCCCAAACTGCCCATGAAGCATTTCTTCCCGTGGTGCAAAATACCACAAGAGGATTTATTTGCTCTTTCAGTTAAACATAAAATGAACCTTTAGGGTAGCTGATGTCTTGTCTTAGGCTGCTCAGCATGTGGATGTTCCCTGATCTTCATATTCACACTTGTGAATAATGAGACTTCTCTTATTTCCCTGGGAAGTAATGCCCACTTTTTTACTTTGACAGAGCTCCTTCCCATCCTAGAAGGGAAAATATCAAGTCAGATCTCCATTAGTCCTTCCATCTCTGCACTCAGCAAAGGGAGCCTTCAGATCTATGCTTAATTCACCCACTCCCCTAGAATTAATGGAACTGTGCTTACTGGAACATATGCTGAAGCTTAAGCACAGTGCAGTGTTTTCAACATGAAGGAATGGCTATAGAACATGCATAAATTCTGGCTGACCTATGACAGCTTAAAGCACTGCGGAGGACTGTTAACAAGCCTGTTTGGACATCACCTTGAATAAATGACGTTATCCCCAAGTAAGGGAAGGAACAGCTGAGCACCGGGGAGGTACACAAAGTGCCAGAGCAAATTCTCACACTGTCAGGTGCAAAGAAAACTGAGATTTCACCCCAAAAACCCAGTTCACAACAAGGCTACAAAATCCCGGCTGAGAATTTCTGTGTTAGACTTGAAGCTCAAGACTGTACTGTAGTTCAACCAACAATATTTTGTGCAGCATGACCTAAAAAGTTCACAATAAAACCAAAACAAACTTCAATTTCAACTTGATAAATGAACTCAGGACATAATAACAAAGAGTGCTGATCTGGGCAAATAAAAGAGCATAAAGAAAAGAGAGCAGTGAAAAAGCTATCAAGGAAAAGCTCAGACTCGCATCCCTTGGAAGTGAAATTAAAGGCTCTCATTCATTTCCAGAGAAGTCAGAAAGGAAAATACCATTACATGCCATACCTTGAACCACTTGACGTCCATGTTGGGCCTGGACAGCTCACACTCAAATGTGACCTTGTCCTTCTCAATGACGCTACTGTCTGCCAATGGTTTGCTGATTTTCACAGGCAATTCTGAGAAGGAGAAAGAAGAATGTGGATTTAGTTGGGAACTTAGTTTTGTTCATAACCAGGTCCATGGGTGCTGTTAAATGGATCCTTCCAGATGGAAAAAACATTTCAGGTGGCCTCCTAGATTTTACCCCTTTTTGTGTTGCACGCAAGACTGAAAAAAAAAATTACTTCTGCAAAGTTCTTCTTGTCATAAGGAAACAAATATTTGGGGAATGGCAGAACCAGGTACAATTTTCCTTCACGTCAAGAAAGTATAAATTTCACTCTCATGCTCTTGGTGTGGTTTCTGCTATGATTATTTGGACTAATTAAGCTTCTCCCTGATGAAAGCCTAGAAGTATATCACAAGAAGGACCAACTTACCCATGACCTTTTATTTGTCTTACTCAAGCATCTCCTCCTGACCAAAACTGACAATAAAAGATTCAGCCAGACTACAGGTTTGAGCAGCTGAGTTGTTTCTAGGATCTCCTGCAATCTCAAGCTTGGAACACACACTTGTCTTTTGACTAAGTGTCTCTTATAGTGCAGTAAAACAACAGGTTTTCACACGGCGATTCCTCATTTACCTTGATCTGAAATCATTCTCAAACCATGTGGGATCAGTCCAGGGAGAAGGGGAGGAGAGGGGAAGGGAAAGGGGAAGTCCACAGTCCTCTAAAATCAGGCTTCTTAGCCTAAAGCTCAACAGCAAATAGCAGTCCACTTCCCCACATTGCTAGACTCCGAGCATTTAAAGAACATCAGCTGACCTCATTATGAGCTCTAACATAGCCAAAGGAATTCATATATTCAAATATTCTCTTGAGTGATGAGAAATATGGAGCATAACTTCAGACTTCTGCTGTTAAACTCTCACTTCTATCATAAACCAGAGTAAGAGTTCAATGCTGTTTTAGATGGAGGACTCATATTTTAAATAACTCATCTCATTAAGGCTTGGATTCCCTACTACAATTAGTTAAATTCCAGTTTGGATCATGCTTGGATCCACCTTGGATCACTTAGGGCTTCAGCCACTTATTGGAACTAACTCAATTTGTCTACAGAGAAGCTGTTTTCTATAGCAACAATAAGCTGTGATTGCAACTGGATGTCGGGAGAGCACAAATCCCGCAGTTATCCTGTACCAACATCCTCTCCTTCCATCAGAACAGCAAGTTTTTAAACCAGACTCATGCAAGCTTGCATGACACACCTTGTGTAAAACTGTTGGCAGCCATCAGGACAGCCAGTTGCTTCCTGTATAGACACTGTTCCATCAGTTTTGGTTTTTTGTCTCGCTAGAACAACAGCCAGTGTCTGAAAACTCCCACAACTGAAGCAACCACGCTGATATACCGCAGTCACTGGAGGTGCTCAAGAGCCACGGGTATGTGGCACTGGGGACGTGGTTAGTAAGTCCAGTGAGGGTGGGCTGGGTTGGACTCAGCTATCTCAGTGGTCTTTTCCAGCCTTGGGTGCAACTTGTAAGAGGGAATGAAGCAGCAAACTGCCCAGCACTGAGCTGCATTCTTCTGACACATGGTATCAGTGAACTGCTGTATTTCCCTATCTTCTCTGGAGCTATTGATCTAACCTAACTGAAAAAGTAAGCCTGAACCTAGATATAAATCAGGATCATAGTCACCCATGGTTGCTTATATATTCAGAAAGACACTCCAGAGGGTAATTCAGCGCATCTAGAAATTAAAGTAGAAGTTCCTTAGTCAAAAATATTCCACAGCCAGATTTTCACCTCGCTACCACTACATTAAAAAGGAGAATCCAACTTGTGGTGTGGGTCATTGATGTTGTTCCGGGGGGAATTGTGGCTGTTCCATGCCCACAGGGTAGAAGACAGCCAGTCTTCCTCTAAGCCACATAAAAAGCTGCTTAGTGCTCCCAAAGCGAATGCTCACCAGTTGTTTCCAACTTGAAGGTCATCTTCTGGCCAGCAGCCTCGCAGATGTATTCTCCAGCATCTTTCTTCTCCAGCTGCTCCACAACCAGACGCCGTGTTTTGCCCACAGATTCCATTCTGAACTTTCTGGAGGAGGCAAGCAGTCTTCCATCCTTGTACCATTTTACTTCGGTTGGATCCTGTGCTACTTCACAGCTGAGGGAGGCACTTGCTGCCAGGGCAGCACTCACCTCTTTCTGCACCTGCTCCTGGTTTATAAACACAGGTTTTGGCTCTGAGGGAAGAAAAGAAAAAGTATTGACTGAGGGACCGAAATGAGACCAACTTGCAGGTTTGTATGTACAGGTTGGAACAGGTTTAGGTTACCACTTGTGCCCAAACTAATAGCCTTCACTAGAGAATATCAGCTCTTCTGTTGAAACAAAGTGTCAAATCTAGGCAAGAAAGAACCTAGGAACTGAAGGAACCAAGAGGGTCCTTGAACACCAGTCCCATGGTTGCAAGTCACTATGCAAACATATTGAACCCAAAAGAACATCTGTCCTGCAGGCAACCAAAACCTGAGTTCCTTTTACTTAAGACCCACTGTGAAACATCAAAACACATAAACATGTGATAGTCAAACCACTGGCTGCCTTTTCATGACCCAGAACAGTACTCCTGGCTTCCTGAACAGACTCCTCATGGCCTCTACCATTGCCACAACTGTGACTGTCAAAGGCACAAAGGAAATATGCTCACCAACGCAGTCCTTTGTTCTTTGTGTGTGATTTGCAGATATCTATCTTACTTTGAGCTCTGGCAATAGTCAGCTCTACCAGGTCTCTTACTGTGAGTAGCAGACTCACCTATCCAGATGCAGCCTCCAACATAAAGGCATAGTAAAAAGGCAGTGTACTACTAGGAGAAGTTCCTGCTTCTCCTGCCATGAAAGGCTGCACGTAGAACATGCACTCCAGCCTCACTGCACATACTTATCCTAGTCAAATGTTTAGGTGAACAAGAATTACAGTTTGGGATCTCAGGCACAGGAGAGATTTGAATAATATCTTGAATATTGCTTCCACTGTACATATATTACTAATTATTGCTCTACAGACAGACTGAAACAGGTCTTTGTGTCATACTGAAACCAAATACTTTCTACAAACCCAGGCAATCAAGTCTAGGGAAAAAACCTCAGCACAGACTACAGTGATCCAGGTGCAGTATAATAGAAACTAGATTTTACTTTACTGTTCTCTGCTGTATTTCATACAACACCTGTCTTACCTGTGACATGAATCTTGAAGGTGAGTTTCTGGCCAGCAGCCTCGCAGCTGTACTCCCCTGCATCTTTCTTCTCCACCTGGCTCACCACCAGCCGACGCTGTTTGCCCTCTGACTCTACCTTGAATTTCTTGCTCGAGGTGATCAGTTTCCCCTCCTTTTATCACTTGACCTCTGTGATAAAATGTTTGCTCATTAAGACCGGGATGTGGTAGCATTGTGGTGGAGTGCTTGTTCATTAGGACCGGGATATAATGGTGGAATATGGAGGCCACAAAGGTTGCAGAACACTCTAATTTTATGGGTAGATTGTGTACTCTGCGTAGTTACAGGCAAAGCGCGCCCCGATGGATACAAAGTTCCACGGAAGGACCAACCAAGGAACGACACACCAAGTCGCACGATCACAACCGACCAATTAAAGGACAATACGCTCGGGATGGACAATACAAAAGAAGTTGCAAGGGACGGGACGGCGCGGCAGTTGGAGGAACAATAATCCCCCTGTCGCCCAGCGCTGAATTGCCTTTTAGTTTTACCCGCTACAATTAATAAAAGTTTATAATTGGAACATTATTGGCTCGTTGCTTATAAATTGATGACAACCTCCATCTTCTCCTGGGCCACCTCGCAGCTCAGCGTGGCATTTTTCTGTTGTTGCAGCCTTCACCACCTTCTGTACCTTCTCCTTGTTTGTAAATACAAATTCTGGCTCTGAAAAGAGAGAGATACATTAGTTTGGCCTCTTGAAAGAAGAGCAGGTTTTGGGGAAGGAGTCAGAAAAATGAATCAGTTCTCCCAGTCTGATGCCCCAAGAGAATGATGTGGAGAGAAGTTGTGCAATTTATGGATGCCCCATCCCTGAAAACATTCAAGTCTAGGCTGGATGGGTGTTAGAGCAACCTAGTCTCAAAGAATGTGTTCCTTTCCAGGACAGAGATTGGAACTGGATGATCCTCCAGGTCCCTTCCAACAAAAGGCATTCTGTGATGCTTCTTGTATGACTCTCATGACTCTTTCGTCCCCTAGCTGCCATTTACTTATGTCTTCAAAACATCAACTTATACAAAACATTCCTGTAGTATTCTCTCCCATGCTAAATGAGCCCTTCCAAGACAAAAACATGTTACATAGAGCACACCCCCTAGTGCTTGACACAAAGCCCCTGTTCTGAAACTTCCTGAGACGCAGCTGCATTGCAGAGTTGTTCTAGTGGTACAGGCACGTGGGAATGGAGAAGTGCAATCAGAACTTTCTTGTCTATGGCCTCATTCCCACAGCAAAAGGAAATTCCTGAAGATTTTAAAAGATGGAGCTGCCTCACAACTGTATTTAGAATAATTTGTTCAATTTCCTCATCAGAAATTAACCACCCCAAGGTTCAGCTCCAAAAATTTTAAGCATAGCAGGGAAAACTTACAAACTAATGACCGTTTTCTAAAACATTCTAGAATGAAAGGCCAAAATGTGTTCTCTCTCACCTGTGACATGAATCTTGAAGGTGAGTTTCTGGCCAGCAGCCTCGCAGCTGTACTCCCCTGCATCTTTCTTCTCTACCTGGATCACCACCAGCCGACACTGTTTGCCCTCTGACTCCACCTTGAACTTCTTGCTCGAGGTGATCAGTTTCCCCTCCTTGTACCACTTCACCTCCATCTTCTCCTGGGCCACCTCGCAGCTCAGCGTGGCATTTTGAGTCAGTGCAGCCTTCACCTCCTTTTGTACCTTGTCCTTGTTTGTAAACACGTCTTCTTTCTCTGCAGGGACATCACAACAGTCACACCATTTTGCTGTAGTCTGCTGCAGAGCTTACTCCAGTTCCCCATTTTCATTATACTTGCCCTTCACAGGGACCATCATGATGCCTCATTAAGACAGGAAAATACTTTCCCCTCTATTTTGCCTTGGGAAATGAATAGGCATATCATTTCATATCATATCATAAATCTAAACATTTCGCAGTCTGATAGCAGATTTGGACATGAGATTTAGAACACCTGCATGCACTGCTGAACCTCCTCCCTTCTCTTTGTTTCTTCTGATGTCTCTCTACATTTCCAGTAAATCAGAAGGGAACGGCCCTCTAGAACAGGTTGCCCAAGGAGACTGTGGATGCTCCATCCCTGCAGGCATTCAAGGCCAGGCTGGATGTGGTTCTGGGCAGCCTGGGCTGCTGGTTGGCAACCCTGCACATAGGAAGAAGGGGGTTGGAACTGGATGAGCACTGTGGGCCTTTGCAACCCAGGCCATTTATGAGTCTGATTAGTGGCATTTTCCACCTCATTGTGTCATTCAAATTTTGTAACCAGATCTCATCAAACACCTCCCCTTTTCTCACTCCTTGCATGCCTGGTGTGCTCTTGCACTGTAACCCTGCAGACACCAGCTGACTACAAGAGCTGCACAAGTTACCCTCCTTGCCTATTGTTTGTTGCAGTAATTCATTCCTGGATGGAAAAGCACATGTAGAAAAGTGTTGCTATGACACTAGATGACAAAGAAAGTCCTATAGCCAAAATGTTTTGCACCAGAGAGGCTGTAAGTTGATCCTCCAAATGCAAGACACACAAAATGAAGTGTTCCTTTATCTCTGGGATTCCAAGCATTTTCTCACCTCTGACTTTCACTTGGAATGTTGCTTTGTCATCTTTTGTTTCACAGCTGTAGCTCCCTTGGTCTTTCAGGGTCACATTTTTGACCATGAGCTTGCGGTGCGTCCCCTGGGAGATGATGGTTGTCCTCTGGTCCTGCTTCACCTCTATTTGATCTTTCTTCTATACGACAGCTCCGCTTGCAGCTGACACCTCACACACCAGCTCCAGGTCTTCAGAAGGACTGACTGATATTTCTGGAGTCGTTTTGGACTTGCTGACAAAATTAATGGCTTCATCTGAAGAAAAAAAGAGAAAGTGGTTTACATCCTGACTCAGGCTTATTCAGCACAGCATTAAGATACAGTTAGAACTGATTGTAATGTCTCTGCTCATTACATCTGGGGGATCAAGTTTCACCTCTGGAGGTACTCACATACAAACGTGTGCTTGATTCTCCTGTGTAAGGAAAGAGTAAGTTCTATGCAGACAGTTCTTATTTCTTCTAATCAATTCTGTATTCTGCACATGTTCTTCTGAAGCTAAAATGAAGGCAGCTAAGTAACCTGTTTGCAATACATGAACAAACCAATTCAACACCTTGTCTCTAAGCTAACAAGCAGCGTTTGATGAGCACATCAGTATTTCATGCCCTTCATTCCATCCAGACTGTATTGGCAATAACTATGCTGGTATTAACAAGGATAGCAATTACAAGCAAAATGGTAGAAATACAGAAGATATAAGGAAAAGGGAACTCACCAGAGCTGAGGCGATCCTCCCTGGTGAGCGATCTCCAAGAGATGCTGCCTCAGTGAGGGTCAGCCCTTAAATGAGGTCTCAGAGGAGGTGGAGTCGAACTCCACCCCTCCAGGGAGCACAGCTACATAACTTTCACCTGTGCTCCCACAGCTGACCCCACACTTGCCTCAGCTGATCAATCAGTGGTTCACATTGTGATCTCCCATACACTCCACCCCTTCACAACGTGAACCAATGATTAGGTGAGTTCCCCTTATTACAGAGACCCAATCACGACGCTGATACAATCTCCCGTCGCATTAGATGTTGATATTATTCAAATGATGATGATTGGATGGGTGTTTATGATCTTCCATGGGCCAGTGCTTGATAGATGTTACCGGAGACAAATCATCTTGAAGTGCAGGTCCGTCTGCGTTTCATCAGTCCAGAGTAATGGTCCTAGAGGCTTAGAATCAATCTTAAGGGGAGTAATATAGATGTTTCAAGGGTACTAGGAGGGGAAGATCCGCCCTCCAGGGCAAGATACAGGCCGTATTCTTATCTTGGGTCAATACTTCTGCTTGTACTGGATTATGTCCCGGCCTCCGATACCATACCCTCTGGCCAGATATCTGTGGCTGTATAACTATATCTGGCACCAGAGGAGGAGTCTTGATCTGCCATAGGGACATAATAGGTGTTCCTTTAGCAATAAAGGCCGGAGTATTGACCACGATGTCAGTAGGCCATGTACCTATCACCAAGGGGGTGACTGAACCTCCCACCTCCAATAATCTCCCCCAAGGTGCAAGTAGGCCACACCATTTGGGTCCTACCTGCACCTTCCAAGGCCAATTTATCTTATGGATTCCCGGTTCTAAATTCTCAGGGGCAGGGAGCAGAAGATTATTTTCAGTACCAACCTGCGGTTTTACCTTATTATCGGTGCCTGTAATTTGGATCCTAAGAGGGGAGGCCCATATAGTTTGTAACATTTTCAGGGCACTGGGTCTGCCATCCCGAGGTCTTTCATTCAGGTCCCGCACGGTTTCATATAATCTTTTTGTCCACCCCTGCAGGGACTGAGAGTCTGTTTTCAGGGCAGCCTTAAGGATACCATTATAACGTTCAATAAGGCCTGCCCCTGTTGGGTTATATGGCAGGTGGAATCGCCATTCAATGTTGTTTTCTTCTGCCCAGCGCTGTATCATCGCTCCAGTGAAGTGAGTCCCTTGGTCACTCTCGATAACTTGAGGTGTCCCGTATGCAGACATCAGTTTAGTAAGTGCCTTAATTGTGTATGCTTGATTTGCCTTTGGTACAGGATAGGCTTGCAGCAGTCCACTTACAGTGTCAACGCAGGTCAGGGCATATCTCGCCCCCTCAGACCGAGGGAGGGGCCCAATGTAGTCGACCTGCCATCTCTGAAGAGGACTATATCCTCTAGCAATGTGGGATGTTGTTTCAGGCAACGGTCTCGGTCTCATCTTTGAGCAAGCATCGCAATCCTGACATGCTTGAACGATATCAGATAGTTGTACAGGCAGCCCCCATGCTTTAGCAGCTGCCCACATTATCTTCTGTCCAGCATGCCGTAGCTTCTGATGTAACCAACGGGCAATATTTTCAGATTGTGAATTCTCAATCCATCGGATTCGGGCCAGTGTGTCAGCTTCATCATTTCCTGGTGACTGCAAGGGTTGATGACCAGAGACATGGTAGACACATACTGTCCTGTGTTTGACCGTATTCCAAATGTCTACCCACATGTCTTTACCCCAAATCGGTCGGGCGTGGATAGTCCATTCCTGGGTAGCCCATTGCGTAATCCACAGAGTGAGCCCCCGGTACACAGCCCAACTATCTGTACAGATGTTCAGGACGCCGTCACCAGGTTCTTTAGTTATAACCATCCACACGGCTTGCAATTCTGCCCATTGGCTGCTTTGACCATCCCCCTCATCAAACCAGATGGTCTCAGTAGAGGGATGGTATGCTATTGCTCGCCACTTGCTCGGGTTGCCTCTGCTGGACCCATCCGTATACCAGGCATCTTCAGGAATAGGATATCTTCCTTCCTGAACGGGACTCTTCTCTGGTGGAGCAACCATCGGTTCTTTTGATGTATCACTGTGATACGTCACTGGGCCTAGGATCTTCTGTAGTTCTTCTTTAAGTGGAGATGAAGACAGACTGCTTCTCTGGCTTAGATAGGCGACCCATCGTGCCACCGTTTGTGCTTGGGCCACCCCCGTCTTAGGAAGGTGAGTCAAATCTCTCACCCACCCCTGGATTGGTAATGAAGTCTTAACTATGACCTCTGCTGTTTGCGTTATCGGCTCTACTGCTTGTAATGCCGAATAGGCAGCCAATAACTGTTTCTCAATCATGCTATATCGTTCTTCTGCTCCGTGCCAAACCTGAGACCAGAATCCAATGGGGGTTCAAACAGAACTCTGGCGTTGCCACAGGCCCCAGCCAAAACCATCTTGAGTAACATGAACATCTAGTTCAGCTGGGAGGGTCGGATCAAATATACCCAACGCCTGAGCTTGTTTAACTGCCAGTTTTGCCTGTTGGAAAGCATCCTGTTCTATCTTTCCCCAATTCCATGATTGACCCTTCTTTGTAAGCTTGTATAATGGCCTTAATAGCTGAGCTAAATGAGGTATAAAGGAGCGCCAATACCCCAATATACCCAAACATTCTTGCAATTGTTTTGATGTTGTAGGGACTGGAAACGCTTGGACTTTATCTACTACCGCACTGGGTAGTACTTTGGTTTTCCCGGACCAAATTACTCCCAGGAATTTTACAGATAGCCCCGGACCTTGCACCTTCTGTGGGTTTATAGCCCACCCTCTTTTCTGCAGGTAAGCTATCAACAAATCTGCTGCTTGTCTCACCGCCTCTAACGAATCGGATGTTAACAGGAGGTCATCAATATAATGATATAAATTGACATTATTTGGCTTTTCCCACTTAGCCAGATCACGTGCCACTAAATTATGACAAAAAGTGGGCGAATGTACGTACCCTTGGGGTAGGACCTGGAAAGTCCATTGCCTCCCTTCCCATGTAAATGCAAACTGATCTTGCGATTCTTCACTGATTGGAATACTGAAGAATGCATTCGCCAAATCCAAGACACAGTGATATGTTTTGATTTCCCTGCTTAGTGTGTCCATTAGGGAGGCAATATTGGGTACAGCCGCATGAACAGGTGGCGTGACCTTATTTAATTCCCTATAGTCTACTGTCATCCTCCATGTTCCATCCGGTTTTCGCACTGGCCATATTGGGGAGTTATATGGGCTATGTGCAGGCCTTATAATACCCACTCTTTCTAATTCCTGCACCGTCTTTGTTATTTCATCCTGCCCACCCGGGAGTCTGTACTGTTTCACATTAGTAATCCGGCGTGGCTTCGGCAAACAAATAGGCTCATGTTTTGCATGGCCTCTCAATATTGTCTGGATTGCCCGGATACTAATGCATCTCTGCCGCAATCGGAACTCTCCCACTGTTGTATGGAGAGCCAGACCCCACAGGATATCAATTCCTAATATATACTCTGGAATTGGGGCAATGGATACCTTGTACTCCCGTGGTGGAAGACGCCCGACCCCCAGTTTTACCCAGGTTTGGGTGACCGGAATGGTTTGTCCCCCAAAACCTCCAATCATCACTCTATTACCTTTAAATTTAGTTGGGTCTCCATATATTATAGATGTCTCTGCCCCGGTATCAACTAGGGCCATAACCTTCTGTATATTCTTTCGGGACCAGTATATCGTCAGTTCCACATAGGGCCTCCGGTCCCGTCTAGAGGCCCTAGGAGGACTGACATCCCTCGTCAAGCCATGAACTGAGCCAGATTCAAGTCTTTTACCTCCGATACCTCCGGTGTCATAACCCGAGGCACCTGAGGTGGCTTCTTTTTCCTATTTGGAACTATAAAATCTTCTAAATTCCATGTTGTTGTTGGTCGCCACTCTATAAATCTTATCCCTGGCCTTTTGGGTTTATTCTGAAATTTTTGTTCATCCTTCAGTTGCTTCCACAACTGAAGGAGAACCTGATTGGGCTGCCCATCAATTTTTGAAAACTGAACGCCTGCCCGGAGCAGATCATTAAACATTTGTTTCCGGGATACCCTAACAGGTCCTGCCCGAGAAGTTCGCGGGGCCGATCTTCTGGCTCGCACTATTGGAAAAGCCTCGGCATCCTCAATCACCCTGATATTGCGCTTAGCTCGTAAATGCTCAGTTTCTCCGAGGTCTGCTACCAATTGGGCGGCTTGTTGGACTACTGCCTCTGCGGATACTACTGGATTAAGTATGGAAACCAAGGTTCCATACATATGAGAGGGTGCTTACTGTAAAATTAGGTCCCTCATTCCCGCAGAAAATTTAACCATATCAGGGCTATCGAATGTGTCTTCGTAGATAGCCTCTCTCATACCTAATTCGCATATATAATTTTGAAGGTCTTCCATAGAAGACCACATCCCTGTGTTTACTGGCATGTCAGTTTTATTTGTCCACACCATGCGGCAAGCAGCCATTATCCATTCTACAATTGAATGGTTTTCTTCAGGGAACTGAGTCCCAGCATACAGTCTCTGCCGAAGGGCAGGATGTACTGTTATTGTGGCCAACTTAGATACTTCGGGGCCACTAACCAGTACACTATCTGCCCCTGAATCCCATAACCGTAATAACCAAGCCGGAACACTTTCCCTTGGCCTTTGCCTAAATCGTTGCACTAGGTCCATGAGTTCAGCAGGCGTATATGGACGGGCTGTTACATGTAAAACAGATTCGGCAGGGGGCCATTGATCAGGAGGCACTCCTGCTGGTCGATCTTGAATTTTCTTTGTTTTTTGAGTTATTCCTGGACGGACTTCTAGTGAGTCCGTCTCAGATGGTTTTTCTAGATCAGATTTAGTGATCTTATTTTGATTCATTTCTTCAGGATCTTGATCGTCATTAAATGAAATGTATCTAATTTGAGGGTTGGAGGAAGAAAATGACGGTTTTTTTCCTGTCAATAGATTGATCTCACCCTCCAATTTTTCAATACAGGCCTTTAACAATTCATTTTCATGTGCAATGTTGTTTGATTTTATCTCTGCCCGATTTAAAGCATTTAATAATGGCCAGGCTGCCATAGATGCAGCCATTCGCTTTTCTTTTGTAATTAAGATATCTTTTTGTAGTCCTAGAAAGTAATCAGTTAGACAATAGGCGTCCATGTTATTTGGTACTCTTCAAGGGCCCCATTGTTCAATAATTGTTGCTAATTGGTAATATGGGGACGCCTCAAAACCTGGAATTTGTCCAGGAAGGCATGTCCCTAAGGGGGTGGTCTTCTCCCCCTTGTACCAATTAAAGATTTTCCACACAAAGGACATTTTTTTTTTTTCCTTATATTTCTAGATGCCAAGTCAGTGGCTCCTGCCTGGCTCGCCAAATGTATTGGCAATAACTATGCTGGTATTAACAAGGATAGCAATTACAAGTAAAATGGTAGAAATACAGAAGATATAAGGAAAAGGAAACTCACCAGAGCTGAGGCAATCCTCCCTGGTGAGCAATCTCCAAGAGATGCTGCCTCAGTGAGGGTCAGCCCTTAAATGAGGTCTCAGAGGAGGTGGAGTCGAACTCCACCCCTCCAGGGAGCACAGCTACATAACTTTCACCTGTGCTCCCACAGCTGACCCCACACTTGCCTCAGCTGATCAATCAGTGGTTCACATTGTGATCTCCCATACACAGACAGAACCTGCCTGAGGAGCAAGCTGATGGCTGTCAGCTACAGGCAGACCTAGCTTTGTACTGCATTTCTTAGAGCAACAACTGTTGCTTTCAGTCACTGAATATACCAAGGCCAATTACTATGCCAGGAACATTTATGGCATCAGTGAACAAAAAATGCGTTAAAAATTGTAATAGACAGGAGCCATTTATTCTTTTATAACTAGGTGACCAAAGAACAACAGTCCTTCTAGAGTCAAGCTGTTAAGAACTAATAGCATCAATCAATATCACATAGATAGATTACTTCCCTGCCCTAAGACCATCTTGCGACCATTTGGTGCTCCTAATTAAGCCCTCTTGATGGCATTTTGTCTGAGCCATGCGACATTTTGTGATAGGAGTTACTGCTAGTGTTCCCTTAACCCTACACCAAAGTAGGATTAAGGTATCCATTCTCAGGGAATCATGCAGGCTTCCTCTGTATTTGATGCTCAGAGACAGCCCCAGAACTTTTTAAATCTTAGCTTAGCTCTCATCCAATAATGTTCATCAAACAGTGCAACTTGTCCTTTGGGGATGCCTTTGTTCTGCATCAACCAGTTCCAACGGAGTCTTCTTGGCTTGTTTTAGATCAGTTTTTCAACAGATAAAGCCAGGGTCTTTGAATTACAAAGTGAAATTGCAGAATGCATGATTCTCAACCAAACAGAACAGCAGGTGGGATGCAGGGTGAATACCTGAACCAACACCACCTGCAAGCAATCCTTCAATATCTTAGGAATCTCTAGCCACCCCAAATCCAGTGTTGTGCTTGATCTATCATCTCTGCTGAGTTTTTAGCTAAGCTGATGGTGAGCATCACGGTGGTGATGGGTGAGCAGTCAGACTAGAGGGTCTTAATCAACCGTAAGGATCCTGTGATCAGAGGAACGTGAATGTGCTGTTAAAGGTCACAAGCGCTGCACTGCAGCATGAGCATACACAGCGAAAGGCTTTCAGTAGAGCTTCAGTTCATAAATGAGGACTGGGTTATGGAAAATAGGCTCAAGATATAAAACAGAAAACAGATCTTAACGCCAGGTTCTGTGAATGCAACCAGCTGAATTTCACAGATATTGAATTTCAATGACAATTTCTTGTGTTATTTTACCCTCCAGCTCCACCCTGAACAGGAACATGTCAGTGACAAGCATTACTCCTCCAGGCTTGACCTAACAGTGCTTTACTTGCACTATGAGCTAATGGCTGTGCTTACAGCACCTCAGGGAGACACCTCAGAGATCACAATGTCCTTCGGGTACAGCAGGAGACACTCAACTCTCCAAATGTGGAGTTTAATTTGTCCAAAGAGGAGACAGGATTCCCATGCTAATAACTTAGGACCATTTCAGTCATAGGTTTAAAGATGATGTAAGTGCTGAGGCAATACATGAACTAGATGAATGAAGCCCAGATGTCAGGGCTCAAGTCGTGACTCCAGCCCCAGCTGGAGCTAAGGCTGTCTTGAATTCATCACAACACAGTTACATTATTTGCTCATACTGTGGATTTGCATAGGGACAACAGGAAGGTCAGAATTGCTTCAATAGAGCTATGCAATCTTTGTCCTAAATACTGGAAACCCACAGCGTTGGACAAATAAAATGAATTAAGTCTGAAGTGCTTTACATGGATTGTGATCCTATGTTTGCCTCACAAACTTACCTGAGACTTTCCAATCAAAAATCAGAGTGTCATCTCCAATTGTGTAGATGTATGTTCCCTCGTCTTCTTTCGTTACAGCTGAAGCCACAAGCTTATGCAGTTTCCCTTTATCTTCCATTGTGAATTTCTTACTGGTCTTGATTTCTTTGCCATTTTTGTACCACTTCACCATGACATTGGCTTCAGAGGTCTCAGAAACAAATTCAGCTTGTTTTCCAGCAACGGCCCTGATTACTCCTCCACTTGTCTCTTTGATTACGAAGTTTGCCAGTGCTGAAACAAAATATGAAGACACAAAATACATATGATGGTAAAGAACTGCAGGGACATTGGTGACCTTGAGGCATTCATTTATCATAAGATCAAACGTGCACGTTTAATCCTAGTTCTAATTGCTAGATTCTAATTCAGAAGCTGGCAAATTGGCAGCTTTTATAAACCACGTACCAGATTACCTTATCTCCACAAGTTGAAGGACGTACACTGTACAGGGGACAGAGCCAAAGGAAGAAGCCCAAGGCTTCAAGAAAATGTCTAAAATAGGAAAACTGAGGAAAGAATTGGAACAAGCAAACTAGAAGGAAATCAATGGAGGGGGTATCTATTACTGCACTGTAACCCCCTGGCAAACAAATCAAGCCTAAAAGATAGAGATATCACTTAGGACTGAAAAGAAAAAAGAAAAAAAAGAATTCCTTTATGGAAATTAATTGGAGTGCAAAAGTTAGATGATAAAACTGGCCCTTATTAACACACAGTGGAATAATTGACTTCAAAGATTCAAAATCTCACCACTGTCTTAGCCAAAAGTTCAAGCCTAAGTCCACGGTCCTATTTTACTGAGGGTAATTGAGCTTGTTTTCCAACTTCTTGTTAACATATCATTTTAAAACAGCGCACACAACTGAGTTGGGTCTGTTGAGACAGCGCAGTCAGAGCTGCTAAAATCAAAGTCTGGATTATGCATGCATTTGTTCTGCAGTTCCAAGAACACGCATGTATAATACAAATTCAACAACGTTCTACAGAATGCCTGTATTTAGGAGCTCGAGAGCCAGCTGATGGACACTGGGATGACTGAGATCCTGTCAATACATTTAACTCCATCCTATCATACAGTCAAATTTCATTCATTTTTTCAGGAACTGTCTCTTATCATTGTAGTCCCATCACCACTGCTGGATGTGAGCCCAACCACACAAAAGCAGCTGCTGGTTTTCACTGCAGATACTGCAGTAAGGAGAAACAGTCTCCAGACTGGACCAGCTGAGCGTGGCCCTACCAGGATTTGCTCCAAAGGTCTTATTACCAGTAGTGCTTCCCGATGAAATACATGGGGGTCCTCCTTTGATTCCAACCCCAACCCACCCCACCATGCCCCCTGATAACATCCATCAGGGCCACATCTCGACAGCTCCTGAACACCTCCAGGGATCCCACCACCTACCTGGGCAGCCTGTGCCAGTTAATTCTATGGGCAGACCTGCCAGTATGAAATATTATGCTAACATGACAAAGAGAGAGAAGAAAAGCAAAATTAAGACTAGCTGACAAGCCTTGGCAGGAAGTTCTGCTCTCCATCAATTTAGTCCCTGTGACTCTTCACAGGTGTTTTCTACATTTGGGATCACTGCTACAAAAAGAGATGTTGACATCATCTCTTGTGGCCACCCTGACAGAAGAGCAGGAAGGCTGGGATGCTCTTTTTCCTGTCTTTCCCTTGATTTCCTCTATATCTTAGGGACGAATCACAGGACAGAACACAGAAATCAAATGGCTCTACAAAGCAGATTGGCCAGTTCAAGTCAAAACAGCCACTGAAAACACCCCAGATGCTGTCTGACAACAGCTGGACTGTCGGGGAGTCAGGTGAATGCAGTCTGCTGGCCCTGGGCAGGAAGAGGACAGCCCAGACTGTCACATACCTTTCACTGAAAGCTGATAGAGCATTTTATCCCCCTCACAGATGCACTGATAACTTGCAGCATCATCCATTGAGTCGTTGTGAATTTTCAGGGTGTGTTTCTTCCCCACAATTTGCAGTTCATAATTTTCACTGGCCTTGAGCTCCTTCCCATCCTTCATCCACTCCACAGTAGCGCCTGTGTCTGAAAGCTCAGCCTGCAGTTTGGCTTCTTCACGCAGCCAAGCGCAGATCTTTTCTACATCTTTGCTCTTCTTGGTAAATCTCACTGCAGCACCTGTCAGGAGCAAAGGCCTCGTTATTTCAATTGATATCAGGCTAACGTGGTCAATGTTTGCTGCAACATCTCTGAAAAAGTATCACCTTCTGTTCCTGCACTCATCATTGTGTCAGTGCTGAGCAATTCACGATATTTCATTTGGTCTTCTTGCTGGATTTACTAAGTAAGAATCAACCAAACATCTCCTTCTACTGATTAATAATGCTCTAAACATGCTTCTGCAGAGGTTTCCACCCAATGACAAACAGGTCCTCCCATCATGAATGTTTATTTGTTCTACTTTGTCATGCAAAGCTGATTGATAGAGATATTATTGGAATGATTGCTCCCCTACTTCTAAACTATTCCAGTGCAATCAGAAAGGCTGTCTGAACCTGCAGCTGAAAGTACTGCTCTATGGTCATGCAGTGGTAAACCTGGTGACTGAATGCACTGGCCAATAGCTGTGAACTGCAGACATTCATCAGCTGGCATGCTTGCACGTTGTTGTAAGGTCAATAGTAAACATGGCATCCCCTCCAGGTACAGCTTCACCAGTTGTTAGGGGGGATTTCACAGCCAGGACTGGGTCTGAGGAAGAACATGTATGTCTTAATGCTCTTTAGATGCAAGTCTGGTATCTCATTTAGAGATGGAAGATTAAATCATAGGTACATTTCTACTTCTCCCTTTGCATGAGTGCTAGAAGAAGCACTTCTGTGCTTAAGATCTGTTACAGAAAGTTCTGCCTCTTGCACATGTGAGATATCAAAAGATAAGGATATTCATGTCTCTGTCACAGAAACAACTCGTATCACTTTAGTGGTAGCTGGAGGTTGATAGGAGATAGGAGAACTAGGAATAAAGGAAAGCCTTTGGTGTGTTAATGCACTGCTAACCTTAAAGTCAAAGGAAGCATCTTTAGGGAACCAACACAGCTGCTCAGCACACACTGACCCATTTCCATTGGGGTTTTTGTGCTTACCAAGGTGCACGCTCCCTGGGAATTCCAGAGACGGGCTCTGTCCATGCGCATTGACTGCAGACACTCGGAACTGATCATCAGCCTCTTCAGACAGATTGCTCACCGTGAACTCTGGGACGGGGACATGAGACTCGTGGCACCTCACCCAGGTGAAGCCAGTTAGTTTCTTGCATTCCACAATGTAGCCATCGACTGGAATGGGGCGGTGCATCTTCGGAGGGGACCATGCCAGCGTCACTGAGGTTTCTGTTTTATTTTTCACCACAGGGTCAGTTGGGGGCTGGGTGGGAGGTTTTCTGGGAGCTGAACAGAAATAAATTTCAGAAATATTAGCATAAGGTCATGTAGGCTGGAAAAGACCTTCAAAAGACCTTCAAAATCAGCAGACTCAACTTTCAGCATGACCTACTGAGTCCCACCATTAACTACTGTGGTACCTGAGGACATACATGACAAGCTTATTCCTGCAGGTATTTACATAGTGAATATATTCACCCTCTGGTTGCTTTGGAACATTTTAGAGGTTAAAATCCCATCAGACTTTTTCACTGTGTGCAGCCACTGATACAGGCAGGAGGCTGGGAATTACCTGATGGGCTCTAGTTACAGACTACTGACACAGTAAAGGATTGATTTCATTTAATTTTGGCCATCAGAAAGTTTGGTGTCTGGTTTCAGTCACCCATCTGGACTCCAATTATAATCATATGGAGAACAGCACATTCAGGAGAACTCATCTCAATAAACCTGAATGAAATCACAGAATCATAGGATCATGGGAGGGCTTGGGTTGGAAGAAACCTTCAAGATCATTAAGTGCTAGATGCCAAAGGTCCCACTAACACAGTATTAAGCCAAAAGCTAGATGCTGGAATCAGATCTCCTGACCTTACCATCAGAAACTGAGATGTCATATTTTGCTCAGAGGTGCCTGCTTGTAGGAGGGACAGCTTCCGAGCTTTTTCTGCTCCAGGAACCAGCTCGAGCTTCAGAATTTAAACAGCAGTCAGAAATTAAACTGAGCTTTGTCACCTCCATCAAATAGAAGGAGTGGTTGGGTGGTACAGCTTTCCAAATCGCTTAGAAACTGTCACAACAATCAGATGCCTACCTTTTCTTTTTTAACTTGTTAATACATAGAGCTTAATAGCATCAGAATGCCCCAAGCACTTCAGACAACAGGACAGCTGTAAACCCTTCTTTAAGGATTCCTTTGTTTAACCACTGAGTAACTGTAATTCAGTGGTGCTGGTAGGAGAAGGGAAGTCCTAATCTTCCCAGATGGTGAACAGAGTTGATGTTCACATGCAGACTGGTGCTGCAGCAGAGCCAGAAACCACTCATTTGGGAAACACAGCACCAAGAAAATAATGGGAATAGCTTCATAAAATCAGGAGCTTCACTCAAATTTCATGTCAGATCTATAATTCTTCCTATTTTCAGGAAGAAATGATTTCCCTTTTTCTTGTAGTTTTATTTTCTTTTCCTTTCCAGCAAGCAGCTTTGTAGCTTACAAATTGTTTTCTAATCACCTCCTGGTGTGGACAAATCACACAGGTCTGACTCCATGTTTTACATAGTTAGCATATTATATTTGTTCCACTATGGAACTGTACAGTCATAGAATGGCCTGGGTTGAAAAGGATCCCAAAAATCATCCAGTTCCAACCCCCTGCTATGTGCAGGGACGCCATCCACCAGACCAGGCTGCCCAGAGCCACATCCAGCCTGGCCTTGAATGCCTGCAGGGATGGGGCATCCACAGCCTCCTTGGGCAACCTGTTCCAGTGCGTCACCACCCTCTGAGTGAAAAACATCTTCCTAAGATCCAACCTGATCCACAACCCCTACACACCCTCAGAGCCCCCTAGAGCCCCTAGTCCTCCTATTGCCCACCACAGCCCCATATGCCCACTAGAGTCCCCCTCAACTCTCTTTACAGGCCCT